>NC_140585.1:602416942-603616942 GCF_964204655.1 Triturus cristatus
AGTTTTTGAGAAATTAGCATTTATAAAATGTTTAAGGTTGGTCTTGAAATTATTATAAATATAGAGCTATATGCATCATTAGTCCAGGTATCGTATGGTCAATAAACACAGGTTTGGGAACCATCCACGTGCTAAATTTGAAAAATAAATGAATCTGATTAGATAAGGAGGCTTTTTTTCCTATCACTCATATTAGGCTGTAAACTTCAAGCCAGGACTGAATGGTTAGCTGCAACAGAAAAACAATTGTTGCAGCCACCATTACAGGACTTGGACTACAGTCTATGTGTCGTAAAACGAGCAAAGGAGATATCAGGGGGCAGGTTGATGACACCAAAGAGACCCCCAAAACAAGAGAGAACATATTCTGCTTGCCAGCCCTAAGGCAGTGCTCACTGGGGATTGGCTGACAGGTTAAGAAAGTGTCTTACATAACGACAGGCCCAGTGTCCTACTTTCGCTACTCAGGGCCTCTGGTCCACAGGAGTTAGGCATGGAGCCTAGCTGAAGAGCTGGCATTGCAGCCAACCTCTGCTGTTCACAGCCGAAGGCCAAGCCCTATGTCCAGCACCACTGCTTATGGCCAAAGACTGCACGTCTCAACAGTTGACATAGTCATACGATTGAGCACAGGGCCTGCAGTCAAGCCGCTCTGTAGATGGTCAAAGGCCCAAGCAGTAAGGGTTGTCTGCTCAGGGTGGGAATGGCACAGGGTTCTTTAGCAGACCAGGCCCCGTGGCCAAACCCAGAGAACATGCAGCCTGTTGCTGGGAGTTGGCAGCCTACCCTGCACCCAACTATTGGGTATGATTAAAAAAACAAGCTATGATTACCTTTGGTGATAACACCTTACAGAATGTAGTAACAAAACATACAATAGTGATCAACAGGAACCTTAGTTATATGTGTAGCTTTGCAAATTTTGACCTACCAAAATGTGATTTTCAGAAAATTGCTGCAAAGAGAGTGTGGGAGCAAGAACTGTATTTGAGAATAACGGCCTGATTTAGTCCTTGGCGGGACTAGCATCATCCCACTGTGGCAGCGGTTTCAAGTACTCCATCAAGCTGACGTTGGTCCGCCCGCTGTATTTAGATGTTGCGACAGTAGACAGTAGACAGTCGCAGCAGTCTTCTCTGCTGGCTAACAGTACCCTGTCGCCGGTAGGCTGGCGGGTTTGCGCCAAGCCTATTTAGACGTTCCCATTCTGTTGGCGGTCTCCTAGTGGCGGTTTGCTGATGTATTGAGTCCACGATGGAGTGGAGACTGGTAAGTACAACTTATTAAAGTGTCAATACACATGTGTCATGTTTGCATAAAAAACATATGTATGCCATGTGTTTTGTCTCTTTGTGTTACATATTGCATGTCACTCACACAACATACACACACTATAGCATGCCCACCCACAGGCACCACTAGCACAACACCCCCAAGCCCCACAACAACAAATATTTTTTTTAAGTGTCAATACAAGTGTCTTCACTTGACGTGTTCGCGATCGCAAACTCTCGCGGGATAGCGCTACCGGCTCCCAACAATCCAACATCTTGTGGTGCGCGCAAACGGATAGGAAAACTCATTGACGAACACAGGGACCCGCGCATGGGAGAACTCATTTTTAAAGTGCGAACAAGGAAAATACTTCCGTTTTGCAGCAGATTGCAAAAGTTTTGACATTTTTGCGCTCTCTGCGGAACGCGAAAATGTCAAAATATCGCTAATTTCACGAGCGGAGCGAAATTTACCGCCCAGGCCTAGTAAAAATGTATGTTTACTTTTTATCTCATTCCTTTCAATTCCGCCAGTTCAAAGTAGGAGGGATTCCTGCCAAAGTTGCCTCAATGAAAAGGCAAATCGTAATCTATTCGGGAGGACTCTTGGCTGGAGTCCCACCTCCTGTCTCTTCTGCCTATGGCACCATCAACGGAGAAGAAGATTCCTGGCGGTGACGGAAAAGACTGAGGCGGTCTTTCACCTATCAACCCAACAACATCTAAATACAGAAGGCAGACTGCCAGGTTGGCAGGAAGACCATTAAAAAAGTGACAGCAGGACCTGATCTGCCAACATCTAATTCAGCCCCTAAATATTAGGCAGGATTCTAGGAAATAAGCCTTTAAAAAATAGGTTGTCTGCATGGCACTCACACAACAATGCAAATCATACTCTAAAACTTGATTTAAACATTTGAGGGTGATTTCAATGGCGGGCGGATTGCCGTCCCAACTGGATTTACCCCGACTACATCATCATGGCGGGGGGCACCACGGTGGACGGAGAGTCCGTCCGCCACTTTTCCGCTGGTCGGCAATCGTTACGATTGCCGACCTGGCAGAGCTGGGACATAATATGGTGGCGGTGCCTGGAAGACACCGCCATCCATATTATGATGCCTGGCGTGAAAGGCCTTTCCATGGTGGCGGAGTGCCTTGGGGCCTTGTTGCGGGCCCCCAGGGGGTTGGGGGAGTGGGGAGCTGCACGTGGGGGGTACCTATGGTACTCCCCTTCATTGCCATGAACAAGGTGGCAGGCACCACGCGGTGCCTGCCATGTTGTGCATGGCAATGCACAACATGCCTCTTTGGCATACAGCAGGACCTGCCGCAATGTCAAAGATGAGGAATGCGACCACCATGGTGGCGGTCGCATCCTAATTGGCGGTGCGGGAACACCGCACTGCTGGTGGCCGGTCTGTCTGCCATCCTAATTTTATGGCTCTTCATTAAGCCCATTATTGTTTAATATATATAGTGATATAGTGACGCGAAGAAGGAAAGGGAGGTTGTAATGTGGGAAGAACTGGGCTTGGCACTTAGCCGAAATGATGCCAAATCTTTTTGGTCCATTGTAGCAACTGGAGTTGGTGGGCAACACCATGCTCCTACACCTAATATTGCCTCCTCAATATGGGAAAGTCATTTTGGTGACTTATATGGTATGCCCGATCAGGACAGTTTATCTACCTGTACCTCCAAATTCTTACCATTACCCGGTTGCTGTGATTTAGCTGATTGTTTTACTTTGACTGAAGTGGAAACTGCAATAGGAAAGATGCTCCCCAATAAGGCTCCCGGCCTTGATAAATTGCCTGGAGATTTGTTCAGGGCACAACCAAAGATATGGGCCCCTTATCTGGTCACCCTATTTAACTGCATTCTACAGGGGGACAATGTGCCTCCAACGTGGCTTGGAGCTGAAATTGTCCCTATCCTAAAAAAGGGTTGTCCATTGACCCCTTCCAACTACAGGCCCATTAGCCTAATTGATACTTCCCAAAAATTAATGGGGAGGATTCTGCTGGATAGGGTCCTTGAGTGGATTGAAGAGAAAGGGATCCTTTCTACCTTCCAGGCAGGTTTTAGGGCTGGCATTTCTACTGTCGATCAGATTTTTCGCCTGCAGGTCCTGTATTGGAAAACAGCCAAGGTGGAGGGTGGCAGCCTCTACCTTGTGTTTGTGGACCTGCGGGCAGCTTTCGACTTAGTTCCACGAGCTAAATTGTGGCAGGTTCTAGCTGATTTGGGCCTCCCGCCCTATTTGTTAGCAGTCTTATTTAGGCTCCATGAAAATAATTTTGCCCAGGTGAGATGCGGCAAGCATGGTGACCTTACTGATCGATTTCCTGTTCACAAAGGTGTCCGCCAAGGGTGTGTGTTGGCTCCCACACTATTTAGCCTTTACATCAATGGTCTTGTTGACCATCTGAATTGTGTGGTAAACAACGATGCCCCAAAACTGGTAACAGGACGAGTGCCCGCTCTGATGTTCGCAGACGACACTCTGTTGTTGTCTAGAACATCATCGGGCATTCAAAACACACTCGATGGTTTTGTAAAGTTCTGTGAGCAGCGGGGATTGGAAATCAACCTGGGGAAAACAAAATTTATGATTTTCAACCCCCCTAACCGGGTGCGTCCAAACCCAATTCTATACGGCACTCCCCTTGAGAGGGTTAAAACTTTTGTCTACCTAGGCCTCACTCTGACTGAGAAATTTAACTGGGATAAGCAGATAGCCAAGTCGACGCTTAAGCTTTCCCAGTTGGTGGGGGGTCTCACTAAAGTTTTTAAAAAATCGACCTATAAACCAGTGTCACCCGTTTTGGAGATTTTTTGTCGACAGGCCAGAGCGGCCGTAACTTATGGGGCTGATTTGTGGGGACATAAGCAAACAGAGACCCTTATTAAGGTTGAGCAGTCCTTTTTAAGAACACTTGTAGGGCTCCCCTCTAGTACGCCTCTGACTCCCTTGAAATTTGATTTTGGCCTAGTCTCAATAGATGAGATTGCAAGTGCCAGACCAATCTTGTATTGGAAAAGGTTGTGGTCGGTTCCTGAACTGGCCTCATACAGAGCTGAATTCATTGCGATCTGGCCTCTCCTTAAATCTAAAAAGATTCCCTGGCTCCAACATATCAAAGCTGCCAGTGCCTGTCTAGGACTCCCGGAATTCTGGGATTCCCCAGAAACTTTTTGTACCGGATTAACAAAGAAAGAACTAGCTTCACTGATATGTACACGGAATCTCCAAACACTTTCGAGCTCTATAACAGTGGGTAGATTGACTTCTGAGTTCCTCACAGTTAAACCTGACTTAAAATTTGAGGAATTCATGGATCAAATCGAACCCCCGCTTGCTCGAAAATTATACATTCAGCTTAGACACGGCACTTTACCAGTCAGGTCCTTTTCAGCTAAGTGGCAGACGCAGAATCAGGAAAGTTGTCCCGCATGTAATTACAAATTGGAGACTGTTTCACATGTGTTGTTCTTCGTCCTGAATACTCTGCAATTAGAAAATGTTGGTTAATTCCCATTTGTAGGAATTTGGGTTTTCGTCATTTTAAGCAGGCTCTTAGGTCCCTAACTTATGATACCCACCCCCCTATTGTATTTGCCGTATCTCGTTATTTATATGGCATGTGGCGTAGGAGACAAATCTTTTTAAATTAATCTCTGTATTTACTTTTCACATGATAACGTCTTGTTTAATTCTTTTTTAAATTGTAAAATTATTTATTGTTTTATTGTACCTGCTGATGTACTTATGTGCACTTTTATGGTCTAATGGCCGAAATAAAGTTATCACTGACACTGATATATATGACCCCGCTCATCTCCCTGATTGGATCATTTGGGATAGGAGTCACTTCATATGCAGACGATACTCAGAAGATCCTTTCAATAGATAACACTACCACAGATGCTGAGTCTAATTTTAAAAGTTGCCTATCTGCGGTTCTCCAGTGGATGAGGAATAGAGGAATAACCATCTCAGATGCAACACGGACAAAACAGAAATCCTCCCGATAGGGAAAGATGTCCTTTTCCAGCCAGCTAAATGGTGGCCTGAGGGAGCTACTCCTCCGCCAGATGTGGTAAAGGTGGCCATGAATTTGGGGGTTCAATTTGATGCAACACTCCCTTTCTTACCACATGCCACAGCGGTAGCAGGGACATGCTTCTGCTTCATCAAGTCACTAAAAAAATATTTTATCTTTCTCCCACTGGTTGCAAGGAAATCAGTGGCAGTGGCTTTAATTCTCTCGTGCTTAGATTATTGTAATGGTCTTCTTGCAGGAGCTAATAAAGCTATTTTAAAGAAGTTACAGGTGGTTCAACACGCGGCAGCGCGGTTAGTGCTTAAACTCCCACGAAGATACACAGCCTCTGCAGCTTTAAATAGTCTTCATTGGCTCCCAGTGCACAAGAGAATTCTCTTCAAAATTCTCCTGATCACCTACAGAGCCAGGCTTAACTTGGGACTCAAGTATCTTGCAGCACGATTTGCTCCGTACACCACAACAAGATATCTCAGGTCATCCTCAGCGAACCTGCTCAAACCCCCCACTTTTAGATATAAATTGAAAGGAGGGAAGACAGTGGCCTTCCTTGGGGCTAAAGCCTGGAATTTACTTCCATCTCATCTAAGGCTATTTAATTCAGAAACTCTATTCAGGGAGGCCATGAAGACTTGGGTTTTTAGTGCCCCAGACGAATCATGCCTTGCTCTTATCTAGTATCTTTATGGTCCTCTCTCACCTCCAAACCAATTCAGCGCCAGGATACTCCTCGCGGAGTGACATTCGCGCTTTACAAGTACCTAATCAAATCAAATGGTAAATCATGAAGACAAGAATTTTCAGACATGAAAACACATGCTGACTGAGCCTGCACCATCCTCTATGGTACAGGTTCAGGATCTGGCTGATTGATTTTAAAGTATACTTTGTTAACATAAATGTCATAAATCAGTGGAATATCCATCATTATGTCAGTACATATGCTGTGTTGTGAACTAGAGGCTACACGCACAGGTTCAAGAAAAACCACAAGGCTTTATTAGCAAGCTGACCAAACTCATAAGATAAGTATGACTATAAGACCATCTTATGGTCACAAATAAAACTGATTTTCTGTAATATAGAAAACTATCTATAGCAATAATCCAAGATTCATGACATCATGCAAAAATGACTTTGTGTAGCCTTAGTTGGAACAACCAAAAGTTTATTCATGGAAAATAAACATCTTTTTTTGCAAGACCATATATATGAACATATGACACCAATAAACTGAGCAGGATGCAAAACTAGTTACCTTATTCACATGGTTGGGTTGGTTGCGACCTGAAAAATGCTTTTACGAATGTACAAAATGCTATTCGGTAACTTGTTAACGAATCACAATTTGCATTTGTGATTCAGTATTGGGAATGGGTGTGTTTTGAGCATTCCTTCCAAATAATGAATTGGTATGATTTGGCTTACAGTTTTGCGACTGAATTCCAGTCACAAAACAGTAACTCTTTACCACCATTATAAAAGTGGTGGTAACCCATTCAAAAATAGCAAAGGTTCCCCTTTTGACCGTTTCCTCTTAGAGAATTTTGAAAAATATTACTGTGAAAAATAAATCTTCAAAGTTTCATTTTTTTCTTTTTAAATGCATCCTGTTTTCTTTAAGGAAAATGGGCTGCATTAAAAAAAAAAAGACATGGTGGTCAGCAGATCTCAGTGGGCCACCATCTCTGTGATGGCCGCGATTCCTAATGGGTCGCAAATTGTCACCTACCTCATGAATATTTGTGAAAGATGTACATTTGTGACATGCTAGGAGTTGCTATTTGACAAAAAGTATTTCATACATTAGAAATATCAATTTTCTAATTGCAATTCAGAGATAATTGCAATTAGAATATCAGTATTCCAAATGTTAGTACGGTGCAGAGACAGAATATCGAGTACAAAATATCGAATGGCACAAATATTGAGTCATTAATATCGTGGAACAGAAATATCGACAGCAAGAATATCGTGGTCAAGAATATCAACTTAAGTTATATTGATTTTAAAAATATAGAAGTGTTTAATATCGTTTGCAAAAATATATTTGTAAAAAAAATATCGTTTTTTATTATTATGTATTTTAGTATATATTTTAGATGGATGTGATTTTGATTTTTTGCGTAAGAATGGTTTGTATGTTTAATATATGTGTTCCATTTTTAGTAGTTATTAATTATTTTTATTTGAATTTTGCGTTTTAAATTCCGTAGCAGGTTGAGTGTTTACAGCGGAATAGGGTGGGAATTAATTTAATTATATTACATTTATTGATTTAATTGTATTTATTAATATGTGTTTAATTGAGATATTATAATGTTAAATGTGTAAAGTTATATATTATTAAGTAATTAATAATTGGTTAGTAATTCATTTTAATTAATTAACTATTAATTAATAATGGTAATTGTGTAATACATTTTAGGTCTGTGTTGTGGTGTTTATAGGTGTAAAGTGTGGGAAGTAATTTATTTTTAATCCATGAATTAATAATTGGTTTGTTAATTAATTTTAATTAATTAATTGGTTTTCAATTTTGGTAATTTGGTAATAAATTGTAGGTGTGTGTTGTGATGTTTATAGCTGTAAAGGGTGGGAAGTAATTTATTTTTAATTGATGAATCAATAATTGGTTGTTAATAAATTTTAATACATTAACTGGCATTAATTATGGTAATTTTGTAATTCATTTTAGGTGTGTGCTGTAGTTTTTAAAAGAGTAAAGGGTGGGAAGTAATTTTTGTTTAATTAATTATATATGGTTGTCAATAAATGTTGATTATCTGATATTTATTTTGGGTTATTGTTTATTTTTTGTGTTTTTGTTTTTACTTTTAAAGCGGTAAAGGGTGGGTATTAAATACATTTTAATTCTTTAATTATTAGTTTTTAATAGTAATAGTTTTTAATTTTAAAATAAGTTTTAATTATGTTTTATTATTTTATAGTTTAATTTAGTTGTATGTTGTGGATATTATAGTGTTACAGTGTGTGTAGTCAATGTTTATTATTTTCTTTTATGAATACTTTTTTAATTCATTTTTTATTATGTTAATAATGAAAATAAATGTAATTAAGAATGTTGAAGTGTTTAGTTATTGGTGTGGTGTTATAGCGTAGGAAATACAATAAATGCATGTATGTTTTAATAAATGGTTTTTTTTGTAAATATTTTCTAGTTGAAAAGATTTATTTTTTTGTTTTTATATGTAATTAGCATTATAATATGGGTTCTTTTTATATGTTTAATATATATATTTTTTTATTTTCTTTAATAATCCTTTTCTTCTAAGGGGCCGATTCTGATCCGGGTCGGAAGGGCACCGAACGTGATCCGGCCGGAAAAAGTACGAGCCTTACGTGTGTTTACCGACCGACTCGTACAGCTGTACGAGCGAGCAAGTATGATGCGAGCTACGTGAAATTCACCGACGAGTCGTTCCTGGGTTTGAACCGCTCCGTACGTCTCGGTCGGAAGCTAACCGTGGCGTGCAATGGATGCGATTACCGACTGAGTCAGTGCGATCCATGCGTCGGACAGCCTGTGCGAGCCTGAGTGTCCGGCTCGCAAAATGTCCGGGTGGTTGCCTATGTGATCCCCTGTCACCCGCAGTCCTACGACTCGGACACAGGGGGAGACCCAAGGGTCCCCCCAGCACAGGCATGTATGGTGCGGATGGCACCAACGCGTACCCACTGTAGGGGGCGCCCTTGCGCGAGACGTACCCATTCAGTCAATGGGAGCCCATGTACGCATCGTACGACCGGCTCCCATTGGCTTCTATGGGATTCCGAGCGAACCGAGTCTGGCAGCATACGGCAGCATCGTACTCGCTCGGTCGGACTGCAGGACTCCGGCTCGGTCGAAAACACTCCGGGTCCGGCTCGGTTGGAGTGCTTTCCGACCCGGATCGGAATCGACACCTCTGTGTTTGAGTGTTAATAATATTTTTTTCTCCGTTATTCAACACTTACCCCACTGTTTCATTCACTGGAGTGGGAATAGTAATTATTACCACTCCGCTTTCCAGCACTTTCCCTACTGTTGCACTAACTAGAGTTGGAATAGTAATGTTTACCCCTCTGCTACCCAGCACTTTCCCTACTGTTGCACTGACTGGAGTGGGAATAACAATTTACATCGCTCCACTATCCTGCACTCTCCCTACTGTTGCACTCACTGTAGTTGGAATAGTTATTTCTACCTCTCTGCTATCCAGCACTTTCCCTAATGTTGCACTCTCTGGAGTGAGAATAGTAATTTTTACCATACTCTATCCAACACTTTCCCTCCTGTGGCACTCACCGGAGTGAGAATACAATGTTTACCCCTCTGCTATCCAACACTTGATCCTACTGTTTCATTCAGTGGAATGGCAATACTAATTTTTACCCCTCAGCTATCCAGCACTTTCCCGACTGTTGCACTCACTGGAGTGGGAAGAGTAATTTTTACCTCTTCGCTATCCAACACTTATCCTACTGTTGCACTCAGTGGAGTGGGAATAGTAATTTGTACCGCTCCGCTATCCAACACTTTCGCTACTATTGCACTCACTAGAGTTGGAATAGTACATTTAATTATTTTGCTATCCAACACTTGTCCTACTGTAGCACTGATTGTATCGGGCAATTTAAGTTTAAATATGTTTTCATAGTTTAATGTTTTAATTTATTCTAGATTTCTTGATATATATTTTAAATTATTTATAGATATATATTTTATTTTTATATAATACGTTTTAAAATGAATTAAATATAATAGTTTATTAATTATTCTAAAGTAAATATATATATATATATGTATATATCAGTTTACACTCTAAGATGCATGCAGGCACCATGTAGAGAAAAACGGACTCTGGAATGCGCTGTTCTGCTGTTCAAGATATCGTGCTTTATTAAATTAAATGGTGCAAGCGGTCACATCAGCGCTGATCAGGTGAGTGAAACGTTTTTGAATAGTTCCAGAGTACCATGTGACACGCTGTCAGCTGATGTAATGAAATGGAAAAGATACTTTGCACAGCATCAATGCAAAGTACCAGAATAACTATTGACAGAAAAACATATATAGAATAGTAATAGCTGCTTAAATGCTGAAAGCAGGTGCATTATTCCAGTTTACAAGTGCCATAAAAATGCATTTGTCCAATTAGGTAAAAAA
The DNA here is from genome assembly GCF_964204655.1 of Triturus cristatus. NCBI lineage: Eukaryota > Metazoa > Chordata > Amphibia > Caudata > Salamandridae > Triturus > Triturus cristatus. The sequence continues at coordinate 602,427,457 of NC_140585.1, forward strand.
AAGTGAGACAAATCAGGTCATGGGGTTTAAATATGACTCAATCACTAAATTCAGCTCATGATCTAAAAAGCATAAATGCATATTAAATCAGCAAAGGCTATGTAAACATTGACACAGAATTAAACAAACCAAATAGTGTTAAAAAATTCTGCGAGTACCTGGAATAAATATGTGCAAAAAAATATATATGTATAAATTATTATGTTTGTGTGTTTATTTTTTAAGTAAGTTTTTTGTAATATTTTGTAAAAATGCATATATTTAAAGTAATTAATTCTGTTAAAATTAATATTAATATTTAATATATATTATGTTATATATATGTGTGTATATATATATATATATATATATATCTGCAAAGCGACTCCTTCATGTTGTCTTCTTTCACGAACAGAGAGTCACGGACCCAATCTTGGTGGCTGAAACTGTTTATTCAACAAGCCGTATGACGCGTTTCGAGCATGCAAAGTGCCCTTGATCACATGAATATATATAGATATTTAAATCAATATTTTTTACATCTATGTTTTGTACATCGATATTTTTGATTCAATATTTTTGTACTTACCTGTGTAGGTATGGGAGTTGATATTTTTATAGTCTATATGGTTTTTTCGATATTTTGAAGATCGATATTTTTAACATCGATATTCTATCAGTGAACCGTTAGTACATCTGGCCCTTATATTTCTCCAGACAACATTAAAAGAAGGCATCCAAAACAACATTATTAGAGCCACACATGGTAGACAAAATAGAAAAAGACAACGTGCTTGTCAACTATTTTGACACCTGAAATATTGCAGCACTTGCATATTTATGAAACCTGCTTCCAATCCCAATTGAAAGGAAGCTACCATTAATGGATATATCCAGACAAGTGAGACAAACCGACCAGAAACAAATGACTTTTCCAAATTCTTGAAAGTCTTCTCTGTCATCTTACTCCTATAAATACCTTCCTGGAGAGACTCCTTTGTACCAAAGGTGTAAAATTTAGAATAGAAAACTAGGAAGAATGGTCTTAAATGAATCTATATATAAAAATGAGAAAACTACACAAATACATAAATATTTCTGTGTAACCAGCTCTGGAAGATGATTTATATTTTCTACCTGAATCTTAAGTGTTGATGTTGATTTAAAAAAGCACAGCTCGACTATGAGATCAATCCTCTGTCTTCCCCTCAAAGAGCTCCAAAGGAAGCAACTCTTTTTTGAATAGAACTAGAACCTGGTTGCAGCACCAGTGACTCACAATTGCCTAAGAACGATGCAGAGGGAAGGTATACCCAGATATACAAGATGGCCGGGAAATGACCTTGACAACGCGGTCAAAACACTGCAATACATTTACATCGCTGCTTTTACAACGCAAGTCGTTACAACGACTTGCGCTGGATGGCGATATAGACTAAGGAATAGTGTGATTTACTATTCCAACACCTTCCCTGCTGTACGTAGAATGGAGTTGGAATAGTAAACCCATACTACTCCTAAGTCCAGTCCAACGCCCTCCAGCGCAAGTCGTTGTAACGACTCGCGTTGTAAAAACAGCGATGTTATGTACCGCGATCTAAATTATTGTGTTGTAACATCATACATCCAAGATGGCCATGTGAGAGTTCATGGCCTACTGGGAAACATAGGGGCTCATTATGATTGCAGGCGGACATCAGTCCGCCTGCCATCATAACGGTGATGGGACCGACCGCCAGGCGTGCGGCGGTCCCACCGGCCATATTAGGATGCGCCCGCCATACTGGCAGGTGCATCCTGGCCTTTTACCATTGCGGACGGTGCTGCTGGCTGCAGCACCATCTGCAATGGTAGAAGGGCATGCACAGCATTTCCCTGCAGCACGTGGCAGGCACCACTTGGTGCCTGTCACTTGGTGCAGGGAACTGCAGGGGGGAACCATGGGTACCCCCCAAGTGCACCCCTAGGAGCCCGCAACGGGCCCCCAAAGCAATTCAATCACACAGAGACTTACACGCTACAAAGCAAACTTTCTACGACTCGTATCCCGGGAAAAGTAGTTCCTAGGGTGCGAGTCGTACAGGGGTACGAGTCGTACAGGCCCCCCCATGCATATGTACGTACCTTACAACAACATCGCATTTGTACGGTGCGTACCCCAACATTGCGTATGTACGCACCTTACAACAACATCGCGTATGTACGCACTTTACAACAACATCGCGCATGTACAGTGCTACGCCAACATCACGTATGTACGCATCTTACAACAACATTGCGCATGTACGGTGCGTACACCAACATCGCGAATGTACGCACCTTACAACAACATCGCGTATGTACGGTGCGTACCCCAACATCGCGTATGTATGGTGCGTACGCCAACATCACGTATGTATACACCTTACAACAACATCATCGCGTATGTACGCACCTCACAACAACATTGCGTATGTACACACCTTACAACAACATCATAGCGTATGTACGGTGTGTACCCCAACATCGCGTATGTACGGTGCGTACGCCAACATCGCGATTGTACACACCTTACAACAACATCATCGCGTATGTACGGTGCGTACCCCAACATCGCGTATGTACGCACCTCACAACCACATCGCGTATGTATGCACCGTACATAGGCAATGTAAAAAAGCACAAGGAGGGTCTATTCGACTCGCACAACACCACAAAACACGTCTACAGTGCACAAAACATGGAAATGACTGACCTGGCAACATCCAAACAGGCAAACATTGGGCCAAACTCACAACCACCCCTTATAACACACCCACCAAAAATTCAAACTGAGGCCCACCCACAAATGGACCAATAAAAAGGGCCCACACACACAAACCATGAGCCTTTGCAACAGATTCACTGCAGCTAGAGAGCACACACCAACAACTGCACCCATCCACCTTAACATATACACCTTCACACAACCTCCTTCACACATACCCCCTCTTCACATTCAGACACACAACTTCACATTAAGACCCACACACCCACAACCATCCACACCCTCACCGTACACCATGCCCACAGACAAGAATCCAAAGTTCACAAGGGAGGAGCTGGAGATCCTTGTCAATGAAGTAATCAGAGTCGAGCCACAGCTGTTTGGAACATTGGTCGGACAGACCAGCATAGCCGAAAAATCACGCCTATGGCAGAGGATCGTCGATAGGGTGAATGCTGTTGCACCCATCAGAAGGAACAGGACTGAATGCCAAGCCAGGTGGTACGATCTGCGGAGGGCAGTCAAGCAAAAAATGAATGATGACTACGCCCAGAGCAACATCACTGGAGGTGGTGTGACCCGCAGACCAGTACATTTCCATCCCTGGGAGGAGAAGGTGATGGCCCTGCTTCTGCCGGTGGGAGTACATGGACTTCAAGGAGTTCCAGAGCCTGGTGAGTACACAAATAACTTATGTAACATGGAGGTAATGGCATTCACACCCCAACTACACAAAATGCACGCAACTACCTCCAAACAATCACTGGCCAGAACCATAGTCAAAAACAACGCTAATGCCACTAACTTGTGTATGCCCCATTGAGAAAGCAAGGCCATTCTATGTCCCATGCTACACAAAGCAATAACCCATGAATGGATGTCCGGTATGCTGGGAGGGTGGGTATCAAAAAACGCATTGTTGAACTCCAAATCAGACAAAATTGCCCTCATCCCATATGGCCCAGGTACATACCCATGCACCATGCTCAATGCACAGGGACTGGGAAAGTACTGACAAGATAGTTGACACTGGGCCCTGGTGTAGGCAGCACAAGGCCCTCCTGTGACCAGTGCAACACCAAGACAACAAGGTCAGATATCTAGGACAGGAACTCACACTCACTGTCATGGCAGCATGCTCCATGGGGGGACAGCTACATCACCTGGGAGCCCCAGTGCCAAATCACACTACACCCACCAGCAGGCCCTGTCACACACACCCCTTACACAAGCAGACACCCCCGGAACAGGCAATGGATTTACCCACTGTCACAATGGACATGTAACACAACGAGACCAATACATAGCCGAAGAAGCATCCAAGCCACAACTCAACAAGTCAAAGAATCAGGAACACATATCAATCTGTCCCCCGCAACATACCCATCCACAAGTGAACATTGAGGAGAATGCTATGCACATACAACTACCTGGAGGAACGGTGCCAACTAGAATGCGTATGAAACATGGATGTTGCATGAAACAGCATTAACATTGTCTGTCTCTCACACATAGGGCAACATGAGGAATCTCCCCCCAACAATGGGGGTGAAGAATCACAGTCCCAGGCTCGGGAGGAACCTGATCCCACTGGCAGCGACGCCTCTCAACACTCCGTGGATGACCCCGACCGACCTTGACCCTCTGGTGTCCAAGCCCCTGCAGCACCTGGTTCAGGAACATCTGTGCCAACCACCACCCCCATTCCTGCCACATCCCAGGAGACACCGAGGAGCCCTGCCCGCAGTGAACAACCGAGCCAGTCTGACCAGGAGGGACAAGGTTCGCCGGGCAACCAGGAGGAGGCAGACAACACCACCACTGCCATCCCTCAGGGGTCCCATAGACCCGATGTGCCCACAACAGCAGGCCAGGCTCGTGTGGGCAGGGGTGGTGGGAGTGGAGGCAGGTGGAGACGAGAACCTGACCAGCCAACATCATGGAGGCATACCGGCTTGACACCAGGGAGATCAGCCAGGTAGTTGGGACACTCACAGAGACAAAGGGGACCATCACAGAGATGAAGAACCAGCAGGCCGAGCAACATGCCTGTCAACAAGAACACCAAGGACGGATGGAGGCAAGACTGGCCGAGCTCCTGGCGGTGCAAAGGGACATAAGCCATTCACTCTGTCGGATCGCAGACAACATGGGCAACCCTCCCTGTGACACCAGGCGAAGACCACTACCAGCCACATGGAGGGAGGAGGAGAAGGATTTGTCCGATGGAGTGTCCCAAGCATCGTCAAGGCCTGCATCTGAGGGTCCCCCTAGGAAGGTGGGTCGTCCACGGAAAAGACCATGAGAGGCAGCGGCCTATCCACATCTCCTAGGTCACCTGGCCTGGCACCTGGCCTTCATGTGCAACAGTATCACCTCATTGACTGACATTCTCTGCCACATGGACTTGCTGGTCACAGTCTGACCAATGATGCCAAACACTGTGGTCTGGACTCTGCTGCTTTCAAATGCCAAGGATCCCATCTCCCCCTGGGAACTTTGTATTCTATGGTCCCTGTATTGCACCTTTTACTTGCACAAATCACGCCCCAGACCTATAATAAAGAAAAAACAATTTAAATTAATGTTGCAGTCATTTCGCATGAGTCCACAACATAAGTGTGGGAATATGTCAAAGTATGCCTGGGTGTGGAACTAACTCCAGCCATCCATACACTGGGATCTGAGTCCGGTCGAGGACACACATGGGTCGCAATGTATCATCAAATACAGACATGGAGTCCAATACTCACCCGTGATGGCCTCAAGCTGCTGAGGGGGGGCTTGCAATACTGCTCGGACAGACCAATTTGGAAGAGTATCATGAAGGCGTAGAGGTTATGGGTCATGAGGAGGTGCCCGGGGAAGGAGTCCCAGGTCTGTTTGGCGAGGTGGGAGAACTATCTCCTGCATGCAGTTGTTCTGTGGATGTGATGAATGGTGGCCAGGGCAAGGTTGTCTGCACGGAGTTGGGCCAACGGGGTGTTGGATGACAGAAGTCCAAGGTCGGTTTTGGGTCTGGGGCTGTGGACTGCCTCCTGAGTGTGGGTGAGGAGTCTGAAGGTGATCCTGCAGCAGACAGTGAGCCATTGTAGCTATCTCAGGTGGACGGTGATGTGGCTGGGGCGGGGGATGTTGAGGATGAGGTGTGCGGATGCACCCTGGATGTGGACAAGTTCTCCTGCAGTTTTGCTGTTGTCCCTCCATAGAGGGCATTGCTGTAGTTGACCCGGCTGGTGTCGTGGACCTGGGGGACGGTCTGTCTTGCCTTGGAGTGGATCTATCTGTGGGTCATTTGCAGCATGCGGAGGGTGTTGCAGCATGAGGTACAGATGGTGTTGAGTTGCATGGTAATTGTGAGTGATGAGTCCATAATGAACACCAGCTTGCATGTGTGGCCACTGGGTGCTGGTGCGGTGCCCAGGCCGGTGGGACACAAGGAGTTGACCCAGCCGTAAGGGGACAATCCTCAGATGATGACCTCAGTCCTGTCCAAGTCCAGCCTCAGGTGGCTGATGTTCAGCCATTCGTCAACGGATCTCATGTCTTCTTGAAGGCTGAATCTGGCAATGGCTGGGTCTTTGGTGAGGGTGAGGAGCAGCTGGGTGTCAATGGCATACGAGATGATGATGAGGACGTGTGCGCATGTGATGGTGGAGAGGGGGGTCATGGAGACATTGAAGATCATCACGCTGAGAGATGAGCCTGGGGCATGGGCCAGATGACCCCAGTGTACCACATGCGGAAGGGTGGAGGCCGACTCCCTGGGCCTTGCTGGTGAGCTACTTGTTGATTTAATCCTGGGCCCTCCTCTGGATACCAGTGTTTGAGATGTGTGAGCTGACAGTGTGGTAGCACATGGTGTAGAATGCAGTTCAGAGGACAAGGGGGGTGGTCTCACCATTGTTGAACATGGCAAAGTTGTCGTTGGTGGTGGCAATTATGACGGTTGCAGTGGTGTGATTACTGTGGAAGACGGTCTGGTGCCAGTTGCCTGGAGCTGTTTGCGTGGAGGAAGTTTGTCAGTTGTTCGTTGAGTGTCTTCCTGATGACATTTGCTGGGTAGGGAAGCAGGGTGATGGTCCAGGAGTTCCTGCGGTACTGCTGTCCGTTGTTTAAGAAGGGCCTGGGTCTCTGCATGCCTCCAGCTTCCATGGAATGTGGCAAACTCAAAGGAGACATTCATGACGTGCTGGACATGGGCTTCAAGGATGGGGAATGATGTGGTTGAGATGTTGTGTGGGAAGGGGCCTGATGGAGAGCCAGAGTGGATGGTGCACATGAGCCAGGTGGTGTAATTGCTGCTGACGGGAGTCCAGAACCTGAGGGGGGTTTGTCCAGCGGATAATAGTGCTGTCTGCCTCTGTGTGCCAAGGCTGTCATGTATGTCCATGAGCTTGCAGTGGTAGAAGGTTGCAAGGGATTTGATCTGCCTTGCAAGGGTGGGGTGTCTTTTGGATGGAGAGCTGCTGTCAGTCCACTCACAATGCTGATGAACCCCTTTATGTCGTGTGTTTTGGTGCCTCGGCCCTATCTGAAGGATCTCCACTTGTCCTTGCTGATGATATGGTGATGGCTGTGTGTGGCTTTTCCACGGCTGTAAGGTAACTGATGTTTCTTTGTGTTGCAAGGTTTACACAAGAGTCCGGCTAGATCTGTATGAGTCCAGTAGGTCTGCCTTGTCCCAGGTGGCATAACTGTTGTGTGCTTCACAGGAAAGTCTGTCAATGTGGCAAGATTGTTGGATCAGTTGCTGATCCAGTGTGTGAGGTTGCAGGGTGTGGCGGGGGTGTTGGTTCGAGTGTCCCACACAGCTTGTCTGTGGTGACTTACATCAAGCATCTTTGGGGGATCGGTAGCGGGGTATGGGGCAGTGTGTTGCTTGTCGGAGACGTGGATGCAAATGTTGATGGACCAATGATGGATGGTGGTGTGGTTCTCTTCCAGCAAGAAGTTACTGGCCCCCAGCCACATGTAGCCTGTGGAAGTGAGGGCGTGCGTGCAGATGTACGTGTTGATGGCTTTGCAGATATGTGGATGTAGGCCTGGAGATCTGTAGATGAGAGTTACTCTGAGGGTTGCCAGGGGGTTGGTGCGAAACCGGATTTGTGACTCTGAGGGTGTACTTGTGAATAAATTGCAAGTCATCCACCAGGATTGTTGGTGCCGTCCCTGCGGATGATCTTGTATCTGTCAGAGATGGCAATGAAGAAGTTGTGTGCTGAGGATGCTTTTATCCAGGTTACTGTCATGAAGGTGATGTGTGGGGCTGTTGTGTTGAGGAGGTAACAGAGTCCAATGGCGTGCTGGTGGATGGAGCAGGTGTGGAGTAGGAGGCACATGACCTGGTTGTTCTGACAGGGTCTGGTAGGCAGGGCAGCGCTGTGTAGGCAGTTGGAGTTACACACTCAGCATGCAAAGGTGTCGTGTGTGCACTTAGGGGTTGCCTGATAGCAGGCGGTTGCTTATCTGGTGTAAATTGCTTGGAGGGTGGCTGCAGCATGATTCTGTTCTGTGACGTGGGTCATGCAAGGACCAGAGGATCGTGCACTGTGCACGTTGCAGGCGCAGACGGTCCTGCCTTTGGCATGGCGTTGGCGCAACAGTGGCACAGACAAGCTGCTGGCTGCATTAAAAATGGGTGGAGGGGGAAGGGAGGAGCATTTTGTAGGCGTGTGGGTTGCAGAATCAGGGCACTCGGTGGGGCGGTGCCGCAGGTGAGGCTGCAGCAGGCGGAAGGGGTGAGAAACTAGGCAAAAATTAGCACACAAAGATAAGGAGGTCAGAAAGGCACAGTGCAACAGGTGTATGTAAAGGAAGGAGTGTCAGGTTACTCATGGGTCACTCCGAGAAAATGTATGAAGAATCAACAGGATCTGGCAACAAAATGCGGAGCTGCGCACAGGAGACACACCGTCAGCAGGCATTAACTACCCGTTGTGGGGAGCTGTCAGGAATCACGGAAGGTTTCCTCCTCCTTCTGCTTCCGTGGCCTCCATGCTTTCATTACAAACTGAGAAAGCAGCCAATCCTTTGAGTTGGAGTGCTTGTTGGCAATGTAGAAATTCCAACATGGCTGCCAACTTGCTGCAACAGCATATTGCTGTTTAGCAGTCTAGTCTTGTAGTGAATGACAGTTGGTGAGTTGTGCTCTAACATTACATGGTGCACTTCACCGAAGATTCTTCAGGAGCAGCATCTGTTTCTTGCGTCGAGAAAGCTAGTCAGGGGAGTGGCGACCTTCTCGGGGTTAATTCCCTCGGTAAAATAAACTAAGGTTAGTGTGAAAAGTCAAAGTATAATTAAGCATTCTGAAAAAGCATTGAATTCAAAACTTGGTAAAGAGATAAATCTGAATTAGACAACCTTTCATATGCAGAAATAAATATGTGTGGAACAACTATTAAATAATGTAATTCTTCAGCAGAAGTGAAAACTGTATTAAAAGAAAACTGTGGTAAAAGCCCTTTAGAGAAAACGCGGGCGACTTCTTTAATTTCGCCGCGTTTATAATAATTTACCCATTTGTGTTTAAGCAGTTAAAATCCTAGAACACACAGGCACAGATTCATCGTGCCATCGTTCAGAGGAAGATAATTGAGACGCGCGAGTGAATTTATTCATGTGCGCCTCGCGTGTTGACAGGAGTTCTTGTCAGCATAAATAGAGACACGCAAGCATTTAATTCAGACGCGCTACGCGCACTGATTGAAACCCTAGCTGGCAACTATTAAAACGCGTCTATTCCTTTGAAAACACGTCTTGGGGCAAAGACTAGCAAAGGCGAGCAAACATTACTTGCTTCGCTTACATAAACCAGAAAATATAATAAGAGATAGCGGGCACTTGTTAGTCCATTTTAAATCTATAATTGCCTTCTCAATTGATAAAATTCATAACAACGTTGGGTACTCATCTTACCACCTGTAAATTAAGCAAATATAGAAAAGTTCCAAATTGACAGTAGAGGCAATATTCTGGAACTGTTAACCTTTTAGACTTCAATTATAAAACAACTCTTGAGGAACTTCGATTTTCGATCACGATCGAATCGACCCGCCATTTTGTGGCCCGCTGCCATTTTGTGTTGCCATCACTCAGGCAGCACGGCGAACAAAGTCTATTCTGCTTTTTCTGTAGCCTGGTGTCGAAATACGCCCTCGGCCTCTATTTGCAAAGCTGGTGTTAGAACTAGCCGAGTACACTAATCCCTGTCTGGCTTTTCTAATCCGCATCTCAACTATCTGTTGGCTCACACTATTCTTTCCTGACCTTATCTTATCGACTGGCCTTCACTGTCTCCTGCTAGCATTCTCTCGTTTCACGACTGTCCTCCAACACACACAAACGTATCTCGCCACCTGACAAACATAGTTGGAGGAGCGGTCTCTTCGAGTCATCTGAAACTTTGTTTTCAAACCTTTCTTATTGATTCCGCCTTGTTTTCCAACTTTCCTTATTGGCTCTTTCTTGTATGCTCTGGGAGTGTATTTCCTCAGTAATTGTGTCATTGTATAGTATTTAACATGATGCGCCACAGAGTGAAGTGGCAGTCTCCTGAAAACCTACTTTGTGTACTTCTAGGATAACTGTACTAGCTGCAGCTAAATAAATCTGATCTTCTAACGCCGACAGAGTGTCCCGTGTCTCTGTGTAGCGAAGCAGGTGTACTCCGGAGACTTTAGGCGTACCCTGCGCCGCCAGGCCCAAAAGGTTCTGGTTCTTCAACTGGTGCCCAACGTGAGGCGGCTTCAGTGGTACCGGTTCTGCTCGAAGGTTGTGAGGAACCCCGCAAGAAAATTCCGGAGGGTTCGCGAGCCACACTAAGCGACCCCTGTATGTCGAAAGTGGTCCGAAGGTCTTTTGCAGCGCGGTTACTCCTTCCTGACGGCTACTGACGACCGCTGCCCTGACTGCCACCCTGCTTTGGCCCCTTTCTTTGATGATGTATGGTAAGGCGAGACGATAGACGGGCCTCTGTTGGTGGAAGAAGACGTCCTTAGTTAAGTATTTTCGTGGGTCGCGCCCACAATTTTTATTCTTTGATTGATTTCCTTGGGTTCTTAGATTTATCTTTTGCAAAAGATAAAGCCGAGGGTAAGTGCATTTGTGCTGCGTAAACTGAGTTTTACTCCCTTGAAGTTTGTGAACAGTCCGGAGACATCTCGAGATGCATGGTCTGACTAAGTTTGGAAGAATTTGTTGCCTTGGTTGTAATAGGGATTCCCGACTTGAGGACTCTTGTCCGATTCCTTCGGTTGGAACTCTCACATATGAGCTCTATTCAAAACATGGTATCGGCCCCATTGCCTTTAACGAGACATGGACCCGATACACGAAGGAAGATGGTGCTCTCAAATGGCCAGAAAATGGTAGTTTTGATCCTGATGAGTTAGATAATTTAGAAGCAGTTTTATTCAAAAGAAAAGCCCGGCCGGCAATGTTTGACTCTTTCCGCCTTTTGCGTAAGGAAGCCAAACAGAAAGAAATTAAACAAGCAAAACGAGATAGGAAAGCACTGGGTATGACAATTATACAGGCTGCCCAACAGTTCAAAGATGATGAAATTGATAATGCGACTGAAATTTCAGAAAGACAGCATCGTATGGTGATAGATAAATGCTATCCGATGTTGCCTGTTTCTCCTTCTGACAATAAGAAAGATATAGAAGAAGATCCCTAATGTCCCATTTATTAAGGTTGCCTCCGCCCTATGCACAAAATGCCAATGTACCTCAGCCGTTACAGCCTGTTCAGCCGCCAATGGTACTTCCGCCTGTTCCGGCTCTTCCGCATTTGCCTCCTCCAGTATTATCGCCCTTGCCGGTTTTACCGTTAGTCTCAACTTCTTTGCCCTCATCCCCTGATCTTAGATCTCCTTTGCCTTCTGCTCCTCCTGCAGGTATCCATTCTTCTCCTGTCAGTTCCCCTAACAATCTGTCTCCAATTCTTATGTCTAATTCACCGTCTGTGCGTAAGCGTCTCACAGACTCTGTCACTAGTATTCTATCTCCTTTCTTTGGAGCTTTAAATGTGTCTCCGGCTTTTGTTCGAAGACAATCTCGTAGTCAGTTCCCAGATTTTGAGGAACGAGAGAAGTTAGACTCTCTTGCATGAAAATGGATCAAGAAGGGTCCACAATACAGTGTGCTTGATATTATGCCTACCTTTTTGCAATGGAATGCGCCTACGCAAAGATATGTTTTCAATGTATTATGCGACACTCTCATTAAAGAATGGGAAGATGTGAGTTCCAGTCCGGTCTCACAGGATCTGTTAAATGTTCAGACTGATTTTGAAAAAGGACTTATTGTGGGTTCTAAGGTTGAGGAAGCCGTAAGAACGCTTATCTCTTAGAGATCCTTATTGTTCTCTCAAATTTTCCTTGATTCAGATCCGTCGGTTAAACTGACATCGAAAAATTATCCTATGAGAGAGGTTCCTCCAGTATGGAAGGAAGAAGTTCCAGCAGCAGGTGCTAATGCAGCTATTCCTGCCCATTTCCAACGTATATGGGTACATGTCCCTTGGAAGAGATCTGAAGTTTTGGCCCTTAAGCAGACTCTACCAGATCCTCGTAAGAACCCTGCAGGTTATTATAAAAAAATTATCGCAGACAGTTGACGCCTGCATTATGAACCTAGCAGATATCGACATGCTAATGGGAAATGTAGTCCCACAGACAATATGGGCTAAGATTCGTAGAGAGGATCATGCGCAGGAACTAGGTGCTAATTGGGATGCTATAACTAATACAGATAGAGACCGAGTGGGTGGCACAAAGCCTGACGCTCTGATCTCGGAACTTCCTGGTAGAATCATTACGTTAATGAAAACTATGATGCCTGCATTGAGAGTTAACTGGGATAAACTAGCAGCATGCAAACAAAAGAAAGATGAAAGTGTCTCTGACTTCTTTACTCGTTTCGAGGAGACATTTATCGACCACAGTGGTCAAGACATGGCTACAGAGGGTGGACAGCGATTATTCGTGGACAAATTTGTATTCAATTTGCTTCCCGAGCTGTCACACAAATGAAAAGAATCAGAAAGTTCATGGGCTGTTTCTTCTTCTGCTCAGATATTGGCTACTGCGCAATATTATGAGAATAGGGACAAAGAAGAAAGAGAAAAGCAAGAGAAAAAGACGAAAGAATTAAAAACTAAGGTTCTCTTGCAACAAGCCTATCTGCCACGTTATGCTCAGCCTCAAATTCAGCAGCTCCCGCAGTTTCAGAGGTTGTATCAAAAACCTGAGCCATACAATCCGCGACCTTTGTTAGGTCCTAATCAATGTGCCTATTGTAGAGAGGAAGGTCATTTTAAGAATAGTTGTCCGGTTTTATTGCAGCGCAATGGAGCGTTATCTGCTCCACGAGGTCGTGCTGGCCTCCAGTCAGCAAATAGAGGTAGAGGTCGAGGTGTGTTGACTCAAGAACAGCATGCCCTTCCTTCTCCCAATTCCGTGAACTACTTTGATCAGCAGAATGTGAGGTCTGCACAGTATTACAATGAAGACCATTATGTTGAAGGCGAGAATGAAAGTCTTCATGCTAACTAGGACAGCCATGGACAAAGTAAAGGAGTTGTGCCCATCCCAGTAGATCAAAATGGACCTTATGTTAACGTCACTACAATGGGTGTTTCAGAGCCATTTCTCCTGGATACTGGAGCAATGAGAAGTTCTATCATTCATTCTAAACTCCCTGGGGCAGCTTTGTCTGGCTTAACGAATGTCTCCGTAGGATTTTCTGGCGCCCCTGTTCGCAATCCAGTTTCTTGCCCTTTGCCTATTTCAGTTGGTCCTTATGATTTGGAAGCTCCACTTCTGTTAACGAATGGTTGCGGTGAGAATCTGTTGGGTCTAGACCTATTGAAAAGAATGCATGCTACAATATATTGTTCTCCTTCTGGCGTACATCTTACTTTAGGACGGAAATTGGTCTCCCCAATGTATTTGTCCAAAGATCAATTTCCATTTTCCACCTGAATTACTTTCTCTTCCAGCAACACTTTGGGCCACGGGTCCGAACGATGTGGGTTGTCTTGAGATTCCGCCTTATGTTGTCACTCTCAAGCCCAATGTTGAATTACCGTGCATCCCACAGTATAGAATTTCTGCAGAAGGTGAGAAAGCGCTTTTGGAAATCATTCATGACTTAATTCGGAAGGGTGTGGTTGAAGAAACAAGAGGTAACACATGCAATAGTCCTATTCTTCCTGTTCTTAAACGCACCGATCCTTCTCAGCCTCCTGTGTACCGTTTTGTAATTGATCTGCAAGAAGTAAACAAAATTGTGATTCCACAATTTCCTGTTGTTCCAGATATCACTGCTTTGTTGACAATGATACCTTCCACAGCGACTTGGTTTTCTGTTATCGATCTAAAGAATGCTTTCTTTCGTATTCTCATTGCAGAAGAGAGTAGGGACATTTTTGGTTTCTCTCTTGGAGGCCGAAGCTTCCGGTTTAAGCGCGCACCCCAAGGCTATTGTGAAAGTCCTTCTATTTACAGCCAAGCTTTAAAATGTCATCTTGATACTTTTCACTTGCTGCCTGGTGCTGCTCTTATCCAATATATGGATGACTTATTAGTCGCCGCTGATTCAGAAGATATCTGCAAAGATGTCACTGTTGCATTGTTACACCACTTGTTTAAACTGAATCACAAGGTCTCACCTTCCAAACTACAATATGTTTGTCGAGAGGTTACCTACTTGGGTCATCTCCTCTCAAAGGAGGGACGACGATTGACACCAGAACGAATTCAGGTGATTGTGCGAATGTCTGTACCATCCACACAAAGGGAAGTACGTGCCTTTCTGGGTATTACTTCTTATTGTAGACAGTGGATCCCTAATTTCTCTCTAATTGCCAAACCTTTGTTGGCACTCACTTTAAAAGATACGCCTCAGCCCCTTCCATGGACTGATGAGTGCCAAAAGAGTTTCACTGACTTACGTACCGCTCTATGTTCTGCTCTTGTACTAGGTACTCCAGATTACACTAAGCCTTTTACGCTTTATGTGCATGAGAGAGAAGGTTGTGCATGGTCAGTCTTAATTTGGAGACAAACAGCGGCCATGTGCCTATTTTTCGGCTACAGTAGATCCTGTAGCTTAAGCATTGCCCAGTTGTCTCAAAGCGGCAGCAGCAGAAATTTCTATCCGACAGTCTGCTGGAATGGTGTTGGATAACACTCTCATTGTCATGGTGCCGCATGCAGTGGATACTTTGCTAAACAGAACAAAAACACAGCATCTTACGAGCACTCGTCTAACTGGATGCGAGCTGACACTTTTGGCTAGTCACATACACATCAAGCGATGCAATACCCTGAATCCAGCTACTCTGTTGCCCCTTCCAAATGAGGAAAATGTTGAGGATCAGCATGATTGTTTCTTCCGTACTGAGGAAGAGACAAAAGGAAGAATTGACCTGAGAGACATACCGCTAGAGAATCCGGATGGAACTCTATGGGTAGATGGTTCTTGTTTTAAAATGGCTAATGGAGATACAGTTTCAGCCTATGCTGTAACTACTTTACATACATTTGTGGAAACTGCACGCATTAGACACAATTCAGCACAAGCAGCAGAATTGATAGCATTAACAAGAGCTTGTGTAGTATCGAAAGGGAAAAGAGTGAACGTATACACTGACAGCCAATACGCTTTTGGTGTAGCGTTCAATTTTGGGCGTCTCTGGAAGGAGAGGGGTTTTCTCACTTCACATGGCACCAAAATACAACATGGTCAGTTAGTGACTGATCTCCTCGAATCACTTGCCTTACCCACCCAAATAGCGATTGTGAAGTGTAGTGCACACAAAAAGATTACGGATGATGTTGGTCGAGGAAATGCATTTGCAGACGAAATAGCGAAGAAGACAGCGAGAGATTCAACGAGTCGAATGTATGTGGCAGGTCCTGCGAATTGGGTCAGAGAGAGAGGAATGTGTGAGAATACAGTGGAAAGTGTAAAAGCGATCCAGAAAGAGGCCACACAGAGGGAGATGAGCAAGTGGAAAGAAAGTACGGGAATGTTAGATGAGATGGGTTGTTGGGTGGAATTATCTGAACATCAACGTTGGCTGTTACCAGATGCCTATGTTCTCCCAGTGGTTACTATGGCACATGGTCTAGCCCACTTAAGTGCAAGAGGCATTTGTAAACTTCTGGCTCCAGTGTGGCAGAATGAAAATATCCCAAAATGTGCAGACAATGTAGTAAAGCACTGTATTGTTTGTTTAATGTACAACCCGGGAAAGGGAACCCCAACTCCAGCAGGTCACTTTGCTCCTCCGACATATCCATTTGAGGTGTTGCAAATCGATTACATTCACATGGAGCGATGCAACAACCTCAAATATGTTCTGGTGGTAGTATGCGCCTTTTCAAGGTGGATAGAAGCATACCCTCTAAAGGATAACACAGCCCTATCCACAGCTAAAATCCTTCTAAAAGAGTTCTTTCCCAGGTTTGGTTTGCCACGCATTGTCTGGAGTGACAATGGGAGCGAGTTTGTTGGCCAAGTCATGCAGAAAGTTTGTGCAGGTCTTGGTATCAAGCAAAAGTTCCACGCGGCAAATCATCCACAGTCAGCGGGTTTAGTAGAATGTTACAACGGAACCTTGAAATTGAAATTAGCAAAGGTTCAAGCAAGGAAAGGACTCAATTGGCCCGATGCTTTGCCGTTAGCTCTGCTATCCACCAGGACTTAGCCCATACGAAGTGGTATTTGGCCGACCGACCAACGTATGGGGAGTCCCTCGCCCTAAGAAATTCTCAGACTTGCCATATCCAATGTTGATTGATTATTTGCATGACCTTACGACTAAATTGCGTGTTCTTCATCAACCAGTTCAGAGTACTCTGCCAGAGGCTTCCACAGACCCAGGTCACTCTATCCGACCAGGTGACTGGGTATGCGTGAAGAATTTTCAGAGGTCCAGCAATTTGCAACCCAGGTGGCGGGAGCCTCGAATGGTCTTGTTGACTACAAGGACAGCAGTTAAAGTCGAAGGAAAGAAAAATTGGATTCACGGTGTGCATTGTAAGAAAGTGCCTTTGCCTTTGACATACGATCAATGGTGGGTATGCAGAGGTGTTGGTGACTGTGAAAGCGAAAAGACTCCACGATTCGTACCCTTCAGCGATGCACACCTGAATGGGACACTGTCTGAGAAAGAGGACGACGACATTTTACAGGAAGCAATTCCATCGCATCGCCGTTTGGATACGACTGAACCACGAACATTGTTCCAAGACCAGAATGTTCCGGGGAAATAACGGTATAATTTGAGATCGAGACCAAAGAACATTTAAGACTCTCTTCTCCCTTGTGTAGTATTCTGTCCCGGTTGCAGGGTCACGGTAGGAGTCTAGGTCACGACCTGAGTAGTGGCAATAGGCCTGCAGGATCTTCAGTGTCATAGGACGGTAGTACATCATGACTTGAGTGATTGAGGAAGATTGCCGTGAGCATCCATTAGAAAGATGGAAACTACACTAAGTAATAAAGAAAGAAGAGATAAAATGAAGAAAGCATCCTGTAAAATAAGGTACAGTCATTTTAGTATAACTTTATGTGTTATTATATCATTATGTATTGTTTTGGCGATTATTAGTTAGATAATTTATGCTTTGCAGCCAAGAAATGCCTCCCCTTCTTCCTCTTTGCCTTCTTCTACTATCTCTCCACACCTCTTTCATACTCTTCCTTCACATGAACTCGTCAGAAGAACTGAGTATTATAACAATTCCTTTATCCAGCCATTACATCAGCACCAATTAGTGGTTAATACAACTGATTGTTGGGTGTGTGGTCTTATGCCACATACCACAGAGAAAGGAATGCCATACCTAGTTCTCCCTTTTTCTTCGTCATTTTCTCAAATGCTTATCAAAGCAAATTCAGACGATCTGTTAGTTCACATATTAATTAACCGGATTTTAGTCATCGTTCTTTGATTAAAGGTATGGTAGTTATGGCTAAAATCATGGAGAATAGTAACATCCCCATTGACGAAAGAAAAGCATACACTAATTGGAACGTCACCCAATATATGTCTAGTCTTAGTAGTAAGGTTGGAAAAGGAAAGTCCTCGCCGATTTGGACTATACCACATCAGGGTAACTTCTGCTTACAGATAAATGATCGCCCTTCTGACACAACACAAAGGAATAACTGCTCCTACACGTACGTTTATTCCTCTCAGAAGTCGCCTCCTCTAGTGCCGTCTCAAGGCACCTATTTCATCTGCTATAATAGAGCTTACACTTGGTTACCAACGGGTTTCTCTGGTACTTGTTATATAGACTTTCTTCTTCCCCCTACTTACACTGCTTCCGCAAACCATCACCGAACCCGATACGGCAGAGGGATTGTTGATTCAAAGGACACAGCAGGCCAAGAGGGAGGAGATTTCCTTAAAGGTTTTCTTCCCTTCTGGGGTCCAATGGCTAACAGCAGAAATATAAGGCAATTGGTCCGTGTCGTAGAGACTACAATAGACATCACTGTAGGAGCCTTAAGTAGCATCACAGCAGAACTACAGGCGGATCGTCTTATGACCTTACAAAATCGAGTTGCCTTAGACTTTGTTCTTGCCGATCGTGGTGGAGTGTGCAAATTGATCAGGTCAAGTTGCTGTATTTTCATTCCTAATGACGCTCCGACAGTATACCAAGCTATCTCCAAGTTGCACATAATCTCTGAGTCTATTCATCAGGACAAAGGAGATTGGTCTTTAACGGAATGGTTTTGGAGACTACTGTCCAAATGGGGTTGGAAAGCATTGACGTTCCTTGGTATAATCCTGACCATTATATTTTCCTGTTGTCTTTGTATGCACTGTGGTCCCGCTATCTGTGATCTGTGTGCTACTATGTGCATCCCAAAACCCAAGCCACAAGTAACAGAAAACATAAGAATGATGTTACAGCAACAGCTCGATGACCTCATGGCAATTGACGTGGACTCAGATTAACATGAGTCTATCTTGCCTGAGTTCTGGCAAAAGGAGGGTCTGAGGAACTTCGATTTTCGATCACGATCGAATCGACCCGCCATTTTGTGGCCCGCCGCCATTTTGTGTTGCCATCACTCAGGCAGCACGGCGAACAAAGTCTATTCTGCTTTTTCTGTAGCCTTGTGTCGAAATACACCCTCGGCCTCTATTTGCAAAGCTGGTGTTAGAACTAGCCGAGTACACTAATCCCTGTCTGGCTTTTCTAATCCGCATCTCAACTATCTGTTGGCTCACACTATTCTTTCCTGACCTTATCTTATCGACTGGCCTTCACTGTCTCCTGCTAGCATTCTCTCGTTTCACGACTGTCCTCCAACACACACAAACGTATCTCGCCACCTGACAAACATAGTTGGAGGAGAGGTCTCTTCGAGTCATCTGACACTTTGTTTTCAAACCTTTCTTATTGGTTCCGCCTTGTTTTCCAACTTTCCTTATTGGCTCTTTCTTGTATGCTCTGGGAGTGTATTTCGTCAATAATTGTATCATTGTATAGTATTTAACATGATGCGCCACAGAGTGAAGTGGCAGTCTTCTGAGAACCTACTTTGTGTACTTCTAGGATAACTGTACTAGCTGCAGCTAAATAAATCTGATCTTCTGACGCCGACAGAGTGTCCCGTGTCTCTGTGTAGCGAAGCAGGTGAACTCCGGAGACTTTGGGCGTACCCTGAGCCGCCAGGCCCAAAAGGTTCTGGTTCTTCACTCTATAACTATCCAGTGAGTATTCATAGAGAAGGGTAAACGCAATTCACAGAATATAGAAAATCACGATGTACACTCACCTTGTCTTCTCACTTCCCACAGAGCAGTGAATACGTAGCGATCCTGTGAGGATAGAACAAGAATAGAGTTAAGACTTCTCTGCAGACACTTTCAACACTATAGAGAAGTAGAAGAGGGGCAAATCCAAAAACACTTCCTGGTAAGATAAGTTATCTTAAATTCTAAATGCAAGTAAGTTAAGAATGTTTCGCCATTTAACCCATGTTATGTCCGCAGCTGACACTACAAGTGAGGAAGGAGATTCGTGATGAACTGCAGTGTTTTGGATCTGTCTCTTCTCTGTCCCATCCCCTTTCCCCCCTCGGTACTTACCTACTAAGGTGGAATTAAAGAAACCAAGTGGGGAAGGTTCCGAGAAGGGCATTGGGAGCTTGCGTCATTCTACTCCTGTGTGGTTCGCAATTTAAGGACGCCCTTGACAGGAGCAACCTGCACAAATACATACACAGCAAGGTACTTCATGCACAATAGAAATTATTATCCATGAATAACTGCATGCATGTTGCCGAAGTACACATACACTCATATGCTCAATCTTTGACAATTATACCATAGATGACGCATGCAAACTCGCAAGAGATCTGCAGTGACAGAGATGAGGCACTTTGGATTGTGATGAACACCTTTATTGCACAATCTCACACAAAGGGAAATGCATCCATACGAACAGACTCACAGGTCAGTTGACAGAACATGTGGGACATATGCTGGACTCCCCCTTCACAACACGGATGTTGTAAATCCCAATGAACTGGCACACAAGTTAAGGGGATGAGCCAAACACATCCTGCTGCACACGGAGAGGCTGCAATTCACCATAGAGCCTGTTGTTGTGATGTCCCACACTATGTCCACCCGAAGCATCCGCAATATTTCCGAGGCAAGGTTTACGCACATTGATGCCTTCATCAGACTTCACACTCCACTACAAATGACTGTCAAGAAGAGTGACTATCATGTCATGGGAGTGATGCTACATGTTATATGCTCCATGGTGAGAAGACATGTATGCATGGTACCACAACATGCACAGAAGCAGTCCCCACACATTCCCAACCCGTACCACCACCAAAAAGCCTTGCTGCAATCCTTACCCAAACTGACATTTCCACATGTCCGTGCATGGAACGCTGATTCAGCACACGTGGCAATCCTCATGAGGACTAGCAGGAGGACAAAGATGACACGAGCAGACAACAGGGGCAAAAACCTGGGAATGACAGACACACAAGAAGTCGCCTAAAACAAATCTCGCCGCAAACATAGTCAGTTACGAAACATGAACAATGTTGGACACATGCAAATTTCAAAGAAAGTCGCTCCGCAAAACTGTGTGGCATGACAACATCACTCGAGTGACACATCAGTACACACATCAAAGTCACTTTGCATTCAGTCAGCTGGACACACACATTGCAACACACGCCACTCAATGCTACAAGCTTGTACACTCATACCCAGTGACTCACCATTTTGAGAAGAAGTTGCGTATGAGCTGACTCCGGATATCATCCTCCTCCTCCTCATCACTTGCCTCGTGACCAAGCCCTGGATCCTCCACGGGTGGATGTTGCTGCTCATCAGGAACAAGGATGAGTGGCACTGCCTTCTCAACGGCCATGTTGTGTAGCATGCAGCACACAATGAAGATTTTGCAGACCTTCTCCGGTGCATATGGGAGGGACCCGCCTGTCTTGTCAAGGCACCGGAATTGGCTCTTCAGGAGGCCAAACGTCCCCTCAATCACTCGCCTGGTCTGCCCGTGTGCATTGTTGTACCGGTAATCTGCAGCTGTTCTTGGGTTGCGGAGAAGTGTCATTAGCCATGGCATGTTGGGATATCCAGAGTCCCCTACATGGAAACATCATGTAAATAAGTGGATCGGGAGATGCCGTAAGATCCAAAGATACCGCAACACACAGGACAAATAGAGTATACCCACCAACAAGACATGCTCGTTTGTTGTGCAGCCGCAGCATCATTTGTGGCACCCTGCTACGCCTCATGATGTAGGCATCGTGTGCTGATCCTGGAAAACGTGCACAGAGATGGGAAATCAGCATGTTAGCAAGACACACCACAAGGGCATTTATTAAGTGGTAATGTTTACGGTTGCGATAGGCTTGCTCCTGTGCCTGTGGTGGTAACAAAGCCACATGTGTCCCATCAATGGACCCAATGACATGGGGCATCCCTCCCAGGGCATAGAAATCACCCTTGACATCTGTCAAACTCCTCAGGAGTAGGACATTTGATGAATTCATCAAGGTGCTCCAACATGGCTGCCAAAACATCACGCAGGACATGGCTGAACATTGTCTGTGACATCCCACCAACATCAGCTATGGTCAATTGAAACGTACCTGTGGCAAAAAAATGTAGGGGTGTCATCACCTTCATCTTGGGGGTCAGCTCAGTAGGATACCTGTGTCGCGGTTGGAGGTGTGGTGCCAGCTTGTCGGTCAAGTCCTCAATCAACTGTCGAGTGAATCTGTAACGTCGGATGCAGGCACGTTCCCTCATGGCAGCCAAGTCTGGCATTGGTTTTGGGACAGGCGGTGCCCTGCAAGACATTGTTAGGAATAATGAAGATTGACAGTCTGCCAACATCAATGTCAATGAACATAGCACATGCTAAACTGCTACTAAGCATCAGGTAACTATGGAGTCTGGTGTGTGCAATACATCCAGGACACATATGCCAGCTTGCTGGCACTCCTACGAAAAGCCAGATACACCTATTGATTGTCAAGTCTACATGACATGCCCTGAAATGAGCTGGGGGAAAGTCTGAGTGAACAGCCAGAGATTCACCGGAGTGACACACATCCACATAGCTGCATTTGAAGGATGTCATCTCATCCAGACAGTTGACTGCAAGGCACACGCACAGGTCACATGGAATGTCAAATGTACATATGAAACACATTGCGATGAAGGGGTACACATGACAACAAATAAATACAGCCATTCAGACGACGCAGACATGTATGCCTGGGAAAATATGATGTCCAATGCACACAGACCCTACAGCCGTGGGAATCCACATGTGGCATGGTGTGCGTAGATGTGTGCCATGCCCATCTCCACACAGACCCATGTTGGATGCACCAACAGCAGATGCAGTTGACGTAACACTAACAGCAAGCTCATGGGAACACATGACACACACCTGACATAGTCACATAGGGGCACTCTGATCGTGACATGTCAGTTGATAGAGTGTCCATGTCCCTGGCATCAGGAGACAGGTGCGGGTGGTGATGACTGTGCCATCCCACTGCTGCTGTGCATGACCCAGTTGGACTACAGACACACATGTGGCAAGTGTCACGGTGATGTGTGCCACATAGTGCCCCATCACACATGACATGTGTACACAGGTCATCACACATCAATTGTGCAACTAGATGAGATGACCTGTGCAATATCACTGGCTGACACACCTAGGGCCTGCATATGAAAGTATGCAATGACAAGTACTTGATGGACATCCTTGTGCGACTCGTAGCCCTCCATTCATTGCGTGTGTACGCATCGTATCACTATTCTACTGGTGTCCGTAGGGGTACGTGTGAAACACACCGTACACACGCATTCATTGCGTGTGTACGGTCCGTATCACTATTCTACTGGTGCCGTACGGGTACGTGTGAAATGCACCGTACACTCACATTCATTGCGTGTGTACAGTCCGTATCACTGTTCTACTGGTGCCGTAGGGGTACATGTGAAACGCACCGTACACCCGCATTCATTGCGTGTGTACGGTCCGTATCACTGTTCTACTGGTGCCGTACGGGTACGTGTGAAACGCACCGTACACCCGCATTCATTGCGTGTGTACGGTCCATATCACTGTTCTACTGGTGCCGTAGGGGTACGTGTGAAACGCACCGTACACCCGCATTCATTGCGTGTGTATGGTCCGTATCACTGTTCTACTGGTGCCGTAGGGGTACGTGTGAAACGCACCGTACACCCGCATTCATTGCGTGTGTACGGCCCGTATCACTATTCTACTGGTGCCGTAGGGGTACGTGTGAAATGTACCGTACACCCGCATTCATTGCGTGTGTACGGTCCGTATCACTATTCTACTGGTGCCGTAGGGGTACGTGTGAAACGCACCGTACACCCACATTCATTGCGTGTGTACGGTCCGTATCACTATTCTACTGGTGCTGTAGGGGTTCGTGTGAAACGCACCATACACCCGCATTCATTGCGTGTGTAAGGTCCGTATCACTACTCTACTGGTGCCGTAGGGGTACGTGTGAAACGCACCGTACACCCGCATTCATTGCGTGTGTACGGTCCGTATCACTATTCTACTGGTGCCGTAGGGGTACGTGTGAAACGCGCCGTACACCCGCATTCATTGCGTGTGTACGGTCCGTATCACTGTTCTACTGGTGCTGTACGGGTACGTGTGAAACGCACCGTACATGTGTGTGGATTTCAAAATTACATAGGGGACACATAGGGGACAAGTATTAGGCCCAAAATGCATGCTGGTTCTCATGGATACAGAGTTTTCATTTGCAATGTGTCCATCAGGTGTCCTGGAACATTCAGTTGGCCAAATAATACAATGTTGCAAAGTGGTTGTTGACTTAACATGATGCTCAAAATTTGAACGATGCGAATGTGTGTCATTGGTGTATGTTTAAAGGGATTGGAGTAAACGTATGATGCGAATGAGTCTGACCAATCACTATGTACTCCTCTAAATGAATGCTCCTCAGCAAGACAGATATAAGGCAGCCAGAACCCATGAGAGGGCACTTGCCTGCACAACTTTCCAGTCGACCACACTGCTGCTGTCTCTGCTTCCTCTGGACCATGTCGCGTACTGTGGAGAGGGCCCAGCCATTCTCCCTAGAGGAGAATGAGGCGTTGCTGGACGTCCTCCTCCCACAGTACCCCAAGCTGTATGGGAGACCAGGGGAGCAGGTGAGTGCTGACTCCACTACCTTTCCCTATGCACCTGTTGTGTGACTGTCACTTCTGACATTGTGTCCAGGTGTGACAGACATGCACAGTTGTGGGTACAGGGGGGGACATGCTTATGTCTCTCATGCAGAGCATGAGGTAGTTCCTGTGTGCACTCCTCACTTACATTGTGCTTACTGTGACATTCACTGCATAGTGCATGACACATTCAGCCTGGCAAATCCTTGGTGGCTTTTTTTCCTATTGCCCTGAGGTGATTCAGTGGTCCCCCCGGTGTGACAGGTGACTGTACCCACAGATGTGTATGAGTTGAGTGGACCTGTGGTGAGAGTGTCCAAATGATGTGTACGACCTCATGGGCATTGATGTGTGTGAATGTTCTTTGTCATGTGGGTGAGTGTCTATGTGAAGTGTTGCACCACAGCTGCATGGAGGAGGCAACAGCTCTACCCATCTGATGTGACAAGTAAGCCGTGCTGTGTGTCTGACTTGCAGAGCTAGCATGACACCTGTGACACCCCAAAGGCAAGTGGCACATGTGCAGAATGAGGGTTGTATCCGCTGTTGTCACTGACAGGCGAGTGATCTGTGCCTGGGTGTGTCTGTCTAGTCTGCTGAGGGTGTGTCAGTGGAGTGGGACATGTGACTGCTTGGCATGTGCTGTCCATCAGCCTGCTGTTACATGTGCTGCACAGTGTGTGCCATGATCAGTGAGTGTGTCGCACCCCTTATGCCACCTGTTGACTTTCAATGCCATGTAGTGCATTGGGGCTTGCACACAGGCCAATTTCTCATTGAGAATGATGCAATTCATGTCAGCATCCTATGCCCTGTTCAAAATATCAAAGATGTTCAAATGCGTGTCTCTGGGACATGGAGCAGGTGTAGTGATGTTTTCTCACTTTGTCATCCTGACAAATAACCTACGAGAAGATGGTGATCTGGCAGGCCATCGTCAGGGCCGTGAGATCGGCGGGGGATCGGAGTCGGTGCCTACCACAGGTCCGAAAACGGTGGCAGGACATCCGGTGCTGGACCCGGCGGATCACCCGGGTCCAGCTGGGGCTCGACACTCCTCGCCCCCATGGCGGGCACCGACGCCTGACCTCCCACATGACCCGTGTCCTGGCGGTGGTCTTCCCTGACCTCGATAGGCAGTTACAGGAGAGACTGCAGCAAGGAGGTGGTAGGTACATGGCTGTTTGTTGTGTTATGTGTCACCAGCTTTTGGAAGTGCTCTGTAGCCTGGATACACTCCCAGAGTTTATATGTGCAGTGCATTTTCTGTTCCCCTATGTCACCTGGTGCTCTTTTTCATCCCTTCCCCTCCTTGACATGTGTCCCCTGGTCTGTGTGTAACCACATTTGCACATGGTCATCTAGGGTGCCAGAAAATCAAAGTGCACATTGCTTTCCACATCATGTGGGAGGGTGGTCTGTGACATGTGTTGGTACCTTGCCTGTGCCATGACATGTTCACTATGTTGGGGGTCCATATTTGTTGGCACTGATGATGAGTCTCAACATAGGAGTGTGAGGTTTCAACTGAACACCCTTGCACCATGCATGACCAATGTTGTGGCCTCAAACATGATGTGCATGAGTGGGAGATATGCATAGTGCCATGACGGTTGCTCATGGTACAGTCAGCTCATTCCAGGAACACGGAGCAGTGTGCCCACTACAATCCCCTGAGACACCCTGGCCTCCTAATCATGTGTGTCATCCAACACTGTGCACATTCTCTGTGGGTTCAGCATAGGTCTGCCTCTGTGGCATTGTTCCCTGGCCTAGTTTGTATTTTTCCAATGTGTGCTACATGTGTCCACTGGACTGGGATACACCATTTGGCTTGTGCATACGCACACTGGGCAGTGCCTGTGTGGCTATTCACAACAATCTGTTGATGGTTGTTTGTCACAAATATGTGTTGGCAGCCCCACGAGGTGATGTTGTGTCAATTTAGCAATTGTTGCTGCACAGTTTTTGAAACCCTGATTAAGAGGTGTCACTTCTTGATCTGTATCAATCACATTGACTCAGGTATGGGGGGTTGTGCGGAAGAGGCCTACATGGGCACCCCTGATTTCTCCTTGCTAGGTCTGACCTGTGTCTGAGAATTGGCTGTACAAAGAATCACCGTGCAGTGCCCCTGTGATGGTGGCCAGTGCTTAATGTTCATGCTTTGCAGCCTGTGTCATTTAAAAAAAAACATGATTACTGCTCATACATTTTTGGCACATGTGTGTGGTTCAGATGCAACGCAGTTTGGTCTTTGTGTGCTGACATCTGTGTGGACATTCTGGCTTGCCATGAGGGTGTCTCCACAGTACAGCTATATTTTTTTTACAACACAATTGCAGGCCCATTAGCTTATGCATTGTCCTGGGTTTGGACATGTGTGCCACTCTACATGACAGGCAGTGGGTCATATGTGTAGCCAACTGTGTCATCAGATAACGGATGGCCATGTGACAACTGACATAATTCAAGTTGTTAGTCAAAAATGTTTGTA
Source organism: Triturus cristatus (assembly GCF_964204655.1). Classification (NCBI taxonomy): domain Eukaryota; kingdom Metazoa; phylum Chordata; class Amphibia; order Caudata; family Salamandridae; genus Triturus; species Triturus cristatus. The sequence goes on from NC_140585.1 coordinate 602,454,471, forward strand.
CCTTGGCACTCACAGCACTTGTCGACAGTTCTTCATGTTTTAAATGTGGTAATGTGATGATTTGTGTTAAGAACACTAATGTGCCTGCATGAAAAATGTCTCCCAAGGAAGTGCACACCAAACGACATTTCCACTTTCATGGAACATGCTGGTACCTTTTTAAAGAAGCCAGTGTTAGAATTAAATGGTGTTGCAGATTCTCCGTATACATGTTCCCACAGTGGTCTTGATTTTGTGAAACTCCTTTGTTGTTGTTGATACAAACTAACATGTGTCAAGACATCAAGACCTCCGTGGGCCCATGTATATGTACTTTCTGCAACACCATTTATTTCTAACAGTGGTTTCTTTGAAAAAGGTGCCAGCTTCTTCAATGACAGTGTAAATGTAGTTTTGTGTGCACTTCCTTGGGAGACATCTTTCATGCAGGCACATGAGTGTTCTTTTCACGAAATGGCGAATTGCCACATTCAATACATGTCGATTGTGAAAAGTATTGTGAGTCCCAAGGTAACAACATTTTTTTGTTTTGTGTTCCAAAGTACTTACAGGTCTCTGAGTGTGGTGACACCTTGAGTAGTGAGGTGTGTTAGTTTACGTTGGGTGCACCACTACTGTTTCTTTCAGGGTAAACAAGAGGTGGCATGACTTCATTGTATTGCTGTGCTCACCTGTTCACAGACACTAGCTTCTCAGTGTATTTCTCATTCAAGTTGTGGCCTGGTGTGTTCTTTTTTTCCTTGTGTCCAAGTGGCATAGTGGGTCTACCAACTGGGCAGTACAGGGCTTACATATGTGCGGAGTAATCTAGCTGTTACTCATGATGCATTGCCTGATATGCACTGTGACCTATTGTTTTTGTGCTCATGTGTCAGATGACTGATGCATTTATGTTTCTTCTCCTTGCCCACAGCATCATCATCGGAAACCGAAGGAGACACCTGCACGGACCTGGAGGAGGGACCCAGCGACAGTGCCACCAGTGCTGTAGAGTCAGAAGGAGCCAGTGGCATGGAGGGCGAGGGGAGTCAGTCCGAGGACCTGTCTGGAGGTGATACCAGCTACGATGCCGACGGGTCCGACGCTGACCTCCTCGAGGAGGTGGAGGCTGCAACACCACCTGGCAGCATTCCCACATCTGTCCCCGCCTCCTCCGTTACCATCTCCACCTTCCCAGTTGCTCCCGTCCCTTCTGTCCGTGCAGAGGCCCACCATGTCTCCTTCGGCCCAGGCACCGCACCCCCTGCCCCTGTCACCCCTGCTGCCCTCAGTGAAGAGTCTGTGGACATACTGCGTCAGTTGCAGGTTGGGCAGGCATCAGTGCTGAATGTCCTCCATGGCCACACTAAACTACTTACACAGATGGTGTCGTTCATGGAGGGCATGTCAGCAACGATGTCTGACCAACGCAGGATTCTGCGGTCCATGGACTCTTCCCTGATGGCAGCAGTTACTCTCCTGCAGCGCTCCGTCCCCCCGTCCCCCAGACCCATCCACACTTCCCTCTCCCATACCTGTCCAACGCACACCCAGACAGTCAATATCACACACCCCACCAGACACAGGCAGCAAACCCCCAAGTAAGGCAAAGCGCACACCTCCTGGCACGCACACTCAGGGGGATGTAGGCACACCCACAGGGTCTGAGGACAGATGACATACATGCAGCCACAGTCGCAGTCCGCAGTCCTCACAACCCTGTCCCTCCAAAACCACTCCCCTTGGCTCCCCTGCCAAACGCTCACCCAAGCAGATCTTTCTGGGAGGGCTGGACCTCGCCCCCGCTGAGCCACCACCCCACAAGCGGGTGAGGAAGTCCCCGGACATGGAAGTTGAGTCCCCCACCACATCAACACCCTCCCCCAGGAGCGCTGCACCCCATCCCTCGCCCACCACACCCTCCCTTGACCCTGGAGAATTCTCAGGTGCAGGGGTTTGGATGGACGTACTGGCAGCGGTGTGCAGCGCCGAGCTCGCCTCCACCTTCGCGCTGCCCCACCCCCTGTGGTTGAAACATCCACCCCTGCACCCACCACACCTACCCTTCCACCTCCTGTCCCTGCGGTGCCTAGTACTGCCACAGATGATGGCCCCCCGTCCGATGAACCTGGAGGTTCATTTGTGCAGGCAATCTAGGGGTAGACTCGGTCCCCTACGTCCCCCCCTTGGACTTTACGTATTAACTGGCCATTGGCCATTACTTTACTTTCAACACTATTGCATTTCAGGTACTTGATGTTGGTGATGAGGCTCCTGGAGTTGGTGTTCTGGTAATGTGTTAGGGTTCTGAGAAATGTTTTTGTGTGATGGTCATGAGGTGGACCATGCTATCTGTGTGCCATCACAATGTCTCTGCAAAGAATCATGGTAGTGTGTGTTCATTTTGTTTTGAGACATTGTCCCAAGGAGTGTTCCTTCCTCTGTGGCACCTGACATCTTCCCTGAAAACAGTTGCACAATTGTTGTGCTGACCTGTGTCAACATTTCCTTTGTTGGTGATGGATCCCTTCAACAATGGCCATCCCTGCTCAGCGATGTCTCCTGCTGAATCGTCTGTGCCATCCTTGCTAGTCACTATACTTGTGTTTTGAGTATGTCGAAATTCACCCTTTTCAGCACTATGCATGTGTGTAATCACAGCCTATCACACAAATGGTACTTGTTATGCAGGGTATTTGGGCACCTGAATCACAATTATGGGCATTGTATCTAGGGGAATTCCACCCTATTCCTTCCATTAGAGACAAAATCTTGGTGGCTGGACCAGCACCTGGACATTCCTATCAGTCCTGGGATGTGCATGACAGTGTGTGTTCCCTTTGGCTATCTTAGTTTTGTAGGCAGTTACATGACTATACAGTCTTGTGGCATGATATCAGGGTGTGTATTGTGCTGCATCCGCCATATGTGGGTATGAATGTGTTATTTGTCCTCACACCCATATGTGTTGTGTCATGCAGTGGGTGAAAGACATCCATCCTCCTGGGAGTGGGACACTGCTGTCAGTGATGTGTTGTTATAGCACTGTCATCATAGTCCAAAGTTAGGGATGCGTACATACCACCATGTAGGTGTGGTCATCTGATAATGATGTACACCCCCATATCTCTGTCTACTGCTGGGACTCCTCTGCACCCACCCCATGTCTCTGTCCACTGCTGGGAGTCCTCTGCACCCACCCCCATGTCTCTGTCCACTGCTGGGTGTCCTCTGCACACACACCCGTGTCTCTGTCCACTGCTGGGAGTCCTCTGCACCCACCCCCATATCTCTGTCCACTGTTGGTAGTCCTCTGCACCCACCCCCATATCTCTGTCCACTGCTGGAAGTCCTCTGCACCCACCCCTCAGATTGCAGGCCACTGCTGGTTGTCATATGCACCCACCCCCCATGTCTCTGTCCACTGCTGGGAGTCCTCTGCACCCACCCCTCATATTGCAGGCCACTGCTGGGAGTCCTCTGCACCCACCCCATGTCTCTGTCCACTGCTGGGAGTCCTCTGCACCCACCCCCATGTATCTGTCCACTGCTGGTAGTCCTCTGCACCACCCCCATATCTCTGTCCACAGCTGGGAGTCCTCTGCACCCATCCCCATGTCTCTGTCCACTGCTGGGAGTCCTCTGCACCCACCCCTCAGATTACAGGCCACTGCTGGTTGTCATATGCACCCACCCCCATGTCTCTGTCCACTGCTGGGAGTCCTCTGCACCCACCCCTCATATTGCAGGCCACTGCTGGGAGTCCTCTGCACCCACCCCCATGCCTCTGTCCACTGCTGGGAGTCCTCTGCACCCACCCCCATATCTCTGTCCACTGCTGGTAGTCCTCTGCACCCACCCCATATATTGCAGGCCACTGCTGGGAGTCCTCTGCACCCACCCCCATATCTCTGTCCACTGCTGGTAGTCCTCTGCACCCACCTCTCATATTGCAGGCCACTGCTGGGAGTCCTCTACACCCACCCCCATGTCTCTGTCCACTGCTGGTTGTCATATGCACCCACCCCCATGTCTCTGTCCACTGCTGGGAGTCCTCTGCACCCACCCCTCATATTGCAGGCCACTGCTGTTTGTCATATGCACCCACCCCCATGTCTCTGTCCACTGCTGGGAGTCATCGGCACCCACCCCTCATATTGCAGGCCACTGCTGGGAGTCCTCTGCACCCACCCACATGTCTCTGTCCACTTCTGGGAGTCCTCTGCACCCACCCCTCATATTGCAGGCCACTGCTGTTTGTCATATGCACCCACCCCCATGTCTCTGTCCACTGCTGGGAGTCCTCTGCACCCACCCCTCAGATTGCAGGCCATTGCTGGTTGTCATATGCACCCACCCCATGTCTCTGTCCACTGCTGGGAGTCCTCTGCACCCACCCCTCATATTGCAGGCCACTGCTGGGAGTCCTCTGCACCCACCCCCATGTCTCTGTCCACTGCTGGGAGTCCTCTGCACCCACCCCCATATCTCTGTCCACTGCTGGGAGTCGTCTGCACCCACCCCTCACATTGCAGGCCACTGCTGGTTGTCATATGCACCCACCCCCATGTCTCTGTCCACTGCTGGGAGTCCTCTGCACCCACCCCTATATGTTTGTCCATTGCTGGTATTCATCTGAAGCCACCCCCATATGGCTGGACACTGCAGGTATTCATCTACAGCAACCCCTATATGGCTGACCACTGCTGGGAGTCCTCTACAGCCACCCCTACATGTCTGGACACTGCTGGTATTGATCTGCAGCCACCACCATATGGCTGGCCACTGCTGGGAATCCTCTGCACCCACCCACCCACCCCCTTGGAGCAGTACACTGCTGGCCTGGACCTACACACACCAATATGAAGGTAACATGCAGGGCCAGACCATAACCCACATTCGTGGTGTGTGTATGCCTCGTATCCCAAATGTACTGGTGCCGTAGGGGTACGTGTGAAACGCACCGTACCCACGCATTCATTGCGTGTGTACGGTCCATATCACTGTTCTACTGGTGCCGTAGGGATACGTGTGAAACGCACCGTACCCACGCATTCATTGCGTATGTACGGTCCGTATTACTATTGTACTGGTGCCATAGGGGTACGTGTGAAACGCACCGTACCCACGCATTCATTGTGTGTGTACGGTCTGTATCACTATTGTACTAGTGCCGTAGGGGTACATGTGTAACGCACCGTACCCACGCATTCATTGCGTGTGTACGGTCCGTATCACTATTGTAGTGGTGCCGTAGAGGTACGTGTGAAACGCACCGTACACACGCATTCAGTGCGTGTGTACTTTCCATATCACTATTGTACTGGTGCCGTAGGGGTAGGTGTGAAACGCACTGTACCCACGCATTCATTGCGTGTGTACGGTCCGTATCACTACTGTACTGGTGCCGTAGGGGTACGTGTGCAACACACCGTATACGTCCACTTCCGTTGTTGCGGTACGCAGGGGTTGCTGGACATGCCCCCCCAAGTGACCAGACCCTGGTGGTAATGTATGGGCTCCATATTATAGGTTTGGATTTGGGTATGGTGTATGTTTCCTGCCCCTCACCCCCAACCTGGCCCCTGGGTGTTGTTCTCACCTTCTGCTGCGTGTGCGTCGGGTCCGGTGCAAAAGGTCATAGGCTAGGAGGACCGGGATGACACGTACGATGGGGTTCATGGCGTGTATGTCGCATACCAGGGCTCCGTTGCATAGCGGTTCGCGTAGGACTCTGGTTTTCCGGCTGTGTTTGGCTCCCGTAAAAAAAGAGCCGTACGGAGTGGCGTAGGGACGAATCGTACTTGCTGGGCCAGAAACCGCTGCTTGAATACGTCCGGACGTCGCGTACAAGCTGTTCTGGATCAGAATCGTTGTTTTTTTTTACCCGTACGGTCTTTTGTTCGAAACGTACGGAAATAGGCTTTCTGTAAGAATCGTACTTCCTAGGTTGTACGGAAAGTTTACCCAGTGCGAGTCGTACAGAGAAAACGCTCCGTACAACGATTCGAACAGCCTTTTTCCAGGATTGGAATCGGCCCCAAAACGTGTGTTGCGATTTAAAAGATTGTTTGAGATGCACCTTTTGTGAGTAAAAATACTTTCTGACCTGTAACGTATTGGGGTACCAGACGTTTTTGGCGATAAGCATAGGACTTGTGAGTTGTGTTAACTTTTTCCAATGTTTTCCTTACACATTTATGAATACTTATTAACTCAGTTAAATGTTCTTGCACAAGTGGTACTGATGTGCTGCAAGTGTACAGGGAAGTTGGTAATACATACAAAAAAACATGACATTCCAATAAATGAGTGCTCACTAGTATGTATGTTGACTCTGGTAAACACAATGTCTTACTCTAATCCTACTCTTCTAAAAACACCTGATATTTAAAATGATGTTCACCCAATGAGTTCAAAGTATTAGTCTTTCCATCCATCATAAGCTTTCCATCAACGAAGCCCCATTGGCCCTGTTGATGAAAGGTTTCCTATGGCAGCCTGATGAAGTAGCAGTCGTCAGATTAAGGTCACTACACATTCCACCTAATTTAGAGTGGATGATGTCCTCCTTTCCTTTTATTCAGTCCCTTGTAAAATTGGGTGGTGAGGGACAGAAAAAAAACAAATATTGCCCCTCACTCCCTGGAGAGAACTCACAGGGTTTCGAAGTTTTTGTTTTTCAGAAACAAACTCTTGCTTTGGGAGTATTTTTCTGAAAGACAAGGGGGCATATTCTCAAGGACTTATCACCGATTTATCGGCATTTTAGTGCCGCAAAAGTGGCGATAGGTTTTTCGCCCTATTCTCAAGCTGGTGCAAACTGCCGATATCAGCAGTTTTCCAGCGATAGCTGCCGCAAAAAACATCGCCACGGATGAGAGCGACAACTAACGCTAGTGAAATGCAAAGTAGGCGATCCCGTTCAAAAAGACACAAAAACACCACTTTGCGATATTCTCAATGACCAGCCAGATCGGTGAAGCGATCCAAAAACAGGCGATAAGGAGTATTAGCAGCAGGAATTTAACACCTGCCTTTTACTGGTGATAAGCAGGACGACAACCTGCAGTATGAAAGGAAGCTCAGCCCAGAGCCACATCTGAAGACCAACATATGTCATGGAGCTACTGATCATGCAGCTCGGAGACCCAAGAGGGCCACAACATCCATCGCCACCACCCCCAGGCCCCCCCAGACCAGCCCCCCCGGACTACCACCTAGGCAGCACAGCACAAGACAGCGGATGTTCCTACAATGCACCAGCCTCAGAGACTCATCGCCAGAGGATGCCATTGCCCACTACAGGCTCAAAAGAACAACCATCCTACACATCCTGACCCACATTGCCCACAGGCTGATGGTACCAACACAGCGGAGAACCAACATCCCTCTGCAGACAAAGCTGCTGGCTGTGCTACACCTGTTGGCCTCTGGTACCTTCCAACCAACAACTGAGGAGTCTCACAGCCAGCCTCATCAAACTTCCTCACACATGTCTTGGATGCATATCCACAAAAGCAACGTTGGGCCCCTGTATCCACCCCACATGCTAGTTCCAATTCGTAGTGTTCATGCGCAACCAACCCCAATGCCAGCCATTGCTTGACGCCTCTGTTCTCCAGATCCAAGATTGTAGTCACTGAAATGGGGATGCGCCAGGTCATGAAGTCCAGTAGTCAACAGTAGTTTAAAAACAGTTCTTTATTACAAATACATAAATGAACAATACGAAAAGCTCAACCAACGCGTTCCATTCCCAACGGGGAACTTCATCAGGGCAACGTGTGGATTCAATTATCTGCATATGCTGCTGGAACTCCCCAATACAATACCAAATTCCGAAAGTCAGTATTTAGAAACCTGTTGGATAAATGGTGACAATGGTCAAGCGTCTGTATACTCACAAACGTAATCTGGTGCAGTGTATTGCACTTGGACAAACCGGAATGATTACAGGTATGATAAATCCTGCATAAAAAGATCGTAACAAAAGTTTGTGTGGTCGTAACCTTTGTAGGAAAGAAAAGGATGGTACGGCCACACAAACTTTTGTTAAGGTCTTATTATGCAGGATTTATCATACCTGTAAGCATCATGGTTTGTATCACCCTGATACCCCTGCACCTTCACTTCCCCCACATTGCGCAGGAACAGCTGGAGACCAAGCAAGGGAACTACGCCATAGCTGGCTTTCTGCACGTGTTGGGGGCCATTGATTGCACACATGTACTACTTGTGGCCCCTGCCAACACTGCACACAATCACCGCAACAAAAACCACATGCATTCCATCAATGTGCTGGCAAAAGTGGACCACCGGGGCATGTTCACCAATGTTGTCGCAAACTTCCCAGGCAGTGTGCATGATTCCTACATCTTCCGACGATCCATCACCAACCAGCACTTTGAGGATGGCACCTATGGAAATGCACAGCTCGTCATTAAGTAACAACTGAACACACAACACACGTCAACTCCACAATCATACACCTCACAACTGTGGGAACGCACATGTTACAAAATCACATACAACATGCCAATCAACGTGCCCAACTACCAGACTCAACAACACAAGTAACTGTGGTAACCGTGGCCAGCCATGTAGACAAACCATCCACCGCAAGGCACCTCTGCAACACAATTCCAGAATGTGGGGAGAGGTGGGAACCAAGTATGTGTGAAGGAGGCAAGTGACCCATCAATGAGAGTGTACACAATGCCAAGTGTGGCGGAGATGTACTGGACAGACTTCAGTATGCAGAGCACAGACATGTCTATGTGGATATATACTGCTGGTGTTTGTAGTGTTGTGGACAGTGGACGCAAACAGGTCACCTCAGGCACTGTGGAAGACCTTGGACATGTAGCTTTGTCATTCCCCCTGTATGCGTGAGTGGAATGGCCTTGGCCGGTGTATGTCGTGAATAAATAGCCCGGGGCTCTGGGCGTGGTTCAGTTTCGGGATGGCCACCAAAGTTACTATAGCGTGTGTCTCTGTGTCCGCCATATCCTGTCCATAGGCATACACACACATGGCAGACCACCCTCAATGGCCAAATTTACACTGGAGACAAGGTGGCTACGTTCCAAGCCAACCCACGCACATCTCCTGCTGCACCCCAGCCCTGGTCCCCAGACCTGTCCACTGCCCAGAGATGACTGACTGCCCCTGCACACCCAGGCCTCAATGCTCAACTGCCACCACCGGTGTGTCTCCAAGAGGGCCCACCACGTGCCGGTCCAACCACCTCAGCCAATCGCTGGATTCCACACCACAGGCCCCCAGCGCACCCTGCGGCACCGCACCGCGGAGTCATGTGTGTCCTGACTGCTGCCTTCGGCGTACACTGTGGTCCAGCAAGGCTCTGAATTCAAATAGAATCTTGATTGGCAGGACGGCGTATTGAGGCCTACACATCATCGCAGGCTGCACACCCACTCACCTCTGGTGTGTGAGAAAGTGCAATCTTTCTTGCATGGTATGCCCCCACTTTTAGCTGAATTGCTGATGTACTTTGACTGAGTGTGCCCTGGGCTCCTGCCAATCAGGTACCCAGGGCCTATGTTCCTTCCCTAAAAACTGCATGAAGCCTAAACCCAATTGGCATCTCTGGCCACATGTCAGCCCCTGGTAAATGGTACCCTAGGTGCCCAGGGCCTTGTGACCAAAGAAGGCCCCAAGGGCTGCAGCACTTATTGTGCCACCCTTAGAGGCCCTGTACCCTGACACGCACACACACTGCCTTTTAGGCTGAGTGTCTTGGTGCAGAACAAAACAGAGAGTTAACATGGCACACATCCCTGTGTGCCATGCCCACAACACACACTGCCCTGGCATACCTCAGTCACCCCTCTAGCTGTGTGCCCTATGCCAGTGGTGTGGGTACAGGTGCATGAGCCCTGTACCCCTTCAGTACCCAGGTCCATTCCTGGGCATTGTAAGTGCAGTGCTGCCATTAAGAGTATATGGTGTTGGGAGGCCGTCAACACGAACTCCACAGCACCATGATGGCTACACTGAAGACTGAGAAGTTTAGTATCAAACATTAAACCCGCACTGATGCCACTGTGGGATTTAATGTAAGATGCACGACAGAGGGCAACTTAGAATCCTGTGTGAGGTGCTAGGTCTCCTCCCCCAGGATGGGCAGGGGAAGCTTCAAAGGCATGCCGCCTTTGTGAGTTTCTCCAGGCCACTTGCTGTACTCAGCAACTGGCCCCCACCGGTTCTGACCAGTTCCCACTCTGGCGGGAAGACTGGTGGGAAACCCCAAGGGAGGAAAGGGGGTGTGCCAGCCTCTGCCAACCCCACCCCTCAGGTGGGGGAGGCAAGGTGAAGCACATCTCCGGGCTCTCGCCATCTTGATGATGGAGAGCCCTGCCCAATCAGGACTAGGCTACTGCCCCCCTCCCACACGAGAGTGGCAGGATAGGGGGTGTACCCACCCCAGGGAAGAGACCCATTGGTCCCTGCCCTTTACCTACCTGTAACGCCCCTAAATTTAGTATTTAGGGGCACTCTGGACCTTCCTTCCTCAGATCCAGATTCCGAAACAAGCAAGAAGAACAAGAAGAAAGAAGACCTGCCGTGCAGCTGCTAACAAGAGGAAGACACAAACTGATTTGGCCCCAGCCCTACAGGCCTGTCGACCCTCAAACCTGCTCCTGCTAAACCCTGGCATCTCCAGTGGTAAGCAGCCTCAAAAACCCCAGAGGACCTGACTGCCTTGTGACTCTAAACAACTGGGACTCCCACGAGCAGTGGTTCTGCTCAAAGCAAGTAACAAGCCCCTGTCATCAGCCAGGAACCGAGACTCCTGCACACTCTGCACCTACCAAGCCTGGCCTGTGCCAGAGTGGACAAAGACCACAAGGACGTTCTCCCATCGACTGTGACCCTGAATCCAGCACCCAAGGACCCATCTCTATGCTCCTAATGACACCTGCAGCCTCAGAACCAGGGACCCCTCCAACCGCGACCAGCTGAAGGTAAGATTTCCTGATGCGAAAAGACACCCCTGCACCCGGAGCCCTGCGGCCCTCTGTACCCAGCTCCTGGGTGCCTACCTATCCTACAACTTCCCAACTTACCTCTCAAAGTGGTGGTCGCACTTGAAGAATCTTCGTCCCCGAGCTTACAGACTTTGGTCGTCACTGAGCTTCTCCATTGAAATCCATAGAGCGCCCGACGGCTCAAAAACACCCTGCACCCAGCCGCCCGAGTGCCCCTGGCAGTGCAATATATATCCTAATCTACTTCCCCACTTGCCCTGACTAAGTGAACAGGAGCCCAGCTCCCACAGCCGCGTGGCCTGCTTTCCAGCAGCCACCAACCAAAGGCCCCCTGCCTCTCGTAGGATAACATTGGGCCTAACTCTCTCTGCACCCGCCTGCCCCTGTGCCGCTGATGGTGCAACAACTGTACCTACCTGACCCTGGGAGACCCCTGAGTCTATGCCCAGAACCTTAACTCTGCCAGTCAAGTACTTACCCAAAAGCCGATAACTAACTTTTCTTCCATAGGGTAACATTGACTGGTTTCACTTTGGAAATTCTTCTGTGTCGAGTTTTGAAACTTTAAAATATTCACTAAAAATCAGCCGATCAACGAAAATAAAATTACTCACCTGCTATCAGGAGAGATCCCAGTGCTGGATCTTGGTGCCCAGCACTGACCCTGAAAAGTAATTACAACCGTTCTTACTTATAACTTGATTTTCCTCCATAGGATAACATTGCCTGGTTTTTGCCAGAAATTCTTCTGTCGATTTTTCAATCTTACAAATATTCCTTAAAAATCGCCTGTGTAACAAAAACGTTTTCTTTCAACTGTTTACAGGAAATGCACCAGGGTTGAATCCAGGATCCAACCCTGAGTAAGAAAATCATTCATAAAAGTAATTAATTGCATTTACTTAGAAATTCCCATTGAGCTCAATGTTATGATTGTATTTAAATTGTGTTGCCAATTGCAACAACTGTAACTATTGCATTCAAAAGTCTATTACCTATTGAAAGTATTTATCTAAAGCATCTCATTCTGAGAAAGTATATTTTGATACCTATTGTTGGTTCTAAAATAAAGCAACTATATATTTGTATATACAAACCATTGGCCTAGAGTTCAGTTCTTGAGTGTGTGAGACCATTTGCTGACTGAGTGTGTACAACAAATGCTTTACACTGTCCTCTGATACTGCCTTACTGCTCAACCAAGCTACCACTTTAGAGAGTAAGGTTATATCTAACGTTAGCCTCTGCCAAACCTCTGGGGACTCTGGACTCTGTGCACACTGAACCTATTTGGGAACAGTATATACAGAGCCACTTTCTTACATGGTGCTACTAACTCAGTGCACCGCAAGTCATTGCCAAGTGACGGGAGACCCGCGCTTCCCACTGCCTCAGGCCTACACTGCGGTCCAGCAGGGCTTACACAAATCCAATCCAGTCCGTACCGCCAGGACACCGCATCATCGCAGGCTGCACACCCGCTCAGCTCTTCAGGTGACCCTATCGCAGTGCACCATAAGTCACTGTCCCGTGGCAGTAGGCCCGTGCCGGCCGCAGTGCATCGGGTGCCACCAACTCTGTGCACCGCAAGTCATCGCCACGTGGCGGGGGGCCCGCGCTTCCCGCTGCCTCAGGCCTACACTGCGGTCCAGCAGGGCTCACACAAATCCAATCCAGTCCATACCGCCAGGACACCGCATCATCGCAGGCTGCACACCCGCTCAGCTCTTCAGGTGCCCCTATCTCAGTGCACCGTAAGTCACCATCCTGTGGCAGTAGGCCCGTGCCGGCTGCAGTGCATCGGGTGACACCAACTCTGTGCACCGCAAGTCATCGTCCTGTGGCGGTAGGTCCGTGCCGGCCACAGTGCATCGGGTGCCACTAACCCAGTGCACCACAAGTCATGGACCCTTTATGATTGAGTCTTGTGGTGCGGATGCCATCATGTCACCTCCGACAGTGGGAAATGTGATGTGGTAAGCCCCTTTTATTAGCAGGCTCACATGTCTTTTGACACCTGTGCTGGGTGGGTGTGGTGTGGGTGTAAACCAGCCCTCATGGAGTGGCTGTGGCATGCTGACAACTAGACCAGTGATCAGCAGATCACTACAGGGAAGACCTGGGACATGTAGCTTTGTCCCCCCCCTGTAAGCGTGAGCGGTGTGGGCTGGGCTGGTGTATGCTAGTCCAGCATAGGGGTGTGAACAATGAGCCTGGGGCTCTGAGCGTGGTTCAGTTCTGGGCTGGACAAGGAAGTAACAAATGCGTGTATCTCTGTTGAAGTGTCGGCGGCACCCAGACTGCAATCGGCAATGTTGCACCCTATGACTCAAGTCCTACAACATGAGCAGCATGGACGTAAGGGGGAAACACTGACCCTACATTAATCGGTACTTTTATACTTGAATTATCATAGACATGACACATCTATGTGAATTTGAATGTTTTATTCACATTCAGTGGAGTGTTGAAGCTGGAGCAGTACAGGGTCATGCAAACGCCACTTTACATTGTTGCCCCATGGAGGGCCAGCCAGAGTCCTTTAGGGAATGACAAGTTCATTGGAAGAGGAAGAGTTCAGTCCGCAGTCGGATTGCTGTGTCCTTGGTAATCAAACAGAATATGACAGTCCATGTCGACATCCAAGGTGAGTGTGGCAGAATGTATCGGGGGACAGTGGAAGGCGATGATGCAGAGGGCAGAACCAAGCAGAAACAGGCCATATGGCGGAGATTAATACTACCGTTTCCTTCTTACCACTAAGGCAGAATCATCCACATCTTCATCCTCTGATGTCTCATGTGCCTCACATGCGGGTGGTGGCGTTTTGTCTGCCGCACTGTGTGGCACTGACACATCAGGGGCCGGAGGTGGAATGTCTGCTGCACTGTGTGGCAGTCACACATCAGGGTCCGGAGGTGGATTGTCTGTCGCACTGTGACGCACTGACACTTCAGGGGGCGAAGATGTGGATGGAGCAGTAGCAGCAGCATTCATCCGTGCCAGGCCTTGTAGCAGCAATGCCATGATGAGGGTATGCAGGGCATGGAAGATCCCAGCTACATCTTGCTGGTGTGCAGCCGTGGCAGCCATTCTTTCCGCCTGCATCCGCTCCATGTTCTCCATGTTCATCCGCATGTGTGCCAACTGCTGGATGACATCACTGGAGCCACTCTGACTACACAGTTGTTCTTGTCTCAGAGTCAGGACTCCAGCGATGTCAGCCATGGATCATTGGAGAGCATGCAGCAGACTGTGGATGTCAGTTAGGGATTGTAAGTGGTCGCTGATGGGACTTAGACACCCACGTATGGCATCTAGTTTGGCTGCCTAGAGGTCGAACCCCACCTGCACCTGATCACTCCTGGCACTGCAACACACGGCATTGGAAAACCATGTGTTGTTCATGGGGTCCTCGGAGACAGCCGTGGTGGTGGGTGCTTCCTGCTGTGAGGTCTGTGCAGGGGGTGAGGTCTCCTCAATGCATCTGGGCTGCCCTGCTCTTGGAGATGAGGTGCCGAAGCTGTCCATGAGCTCTTGGAGGGCGTCAGGGTCGAAGATGTGGAGGTCTTCTTCGTCATCAATGAAGAGATGTTCGGTCTGCTCCGCAGGAGATGTTGATTCTCCCTCTGCAATGTGAAGGGGAGATGCAGTTTAACATTGTGTTCACATGTATGTTGATGCATTGTACAAGTTTGCATACATACTGCATGACAATGTACATTGTGACTGATTGGGAGAAGCTGCCTATTTGATGTGTGACAGTGGACATTTTGACAACGTCACAGATGTGTCTTTGTATATTGCCATCTCACATTTCCCTGCTATGCCAAATGTGATTGGCCAGTTTCTACACACAAGCGGCAACAGTTGTGTCCTTTGTTCTTTTGTGAACGTGTTGCAGTTTGTACCACATTGTTGTCAACGTTGATGTGCTCTGAATGTTATGTGTGTGTGCTGCATTTTGGGAGAGTATCCCCTGCAGCTCTGATTTTGCTGCCCCTTATCCCTTTCAGGTGGTGTGCCTTTGACGTCTGTGCTTATACAGTGCTGAGATGTTGCATTCTTGGGTAAATTGGGCTCTTGGTGGGAGTTGGGACTCTGGGGCATGGTTTGTTCGCAGATGTGTTGTTGACGTCAGGGGTTGTTTGTGCACATGGATGTGTCAGAGTGTGACCTGCTCCTTTATGGATGTGGTCCACACTGAGCCACCTCAGTGTTGTGGTGTGCAACATGTCATGATATATTGACTGCAGCCATGCTATTCGTCATGCAGTGTCACTTGCATTGTCAGTGTGGCACACAGACACGCCGCTCTGCTGGGTTTGGCACATGTGCATGGGTTGGTTGTGAGATTGGTGATGTGTGGGAAGGGCCCCCTCTGGGCACATAGTCCACGGGGGCCTACGTGCTGTTTCTTGGTGTGCTGCTGTGTGCCAAGAGGATCAGGGACATGATCCAGAGTCATTGTGCTATACTTAATTGTGCATGTGTGCCATTGTGCCCATCTCCCCCGTCACCCCAGTCCCTGGTCGTTACTCACCCTTTTGCTGTTGTGTCAGGGCATGTGGAACTCCTGCCATTGTCTCCACACTGATGACTGTGGACACTATTTCCTCCATATCATCCAGCTACTCCTGTGGCACTGGACTCCTACCTCCAGTCTGCATTGCTGCTTTCTGGTTGTTGCCGAGTTTCTGCTTGGTTTTGCGCTTCACATCATTCCAGCGCCTCTTGACCTCTCCCTTTGTCCTCCTCAGCACTCCGACTGCATTCACCTTGTCCATGATGGACTGCCATATTCCGTTTTTTGTTGCCAATGACACAGTGAAGGTGACGAACAGTAGTTGATGGTGTTCTATCACCTCCGTTATCAGGATCCTGTTTTCCTGCGGACTGAACAGCGTCTTCCTCTTCTTCTTCTCCTTGCCCTTCCCTGACCCCGAGGTCCCAGGCTGGTCCTCCGTGGGGCTTTGGGGGGTTCTGGTTGTCCTCTTTACTTTCTCCTACTACCTCCATTGTTCTTCGCAGTTGTTTTGGTTTTGTTTGTGGGGTTTTTCTGCTTTTATGGTGATTTTTCCCGCCTGATGTGGGAATTGCAGGCCTGCGGCAGCATATCGCTGACGTTTTTTTATCACGGTTGGGCCCATCACCACTTTTTTCACGTTCAGCTTGAGATTTTTATCGCCGTCCAGGTGATTTTATCGTGGATATTTTACATGTTATCGGGAAACTATCGCGTGTTACCGCCGTGTTGGGAATACGAAGTTAACAGAGTTATTTTCCCACGATAGGCGGCGATATGAAAAATTGCGTTAACTTATTTTGGCGATGATTATCTCATGTTCTTGAGAATATCCCCCAAAAACATTTAAGAGTTTGGTGGAAGGCCGTTAAAGCCAATGGCAGTCATCCACCAAACGCTTTGTACCTTGAAGAAAACATTCAATATGGACACTTCTCCACCCGTCAAAGTCAAAATCAAGTTCTTAATATCCATATAGTTATCTTAGGTATCTAAAACAAAAATCATTATGATTACCTTCTTCTAACTATCTGATAAAATCATTTTCATTGGATTTTTTGAGACACTTCTGACTGCAGAGGACTAACTAAATTCCTATACTCACAAAGGCAGCTCCTTTCATTGTCACAAAATCTAGGGCCAGATGTACAAGTATTAGGAATACTGTTTTCCTAATTGTGGTTCTCTCCGAATTGCAATTAGGTAATCGGTATTCGCAAATCCACCTACCTCATGAATTTTAATGAGGTCGGCTGCAGTTCGCAACCGATTGGGAACCACAGTCTTCATAGGGATGGTGGCCTGCTGAGGTCAGCAGACCACCTGAGCTATGATTGATTTTTAATAAAGCAATCTTTTTTTTAAAATGCAGCCCATTCCCCTTATACCTTGAGGTAAAAGAATTTAAGAGTCAGCAGTGGTCCGTGGGATCACTGTCTGTTCTGAAAAAATATTTGTATTTACATTCTCAAGGGGAAGGGGTCCCTGGGGAACACTTCCCCTCTGCGAATGGGTTACCACCAGTTTTTAACTGGTGGTAAGGTATTACTGTTTTGCGACTGGAATTTCATTGCAAAACAGTAATACACATCACACCGATTTGGTATTTGGAAGGGACACCCTAAACATGCCCCCTTCCATAAACCACAAATGCAAAATGCATTTCCGTAACAAGATACCGAATCACGGGGGCGCTAAGGGGTGCATACACAAGATGACCACACAGTGGTGAGGCTCCTTCATCCCGGACCATCCTAAACATAATTATCCATACATATGCATGGATAAACTGCACTCGTAGCATGCTCTGTCCTCCCTACAGCAGTGGGGAGCTGCTGAGAGTTCCGACCGCTCCCGCAAGTGAAAACAGCAGAGGTAACCCTCGTGACGAGCTGTGAGCGTGGAAGGAGAGGAACGACGGAAGCAGGCGAGGACAACTCGAGGCTGGTACAGCAAGTGTCAGCAGGGCTGCGACTGCATGCAGTGTGCCAGTTGGGAGACTAGGCGGTCCCTGTGGTTTCTTTCAAGCTGCACCCTGGTTGTGCCCCTGCAGATGTGCCGTCTGGGGCTGGAACTACAGTAAACAACAACTCGCCGCGGTGCAGAGAAATACAAGGAAGCACGGCACCAGGCCCTGTGGTGGAAGGCGAGATTCTTCCTGACCGATACGCAGCATCAAGGTGAGGTGGTGCAGTTGCAGACCATGACGCAGGGGTGCTTGAGCCTGCGGTGCCTTATTATGAAGGGAACACACCATTTAAAAACTGTACACAGTGAGACTGAACGCTGCCCCCCCAGCTACGACACACCTGTGGTGCAAGAACTAAACACTCCACGTATGCTGCACAGTACTACCAGTCCCTCTGGAAGAAAGAGAAGGAGGATACTGTACGTAGACTAATGTGACAGGACTGGAGCTCCAGGCGTCACAGGTGTTGTTACTTCCATCATACTTTTTATCCCGCTAATCTACTTACCATCCTCACTGGCACTTCCCTGTTGGCCTCGCTGGAACAAAAGCAAAAATGAAATAGAAAAGTAGCAATAATTGGTTAGGTTGCCATGTAACAGCCCCGTGGCCTGAACGTTGCAAAGAGTATTCACCTCCTCAATTATCCCTTTACGTCATACCACTTGAAAAAGCAATAAATAGGATAGAGCAACACACGCCCAAGGAGAAGCTGACGTCCTTGCCCACCTGCTGTAAGGTACTGCTCTCACTGCTATACAGACTAACTGATAAGATACAACACACAAAAAGGGCAGAATAGACGGTAAGCAATCTAAACTGCCCTTCGAAGCATGGAAAACCCCACGTCTGGAAGGTGATCGGGCTGGGGCTGACCCCTCCCAGGAGAGCCCAGAGGAGGATTGGAGGTCTCTGCTCCTTGAAAAATAGCCTCACGTCCATAGAATCAAAAATGGATGCGCGCATGGATACCATAGTGCAAAAGATAGAAAAACATGAGCACAGAATAACAGAAGCGGAGAGCAGGATATCTGACCCTGAGGACACCTCTGAAGGCAGCAGGGCACAACTACAACAAATGGAAATGGAAAGTGATTGCTGTATAAAATGAAGATCTGGAGGCACGCTCACATGCAGTAATATACAAATATTGGGAGTACCCGAGAGCACGGTCACAGGGCCCATGGAAGATTATGTCGAACGTATGCTCACAGATGTGTTTGGTGCTGAGGTTTTCTCTCCACAACTGATCATCAAAAGAGCACACAGATCACTGGGACCGAGGCCTCCCCTGGGTGCACCGCCCAGACATATTGTTGCTAGACTCCTTAATTATCGGGACAGGGACACTGTTCTCTGACTTGCTAGAGAAAAGGGAAAACTAGAATACGACGGCATTGCGCTTACTTTCTACCCCAACTTTTCTGCGGCAGTGCAGGATGAAATGAGAAAGTTTGTATCTGTTAAAAGAAAGCTTCAACAAGAGCAGATTTTCAATGCCATGATGTACCCAGCATGCCTCAGAGTCATCCACCAGGGGAAACAATTTTTTTTTACCTGCCCACAGAAGGTGGAAGACTTTCTGAAACTGAACCGAAGGGAGGGGCTCAAAACAATCCCAGGCCGAACCCATTCTCGGTCACCATCACCAATGGCAGAGCAGGACTAAGTACCATGTAAATCTAACTGAGACAGATCATACTCTGCTAAGGAGCCAATCGCTGGTACCTTTGCTGTATGGTGGACGAACAAAGTGCAAGGAGGCACCATGAACAAAATTAGTCAGCTCTTTCTTGCTGTGTGGATTTTCCCTCATAATCCTCTGTACCCCACTGCACAGATCGTTTTTGTTCTTTATTACTGAATGAGTTTCTATGGTCTGGGCACCCACCCCCCGTACACCGTGGGGCACAATGGGGAGGAGGATAGTTGTGGGGCTCCCTGGTGATACCTCACAAGGAGAACCCTAATTCCACCCTAATTTGTGTTTTTTTGGTGTTTGTTTTTTCAGATGAAGCAGGTGTTTTCTGTTTTCTGTTTCTCATTTTACTCTGCTTGTATTCAAAGTTCATGGAGGATGGTATATTTGTCTCCAGCAAGTTGGGGATGTTTGTGTGGGGGAGTTCAAGAAGAGGTCAGCAGCAGCCTATCCATGGTTTACAATTCTTTAGTAACGTACTGATTGTGTTTTTCACCTACTTACATGCTACCACGTGCATACATTATAATTCCCTTATGCGAGAATGACAAGATCGTAGTTACCTTATAATATACACCTCATGTCCTGGAATGTTCGTGGGTTGAATAATCAGCGCAAATGTAGGCATATCCATGCTTATCTAGATAGGCACCAGATTCACATTGCGCTCCTACAGGAGACACACCTCAATCCCCTTACATCCCCAGACTTTGTGAGTCGGTGGGCAAAATATCTCTGCTTCGCATCTTATTCCACCTACGCTAGAGGAACTGTACTTTTAATTAAGAAAATCACCCTGTTTGTCCTAGGAAGCTCCCTGCAAGATTCGCAGTGCCAGTACAGTCTTATGTGGGGAAGTTTACAATCCCATATGGTAACTATAGTTAACTGCTATGGTCCTAATACTGACGACCTCGAGTTAATGACCACACTATGGGGAAAGATGTTTAATATTGGATCCACCTATGTCCTATGGGGAGGTGATTTTAATACAGCATTGATGCCTCAGCTAGATAGGTCACATCAGCATCTTAACCACTGCAGTGCAGCTCAGGGTCAACTACTGGGTATCATAGAGGACAATCATCTTTTGGATGCTTGGCGGTACCATCACCCTACCACCCGAGAGGGCACACATTATTCAGCAGTACACTTCACATGGTCTAGATTAGATAATTGGATAATGTCTAGAGGAATGGGACACTGGGTGGAATGGGTCGAACATCTTGCACGCACGTATTTGGACCATTCCCCGTCAAGACTAGTGCTAACCCCACCTCAAAATGTAACTCCGTACAGCAATTGGTGACTTAATCCACTGACATTACTAGATACCGCGTTCAGAGCAGAAATGGAGCAAGAAATACAAGAACTCTTTCAGCGCAACACAGGGTCAGTGACAAACATGTCGACAGTATGGGAGGCCTTTAGGGTCACCAAGAGATGGTTGTGCATTTACAAAGGGGGAGGCATCTTGCGAGATATTCAAAAGTCACTCACAAAGATGGAACTTGAAATAAAAAAACTGGAATAGGAGTCAGCGTCCTCCACTGATGGGTATAAAAAAAACGGCACTCTGAGACAAGTTAACTGAATATAGAGACACAGCGGAGAGAGAATGAAAATACAGGAGCAAATACCATAAAGCTGGCATCTATGAAGAGGAGGAAAGACTGGAAAAAGCCATTGCAGACCTCATTCGAAAACCCCAATTCTCTAACTATATTACCGAAATATAATTACCCAATGCCAACACATATAGAGATACCCCAGAGATTGTATCAATTTTCACAACATACTATTCCACTTTGTACACCACACCAAGGAAACAACTTCTTGCCCTCCCCCGTACCTAGAAGATATTGCATTAGGCTGGCTTGGAGACGCCCAGAGAGAATTCTTGGCTGCGTCATTGGAAGAAGATGAGATACGAACACAATTATGCAAATGAAATCGGGGTGGGCCCCAAGGTCGGATGGCCTTCCAATTGATCCGTCCCCATTCTAAAAAAAATATTTGAGGAAACCAACGAGGCTGGAATTTTGCCCTTATCTATGAGGGAAGCCACAATCACTTCTTTACTCAAGCCTGGCAAGTTGGCAGAACAAAGTGATTCTTATAGACCACTCTCTTTAATTAACTGTGACACCAAAATCGTGGCTATGGTTTTATCTAATAGATTGAACCTTTTAATGGGAAGCCTTGTTCTGCCAGATCAGGCCAGGTTGATTACGGGACGCTCAACGTCCCATAATCTACGTATCTCACTTCTCGATAATGCAGGATATAGATCCTGAAATAGCCGCAGTAGCAGTGTTTTTAGATGCTACAAAAGCATTTAATTATGTAGAAAGGGATTACCTCCTGGGAACTCTTAGGCACATGGGAATGCCCCCTAGTCTTCTTAAATGGATAGAATTACTATTATCAACCCCAGGCTGCAGTTCTCATTAACGGATTGCACTCATTACCTTTTCTGATAACTCATGGCACGAGAAAGGGATGCACATTATCCCCTCTACTATTTGCACTTGCAATAGAACCTGTGGCAGCCAAACTGAGGCAACATCACAAAGATCGGGCACTTCGGTACCCCAGTAGTCATATTCTAATATCCTTATACACTTATGACATTACGCTTTATCTTAGAGATCCACAGGACAACTTAAATCCTGTCCTGTATGAATTTAATATATTCGGGGAACACTCATAGGATCATAGGATTTTTTCATCATAGACATGAGCATACCTTCTCTTTCTTTTTTTGCATGGTCCCGCTAAGGCATTGACTTTGAGCAACAGAGCTTGCCAGCGAAGTAGTCCTTTTTGATCAAGGGACAGACCTTCTATTCCTGGCGGATGACCAAATGATGATATTGATCATTAGAGCTTGACGGACACATACCCATGCTCTATTTTGAGAAGTAGATTGATGGCAATCCTTGCTCTGCTCTGTATGCCTATGTGGTATCATTAAATGCAAGTAAACATTTGATATCAATCAATCACGAATTTATAGAGTGCACTACTCAACTGTGAGGGTCTCAAGGTGCTGAGGGGGGGTTGCGGGCAGATCCGTGGTCATCCGAAGAGCCAGGTCTCGAGGTCCTTTCTGAATAGGTGCAGTGTATGGCTTTGTCTGATGCTGAGGGGAGTGCGCTCCAGGTCTTGGCCGCTATGTAGGAGAAGGATCTGCCACCCATTTTTGCCCTGTGGATACAAGGGACTGTGGCTAGGGCTAGGTTTGTGGGAGCAGAGGTTTCTCTTGGGGGCGTGGAAAGAGATTCTTTTGTTGAAGTATTGGGGTCCGGTGTTATGGACAGCTTTGTAGGCTTGTGTGAGCAGTTTGAAGTTTATTCTTTTTTCGATGGGGATCCAGTGAAGGTCACGGAGGTGCTGAGTGATGTGGTCATGTCATGGGACGCTGAGGACGAGTCTGGCTGCGGTGTTCTGGACGGTCTGGAGTTTGTGAAGGAGTGTTTTGTTGATTCCAGCGTAGAGCGCGTTTCCATAGTCCAGTCTGCTGGTAATGAGTGTGTGAGTGAAGGTCTTCCTGGAGACAGGGGAAGGGGAGATCTATTTGAAGGTCTTGCGGAGTATGCAGAGGGTGTTGAAGCATGTGGAGGCAACAGCGTTGATCTGGCGGTTTATGGTGAGTGGTCTGTAGGGGTGGGTGGGTTTCCAAGGGCAGGGACCACCAGGTGTTGTCCCATGTGGCAGGGGTGGACCTGAGGATGATGAACAGGGTTAACCTTGAATACCAATGTAATGCCAGTTATGTCCATGTACTGTCACATTTACCGATGTACCGCTAACATGTACAAGGAGTAGATCAATATACACAGGTGATGTCGCACAGTGCACATGTACAGCCTCATAACCCCATGTACCTCTCATATGCCAATGCACTAGAAGTGTATACCAGAAATCACTTCATATGCCCAGGGCCAGCTTTACATCTTGATGCAGAGCCTCTTGTGCTGATGTACTGCCATCATATGTCAGGAAGAGATTTTCATGTCTGTGCTCAGCCTCACAAGTCAATGGACAGCTTCATATTCACATGAACTGTTACATTTGTCCTTGTACTGTCATCATAAGCCAGAGTCTGTTTCATATACCCAAATTCAACGTCACTTACTTGTAATCTCACGTCTTTCCTTCCTGCTCAAATGCCATTCTACTGACATCATATTCCAATGTTTAGCCTCACTTGTCCATACACTGAATTCTTTGGCTAGGTCTGCACCCATATGGCAGAATGGATCTGAATCTGGTGGACTGCTGTCGTCACTGAACACTAATAGATCGACCAGGGCAAAGGGTAAGTGGGCAAAAAAAGGGCAAAACATTACCTGGGGCAGTCAGAGCTCAGTTGAGCAGTTTGTCTATCAAAAATATGTAAGCCTGCAGCGGCAGTCAAAAATGGCTGCTATTATGCCTCCTCTCCAGTCTAATGCATGATAGATGAGCTTAGTCTAAAGTCTTTACCGCTCTCACCCATATTAGTTATTAGTGCTTGAATAATATAATGCAGCAGCCCTTTATCTGAAACATTGCTGGGCCTCACAGAATATTCTGTCATCGGTTTGAACATGCACACATTCTTAATTTGAGTGACAGAAGGCCCACCAAATGAGTAAAGGGTCTCATTAAAGTGGGCACCAAGAGGCGTAGTAATGTGCTTTGGGACAACATCCAGAACATAACCAAGCTTGCCATTTGCTACCTCGCATGATGTGGAGGAGTAAAGCACATCTCGCCTCATTAATGTGAAGACCGACTGTGTGCTCGTTGTTTTTCTAGGGAATGTGACCACACACTTTTTATTCAATCAATCAATTCGTATTTGTAGTGCACGACTAATCACCCGCAAGGGTCTCCAGGTGCTAGGTCGCTGGGTTTAGTCGATACCAGGTCTGAATCTCTTACTGAATTCTGCTAGAGAGGGTGCTGACCGAGGTAGTGGGGAAGGCCATTCCAGGACTTGGCTGGAAGGTAGGAAAAGGAACAGCCTCCACTGAAGATTAGGCAGATGCAAGGTGTCTGTGTGAGGGCGACATAGGCACAGCGAAGGCCTCTGGAGGGTTGCTGGAAGTTCAGGCGGTGCTTGATGTCTGCAGGTACATGGTTATGGAGGGCTTTGTAGGCATGTGTCAGCATTATGAATTGCCATCTTTTCTGGGCAGGTAGCCAGAGAAGGTTCCTAAGGTGGGGTGGGGGGGTTGATGTAGGACTGTTTGGGAAGGTCAAGGATTAGTTTCACCACTGAGTCCTGTATTGTCTGGAGTCCCTTCATGAGTTGGGCGGTGGTTCCTTTCTACAGTGCATTGCTGAAGTCCAGCTGGCTGGTGACTAGGGCTTGAGTGACGGTTTTCCTTGTGCCAATTGGGAGTCATTTGAAGATCTTTTGGAACATGCAGAGAGTGCGGAAGCGGGCGGCATACATTGCATTGATCTGTCGTTTCATGGTGAGTTTGCTTAATACAGTGATGCTAAGGTTAAGGGCATGGTCTGTTGGCGTGAGAGAATGTCCGAGTTTGGCTGGCCACCAGGTGCTGTTCCACGGGAAGGTGTTCCAAAAGATCAGCACTTTGATCTTGTCAGTGTTGAGCTTTAGAGAGTTGGTCTTCATTCAGTGGGCGATATTTGTCACGCAGTTGTGGAAGTTGGTTCTCGTGGTGGGCGGGTCTGCTGAGAGCAAGAGGAGGATTTGGGTGTCGTCGGCATAGGATATGATGTTGCGGTTATGGGGTCTGATGATGTCAGCCAGGGGCATCATGTAAGTGTTGAATAGGGTGAGGCTGAGGGATAAACCTTGAGGGACACCAAAAATGTTGCTCTCTGGTTCCCCAATCCGCTCCCCCGCTCTTACTACGGTCTCTGTTCTGCCGGCCTTGTTTTCACTTCCATGCCTGTCCTCAACATTGCATTGTTCCTGTATTAATATCAGTTCGCTTCACTCTTTTACATTCTTAACCACCACCCGTCAGACATCAGCCATCTGTGCAGGTCTTATAATACATACATGCTTATGAAAGGTTGCTGTTTACTGATTCATATAATCGACTGCAATTCCATAACCTTATTTTACCACCTTAAAATAGTTTTAAAAAAAAATAAACTCTGCAAAGCTATTTGTTTTCCCAAAAGAGATGGCATGCGAATTTACTTTCAAACAAAATAGCAACACAAGATTACTTCCAGGTGCATGGAAATTCCTAGGAAGTGTTCTACCTTTCAGAGAAGTTTAAGGATAGAGTAAATCTGGAATGGGTATTTAGGAAAAGTAAAGGAATGATCCTGTCTGGCATCTTTCTGGATACATTAGCATCGCGGTAGTACAAGGAGGATTGTGAATGGAAATAACAGATTGTTCTTTGGGTCTAA
Source organism: Triturus cristatus (assembly GCF_964204655.1). Lineage (NCBI taxonomy): Eukaryota > Metazoa > Chordata > Amphibia > Caudata > Salamandridae > Triturus > Triturus cristatus. Next base: position 602,480,048 of record NC_140585.1, read on the forward strand.
TATGCATCTATGCCCTCCCACCAATCAATGGTCACCTGCTCTACGAGTATAGCGTGTTTGGGACGAACAGAAGGCCAATGTACCAGTGTGTAAATGAGTGCAAGGAAGGATTCCTATATCAGACCATGCTCAAGAGGATGCTAAGCGCCTGTTGCGTCTGTGCAAGTACAGAAATCAGTCAAATCATGTATCTCCCCTCAGGGCAGATTGTTAATGGGCTCAATAACTACTTACTCCCAAATGAGGATGAGCAGTAGAGGTGGCCGATGTCTGTGTTTATCATACCTCACTAACAGCTTCTTTCAGTATCCGACAATTATCATGGCTGTGTTCTTGCGTGTCATAGAATAGCAGGAACCATCACAACCATGTTAATAGTAATCGACAAAAGCAGCTGCTTGAAGAAATCCTTACCAACTAACCGAGCACCAACCTAGAATGATGGTGTGTGTGTAGTCTCTACTATAGAGAGGAGAACACAAGGCTCTGGCCCCCTGCCGGCCTGATACTGCTCTGGTGACCCCTCCATCTTGGCGTGGCGGCTGCACCCAGCTGTGGATATTGAAATACCGTTAAACAGGCGCAATGTTTTTCCAATCACAGTGCTGTGTTTGTGAATGTGTGTGTGTGTTTGTTTTACAAAAAGAGGTTTCATATTCGCTCAAAATACATATAATCAAAAGAAGCATTTAAATGTCTGATGGGGGAAGCCTAACTGTTGGAGAGCTCCTTGTAAAATGCAAATGACTTTTTCCATTACATAAATCCTAGTGAATAATGTGTTTCCCAACATTAACTGTACCAAAGGGATTTAAACATTGATAAAATGATGTCAACATCATAGGCTGCTCTGTCACAAATCTTCATAAATGTCTGAAGTCCTGTGTGGCAAGAAGACAGAGTTCTTTCTGCTGTAGCCAAATGAAAAAAAATCAACATTTATTAGTTCAGTTTTTATTTTATCAGCCGTTGCCCAAATCTACACAAGCGGCTCATTCATCAAAATGCTTTAGGCAATTTAAAGAACTTTTAAAAAATGACATCTTTCCATTTTGCCTTAAGCAATTTCCAGAACAAATATTATTCTTTTTATTTTTGTTGTGAAATCATTCACTGCCTCGATACTAGGCATTCCATGGAAAGGGTGTTTTACACCAATGAAACATAAGGGTCAAAGTAGTTTAGCCAGTATGCAACACCACCCTGCACCCCATTAAACATCAAGACTTCCCTTTTGTACCTTCCTCGCCTATGAATTGACCTCGGCATAGAAACAATTCTGGATCAAACAGCTCTGCATAGCTTCCCTCTGCAATGCCAGATCAGTGATGAAAAATTAGCTGCATTTCCGATGCGTTTATGTATCTTTCTTCATTACTTCAATGTGTAACAGGCACTCACTCCGGATACAACGCTGTCACTTGAAGTCCTGCATTTGTCCATGAGGGCTGGAATGGGCTCAGTTAAAAAGACCTAATTGTTCTATAACGTTTTCTCTGTATGTGGGTGTTGTTTTCCCATCTATAATGCAGCTTTATTACTCTGTGGTGAGTGATTTCTATAGGTTCTTGATTTGTAAATTACTTTAAAATGTTTCTTATGGGCCCTACTATGACATATGGGTGACTCCCACATCGATATTTCTGCACTTCGGAAGGATAGATACTGCGGATAGTGGTCCTTCTGTGGTGGGTAATGCCCTCCTATTCCGAGTTAGCTCCTAATAAATGTAGGATTGTTAGCGGAAATCAGTGGTTCGGGACTGATTCTCCCATTTCATTTTCAGTCTGCTTGCAGCCCTCACATGCCTCTGCATATGTACATCTAGGTGCACCTCAAAAAGCCTAGCCGAGGCCCGAGTAGGTATCAGCCGTCTCTGCATCCTAATCCGATATTTAGTTGGGTGGGTGAACTGATAGGGATAAGTATGATCCGAGTAATTCTTAGCTGCCTTTTCTGCTTCCGTCTTCGTGGACCCTTCAGCCGCTTCTGCATCCTATACCTCAGCAGACTTTAAAGAAGGGTATCTCCTTTGGTGAACTTGTCAGGCATGTCAATACCTAAATAATCCTCAGCGCCGATAGCATCTTGCTTCTAGGTGTCTAAGGCTCAATCATTCCAGCCCAGTGTATTGGGGCCGGAAAAGTTCACATTTGTATCTTACATGTGGTTGGATGTTGCAGGGGCATTTGAACCCTGCTTCCATTAACACTCTGGGAATACAGAAAGCTGGGAAATTCTTAGCTGCTCCTCAATCAATTCTCAGCTGCCCTAACATCAGGGTGAATCATTCTCACCTCTTACCCACTCTCTAATATCTGTTGTCCACATCCCTCTCCATTTGACTTCACTCAACCCCAACACACCTCCTCCCCATCCTCCAATTCACTATGATGAAACCCACCCCATCCCTTAAGGTTCCTCAGCTCCTTCAGCTTACTTACATCCAAATACACGTCTTAGTGCCGCTGTCAGTGAAACATACACACACTATGGGCTTCTCCGACATCTACGGCCTCCATCTGCCACTAGTTCTTTTGGAAACTCGTGATAATAGCTTTTGATCATAATCTAATTGAATCACAGCTTTTTACCTAATAGTGGCGAAGATCAGAATTGAATGAGTGATGGTTTACTAAAAATAATATAATTTAGGTAAATAACTTAAGATCTGCAGCTATGAATGTATAGATTTATTATGAGAAAGACTTTGGTGCAAGAGGTGTCTCGGGTATCGAGTGTGACTGTAGGTGTGTCTGTGGCTGACAGGTCTGTGGCTGCAATACAAATCTCTTGAGTTGCATGCAAGTAATGGTTTTACGCTTGGGGTAATGGGTAATAAGTGTATTAGTAAATATAACAATTTACTTCCTTTAAGCAGAGGACACCATGCAATTTGAAGGACACAAATCAAGTTAGTCTAGTGGAATGCCATTAAAGTATGAGATTCAGTCTCTCCTTGGTAGAATTCTTCAGAGTGTAGGGCGAGGTTTAATATGGAATTCTTAAATAAGATTTTTCAGATAGCTATCCTATTACTTCTTTTGAGGCCACGCCTAAAACGAGTCATTGTGGGCAATTTATAGATAAAACCAAGAGAATGACATCTAAGTAGAGATGAGAGTGTTGGAGAACAATCCTGTGTTATTGCACTTTAACTCTTAACAGTAAAACACAAGCTAATACTAGCACGTTATCAGGAATAGGATGTCTCCTTTGTGTATGAACACTTTGTAAAAGGTAATAAGCATCTACATCAAAACCGGTCCTAGGATGCTTGATTCTGGTCCAGGGAAGATATGGCTTGGCAGTTCGGGCTGGACTGTTCCCATGAGGCACATGGTCAAGACTGATTTGCATATGGCCATGTCTGAACTGGGGTGGCGTGGTGAGCAAAATAACGATGGATTAAACCCAGATCTGTGACTGGGGGTGAATGTTTTGCCAATGTGCAACATTCCGTCCATCATCTTGTGTGTTTTGCTGTTCGCCCTATGTGAGAAGGGTATGCCTAGACGTGGGTCCCGTGCTCACTACGCCACTGGAGTCAACCTATCCTGCCTGAAGAGGGGTGAAACCCCGAAACTGGTCCTAGGATGCTTGATTCTGGTCCAGGGAAGACATGGCTTGGCAGTTTGGGCTGGACTGTTCCCATGAGGCACAGGGTCAAGACTGATTTGCATATGGCCATGTCTGAACTGGGGTGGCGTGGTGAGCAAAATAATGATGGATTAAACCCAGATCTGTGAATGGGGGTGAATGTTTTGCCAATGTGTAACATTCCGTCCATCATCTTGTGTGTTTTGCAATCAGCCTCTACATGACACAAATTTTCTCTCTTGGAAGGCAAGCGTCAGAATAACTTGGATTTTAAAACGTTCCTAATCAATTTAATGTGCAAATATGCAAAGCATTCAAGAGCCATGAGGTATGAACCCCATGCAGTTCCACAATGTCCTCAAAGTGTGTCTAAATGAAATATGAACCATCCTAAAGAGAGTTTGACTGTCTTGGTAAAGCAGCCATCTTTTGTAATTACTTTAATATTTAAGTTAGCCAAGGTACCCTCATGCACAGTATAAAACTATTTTTAAGATGAAACTGTCAAGGCTGGGAATCTGTTAGATAATAACAAACAAGCCAAAATTATGAATTTTGAGATCAATATTTAGGTGCCAATTCCGATCCGTTAAAACAAATTACCGTACGACTCGTATCTGTATTTTTTTACATACGAATCGTACAAGTCCAGTACAAACGGCAAAGTACGATTCGTACGTGAAAAATACATACGAATCGCTTCGGGAAAAGTCTACGAGACGTCCCCGGACAGTTTTATATACAAATCGTAAAACTGAAGTCCGAGCGCGCAAGTACGATCAGTACCGCCCGTCCGAAAACACAAGCGCATGGAAAAGGCCCCGTACGGAGCGAACTTTGTACGACCCCTACCCCGAGTACACTTGTGCCCGGGGTACGAGTCGTATGGCCCCCCCAGCCTCCCACCCCTCCCTCGTACGTCCGCACCGTACCCCCCACCCCCCGTATGTACGGACTGTACCCCCCACCCCCGTATGTACGGACCATACCCCCACCCCCCATATGTACGGACCGTACCCCCCACCCCCGTATGTACGGACCATACCCCCCACCCCCGTATGTACAGACCGTACCCCCCACCCCCACCCGTATGTACGGACCGTACCCCCCACTCCCCCATCTATACGGACCATACCCCCCCACCACCCGTATGTATGGGCCGTACCCCACCCCCCGTATGTACGGACCATACCCCAGACGTAGTCCCCCACCCGTTTATGTCTGCGCCGTACCCCAGGCGTACCCCCCACCCGCGTATGTCCGCACCGTACCCCAGGCATACCCCAATCTTCGCGTATGTACGGTCCGTACATACACGAGGATTTGGGTACGCCTGGGGTACGGTGCGGACATACGCGGGTCGGGGGTACGCCTGGGGTACGGTGCGGACATACGCGACTGGGGGTACGGTCCGTACATATGGGGGGTGGGGGTACGGTCCGTACATACGGGGGTGGGGGGCCCCCTTTTTGTCGTGCATCACAGCGTACTTGGCTTTTCCGGCACTTTTTGGCTCCCGTAAAAATATAGCCGTGCGGATTGCTGTAGGTATGAATCGTACTTGCTGGTTCATAAAACGCTGCCTGACTCCGTGCGGACGTCGCGTACGCGCTGTCCAGGATCAGAATTGTATGTATTTTTTAGCCGTACGGTGTTTTTTACGATTCGTACGGAAATTATATTTCTGTACGAATCGTACTTGCTGGTTTGTAAGGTGGAATTCCCGGGTACGAGTCGTACGGAGAAAACGCTCCGTACGACCATTCGTACCCGGGTTTTACAGGATCGGAATCTGCACCTTAATGTATTATCATGAAAATATTGGAAGCACTTTAGGGTCTGAGTCCTGTGGTCCTGGAGATATTGTGATGGCACTGAGTAATTATATTATCGTAGATTGTCGTAGATTTTTTACAAGCACATGGTGTTCATTTATAGTCTTACACAGACGAAGCTGGCAATTTACCCTTAATGCTTTTTATCTCAATCTAGCGCATAAAAAATATGGAAATTGATCCAAACAAATATTTTTTAAGTCTAGCATGGAAATATGAAAAAAGTGTCCTTTGGCCATTCCATGTATACTAGTACTATTTATTTTGGCCTTTATACTTCATTCACAGTTCAACTACATTTCTGGGAGCTTGATCAGTCCATACACATGAAAGAGATGCCTGTGTACGCTCTTCTAAGGAAAAGTAATATGTTATGTCCACCCAATTATGAAATACTTATGTTTCTGGAGGTATTTACTAAGACAACTGTGGAGGTATTGATAGCCCATTTGAAAATATGGATAACAAAAACATGCCAGATTTCATTAACATTAATTCCCTCAAGGTTTGGGGATGGTTTATCCACTTCCAGCCATACATTTGTAGCCACATATCTGGTCTGATGGGCCACAAGTCCGATTCAACATTTTTATTATTCTGTTTATTTGATAATAAAACAACATTTGATCATGAGTCAGCACCCTGAAGACCTCGAACAACCTGGAACCGCTCCACTGCATCCTGCTCAACCCCCGATGCCTCTGCACACATGCTCTGGAATTCTGGGACACCATCACCACCCTCTCCACTGGCGTTGCCTTTATCACCGAAGCATGGCTCGGTCCCTCCTCAAACCCCAACATTGCCACTACAACTCTTGACGACTACAAGATGATACACCAAGACCCAACCAACAAGCATGGCGGGAGCATCCTCATGATCTTCACGGAAACTATCCGATGCATTGCCACTAACTACGACCCCACACCCCTCATGGAACACCTCAACTTTCAACTACAGAGAAACGCCAAAACCACAATAAGAGGCATTCTTGTATATCAACCCCCGGTACCCCGGCCAGCCTTCTGTGGCGCCATCTCCAACCTCATCGACCCCCTAGCCATTGACTCCTACCACTATGTCCTTTTCTGTGATGGAGTTGTAAAAGTTTAATGACGGTTGCCTCTATCAATTCTCACCATCAAATGAGATTTACGACAATAACTTTTGATAAAAACGTGTAACATGGTTGAAAATGAAAAGCATGAGATTTTCTACTGTATCGTAAAAGCATGCAGAAATGTTTTGAAACGTGAAAATGTGAAAAAACATCAATAGAGAGGAAAAGATTATTTTCTTATGCAATGTAATCATGTGTTTGATAATCTAAACATAGATAACCTTGAAAGTGTGCTGCTGATGACTTCTAAATGTGACACATCAAATGAATGCTTACATAATGAACACTCGAAAACAGTCAACGTGCCTAGCATATGAATGCTTAAAAACATGACGTTTTTGCAGTTTTACTTTAGCATTGTGATTCAAACGTGAATTTTAAAAGTGACACACATATTAATTTGTTTGAAAATGAATAACATGCGAAACATTTAAACCTTTAAAGGAAGAATAATGAGTGAATTTAACTAAGAAAAACTGAATTATTCATATTAATGTGTGTTTTATATTAATCATAACGTGATCATGATTCAGCAAGTTTTCCTGTAGGCCTCAAATGCTTTTTTCCTCATTCAAAAAGCAGAATCTAGCAGAAGTAGTGATTTTAGATGCTGTGAGAACCTTTCATGAAGTTTCTTTCTTATACTCAAGGACTCTCTTTTGATTTAGCAACACTTGTAACAGAAATGTATCGATACAATTGCAAACCCAGTGAAAGCGTCTGGAAACAGACAGACAGTGAACAAAGTGAATTTTCTTACTTCCGAGGAAAGGATGGAAATATAAAGTTATAGAATTTGATGATTTTGCAAAAGGATTACTTCATTCTTCTGTATTTCATATTGAGGTGTTGATCACACCATGAGCAGCACACTGTGGACAACCAATGGAAACCATATGGAGTGATTCAAAGGATACTTTGTGGGCGAAAACTGAGATCTTTTGGAAGTATAATTGCCCCCAGGAGGAGAAGTCAGGGGCTGGTTGTCGTTTTCAATTTCCCTGCCTGGAATGCTGTTGGACTGAACTCAGATTTTTCTTTCAATGCCAAACCCATTTGAACTGAACCTTCCGAACTGACTCAAACCTGTACTTTGCCGGTTGATAAAGTGTGCAGGTATAACTCTTCGGTTGAAGAGTTTATGGACTCTTTCATGTGACTCATTAAGCTTCAACCCTGCATATTTGGTTTGTATAACCTAAATGCTGAAACTTGACTTTTCCTGTGTTTCTCTCTCTCACTTCTTTCCGTAGGTAACCAGCAAATGTTATTTCTTGTTGAATGTGTATGGCATTGTGTGTCTAATTGTACTAAATGATACTCATTAAATCTGATTATAAAATCTGATTTATGTTCCTGACCATTCAAATTGAGTCTTAGATAAATGGCTTACATGAGCAAACCTATTGTATTTGAGTCATTTTGGTGTGAACCTTCTTGTAGTAAGTCTCATCATTAATGATGTTTAAAGAAATGGTTGTTCGTTGTTAGTATGAATTTGGCTTTTCTTATTCCAGGTCCTCATAAGGAATTGCCTCACGTTCTCTAAATATACAAGTCCCTGATAGCTCACATAAAAGATCAATTGGAGGACCAACGGCAGTTTATTGATAAGTTATGGGCCCAGAGAGGAAATAGTCATGTTATGTTATCCGTTCTTCTATAGCGCACAGCTGCCCCAGCAAAGGGGCGTCCCGGCGCTCCGACAGGAAGAATGAATAATATATAAAACAGAGAAGCAGAAAGAGAAGAGGAGAAGCAGAGTAAGGAAATGATATCCTATGTAGTAAAATTACAGCCAGAGGGAAAAGGATACATTTTAATAGCCCTCCTGAACATGAGCAGGTCATCAAGGGCATGAATATGAGCAGGTAATGAGTTCCAAAGCCTAACCGCCAAAAGCGGAAGGAACGCCCTCCCGCTCTGCAGCATTTGAACCGTGGAACTACTGCTAGATTTTGGCCCAATGACCTCAGACAGCGAGAGGGAACATAAGGGGTAAAAAGATGTTCCAGGATCGGGGGGGAGGACAGCTTAAGGATCTTGAAGGAAAGGCATAAAGTCTTAAACTCAATCCTTTGAGCCATGGGCAGCCAGTGAAGTTTCTGGATAGTTTCCTTCGTGGAGAAGAACCTAGGTAAACCCACCAAGGCTCTGGCCGCCGCGTTCTGTACTCGCTGCATCCGGATAACTTCCGCCTTATTGGCCCCCACCAAGAGTGAACTCGCATAATCGAGCCGTGAGAGTATGGTGGCCTGGATTATCAACTGTCTAGTGGGGGCATCAAAAAATTTCAGAGTTGGCCTAAGACCCCGCAAGACCCCAAAGCAGACAACAGCCACTTTTTTTGTATGTCCACAGAAGCTAAGGGCAGAATCTAACCAGACCCCCAGGTTTTTAACCTCGGGGACCGGAATAGGGGCAGGACCCAACTCTGGGGGACACCACTGAGCACCCCAGAGATTGCACTGTTTACCAATGATAAGGACTTCCGTCTTTTTAGCATTGAGTTGTAAACAATTGGCCGTCATCCAGCCCGCCACTGCTGTTAAGCCCTCCCTGAACCTAGGGGCCTCAGAATCGGAGTCAACATTGAGTGCAACCGCCAACTGCGTGTCGTCCGCATAGGAAACCATAGTCAGGCCCCACTGTTTGGCGACCGCAGCCAGCGGTTGCACATACAGGTTAAACAGCGTGGGGCTGAGTGCCGACCCCTGAGGAACTCCCTGCTCGATGAAGTAGGGTTTAGATTTAAAAGGCGGTGGTGCGACCCGAAATGAGCGGCCTGCTAAAAAAGACCGAAACCAGTCAAGTGCTGGGCCAGAGATACCTGCCTCAACCAGATGCTGTAGAAGTATCACATGTGAGACCGTGTCAAATGCGGCACTGTGGTCGAGTAACACCAGTGCCGCAGTTTGACCGGAGTCAAGCACGGTGCGCAGATGTTCCGTCATCGCTAGGAGAGCAGTCTCCGTGCTGTGACCTGCTCGAAAACCGTTCTGGGAGGGATCCAAGATATTAGCGGTCTGAAGATGTTGAGTCAGGATTCCATTGACATAGGCCTCCGCAACCTTGGCAGCCCAAGGGAGAAGAGAGATAGGACGATAATTCTCCAGTTTAAGGGGGTCCAAGGCGGGTTTCTTCAGAATAGGGGTGACATAGGCTTGTTTCCACTTAGTTGGTACAATCCCTGAACACAATGAGAGATTAATAAGTTGGCACACAGGGGGGAAACATAAAGCAGCGGAATCACCGAACTGCGCGGGTCTGAGCGGGTCTGCAGGGGACCCGGATTTAACTTTAGCTGCCAGCATATGGAACTCGACCTCCGAGATTCCCGGAAGTGTGGATAGAGCCGCAATAGGGGTAGAGAAAAGTCTCTGTCCTTCACACTGAGGGGTGATATTAGGAAAGGAGCGATAGATGGTATGCACATTTTCCCCAAAAAAGTTGGCGAGCTCCTCACAGTGGGATGCAGAGCATATCTTGACTGCTGAAGCTCTTTTAGCCGTCAGATCTTTAAGAACTTTAAAAATCAGCTTTGCAGGATTAGAGCTGCGTTTAAACTCCTGGGAGTAATAAGCCGTACGAGTTCTGCAAATGGCTCTATGGTATATTTTAATTTTTTCGAGGTACAATATTTTTTTCTCAGCATCATAGGTTTTTCGCCAGTCTCTTTCCGCTTGTTTACATGATTTTTTTAAAAGCAATAAAGTATTATCATACCATGGGCTGGGTTCAAAAGAGCGACATTTACTCCACGTAGCAGGAATCAAAGAATCAAGTGCACGGGAAACCCAGTCACAAAAGAGATCGTAGCCAGACTGGACATCATAAAAAGGGGGATGTATGACGTTACAACGCATGCTTTTACACCGCATGCCGTTACAACGCATTTTTTACACCGCAAGATCTGTTACAACGCCAGCCTTTACAACGCATGCTTTTACAACGACGTACACTAGATGGAGTGCTGACATTAGAAATGTATAATTTACTATTCTAACTCCAGTCCACGTTGCAGTAGGGAAGGTGTTTGGATAGTAAAACTACACTATTTCTAATGTTAGCACGCCATCTAGTGCATTTCGTTGTAATAGCATGCGTTGTAATGGCATGCGTTGTAACAGATTTCGCGTTGTAATAGTTTCGTTGTAATGGTAGTGCGGTGTAAAAGTTGCGTTGTAAAGGTTGTTCACCTAAAAAGGGTCAAGTGGGTATTCGCTGAGTACCCGATGGAAGTCCTCGAGCTTAAGTTTCTTCCAAGGACGTTTAAAGACAGACCAGTCTAGGTTTGTGAAAGGAGGGTTTCTAATCACAAGGTTCAATTCCACCAAAAATGGTCTGACCAGGCTACCGGGGAGGGAGGCAGAACCTTGGCCGCAGACAGATTTGTAAAAATGGGGTCCAGGATATGACCACCTATATGCGTAGGGAGGGTGACCATCTGACTTAACTGCAGCGCCTCTAGATCTGCAAGAGTACTTCTGATGACAGGGGTATGGCAGAGGTTAAAATTGGAGGTTAAGATCACCAAGAACAGTGAAATTAGCCGAACCTATCGCGAGAGAGCTCACTATTTCAGGAAGAGCCTTTCTAAAGGCTATATCATTACCAGGGGGTTTGTAAATCAGAAGCCCAGAGAAGGTAAGGTGATGATTAATTGTAACACAATACAATTGTAACACATATTGAAATATATGTGATGTGAGTGTAAGAAAATATTTGCCCCGCTTTCCGCTGCCTCATTGACGACCTCAATTTCCATGTCAATGACCTCAATGACTATGTCACCACCCTCCTGAAGAACCTGGACAACATCAGCCTCACGCAACTGGTCACCGAACCGATGCATAAAGCCGGACATACACTCAACTCCATTTTCATCTCCAGTGACAGAATAATTTCCAGTCACATCACAGAACTCACCTCGATCAACCACGCCATCTTCCACTTTGCCATCTCTGCCACCCAGCTCACCACCACCAAGCAGCACAGCTCCTCCCTCGGCATCTGGGGAAAGGAAAAGTGAGACACAGTGGACACTGGCCATCAGCACTACTCAACCCGAGGCATCATCAGACCTTGACTAGGCCATCCAGAACTTCTCCGCATGGATCACCAAATGAGCCGACAGAATTGCAGTGGTGAAACCAGCAAAAACCAACAAAACCTCAAAACAAGCCAACTGATACACCCCAGAGCTCAGAACCACCAAGCACAACTGCCACCGACTCGAGAAACAACGGCACACCACAAGAAACCCCTCCGACAGAGCCGCTCACAAAGCAGTCCTCAGCAACTAACATCTGCACATCACGGAAGCCAAGAGAGCAGCCATCACAGCTCGCATTGATACACTGGCCAACCACACAAAAGAATTCTTCAAAATAGTCAAGGAATTCTCCAACCTGAAAGCCACAGAGAGCACAATCCATCTCTCCCAAGAACTCTGTGACATCCTATTGGACTACTTCCATAGCAAGATTGCCACCATCTACCCCAACTTCGACCCCCTAAATCACTGCTCTCAATCTCAACAGCCTCAACCAACCAGCACAGACTAGCTGAAGGATCACCACTTGGTCTCCGCTCACCACGCAGACCACCTCGGCCATCATGACATCCATCCACTCCGGGGCTCCCACCGACCCCTGCCCCCACCTTCTTTACAACCTCAGAACCAACCCAATAAGCACAGAACTTACCAGCATGATCAATAACTCCATCACCACAGAAACCTTCCTGGACAGATGGAAACACGCAGAGGTCAGACCCCTCCTAAAGAAACATTCAGCCATCCCTAGCAAACTCAAAAAGTATCGACCAATCCTCCTGCTCCCTTACCCTACCAAAGTACTTGAGAAGGCCATCAACCAACAGCTCACCGAATATCTGGAACTAAACCACCTGCTTGACACCTCCCAATCAGGAATCCGGCCCAACCACAGCACTAAGACCACACTGATCACTGCCACAGATGATAGCAGAACACTCTTCGGCCACAGAGAGACTATGGCCCTGATTCTCCTCAACCTCTTCACTGTGTTCGACACCGTATCCTACCACACCCTCATTGAAAGACTCAACATCGGCATACAGCAAAACACCCTCAAGTGGCTAGCCTCCTTCCTCACAGGATGCACATTTCACCTCTGAACCCAAGGACATCATTTGCGGCTTATCTCAAGGATCATCCCTCAGCCCCACCGTGTTCAACACCTACATTACCCCACTCGCAGACATTGTCGGATCCGACTGCCTCAACATAATTTCCTACACAGATGACACTCAACTTATCCTCTCACTCACCAGATATCCCTCCACCATGAGAACGAACTTTTGTGACACCATGAACAACGTATCCAACTGGATGAGATACAACTGCCTTAAACTCAAGTCAGAAATACTGATCTTTGTGAAGAACACTTTCACATGGGACCACAGCAGGTGGCTAGCAGAACTCGGATCAACTCCCACACCAGCAGACCATGCACACATTCTTGACAGCAAAATTACCATGAAATGACAAGTCAACACAGTCACCTCCTCCTGCTTCTATATCCTCCGCATACTTTACAGAATCTTCAGATGGATACCTGTCAACACCAGAAAGACCGTCACCCAGACCCTCGTCACCAGCCGCCTCAACTACAGTCATGGCCTAAATGCCTTTCATCTCCTCCCAGCTCCTCAGAAGGGTCCAGACCATACAGGATGCAGCAGCCAGACTCATCCTGGACCTTCCCAAACAGACCAACATCACCCCCATCTCAGAAACTCTGAGTGCACCCACCCAGCCCCAATACACTAAAGCCTGTCTGGGAGGGGGTGACACCTCCCTGAGACAGGAAACCTATTGTCCAGGCCTCCCCAGCCGGAGTTTCGGTCAGCAGCAGTGGGCCAGACTCGTGTCTGTGGCTGCAGCATCCATTTTGTGATGCTAGGGCTCTTTTAAGTTGGTACCGGGTATACCGGTACTGTCATGTCTCTCCCTCTAGAAGGGTGGGATCATACTCCCACACGTTACTGGTGTGGGGGTATGATTCCAAGGTGTTTGGCACCAAACACGACATGTTTCCGTGCAGCTAGTCCAAAGTTAGCATTTACCTTTGGGTTATAATGCACTTAAGAGTATATGGTCAGGCTGCATCACAGACAACCCCGGTGAAGAGAGTCCGAAGGCTGCAGAGGGGCTCTGCTCATGCATGGGCACCAACCTCACACAAAACCAAGCACCCTGCCTTCTGTATTGATAAGGCCTGCCATAGAGGTGACTGATAGGTTTCTATGTGCAGTGATAGGTGCGATATAGTGAACCTATATCTCTCTAAGGGGTACATGCACCATCTTACCCAGGCTGCAGTAGCAGACCTGTGGTGTCATTTTGGAGGGCTTTCCAGGGGTGGCATAATACATGCTTCAGCCCCTGATAGGCCTCTGGGGTACCTATGCCCTGGGTACATAGTATACCATATACTAGGGACTTATAAGGGCACCTTAGAACCTAACCTAAGGTACTAGGAATCAATTTAGAGAGGAAGCAGCTAGGCTAGGGTCCTGAATAGCAGGGTCCCAGCCAGACTAAATTCGAAAAACAATGTTACAGCAGCAAAAATTGGGGGCAACCATAAGAAGCAGATCCTACTCTACTACAGTGAGCAACTACCTACCTCAAATAATAATCCTCCTTCTTACACAGTGGACAAATTGTGTTTCGGGAAAACAAGCTCTATGAAAAGTAAGGTCCTCTTGATGCTTCCTATTGGACACAAGTCAATTATTTGAGCATGAGTTAGTGTGGCTTTAAGTTAGCCGGCTTTGTGATTGCGTTTTGGCCAGCAATTTTGTTGTGAAATGTCTTTCCTATGGTGTGCCTGGCAGAAGGTTGTCAGGAACTATATATGTCAATAACAATATGATTGATTGCTCTCAGAGACATCTTATTGATCGTAATGATCAAACTGATTCAGTAGATCCAAGATATTCATTTAGCTTTTCAGCTTGTGTTTACTTTACATACTTTACATTCCATTGTATTGAAAGGAAATTGAGTAGCACACAGCCCTATTTAGCTTCAGAAATGCAGCTTCTTCTTGTTGTCACTGGAGCATTCTTTTATATCATTTTAGAAGCAGATATTTAGGCTGTGATAGACATTTTATTTAGGGAGAAATATTTAAGTACGCTATTAAACTGTAGTGACACAACTGCACTTTTGAGTACAAGATCAAATTTAAAATTTGCTATGAATTCTGTTCATTGTAGGTCATGCTAGAGACAGCATTAGCTGATTCCAGCACTCATTTCATTAACACCAAAAATATATATCGAGAGAGATTTTGGGTCTGCCCCTTTCAACCATTCGATAACTTGTGTCAGCCTCTATCAGGATTGCTTAAAGAACGTCTCTTTCATCAACATCATATTTCCTTTAATTCGGCTCTGTGGAACCATAAAAGGTACAGAATAAAACATTTGATAAAAAGTACAATAAAAACATGCAAATTCATTTTCATAAGGTAACTTTGTCCTAAAAAGTATAACTCATTTTAAGGATTGCAATCCAACAATGCAAATCGTTTCATGTTTCCAAATCTATAAAAAGTAAGATAAAAGTTGTTAAAAAAAGAAACAACCTATTTAAAAAGACTTTCGAAGAAGTCAACCAAAAACGCATAAAAAGAGTCAAAACTAGAACAGCAAGGAAATCATATTCAAAGCCTAACAAAATAATCTTAAACTACACAAGGTGACAAATCTGCACAAAACATCTTACTTTTTTATAAGTGCGCTCAACCTGATATACCACATAGCCGACAGTTAACTTGCAATGGAGAACACAACAAATTCTCTAGTATTGGTTTTGAATGCCATAAGAGCTGTTTGACAATTCCTAAAGCCAAGGGGCATGCAAAGAGGAATAATTCAATATGAGGGTTGTTTTGCATAGGCCTTGTAAAAAAGTAACACATGTTAGGTATTCTCAACTGCCTGGTAGCCCATCAGGCACAGGTTGGATGTATCTCCCATTTTCATCCAGGAGCAAGCAAATGAAGCCAACGGTGAAAAACCTAATCAGAATTTTACATAGAGGGTCTGTGCATCAGGGTTAATGACATAATTCAGGTATGGCTCATAATCTGGTACTCAAGTGACAAATAGGAGTCTACCAGGCTGTCTGGGGTGGCTTCGGAAAGTTTGGCTCCTAGTACAAAGATCCAGAAGGCCGTTTTTACTTTGTCCCAAGCATCTTGGGTTAATTCAAAAATCTGCAGCCAAAAACCCTTCACCATGTTTTTTTGTGTACAAGCCCGGGAATCTTCCCAAAAGAGTGGTCATCCAATATGGCTCTCATTCAATACCTATAGGGTCCTAAGTCCTCATTAGTCCAGAACCTTCTACAATATTAAATGGGTCTCAACATAGCGATGTCAGAAAGTAATCTGAGATTTAGATCAAATATCAAAGCATAGGAGCACAAATAGATAGTCTCAAGAGGGTGTTTATAAAAGCAAATTCTAGCTTTTTCAAGCGTGCTAAGATTACAATGCACCCACAAATCTGATCTGCCCATACAGGGCTCCCCCACAGTCTTGAATCTTATATATCTGCATGGGGAAATGGCAAAAGCGGGCACCCTATTGGCAAAACTTACAATGGATCCTGCTCCTTGTTTTAAAGTAAAAACACTTTTCACTATCTGGGCTGGCCATCTATAGGATTCTTCAATTCTCGCGCCCTAATAGTCAAACATGTGAACCCTATCCAATACCTCTCCCTCAAAGAATATCTTGCACTCATTTTTATTCAGGCACTAAAGATCATATACTTTGTTTTGTTGTTGTTGATTTCCAAGCCATATTCTACACAAAAAGTTTTGAATTTGTCCAAAAGAATGGTTAGACCATGCAGAGTTTTCTACAGTAGCAAAGTGTCATCTGCAAAGAGATCTTATTTTGTAATCTCTCACCTTAGTGGAGTCATTTTCACGATTTAAGAGATAGGAGATACAGCCATTTATGTACAGATGAAATAGCGTCTGAGCAAAAAAGCACCCTTGTCTTACTCCTGTCATGATGGCAAAATCTTCCATTAGTTCCCCTGGAGGTCCCTACCTAACTCTTGCAAAATGTTCAGATTATAAAGCCCACATTAGCGACAGTAATTCCCACGGGATCCCAATTCGGTTCAGAACCTCCCAAAGTTTTGTTCTCAGGACGAGATTGAACGCAGCTCGAAGGTTCATGACAACAAGCAACAGCCCCCTATCAATATCTACTGTCTACCGAATAATTGACAGGGGCCATACAATCTGGTCGATTGTGCTAGTATCTGATCTGTAAGTGGGATAACACTTTAGCTTTGGAAATCCAGTCCCATAGTCTGGATAAAAATGTTATGTTACAGACATTTTGTATGTTATCAATCAGACTTATGGATCTGTAATTTTCTGGTGTAGATGTATCTCCCTTCTTTCCAGGAGCTCGTGTTCAGAGATTCTGCAATCAGTGCATTTGACAGAGTGTTTATTTCTGAAATTCACTACGAAATAAATCTGCAGGGAGTCTGTCCAAGCCAAGGGCTTTACCAGGTTTCTGGGACCGGATTGCAGTAGTAGTTTCTTTTTAAGTAAATGGTTTTATCTCTTCCCCAGGGGATTCTATAGTGAGGACAGACAGTCTCTAATGGCCCATTGCATACATTTTCCACCCCATAAATAGTCGAGAAATATTTTACCCAATCTTCAGGGGCAATATGGCAGTCCGGATGAGCTAAATCTCTGCGTCTGTTTTGTGTGTCCCTCAGCGTTACTGCATCCAACAAATCATCCCATATACCAGCCTCCTATTTGGCCTTGCTAGTTTTGATATCCCTGGTGTACTCCCATCTAGCTCCAGCAATCTGTATTCTTTGTTTGCTCTTCAGGGCATTTACCAAGGTCTTCTTTCCGTGTTTGCAAAATTCATTGAACCACTCACTCGATCGTGTTGGCCGATGCCCCCTTCCAATTTTGCAATCCTTCACAAGCAAATTTCCTAACTAAGGGGTTCATGCATATTGTAATCTGGGTAGGGGACAAGGCTTGACACTCAAAAATTTGCAATTTGTCCAATACTAGTCTATACATTTCGAATGGCATCTTTTGATCTAGTGTGAGTCTCCCATTTCACCTAATGTTTATTATTACTTATCACCACAAGGCTGGATAATGTGGGCAGGGTTGGGTTCTCCCTATTCCTTATCCGTGACTTGTCCCAGTCTAAAACAATAGGAAAATGGTCACTGTCAAGGCGGTCTACGACTGCCATGTCTTTTATTTTGTGCCATGCCAGTACATCGAAAAAGGATAAAATCGATATGGCTTTTACAGTTAGCCCTCAGGAACGTAGGCTTGGCAGCAGTATGTGATGGATATCAACCATTACATGTCCTGCATGCCATAGGTGACCACTATATCAATAATCTGGAGGGCAGCAGAGCTCATTTTGGGTGATTTCCTAGGGGCACAAAAAAAGGATCCCCCAACATTCATTTTCTCCCTTGACTAATTCCAAAAGGGGGTATATGGCTCAAGCGGCATATTAAAATCTTGTGCAATAATCACTTTATGGCTGAGGCCAGAATCTACCAAAAATGCTTTCAAAATTCTTAAAGTCTCAGAATGTTTGGCAAAAGGAGTTGACCTATTATAAATATTGATCAACAAATAAGGGTCCCCGACTTTGGTGTCAAGTTGAGAACTAAGAGACTACATGAATCAATATCAATTTTCTTAATGGCACACTCAAGTGATATTTTATGGTTGTGTAAGAGAAGAGTGCTCAATATTAGGGTCACTCAGGGCCCAACTGAGATGAAAGGCAACATAACAGTTTCCAAAATGAACAATCAACTCCCACCCCCCACCCATTGCCGGAAAAGGGGGTAGGAGGAAAGGAAAAGAGAGGATAGAGACCACCCCCCACCCGTCCACGGTCCAAGTTGGTGAGAGCGCGTTGGTTAGGTGATGTGACAAGCCTGGATTTCATGACCCTAAGGGGGCTGTTACTGGTATTGTGAGGCGCAGGAGACGTAAGTATCTAGGACATGACAACTCCCGAAATTCTTGTGCAAGCAATGTGAGGAAGGGCTGCCACAGGTCGCTGACGGAGGAACCCTTCCCAGCCAGAGCAAGAGAGATCTTTTCCATTCCCAGGATCTGCCAAAGTCTCTGATACCAGCCTGTGTGTGTAGGAATGCGGGGAGTATTCCAGTGAATCAGGATGTTTTGGATGGCCGTACCCGGAGCTATGGCTATCTGTTTCCCTCGTCTAGATTTGAGGGGGTAAGTGATGGGGTTAGGCACTCCGAGGAGGACGTATGCAGGTAGTGTAGGGAGTTCTGTGTCAAAATGTTTGTCTATTTCATCCAATATGTGTTTCCAGTAGGTCCGGAGATGTACGCAATCCCTTAGCACGTGTACTAGTGTGCCCCTTTCCCCACATCCCCTCCAACAGTCAGGGCTCTGTGTTGAGTCAGCTTGGTGGAGTCTCTCTGGGGTGTAGTACCAGTGATATACTAATTTGGTGAAAGTTTCAGTGAGGCCCACGTGTGTTGCTGTGTGGCGTGCCCTATAGCATGCCCCCTCCAACTCCTCAGGGGTGAGACTGTGCCCCAAGTTCCACTCCCATTGTGCCCTCCCCACATGGTGAATGTGGGAGTATCTTGCTTGTAGCATCTTATAAAGATCGGAAATCAGTTTTTTGTCCGAGGACCTCGTTATGAGCCACCGTTCATACGACGTAAGAAGTCTCACCGCTTGTGCACGGTTGTCAGGGTGCATGGCCCAGTGTCGGACCTGTAGATAGCGCATACGTTCTGTCTCTGGGAGACCGTAGTCGGTCCGGAGTTGCGGAAAGGAGATGATATCCCCTTTTGCGAATTGGAGACCTAGCGAAAGGCAACCGGCCTCCTGCCACAGGCGAAAGGATTGAGAGACCGTCCCAGGGCCAAAATCTGGTTTGTCCAAAATTGACGTGAGCAGCGAAGGGAAGGTCGTGAGATCGTGGCATGTGCATGTCTGGTCCCAGACTGTAAGGATTGTGCGTGTCACCTGCGAGGCATAGAGGTTTGGGGGCCGGTGGGTTTTCCGGAGAAATGGGATCTTCATGAGCGAGGTACCTGCCACTGCACGATCTTGGAAGAGCCAATGCTTCTCAGATTTAGCCCGTCTACATTCGACTAGATATCTAAGCTGCGTTGCCTTGTAGTAGAGTGTGAGATCCGGGATCCCGAGTCCCCCTTCATGAGGTGGGAGAAAGCTGACCATGCATTTAAGTCACGGTATGCGCCCTTGCCAAATGTAAAGTGAGAGGTCCGATTGAATCTTCTGGAGCCAGCCAGTGGGAGGTGGCAAGGGGATTTTTTGAAATAAATAGAGAATTTTAGCGAGCACTGTCATCTTTATCACCACAATGCGCCCCAACAAGGACATCCGGTGGTGTCTCCACCGTCGGAGTTCGGAGCGGATGTGGTTACGGAGGTGTGAGTAGTTGACTAGAAGCATGGCTTGCAGGGTTGGGGACAGATGTATGCCCAGGTATGGGACAGTGTCGTCCGACCAACGAAGAGGGAAGCGAGCCTGTAGGTCGGCCCGCTCCTGCGGAGATAGGGAGAGATTCATTGCAATGGATTTGGTCAGGTTGACCCTGAACCCAGAGGCCCTAGCGAAGGTGTCTAGTTCCTCCAGGAATGCGCCCAGGGCTCCCTCGGGATTCGTTAGGGTGACAAGCACATCGTCCGCGTACAGGCTGATGGTGGGAGTATCCCCCCCGAATCAGATGCCCGTGATCTGCATGTGGTCCCGAACACTCTGCGCCATGGGCTCCATATAAAGAGCGAAAAGGAGAGTCGATAGGGGGCACCCTGTCTCGTCCCCCTTTGAATTGAGAAGGGCATGGAGGTATGCCCGTTGATTCTCACCGTTGCCTTTGGAGACCGGTAGCAGTTTAAGATGTGGGTCCTCATTTTCTCCCCAAGGCCTATGCAGACCAGTACCTGTTCAAGATATGGCCAATGGACTCGATCGAAAGCCTTCTCCGCGTCGATCGTGAGGAGTATGTGATTCCTCGGTATGCGGGAGGCCTTTTCAATGAGGTGTGTGACCCGTTTCGTGTTATCGCTTGTCTGACGCTGCGATATAAACCCGGCTTGGTCTGGGTCCATTATTCCCTGCATGTAAGGGGCGAGTCGGCTTGCCAAGATGCTAGTGTAAAGCTTCAAATCTATGTTCAAGAGGGAAATAGGCCAATAGGAGGCGCATTCCGTCTTGTCTTTCCCGGGCTTGGGGAGGACGACTATCGCCGCCGCCAGCATGGGAGGAGAGGTGGCCCCAGATGTGGCGAAAGAATTAAAAAGCCGGGTGAGCAAGGGAGTGAGCGTCCCACAGAATTGTTTATAGAAGGCTGCTGTGTAGCCGTCTGGCCCGGGACGGCTTACCTAGTTTCAGGCGGTGATGGCCGAAATGACCTCCTCCGGTCTGATATCTCTTTCAATATGGGCTGCTTGGTCCATTGTCAAGGTGGGGAGATTGGCCGCATATAGGTAGGAATCGATGTCCGCCTTGTCAGGGGCTGGTCATCATAGAGTTGGGCATAAAACGTGCAGAAGGTGTCGACAACAGCTGCATCCTCAGAGCAGGTGTTGCCTGCCCCATCTCTGATTTCTTGTATACCTTCGCGCAAGCGGGCCTCGCGGAGCCTGTGCGCGAGGAGGCGGCCACACTTATCGCCGCCTGTGTAGAAGAAGTGACGTAACCGTATCAAGGCATATTCTGCTTTGTCCCAATCTAAAGCCGTCAGTTGTTTCCGGGCCACTGTGAGTTGTCGCCAAATGCGGGGAGCACCAGTTTGTTGGTGTATCTGCTCTAGCTCCCACACCTTCTGTGTCAGTTCCTCCCGCTTTGCCTTGCGGTCCACAGAAGAAATAGTGATCACCTACCCTCTAATGACCGCATTTAGAGCTTCTCAGCACGTGGAAAGAGTAGTGTCTGGTGTGTCATTGTGCGAGAGGTAGTCCTCTATTGCTCGTTGTATCTGGGTGATTGAGTCCGGCCTATGTAAGAGAGGGTCCCGGAAGCGCCAGTGTCTGGTCGGGTGGCGTATCTGTGGGAGTGCCAGCGTGAGTTCTACTGGGTTGTGGTCCAACAGGGAAGCTGTGAGTATGTCCGTGGATAGCATAGCCTCGGGAGAGCCTTAGTGCCAAGGAAGTAATCGAGCCTCGCATACGTTTTATGAGCATTGGAATAATACGAGAATGCTCATGTGTGAGGGTTTTGGTGGCGCCAGAGGTCTAGGTCGTGAAATCTGTTGCACCCAGAGTAGGATAAAGCACCCACCTGGCTCGCACGTTGTGCCGACCTGTCTAGGTCATTGTTAAATACTATGTTAAGGTCCCCCCCTAGTAATAAGTGGCGTTCCTGGGTCACAGTGGCGGCTACTAGGGCATCTAGCAGGAAGCGTTCCTGTCCCTCATTAGGGGTGTAGATTGAGCCCACCACCATAGCATGCCACCGTAAGGTAAAGTGATAGGTGAGGAGTCTACCCTTGATCTCAATTCCCTTTTGGAGTGCTTTCCCCTGAAAGGCCCTGGACACCAGGATAGCGACCCCTGCCTCTTAGGGGATGTGAAGGAGAAAAATTGGGTCGGAAAGGCGTGAGATCGAAGCCTGTGGCAGTCCCGGGGGAGGAGGTGAGTCTCCTGCTGCAGGCAGATGTCCACCTGCGTGCTCTCCAGATATGAGAGGAGTGCCTTTCGCTTAATGGGATTATTGAGACCTCTCATATTAAAAGTGAGAATTTTAAGTGAAGGAGGTGGCATCTCGTTTCGAGATATGGATCAAGACAGCGGAACTACCAGGGCACCTGAATGCTTGCGCTGGAATAAGGGCCTTGTGACGCATTGCGGACCAGGCATCCCCCAGAAATAAAGGACACCAAGAGAGACAGGTAAAGGGAAGAAAAAAGTAAAGTCCCATGAGAGTTGGAGAAGTGAAAACAAGGCGCAACTGGCACCAAAAAGGAGAGATTAAAGTGTCTACAGGTTCAATCAACAGTCCGTCATCCCAGGATGAGCCGTGAGGGGGTCCTACAGAGATTAGATGGATAGAAGAACGAGTACCCCTACAGGGAACAACAGTCGGCAAGAATAGGTCAACACTCAAACAGTGTCTGTCATCCAGGGATGAACTGGAAGGAAGTCTATCAGGTGATCGTGCAGCCAATGTCAACCCCTCAACTTCCCCCCTCCACCCCCGATACAGCAAAATATTAGGAATAAATTAAGAATAACCAGTATTGATCAGTCAGCAGAGGCCTGGGCCAGGGCCCCTGGCAGGGCCTCCAAAGCTGCTCGCTGTTCCATCTTGATTACCGTGGGGGCCGGCCGACGGACCTGTCTGCGCCGTCTCTGCTTTCTCCACTGCGGTCTATCATCGCCAGACCCTTGATCTGTGCGACCCCCATCATCTGTGTCCACCTGAAGGGTGATCCCAAGGAGCCTACTGGCTTTGGATAAAGAGCGGAGTTGGAATAACTTGCCGTCATGGCGGAATACCAGGCAGAACGGGTGTCCCCAGAAATAGGAGATACCTCGTTGGCGGAGGACATCTGTAATGGGACGGAAGGTCCTGCGTTTCTGGAGGGTGATGGCTGCAAGATCCTGGTAAAGGGTGGGCGTCTGATTGCGAAAAGAAATTTGCTTTAAGGTGCGGGTTTTGCGCAAGATCTCTTCTTTCGTTTGAAAGTCCTGAACGTAAACCAGAATGTCAGCGGGGGGTGCTGTTGCTGCTCGGCCCTACCTGTGGGCTCGGTCCAATTTCAGCGGAAAGTCTAGAGTATTGCCCAGAATATGGGTAAACAGTTCTCGCACGTAAGCAAAAATGTCCCCCGCTTCTTGGTTAGTGCCAACCACCCGGATCCTGATGTTATGGCGCCAGGAGCGGTTCTCCAGATCCTCCAGATGAGATTACATGTCCACTTGCTGTTCATGGATGCGAAGAACTTCTTGCTGCAGGGCCGCCATTTCAGTGTCTCGGGAGTCGCATTTGTCTTCTAGAGACACCACCCTGTCCCCCAGATCGTCCAGATCTTTGCGCACATCTTTAACTTCTGCAGTGAGATCACGCTTTACCGTTTGGAGTTCCTCGCGCAAAGTGGCAAATAGGGATTCCTAGAAGGCCCGCGTCACCGGGGCCTCCGACGGGGCCACCATCTGCAAAGGTTGGGCTCGATCAATCCGGGTTGCCAGACCTCCCACCCTGCACCTTGGTGAACAGGTCCTATAGCGCGTTCTTCTCTCTGGAAGCAGATTTGTCTCTTCTTCTCTTGGCCGATGTCATGATCGGGGTTCCGGCCCCCTCTGCTATGGAGGCCAGCAAAAGTAGGGGCCAGCCCTGACCAACCTCATGCCCTGTTGAGTCGCTCGATCGGGCTCGACCCCTCAATATGCGGGCAGGGGGAGTCAGAGGAGGTCACTGCCGGACGGGACCAGGCGTCCTGGGGTAGCCAAAGAAGATGCCTGGGAGCTGTCCCGATATCCGCGTTGTAGTAGCCAGACGGGAGTTCAAGCAGCGGGGCCAGCTGCGAGGAAGAGACAAAGGCTATTCCAGAGATGACGCGATCCCCGGGCCACAGGGATGAGTGCGATCTCCTGAGGTGGGCCCAGAAGCCATGGAGTTACAATGACCACCACCCAAGCGATCCCCAGTGCCAGCCGCAGGAATCCGCCACCGCTGTGTCCCAGAAGAGCAGCGGGCCGCCGACCACCAGTGCCCACCTGGGCATGCCCGGCCCAGCTGCAGAAGAGGGCGGTAGTTGAGTTAGGGCTGGTGCAGTGAAGGCTCTCCGCCCGGCGCGCGGGCCGGCTGTCTCTCCGCCCGTGGTGCGTAGACTGGCAGGGCCCGGAAGCCGGGTGGGGGGGAGGGCCGGTATGACAAAAGTCAATAGGGTCTTCAACGTGGTCCGGGCGGGCCCCGGTCCGAGCTACAGGCAGAAAGCGGTGGGCGCAGTGATGTTGGCGCTGTGGAGGCCCTTCAAGATGGCGCCCAGCACGTGGGTCGGCCGTTACTCTCGCTGTGGTGGGAGGTGGAAGCCAGCGTGGAAAAAGTCAGTGGCCTCCCCGATGGGGCTGGGCCCTCAGATGCCGCGCGGCAGATGCTCAGCTGAATGCGGGGGGTCGCGGGGCTCACCGTCTGTGCTCTGGTGCGCTGGCTCACAGCGACTGTCCTCAAAGGTCTCCCAAGAGGCCGTCTCGCTTACTGGCGCTGTCTCAGCTGCAAGGGGGGGTGCGGGTGTGGTGGAGGCGCCCCTCGGACAGCCCAGGGAGTCCACTAGCGGGAGCGGGAATGGTGCCGCAGCCCCAGCGGGCGCCTCCGGCAGGGCACACAACAGCCGGATGTCAGGGCCACGGCCGCGCCTCCTCCCGACACCGCGGCCATCTCTTGCACCACCTCCAAGGCAGCCTCAGCATCGTTGCGGGAACCCAGGAGTCTCCCGGTAGGGCTGTTGGTAGTCCTGGGCGGGATAGGGAGCTCGACTACTCTTCCTGTTGCTATGAGAGGCCAGAGGTTGGTGCTGGAAGTCGGCGGGTGGAGGAGCGAAGACGAGACACGTCTTAGCTCTCCGCCATCTTGACATGGCCCACAAGTGATATTTTAGACGATACAATAAGCTCCCTCCAATGGCCTACCTGCTATCGATGGAACTGCTTCAGGAATCCCTGCCTATGCACTTGGGTGAGAGCCCAAGTCTCTTAAAAGATACAAAAATCTAATCTGTCAATTAACAATCCCCAGTCTACATCATCCATTTTAGACCGGATCCCAGCAGTGTTCCAAGAGATAAGATGAGCGGCAGAAGCAGAGTTTTTCGTGAGCTGCAATTGCCTCGTAGCTGTTAGTGATGGTTGCAAGGGATGGATTGTCAGTTCAGGATCATTAAAGTCTCCCATAGTGGCTGAAGCAAGAATAGCCTCCCCCTGGAAGGATCGCGAGTGGGAGACCCCTCCAGATGGAGAAAGCAGGTGAATAGGTGCAAGGGATGAGGGGCAGACCGTCTCTGCAGACAATTAATCAATTCCAGACCCAGTGGCGGACAGCGCATGGAAGAGCGGTAGGGTGGGCAGGGGGCATTGATGGGAGGGGGAAGTCGACAGACGACAGAATAGGTCAAATTAAATAAATAAATAAAACGTATTCCGTTAAACCCTTCGACTTACCCCCCACCGTGCTCCACCGCCTCACCGCTGTTACCTGCACCGGCCGTGACTGGCCAGACCACTCTCCTGGTGGCTGGCACGCAAGGCCCCATATTACAGACTGGTGTCCTTGTGGTAGAAAGTCTCATATTTTGGTTCAGATCAGGTCATTGGCTATTCTGTGTGTTAGCCCGCCTATCTAAAGAGTACTTCCCATGTCAGTGCCAAGACATTGAAATAAAGCATTCACACACAGCAGTGCACTGCAATGGATGAATATGTGTGCTCTGAAAAGAGTTTCCACACTGCTGCCAATACTGAATTAACAGATTTTGGGCCCTCAAATGTGATTTTGCTCATAAATTTAATTTATGTGCTCCAGTTGCACCAAGGGTGATA
The DNA here is from genome assembly GCF_964204655.1 of Triturus cristatus. Classification (NCBI taxonomy): domain Eukaryota; kingdom Metazoa; phylum Chordata; class Amphibia; order Caudata; family Salamandridae; genus Triturus; species Triturus cristatus. Next base: position 602,506,238 of record NC_140585.1, read on the forward strand.
TTGCACCTAGTATGATTTTGAATTTAAATGTAATTTTGCTCCTAAAAAGGATACCACAATAGGGCTGAATTTGCACTAAATAATGATATTGCACCTAAAAGTGAATTAAGCTTCAATCAGATGTGTTCACTTCCAATGTTTTCATCTTCATGTTAATGCTGCATTAATGATGATCTTGCATCTCAACGTGCCATCGAGCAAATGAAATGCTCTTTTTTACATAGAATGTGACATTTTTATTTTCTCTCTGTACTGCGTAAGCTTGCACATAAATGTGATACCTGCTGATTTTACACCAATGGTAATTTTGCACAAAAATGTTTGTGGATCAAATGCGATCTTTTGCTCCTAAAAGTGTTTTTATACCCAGAGGTATCTTCGTGATGAAGTAGAAGGGGTGATCTTGCAAATTAGTGTGATTTGGCAATTGTATGTATTTTTGCAATACCATTTTATTTGCACCTAGAAGTGCTTCCACACTACTGCTGTTGTTGCCACAGCATTGATTTTACACCTAAATCTGATTTTGCACCTCAATATTATTTTGTGTCTTGATTTCTGCTCTACCGAGTTATTTTTGCACCTCAGTTTGATACAACCTTATTAGGGGGATATTTACATGAAACTGTCGGAGCATGGCGCTAATCCAAAATAGCCACAGTCCGACAGTTTCAAAATGTAGAGATGCGCCGTATATACAAGAATGTAGTGCACTATTGCGTTTCCCCTAGCACTGGTGCTAAATTTAACTGCACCAAATCAGACACCCTTGCACCATAGCGCAAAGGTGCCTGAGTTGCAGGTAATGATTGTTAATGTGCGGAGGGTGTCTCTTCCTGCACATAAACAATCAATAATGGCACTTTGTACCTTCTATGTGTTCTACTGAATGCAGCACATATAGAAGTTACAAAACGTCATTTTTTAATGATTGTTTATGTGCAGGAAGGGATACCTCCTTTGCGCCTGTTTAGGACCAGGTTTTCGCAGGTCTTATTTTTTTGTAAATTGGGGGCAGAATTAAAAACTGAAATGGGTGTTGCAGCGGACTGCTGCAGTTAGGGATATATTTACAAGGTGGTGTTGAGGCACATTAAGTGGTGTAACTCCACCTGGTTAGTATGGACCAGGCCATTGCGCCACAGGACCATCATTAAAAATTACATTGCTGTCAGGGCTGGACTGGTAATACCGGGCACCGGGCAATCCCGCTGGAGGCCGGAAGGGGTGGGGGCCGGTTTCTTTACAGGGGGCCGGTTTTGTTACTGGGGCTGCTGATATTTGAAAAATCGGCCACTAGCAACAAAATCAGAAGACCATCCTGCTTCCAGGCCTGTGGCAGCATGGGTTCTCAGCAGGAATCCGACCTTGGAGTATCCAAATGCAAAAAATACACACACAGTATAAATAATATGTACTTTCCGGGAGGAGAGGCGCATGGGGTTACATGTGAGGGTCAGTGGGCGAAGCCATGCAAGAGGGGTAGTTTGAGATCCGGAAGGAGGCCTCCTGGAAGAGAAGCGCCGAACACCGAGGCTGCAGGGATAAGAAGCAAGCGCAGGAGAAGAAGTGAAAGGTAGAAGGAGGAAGCAGGGAGCGCACCAGGGTAAGCGGGAGGCACAGTGGGAGAAGTGAGAGCTGCCGGGTGAAAGTGGGAGTGCCGGCATGTGGGATGAGAAAGGCACGAGGACACAGAGTTCAATGATCCATGCAAGAGGGAAGGGGTGCCACCACCTGTGACGCGAGAGCAAGGACACCCCGTGAGCCGGCACTGCCCAGGAACACAGGCAAAGACCAGGAGAGCCGGGAGCCCCAAAATAAAGGACCATGAGTCCGGAGATTTGGGGGTTCGAGCCAGGAGACTGACAGAGGAGCACGGGCACCAGGGAGCAGGATTCGGGAGCCTCTGCGGAGTCCACTGAGGAGCAACCCCTGGGCAGAGAAACAGTGAGTATAGGGCGCAGTGACCCAGGCACACTGACTAGGAAATGGCACTGAGGGAGAGGTACTGAGGGCTGTCACTGAACGAGCGGTACTGAGGACTGTTACTGAGCGAGAGGGTCTGAGGGGTGCTACCCACGGAGAGGCACTGAGGACTGGCACTGATTGAATGATAGTGAAGAGCACTGAGGACTGGCACTGAGCATTGGTACTCACAGACTGTCTTGAGGATTGGTACTCACAGAGGGGCGCTGAGGACTGGTACTGAGCAAGGTGTACCGAAGACTGGCGCTGAGGACTGCTACTAACAGAGGGACACTGAGGAGTGTCACTGGAGAGGCATTGTGCGGACTGGCACTGAGCGAAGGGCACTGAGGATTGGTGCTCACTCAGGGCCACTGAGGACTTACTGAGCGAGCAGTACTGAGGACTGGTGCTTAAAGAGGACTGACCATGAGCAAGAAGTACTGAAGACTACTATTAACAAGGGGAGGGAGTAGGGGGTCCTAGGACTAGTATTTGTGAAAGTCATTGAGGACTGGCACTGAGGGGAACTGAGACTGGCATTGAGCTAGGAGCACTGAGGACCGGCACAATAGGGAGGTGTATTAAGGACTGGCACTGAGAATTGGTACTCACCGAGGGTCTCTCAGGACTGATACGGACCAATTGAGCATTGAAGACTGTGTTGAGTGAGGGGTACAGAGGACAGGTACTGACCAAGTGACCCTGAAGACTGTGTTCACTGTGGAGTACTGAGGGCACGTACTGACCGAGTGAGCCCTGAAGACTGTATCCACTAAGGAGTATTGAGGACAGGTTCTGACAGTAACTTTGAAAACTGTGTTAATTGAGGGGTACTGTAATTTCTGATATTTATATGTTTCCCTCATGTTCATTGCTTGATTTTTGCTTGCGAGAAAGTGTCACTCATTGTCATTGAATACCACTCATAATTACACTGAATTTATGAAAATGTCACACACAGCAATCTGAAACCTTGGCAGCTATGCACATTGCAGTGTGCACTCCTGCCTCTGCTCTGCGGAGAAAAAGCACAACTGCCATTGGTGAGGTGACCTCTCACTAATGAATGGCAGTAGTGCTTTTTACCCACACAGACAGACAGAGGTGCTGCGGTGCAGTAGTTGGTTTGAATTTAGTAGTGTGTGTGCCTCACACATACACTACTAGATTCAACCCAAGTTACCATACCAGTCCACCCAGCTACTGCGCTGTGCGTGTGCAAGGACAAGGTGCCATGCGGCCGGTGCGTGCAGGCCACAGACCTCGTACACGTACTTTCGGCACCACACCCACTGTCAACCACCACCACCGCTCTTGACCAGGCAGGCACTGAGGCACCTGACCTGCATTAATTGTAGACATAATTACTAGATAAACTGGTGATCTTTAAGGTCATCATGTACTATTTACTGTGCTTTAAAAGTTAATACAATTACATTTGAAATTAAAAATGTGATGTAAAAGGCACCATATTGGTCTGCCTTTTTCCCAAAAATTTTAAATGTAAATTTTGCACCTAAAGTGTCTCCACATATTAGTTGATGTTGCACATAGGATGTTTTTGCATCTTATCTAAAATGTATTTTTGTACCAAATTATGTTCCACAATTCAGTTAATGTTACACTAAGGGGTAAATTCACAAGGACTTATCTCCGATTTATCTCCACCTTAACGCATCAAAAGTGGAGATAGATTTAACACCCCATTCACAAGCCGGTGCAAACTGCAGACATCGCCAGTATTCCCCCCATGACTGCCCCAAAATTTATCTCCACGGTGGACACCACCAACTAACCCTAATGAGATGCAGAGTAGTAGTGCCCGTGCAAAAACACACGAAAAAAACACTTTCACAATGACCGGCCAGATCTGCGATTCGAACCAAAAACAGGTGATAAGCCGCGGTAGCAGCAGGGAATTAACACCTGCCTTTTGCTGGTATTAATCAGGACAACTACCTGCAGCATAAAAGGGAGCCCAGCCAAGAGCCACACCAGAAGAACCACAGATGCCATGGAGACAATGATCATGCAACACGGAAACCAGTGAGGGCCACAACACACATCGCAACCACCCCCTGCCCCCCCTAAGCCCCGCACCCGGACACACACATACCGTGCATGACACAAGAGCCAAAAAAAGCACATGATGATGCACATTGCCAAAAATAAACACACATGTGTGGCCAGAAGAACGAGAAACAGTCACACAGCACTGAAGTAACAACCAAAATCTTCATTGAAATACAACACAAAACAGCAATGCAGAAGACTCCTATCAGGTCCATCAGGGACAACTCGATGTCACAGCCTGGAAAATAAAGCACAAAATCAGGACGTGTGTCATGTGCACATCAAAGGAGCGAGACACAGACAAAAAGAGAAGGAAATAAAGCCAGAGAGAAAGAGAGGGAAGGAAAGGAAGGGAGAGAGAGAGAGAGAGAGAGGGAGAGAGAGAGAGAAGGAAGAGAGAGAGAGAGAGAGAGAGAGAGAGACACCGCCGCCCCTGCACACCCCGGCCCCACTGCTCAAAGATAGTCACATTTATTGAGGGTAAATCTGCAACAAACTTGTGGGGTGAGAATGGTAAACCTTTTTGCAGGGACAGGTGGGAAAAGTTTGGACAAGTGTGTTTTCATCTCTGAACAAGGTTTCTCCCAAATCCAAAGCATGCAATTTTGTTCTCATAGGTTGACTGCTAAAGGTGATGAATGACACCAGTTTAAAACATTTTCTCCGAGCTCAGGACTTGCAACACACAATTAGTCATTCTGATTAAAGCAACCATCTTTGATACTATGATTGTCTTTTTTTAGCCACTCCTTGGCATATAATACGTCAGTAGCTCTATTACTTCTCTTTTTGAATTCTTCTGAGCTGCAAGTGGCACTGATTCTATACCCAGGAAAAATATGAGGTGTTGTGTCTCTGTCAGAATGTTTTTCTTTGGAAAACTTAACTCTGGATAGAGGATCAGCTTTAGCCTCATTTGGCTGTGGCTGATAAATGGTTATGAAGTCATCACTGAGGAACAAGAGCCATCTCATTTGACGTGGGGTCAGGGCTTTAGCAAAATGAATGAATTGGAAGTTTTTTTGGTAAAAATAAATGGTCACTATGTGAAAGAAACCTAATAAGTAGTGTAAGAAATCTGGTTATTAGTTGTGCAGGATGTGAGGCCTGCACAAGTAATAATCTGATTTCCTGACAGTGTTGTTCAGCACTGTTGTTTAGGTCTGGTCCGTATTGATTGCATTTGATAAGTTCCGTTTTGCCACACATTACCTATGCATTAATGAGAAAATTGCAGAGCGCAAGGCTCTGAGAGTGGTTCAAAGGTTAGGTATTGTGAACTGAAGATGTAGGAATGGAAAGCCCCCCACACACTAATATGTAATGTGAAGCTATTGACGGTTGATGTTTAAACTGTGTTTATTATGACTGGTTTTCATTTTTTAAATGATGTGATGGCGGAGTGGGCTTTCACATACTGTTTCATTGTATCGAGCCACAGTGTACTTTCTCCCCAACACTTCACACACACTAGGCCTGTATGAGGAGTGTATTTTTGTAGTGATTTAGGGACTGCAACAGATACCCACACCATAGAGTTGGGATGAAGGGGTGGGCACTGCTTCTTGGGTGGTAGGAGGTGATTAGGGGGCTCCAGGAAATACTCACACTTGACATGGGCAAGGCAGATTCCCCATGAGGGAGCCAACATTGAGTTCTATACACTTACAGGTTGGGGCAGGAGGGTACCCACAAGTTAGTGACACTCCTAGGGGTTCCTGCCAGGATGGGGGACTGGTCCCCAAGACATTTTCCCACAGTAGAGGGCGTGAGAATATGTTGTGGTTCCTCCAGCCCCCATAGTTTATCAGTTGGGGAGGGGGGGCTGTCCAACAGTGGTGCATATTGGTAGGTAGACCCCTAAGGGCATGTTTCCCGAGATAGGAGATGTAGTGATAGCCCCTGGGTTACCTAGATGGGCAAGTGACCGACCCTGAGGAGATCTGAGTAGGGGTGATGGACTCCCTAAATTTCCAGGAGGGTTAAATAGTGGACCCTGGAATGTCAGGGTAGGGTAATTGGCTTCCCAACTACAGTATAGGATGTCATCCTAGCAACTGTATAATTTGAACCTGAGGTGATGGGTAGGACGATACCCAGCCAGGTGTCCAAACAGGTAGGTCTTGTGAGGTCATAACCCAGGAAAGGGAGGCAGGAAACAACTTATTTCAAGGACTGACACTCTGAACCTTCAGAAGTACAGGCTACAGAGACCTTAGCGTACCCCTGTCTGGTGCATTTTAGGTATACCGGCCTTAGGGTGTATCCCTGGGGCACCTTGAAATAGTCTGGGCTTGCCAGGCAAGTTGCTTGGCTGGTGGGTACATACCCAAGCAAAATGGTGCATAAGGCGGATGTGTCTTCAATGGCACAACCAGGTGGCAAGGTGTCCAGGTGGGACCTATCATGAGTGAAGGGACTCTATGCATTAGCTGGGTTGGAGCCAATTACTTTTGTCTTGAACTGTGTCTCTGAGCTGTTGGAAGGACAGGCTGCAGAGGACTTTGCCCGGCAGAATTCTGAAGGGTGCACCTTGGGTGTACCACTGGTGGGGCAGACGACCTAAGGTGGAAAGTGACAGCCTGTGCTTACCGGGTCACAAGAAGATCTTTGAAGGAGGGATCTTAATGGCCCCTAGTTGGTCTCCAGTTTGACTACTGGGAGGTACAGAGCTGCCTGTAGTGAGTGGGCATTGGGTGAGGTTGACCCGAGGCCTATGGACTCTCCTAAATGACTCAGAGGGATTTTAGAATTCCTGGGGAAGAATGGACACTGTTATCGCCATGGAGAATAGGGGGATCTAGGTTCTAAGGGAGGTTTGCATGGGTAGAGCTGCTGAGAGGAAAGACTGCCAGTTCTTCCTTGGGAAGTCATGGGCCTTCCTGAGATTATAGAGCTTGAGGAACCTTCTTAAAGGGGGCTGAGAGTACCTAAGGTGAGAGGCATAGACCCTGTTCTCACTGTGGAGAACACAGGCGATATGGGTTTCTAGTTTTGAGCTACCTGATAGGTGTATGCTGCAGGTTTGTCTGACCTCAGCCCTCCAGACACTGCCAGTGTCGTAGACTCTGGTGGACTCTGGTGTCTCAGCCAGGACCGAGCCCAAGGGCTCAAGGCCGCTTGTCTGTCAGGACAGTACCTGGAGTTGGGAGTTGTCTGTTTTTTTCTTTAGTGAAAGCAGTCATCTCACAAGGGTGATGGCAGCTAGACTCCCACTTGAATGCTGTGGGTGAGGGTCAGAGATGTTGGCAGCAGCCTAAACCTGCATCTTTAGGGTGAAAGGACCCAGATGAGTGAGAGTACTGGGTTGTGAACAGCCTGTGACTCGTGGGACCGTTTCTAGACATGTCTAGTGTGATTGCATCAGTGTTGAGATGCTGAACCCATGCCAGAAAGAGTGTTGTGGTGCAGTGTTGTGGCATCTGTAGTGAAATCGATTCCATCCATTTAGTCTGTCCAGATTTTTTTACTTTTTGATAACCCAGCTTTTTTACCTTTACCGTCTCACTACTCAAGTCTCACCCATGGCAATCATACAGTAATTGGACTGTGCAAGTTTACTGTCAGTGTCTACCTTTGAAGATAAGACCCCTGCGACACAGCTAGGGTGAGGGCTCAGAGCTGGTTACACGTGAACATGTATGGACAAGTATGTGTGTATATGTGTGCATGCTGCACCAGTGAAATTACCATCACAGCCCAGTAATTGCACACAGGTAGTCTGGCAGAAGGCATTCCACAGGGACAGATGTTGACCTGGGGTAGACTTTATAATATTACTGGGCACTCATAGGTATAGTCAGTAGGCTTTAGTCGATTTTCTGCAGTGTCATTGTATTAAACACTTGAGGGAAATCTGCCTTAAATTGCAGTTTCATTTACCTTAGGACTACACAGTCGAGTGAGGTGTCAAACTGGTGTGAAACATGTATGCAAAAACCTACACATACACCTCATCGTTCGTTCAGAATTGTCATATTTCTCTGGCTCAGTTCAGGATCAGATTCCAGGCATTTTGTCACCCTGCTAGTTAATCTCTTTGCTCCCCAGTAGAGGGAACAAAGCCCTCCCCACAAAAAGGGGCAATCAGTTCCTCATGAGGAAGTGGTGGGAGGAACATTTTCATCTCGTAATTAGCTGTCACACTGTAATAGGGTTGGGACAGTCTAGGCCCATTGAACAAAAGAAGAAATCCAGACATCTTGAGCCAACACATAAGGGGCTCCCCTTTGATATTTTATTGGGAAGCTAGGGTTGGAGCTGAGGCCTCCAAAAGAGATGGGCGCATAGACCACTTGACAGTGCCATATTGCATTGCCCAAACATGCTGTGCAGGAGAATTGAGACAGAGGTGGAGGGATGATGTGGCATTCTAGTATTGGCCAGGGGTGCCTTAAGCTTCAACCCACACCTATGAACTAAGGTTGAGCAGAATTTGTGGAGTTTGATTCCACAGAATCATGTGGAATTACATACAAATTCCACCAGATTCAACAGAATTCCAAGACAGAGTGGAGTGGGCATTTGGTGCTATTTTCTTAGTGCAAAATGCACCCTTGTGTCCAAACATGGATGCGAAGATGCATTTTGCCTAAAAAATTAGCAAGGCCAAATACCATTTGGTACCCTTAAAACCACTATTTTTACTTGGCATCCTTAAATACTCTGCAGTGATTAAAAGTTTCAATCACTGTAGAGTTTGCATGAGTGCCAAGCGGTATATGCAGTGGTTTGTAAACTTTAGAAACAACTGCATAATTTTTAGTTACACAGAATTACCAAATACCTCAGATTCTGCCAACAGAATAAAACATTTCGCCCAGGCCTACTATAAACTCTAAGATAAGGAAGAGACAGGGACTTGACCCTGGAATTGGACAGCTGCAACACCACTGACAGATAGTAGGACACACCTCTGATTCTGTGATGGACTAATGCCTCTACCTGACCCCAGGACTAGTGGGTTTCTCCAGGAACAGTGAGGTTATCCCACTTATTCTCCCTGCGGACCAGTTGGGAGGAAGACCTGGGAAGAGCTTCAGGGACCAGGCAAAGGACACAAGCTTGTGCAGAGAGCTGGTGAAACCAGCTCCCAGCAAACTGTGCCTTCTGGAGACCAGTTGGCTTGTTGCAACTGCTCCTGGTAGCTAGAGCTCACCATCAGGAGCAAAGTCAGCCCAGGATCAATTAAATCAGTCCAATGAAGGAGCGCCCCATGATGCCCTGTGGGGCATGTCTGCCAAAGTTTCATTTACTGTGGTGAACTTAAAGTATTGCAGGGGTATTACTAATAGAATAAAAGAAGGACCGTGGGGGGCTACAGGAGATGCAGCACCCCCACATACCCCCAAAAGTGATTTGAAATAAAGTTCCCCGGGTCAAGGAATCCATGACACCCAGGCAGTTTAACCTTTATTTTCAAACATTCAGAGCTGATGCTTTTTTCTACAGCTGTGGAGTGAAGGGACTCATAGTGGTTGGTCTCATGGCTGCATGTCATGTGGCCTAAAGTGGTTCAAGAAAGACACGGACATGTTATGTTGATTTAAAACGCTATATTTAAAGAAGTTTTGCTGACAGTGATATATGCTGAAAATTGCAAAGCTTTATTGACAATAACCCCCCAGACAAAGCCAAAAGGCCTGCTTTATTTAAAGTGATAACTTCCTATATTGTGATGTGCTATCTGGTATAGGTGGGGGTAAGGGGGTACTGTGGTCATGACCCATTAGGGGTCACATATGATTTCAGAATGACACCAAAGTTACTCCCACCTACATTATGTATATAATTGTTAATTCGTTTGTAGTACTGAGTGTGTGTAAAAAATGTATTTCTACTTTTTCAAAGAAAAAGCACAGACTGTACAATCATTTATTGAGAGTTATTATTGGGTGTCAGGGAGTGGAGATTACTAGCCCACACCACCTCCCCTGAGTAGGCCTTGGACTGCTCTGTCTTGATACCCTGAGAGAGTCAAGCTCTACAATGGGGTACTTGGTTCTCAATAAGAGGAAATAGTGGACCTTTTACTTGTGCAGCTCTCACTATCCTGCACAACCAATATCCCAATTACCTACAGAAAGCATACAATTCATTAGTATCTGATGCAGAATAACCATTAATCCATCAAACAATAAAACCTTTGTGCTAACCGAGGTCATCTAGGGCAAGTATACTAGTTGCCCAGCTACCAGAACATAGCCAGAGATCCGAAAGGGCAGGAAGTATTAGTCAAGCAAATCTTCAGTCTTGGAATCTTTCATATGTGAGCCAAAGCAATCGAGGAACACCAACTGGGAGTAGTAAAGGAGTCTAGACAATCAGAGGGAAGGAGGGAAAAGGTAGAGGCCTGTCTACAAGAGAACAAACTGCAGATGCCACTGAGGAAAGTGAAAACACAAACACATGTGACATCACCAAAGTGGTGCAAATTGGGATGGAAGCAGAGGAACCTCAACAATCACAGTTGTCAAGCGCAGTCTTCCATGATCTCTCCCCCTTTTAACTGGCACTGCCTCTCATAGTTTGGAAGTGAAACCAGTTTCTGACCCCACTGGCCAGTGATTTGCAGCATCAACTTTCCCAGGCTCCACCTCCCTTCTTCCAGGGCTGTATGTGCTTGTGCTACTACTGCAATCTGAGAGGATCCTTGGAAAATTATGTCTTAAAGTGGTGTAGATGTTTTTTCTAAAGGCCCTAGCACCGGTAGGCCATCTTCAACATTGAGTGTTCATAATTGCCAGGGGGAATGTAACCCATACTACCACAAAGAGGTCACTAAAGCTAACTTTATTGTGTACATTTTGCAGGTTCACAATTTGGGAACCTTGTTAAATTAAAAAAAGACAAGCAAGTTTGAAAATTGGCTAACTTTGCACACCATGTTGGTGTACTAATAATGTGGGCTAAATCTGCCTCATAGGGAGTAAGCATTCCAGGTCAGGTATTACACAAATGTTTGGTATGCACAGTGTTTTACATCCCAGTTCCACCCTGTAAATGATTGCTGAATATTTCTGTTAATGGCAGGAGCAAATCTCTATCCTGGGTGGGAGTCAGATGGGACCACACACAAAGTTTCCAGCTGTGTGGGGAAAGAGGCTGCTACCTGGGTGACTTTAGCCATAGAAAAAAATAATAAATGTTAGCAACATTTATTCAATGTATTTTGACAAGCTGAAATGTAAACTGTTTATGCTTGTAATAATGCGTACAATTGTGTGTATTCTTGGTAAGCAGCTTCCTTGGAGACCTCTTGGAAATATTTTGATATTTCTAAAAAATTTACATTTACTTCAAACACTGGTGTTAATTAATGGAAGACAATCTATGATTGTTTTGTCAATTAGGCAAATACTATTGAAACAGTGCAGTATCCATGTGGGATACCTAGCACAGATTGCAGGTCAAATAGCTGTGTCTGAAATACAACAAATGAAATTCCAGCATGTTTAGCGTTCATTGCCCAGCTTCTTTTCCTTAACCTAGACTGGGCTACCACCAGTTGCAGTGTTGGAACTCAGAATGTAGTGTTGTATCATGCTACAGTTGTATGTCACAATATCAAACACAAAATAGTTTGGTACAAAAATATTCCTTCAAAAATTCCAATAAGAAACAAATATTATATTTCTATCCCCTTAGTAAACAACACAAATACCAACAACTAAACTATTACTTTAAAAAATATTGTTCAAACAACATCTATTAATAAGATACACTAATTCATAAATAGAAGGTGAAAATAAATTTAAAAAAATACAAAACCTCAATAAGCTAAAGATCATAAAATTGTACTAACAAAGTCTCCTAAAATTACACATTTCAAACCACAGCGAAATAAATATATCAATATAAAAAGTTGATAGAAAATAAACATATTTATGACAACCCATGTCTAACTTAAAAGGGGAAACTCCCAAAAAGTTTAAAACTCAAAGATTAACCGATGAGATAAAAAAAAAACAATTAACAAATAGAAAATACTAAACAATGAATTAGTATAAATAGAGCTGAGGACAAACAAAAAAACTGTGTTAGAATACAAAAATATGCTTTAGCATTGTTTACGTAAAGTTAGCCTTCGCGGCACCATTTTATGAGAAACTGCCTTCTCTAGGTTATGTTTCTTCAGAGCTGAGTTCTGCTATACTAATGAATACACTGTTCTTATTAGCGCATACCTTTCTTGTTAGATGTAGGCCTTCTCCCACTTGTCTAGCGGTGGGCACAGGCAGAATGACCTCAAATAGCAGATAATGTGTGCCCGGCCTCAGAATCGAAACTTACTCCTTTGTAATTTACTGTCGAGCTGCATCTGCTTGGAAAATTCCATGGTGGTCATGCTTTCATTAGTTTTGAAGTGTACATAATTTATCGTTATGCTTGCTGATGGCAGTCCCTCTGCAGCACTCCTGTGACTGGGCAGACCGGGCTCCACTCTGAGTGTATTTGGATAAACGAGAATTGGTTTGTATTCTCTACTGTCTGACCAACTCTTCATTTGACATGGAAGGCAGAGAGGTGGTAGTGAGTGACCCAGGTGACCCTATTTGGGCCATTTCATTCAGTTGGCGCCAGAACAGGGACTCCTTCGTGTGAGTGACCCATCCCCTTTCACGGACGGGGGGGAGGTCGAGGCCATCGTCAGGTCGGACAGACGGATCAGGGATCCCTGCATGAAGAGTTCCTGGTACTCACAGCTGCCCCTTTTGTCCTGCCGGATGGTGCCTTCGTCAGTGGTCATCCTGACTGGAATCCTGAATGGCGAAACTCTTGGATCTGACCGTTTGGTCTGAAGAGTCGGCAGTGGGGAATTAATTTGTTTGACCTGCAAATATCAGGTGAGTTTGCTTTGGGTCTTTGTAGATATGGTACCATTTTGGTTTGTATTTGGTATGGTCTAAGGATCGACTTTTGGATAAAAGCAATTGCAATTGTTTTGCTAGGCATAAATAGTGAACTTGTTTTCTTTTTGGAATGCGGAGTGTAAGTAAGTTGTTTTGTTTGTGTTGTCGTTGTTGTTCTACTGATGCTCGATTGGAAGAAAGTCAGACGGCGCCTCCAGAAGGCACTCCGAATTTTAATATGATGTGAAGCATAGTCGTGGCCCTATTATGTTTAGCACATTATGGCACAAATATACTAGGGACAATACCAAGTTGCAGTGGCCACTGACAGGCACTTTTGATGAACAAAAGATTGAGTATTTACTAGAACAGTTGTTTAAGAGACGAACTAGGCAGTCTATGTTTGATTCTCTTAGCACACGGCAGAAAGCAGTGTAAAGTTGAAAGGCTGACAAATAACGTAGTTTTCTCTTGAAGTTTATTGCAGCAGAAGATTACAAGTCCAAACAGGCCCAGAGGATCAGTACCAACTGCACAACAGAGTTCTAATCCCCTGTCCCTAGCATTCTAATTACAGAATGACATATAATAGAAGCACCAACAGGGTGCATACATTCTAAGCTATAAGATGAGGAATAGAGGAGCCCAAATATGATAAGCAGAAAGTAGAAATGTGAACACCATATATCTCCTCCCCTTTAAAAAAAAACCTAATGAACTAGTCACAACATTTCTTGGGAATTCTTCTTATTCTGCAACTCCTCCGTACATTTTCAACATCAGAATTAGTAATCTCTAACTTTAGGTTATTAACACAATGACCTATTTTAGCCAAACATGACACATTCCACCATTGTCCATTGCCAAGTTTGACAGCGTGGCCTTTAGTATCAATAATGCAACTAGGTTCTCTGAACTTAGACTTGCCTTTTTGTAGAAGCAGAAAATATTTGACTCGAACATACTCACCCACCACAAATTTTGTCTCTTTTCTTTTCCTTAAAATTCGGTTCTTTTCATATTACTCACGATTGACATGATCACTAGTATATTTAGCCTTTCTAGATTGGGATGAAACATCACAATCACCTCCAAGTGCTTTTATTTTCCAAAATGGATTGAGAGAAGAAGAAGCCTTTCTTCCTCTTATTAACTCAAAAGGTACTGCACCTGAAACTGAATGGGGAGTAGTTCTATATGCCCAAACTACATCTCTCACAGCTGTTTCACAATCTCCTCTCACTTTGACAGTACTTTGTATACATTCAACCAGTACCCTGTTGAACCTTTCAACTTTGCGATTGGATTGTGGATGGTAAAGAGGAGTGCGTAGATGTTTTACCCTTAATTGTGTTAAACATTCTTGCATACAAGACAAAGTAAACTGTACACCATTATCTGTGAACAATTCCTCCGGCACCCTTTCTCTGCTAAACACATCCTGCAAAAAACGAATGACAGATTTGTTGTTGGGCTCAGATAGGCCTCTCAGTTCCACCCATCTCGATAAGTAATCAATTAGTACAATGAAATATTTCATACAATTGGGTAGAATATGAAAAGGACCAAGAAAATACACAGCAACTCTTTGCCACACTCTATCAGGACAACAAGTGGGTTTGGGAACAGGAGTAGATGTCATCAAATGCTTATCACTATAAGAGCATTGTACACAATCTCTCACCATGGACTCAACATCACAATCCATATTGGACCATACCATCCTTGGTGAGAACATGGCCTAAGTATTCAATTTCATTTGCAGCAAAAATGCATTTGTCTTCCCTCAACGTTACACCATTGTTTTGGATTGTTTATAACACCAGCTCTAGTACTTGGTTGTGTTCACTTTCCATATCAGTGCGGACATCAATATCGTCTTGAAAAACTACAACATTTGGTACATTCTGAATCATCGCGGTCATAACTTTCTGAAACACAGAAGCAGCAGAGGCCAGTCCAAATGGCATTTAACAAAATTGAAATGTACAATCAGGTGTCACAAAAGCCGTTAGATGACGAGATTGTTTATCTAGAACAACCTGATGGTACACTCTCCGCAAATCCAACTTGGAAAACCATTTGGACTGACCCACAGCTGTAATCAAATCATCAATGCGTGGTAAAGGAAAATTCTCCACCCAAATGGCCTTGTTAAGAGATCTTAAATCCACACATAAACGAAGTTCCCCAGACTTTTTTTGGCCAACACGAAGGGAGATAACCACAGGGAAGCATCAACTTTCTCAATAATACCATCAGTTTGCATTTTATTTAACATAGTAGGAACTTCACTCCTTATGCTGTGTGGAACATTTTTAAGTTTATGTTTCACAGGAATTGCACCATCTTTAACCCTAATGGTATGAAAGAAATCTTTGACTTCGCCAATTTTATCATGAAACACATTTTAAAAATTTTTGATCCATTGATTATATTCAGAAACAGAATTCACTAAAGAAACAGGATTTTTCTGACCTGGTCTGATAATCATATCAAACTCCGCTTGGTGCCACCATTCTAACACATTAATGGCTTTGTAAGCCACATACACTTTTCCATTAATTGTTTTGTTATCAAAAGTGATATCTGCCCAAAAATAGCCAGCCAAATTAATTCTGCTGTCTTCAAATGCAGTTGTATTAACATCAGGAGGTAGTAGTACCATATGTGACCAAGATTTGTACCTGTCAATTGAAAAAATATTGATTCTGGCTCCAGAATCAATTAGTAATGGAATGTCAGACTTTTGAATTTTAATATTTACTAGCGGGTCCCCATATCTTTTTTCAGTGTGTACATTGTTAATTTCTAAATATTCAACAGAAACCACAGATAACGCTAATTCTTCCACTTTTTTTTCAACAATCTCTCGATCGTCTGAAATAGAATGCTCTTGAACACTTCTGATCGGAAAACGTTTGCCACCCCTGCATACTTTTCCAAAGTGACCAATTTTCTTACATCTCCAACATTCTTGAGCAACAGCAGGACAATTTTTATAGTTAGATAGATGAGATAAAGAACCACATCTGAAACACTGGAAACCAGGAAAATTTCGACCTGGTGCCACAGTTTGGTATAACTAGCAATAGGATCTTTACCCTTCTTTTGCGTAACATCACTGGAAGTCAAGGACTGTGGATTGCTATCAGAAAAATTAACTTTAGCTACAGTGGTGTTGGTGGTATTGAATTCTAATTGTTTGGAATCCAATTCTGAACGTTCAATACTCTTGGCTATATCGATGGTTTCATCTAGAGATGGATTTTTACATGAAAGTCATTTTTGCTGAATTTTCTTGGAAAAACATCTACAAACTATTTGATCTCTGATAAGTTGGGACGTAAAATCTTCAAAATCACAGTAACTAGCTAAAATGTTTAGGGCAGTAACATACGTATCAATAGATTCATTAGTACCCTGAACACGAGTGAATTTCTTTTGTCTATGTACTAAGCCTGGGCAAAGCACTACGCTACGCTCGCGTAGTTTTCGAAGTTCGCGCTACTTCGCACTACGCGAACTGCACGTAGCACAGTGCGAACATGCGTAGCATAGTGTTGCGTAGTGCTGCGGTAATTTTTTGCTTGCTCGCGGTCCTCAACGTCAAGTTGGCGACCGCGAGCAAGCAAAATGACATCCCGGCGAGACTTTTTCCTTGTTCGCGATCAGCAACATCAAGTTGGCGATCGCAAGCATGGAAAATAAACCTCCCGGCGAGATTCCCAACGCGAGGAGGTCAGGTTTCTCATTGCGAGTGGTCGCGTATGCTCGCGACCGCTGGCGATGAGAAACTACCAGTTCGCGTTGAGAAAGCTGCCGCTCGAGTAAAAATCTACTCGAGCAGCAGAAAACTACAGCTCGCACTGTGCAAGATGCCATTTTCAATGATTGCACAGTGCCGGTTGCTTGTCCGCACTGTGCAATCATTGAAAACGACATCTGGCACAGTGCGAACAAGGTACTACGCAGTTCGCGAAATGCTACGCGTAGCTCGCGTAGTGCGAACTGCACTTTGCGTAGCTTCGCGAAGTGCGACTTCGCGAACTACGCCCAGGGTTACTATGTACCACCAAGTTGACTCTACCCTCAAAATATATGCTCAATTGTTTGAGAGGCATTTGATATTCATCCATATCACCACAGTCTTGACCGGTATATGTTGGTAAATGGTCAAAGACGTTCTGACCTTCTATGCCTAAATAGAAGTAAAGAAGAGTGCGTTTTCTGTCTGGTCTAAATTTCAACCCATCAATTGCTCCCAAATACACGTTGAAAGATGTGAACCATAGCTGCCATTTTAGGGGTGGTTCACCAGGTTCTTGTAAAAAATAACTGCGAGGTGTAATAGCTTGCATAGTGAAAGACCAAAGAATGGCTGTGTTATGAGGAGAAGTTGTGATGAAGCGAAGTGACCGGAGCGATCTACCATGGTCAAGCGGCACCACAGAAATGCAGAAAAGCGTGCTTGCGTGACGTGACAGTGTCAAACAACTGGAGAGAATTTCTACAGTAGAGAGACACAGTGGAAATAAGCCAGATCAGCCATCAAAGCCAGCAGGAAGGCTTCACTATGGAAACAAAAGCACACAGATGGAATTCAAATGAGGCATGTAACAAAGCCAGCAGGAGAGCGTCACTATGGAAACAAAAGCACACAGAGGGAATCCAAATGACGCATGCAAGTCAGGACATCGGCATGTACGTCATAGAAGGCAGGAATTCAAATGATGCAAGCAGCGCTGGATACTGATAGCTCGTGAAGGGAAAGTACATGCAAGTAGGGAGCTCGTGAAAGAAGCCTCGCGCAACTGCCTAACGTGAAGATAGGCTTGTGCAGACACAGGATTTCAAATGGAAACAATAACAGCCGATGCCGATAATTCATAAATAAATGACCACAAAAACATGAGAATGCAACCAGCAGGAAAAAGTCAAATGAATGGAAAGTAATGAGAAAGAGGATCCCTGGGCCCGTAAACAGAGAACATGTAAACAGAAAAACTAACAAAACTTTGAAGAAAGGTAAAAGCAGCTTGAAAGTCGAAAAAAAAAAAAAACTTGCTGAGTTGGAGTCCATATCCCAAGCTTGTCGCCAAATGTAAAGTTGAAAGGTTGACAAATAACATAGTTTTCTCTTGAAGTTTATTGCAGCAGAAGATTACAAGTCTAACGGGCCCAGAGGATCAGTACCAATTGCACAAGTTCTAATCCTCTGTCCTTCACATTCTAATTACAGAATGACATATAATAGAAGCACCAACAGGGTGCATACATTCTAAGCCATAAGATGAGGAATAGAGGAGCCCACAAATGATAAGCGGAAAGTAGAAATGCGAACACCACAAACAGCTAAACAGAAGCGATTGATGGAAGAAGGGGAGAATGCAGGTACTGACTCAAAAAGCGGTTGCATATGACAGGGAAAAGCAGGAAAAGGGTGTTAAATGTGAAGATAGAAGGTTTCGATTACAAATTTATAAATCGTATGTGGTTCAGGAAGAAGATGATATTTTTGTGGAAGAATTTTTAGAAACCTGACCTCCACCTCATTATGCCCCACAAAGAATATACCCCACTGTTCCAATGCCCTCACAGCTGCTTGTTACAGTTGCGTCTACTGTTCCTGCCCCTGTATCTCTTGCTGTTGTTTCAACGGCTGTGGCTTCGGCTCCTCCCCCTACTCTTCCTTCTGTTTCTTTGCCATCTGTGGTGCCTGTGACTGTTAGTATCCCTGCCACACCTATTGTCTCAGTGTCTCTGTCGCCAGCTCTTTCTCCTGCGATGCAACCATCAGCCACGTTAGTGCCTGTCACTTCTGTTGCTTCTCCTACTATGGTTTTCCATCCACCGACATTAGTAAGTAGCAGGACACCAGCACATGGATTTGAGGATAGTGATTGGATGAAATTTAAGGAACGCATGGGACCGTTAGTGTGATCTGATGTGGAAGATGATGAGAAGCAGGTAATAGCTAACCGGGCTGCACAGTGGATCCTAGTTATAGTGTAGAGGATGTCTGGGCGACTATGTGAGATTTTGAGCCCTTTATACAGCAGCATGCCCTTAAACACATGCACGCAACATTAATTGGTCTTTGGCAACAGTACTTTGAGGCAGACGTGCCTCAAATTTTATATGACATTCGAGATCGGGTGTATATTAGTGAATTGGGGCCAGCACAGGCTTTGTCTAATGTTGTGACAATAGCAGCTTATAGGGGAAGATTACATGAGAAAAGTCCCAGGTCAGTGTCTCAGTTTCCGATGCGGTATGTTCATCCTATATATCATCCAGAAATACAGGAATTAACAGATGGCCGTGGTAATGTTACCAGGACGAGAGAGGCAGCCTGTTTTCAAGGACAATAGGTTTATACTCCGTTGAAAAGAAGTGAAGTTTTGTCTCTTAAAACTCATTTGCCTGAAAATCCTACTGCATATTATAAGGAATTGACTGAGACTGCCTCTTCTACTGTAATGACTCTTGCTGATATTTAAATGTTATTTGGCCTAATGGTTCCGGTTGATATTTGGAGGCAGGTACACACTCAGGATCATGTTGCAGAGCTGGGAGGTACATGGGATCAAATTAAAGCATGGGACCAGGAAAGGAAGCCAGGAGATAAACCCCGAGCTGAGATACTTGCTCTGCCTGGTCGCATTATTACATATATGCATTCTCTTATTCCACCGAGAAAAGTAGATTGGGATAAATTGCCGGCTTGTAGACAAAAGAAAGATGAGAGTGTGTCTGATTTTTTCACACCATTTGAAGAGATGTTTTTGGATTACAGTGGACAGGACGTGTCTACTGAGGGAGGTGGTTGGTTGTTTGTTAATAGATTTGTTTCTAATTTGCTTCCTGAAATAGCAACTTGATTGCAGGCATCTGAAAGCACCTGGTCCACTTCTTCCCCTTCTGTTATTTTGAATATGGCACAGTATTTTGAGCATAGGGATAATGAGGAAAAGGAGAGGACAGACAAAAGGCATAAAGATTTGACGGTGAAGGTGTTGTTGCAGCAAGCTTTTAGTGGGAACGGCAGAGGACGTGGCGGTCCTGCCCGACAGCTTCGACACATAAGTAGGCAGCCGAATACTACACCGTTGGGGCCCAATCAGTGTGCGTATTGTAAAGAGGAGGGACATTGAGGACTATTGGTCCTTTTTAGGCCTGGGCGTAGTTTGCTACGTGGAACTCTGCGAAGCTACAAAAAAACTCCGCAAAGTTCTGTGGGTGGCGGAGTGCAGTGTGAACTGCACTTTGTGCTGGTCTTCCTACCGCTCGGGTAGAAATTCTACCTGAGCGGCAGCTTGCGCTCACGAACTTACCATTCGCGATCGCGAACTTACCATTCGCGATCACGAGCGGGGAAAATACTCAGCTGCACATCAAGAAGCAGAGTTTGCTGCACTCCATGAGCTGCGCGGAGTACGGGGTGCAGAAAACTCCGCGAACGGAGCAAAGTTCACCGCCCAGGCCTAGACTTTTACTGTGGATTCACCATTCTTACTAACTTCTAATTGTGCTGACAATGTGATGGGTTTAGATTTGTTGAAGAAGCTGCATGCTATGATTTATTGTTCTCTGGCAGGTGTTTATATGACAATGGGTCCAGATGTAGTACGAGCTAAACAGTGTTTGTCTAAGGATGTGCCTCTTTGTGTTGAATTTGCTGACGTGCCGCCCACTTTGTGGGCGACAGGTGATACAGATGTGGGACTGCTGCAGCTACCACCAGTTTTGATACAGGTTAGGGATGGTGCTATTTTGCCCCATATCCCTCAGTTTAAAATACCACAGACAGGGGAGGTAGCCTTATTGCACATTATTCAGGATTTGATTCAGAAGGGAGTGGATGAGGAGACATCTTCCAATATTTGTAATAGCCCCATTCTTCCCATTCTTAAACTGACACCCTCAGGCTCCCCTGAAGATCATGAAGATATTTATCATTTTGTAATTGATCTGCACAAAATTAACAAAATAGTGGTTCTTCAGTTCCCAGTGGTCCCAGACATTACTACACTTTTGACAAGAATTCCCTCCACTGCTAAATTCATTTTAGTCATCGACTTGAAAAATGCATTCTTTAGTATTCCTATTCATCCAGACAGCAGGTACGTGCTTGGGTTTACGCTAGCTGGCAGAAGCTTTAGGTTCTGTTGAGATCCTCAGGGCTATACTGAGAGTCCAAGTATTTACAGTCAGGCTTTAAAAAGTCAATTGGATACCCTTTCACTTCCTACAGGTAATGTATTGGTGCAGTATGTCGACGATCTCCTTATCGCTTCTGATACAGAGCAGGGTTGTAGAGACAGTACAGTTAAATTGTTGTTGCATTTGGCCCAACATGGACATAAAGTTTCTCTTTCTAAATTCCAGTTTTGTCGACAGGAGGTCACCTATTTAGGTCACCTACTGTCGAAGGAGGGTAGGAGATTGATCCAAGAGCATATCAGTACCATCGTTAAAATGCCCATCCCACAGACTCAGAAAGATGTGTGCGCTTTTATAGGTTTGCTGCACTGAATTGTGGGATAGCTCTAGCGTGGACTGTGAGAAAGCAGAGTCGTTTGTCGA
Source organism: Triturus cristatus (assembly GCF_964204655.1). Classification (NCBI taxonomy): domain Eukaryota; kingdom Metazoa; phylum Chordata; class Amphibia; order Caudata; family Salamandridae; genus Triturus; species Triturus cristatus. The sequence goes on from NC_140585.1 coordinate 602,527,720, forward strand.
GATTCGGACTCCAATGAGGAGGACACATCCGTGATTACACAGCTACCTGTGGCGCCATTCACAGCCGATTTGTCTACATCGTCTGAAAGATTTAACTGCTCGTTCTATCATCATAACCTGCAGCATACTAGACCGGGTCCTCGGCAGACACAACATCCATTCCTCAGTATCCCTGCATTAAAGATTTACATCATCTAAAGGATTTTATCGCCTGCTCTTTAAATACTCTGAAAACTGATTTCAAACATCGCAATAGATAAGTGACAACACATTAGTCTTACCAAAGGAATAATAGAGAGTGTACCACATCATTTTACCACGTCTTTGTGGCATACCCATGGAGTTACAACTATCCCTCAAAAGCAATTTTATTCACACACCTTGTTGTACTGTGACTATTTAGTGATTAATGGGTAATCCTTCCATAACTAGCGTTACTATCTGTTTCAATTGACTATCCATTGCTATTTGACACACTATATCCACTAAGATCTTATTAGACCACCATGGCTACCTGATGAAGGCGTACCACCGAAACACGCATAGAGACACAAATTACTTTAGCCATGACCAAATTGTTTGGTTGTCTATAATAATATATGTATTGTATTCTTTGTCCTTAGTTAACTTTATTATATAAATGTAAGTCTATAATCACAACATCATGTTTGACATGCATTAATATGCTATATCATTAGGCCATGTATGAATGGAGAAGTATGTGTGAATAGGTTTAGTAATAATCATATATTTATTTTGCACTTATTACATAGGCCATGACTACAACTGTATATTTATCAACATTGTCATTAATATCATTTGTCTTGTTTCCTTTTTCTTATTAAGATCAAATATTTAAAAATATTCCTTACCTACAGTTGATTTATAAAAATAATAAAAATCATATTTTTGATACTTTCATTTTTCAGGTCACATATTGTTTCCCGTCATCATAGGTCCACCTTTTACTCATTTCCTAAATGGTTTATTCACACATCGCGCTTTTATAGGTATCTCTTCCTATTGCAGGCAGTGGAGTCCTAACTACTCCTTACTAATCAAACCCTTGCTTGCATTAACCACTAAAGATGTGCATGAGCCCTTGCCTTGGATGCCTGAATGTCAGCAGTCTTTCGAGCAATTGAAAACTGTGCTTTGTTCAGCTCCAGTACTAGGCACTCCCGATTATAACAAGCTTTTTGTGTTGTTCGTCCATGAGATGGCACAAAAATGTGGTGATAAGCAACAACCGTGTGCTTATTTCTCTGCTGTTCTTGGTCCTGTCGCAAGAGCCCTCCCGAGCTGTCTAAGAGTGGTCGCAGCTGTGGCCATCTCGATAAGACAATCGGCTGGAATCGTACTTGATACTGATCTCACAGTTATGGTACCCCATACCTCACCAGTGCACGTCTGACTGGTTATGAAATGACATTGTTTGCTAAATATATCACAATTAAAAGATGAGCCACTCTGAATCCTGCTATGTTACTGCCCCTCCCTTCTGACAGTGATGAAGTCGATAAACATGATTGCATCTTCCGGACGGAAGAAGAGAAGAAAGGAAGGGTAGACTTGACTGATGTTACCTTATCTGACCCACAAGGGGAACTATATGTCGATGGCTCTTGATTTAAATTACCAGATGGCACAACAACTGCTGTGTATGGGCAGAGAGAGGGTTTTTTTACTACACATGGCACAAAGATTCAGCATGGGCTTCTCATATTGAGGCTTTTGTCCGCTTTCATACTCCCTAAGAAATTGGATATAGTAAAGTGTAGTGCCCACTGGAAGGTTACCGATGATGTGGGAAGGGTTAATGCATTTGCAGTTCAGATACCTAAGGAAACAGCCCGGATTAAAATGAAAAGAATGTTTGTAGCAGGCCCCGCCAGGTGGGTGCCTGAAGTTACATGGATGTTGCCGGATGCATATGTTCTTCCTGAAGTTACAATGGCCCATGGCCAAGCCCACATTACTTCTAAGGGTATTAGCAAGTTGTTAGACCCTGTATGGCAGAATGATAAAATTTCTAAAACCGCTTCACATTTAGTGAAGTATTGCATGGTATGCATGATACACAACCCTGGTAAAAGTACCCCTACACCACCCGGTAATTTTGCACCACCCACTTTTCCTTTTGAGGTTTTTCAGATGGATTATATCAAATGCAGAGGTGCAATAATTTGAAGTATGTTTTGGTGGTTGTTTGTGCATTTAGCAAATGGGTGGAGACTTATCCTACCAAAGGTAATACAGACATTACAACTGCAAAGGTACTCCTGAAGGAGTTCTTTCCTCATTTCGGCTTGCCCCTTTTGATCTGGAGTGATAACGGAAGTCATTTCAATGCTTAGATAATTCAATTAATTTGTGATGTGTTGGGTATTAGCAGAAGTTTCATGCTGCCAATCATCCACAGTCAGCAGGTTTAGTTGAGAAGTACTCTCAAACTGAAAATGGCAAAAATTCAGGAGACCACAGGGTTAGAGTGGCTAGATGCTTTAGCATTAGCTCTTTAGTCGACTAGAACAACAGCACATTCTAGGACAGGATTGTCACTGTATGAGGTCGTGTTTGGACCCCCGGCAAATGTCTGGGGAGTCCCGCGCCCTCTGCAGTTCTTTCATATTGAGAATCCCTTCTTGATAGATTACCTCTGCCAGTTAGCTGAAAATATGCGTTCAATTCACCAACAGGTCTGGGAATCTGTACCAGTTACTCCGGAGGGGCCCGGACACGATATCCAGCCTGGAGACTTTGTCTTGGTTTGCAACTTTCAGCAGAAGAAGAGTTTGGAGCCGCAGTGGAAGGGACCGGAACAGGTCCTCTTATCAACACGTACGGCAGTCAAGGTTGTCGGCCGTATGAACTGGATCCATGCGACTCACTGTCGCAGGGTCCTCTTGCCTCTGCCCTATGACCTTTGGATGAAAGATGGAGTAGGGGACTCCGAGTGTGAGATGGTGCCCCGGTTTGTCCCCTTCAGTGATGCAAGGCTAACCTGGACCAAAACTGATGTGGAAAAGGATAATGTGTTGAATGCAGCTGTTCCTCCAGAAATCCGATTTGTTCAGGAACCCCTTATCGCCGTCCCTTCTGTGACTGGAGTCACTAGGTCCAATTTGTGCCCTCGGCTGAGAGACAGTGCACCAAAGGAGAAGTCAGATTAGTTAGGGATGGACTGTATAAGTTAGGGTGTATTTTGCTACAGTAACAACGGAGTTAGTTTAGGGTGATGTGAGATGTGGGCACTGTTTGAACATTGGACAGGATAGCTTAAAAGTATTCCCTATGGGGCTACATTATCCTAATCAACGTGGTAACCACCCAAGCTTAGGACAGAGCAAGCTCAACCGCCGGTGCTCAAGAGCGCCAACGTTTTTGATGGACAATCGGAGCTTGTACCAGTGAGGCTCTAAAGGACACTGGGAATGTGTATAATCCCCTTGCTGGCATTTACTCCTCTTGGTCTCACTGTTTGTTATGCACCCCTTTGGCAGAATGGTTTCTGATGAAGAGCAGCCAGTGATCCCCCCTGTCCCTGCACATTTATTTTGGTCTATCAAGAAAAAGATGCTATGCATTATTTTTGTGATTTTGTAGCTACTGATTCTGGGTTGGGTGTCCTGGGTTTTGGAATGTGATCAGGGTACATCGTCATGTACTAAGAACAAGGTTGCTTCACAGGTCTGCATGAAAAGGACATCCCTGAGTAATGTATTTCTAGACACACTTATACTCGACCCCCTGATTTTGTAAAAGTGCAAGGAGTGTTTGGGTTTAGTTATCCAGGTCCTTGTCTATATCGCAGAAAGCCATGAGGCACGGGCTATCCAGGGTGTAACAACAACACTTACTGTGGCAATTTTTATATGGAAAAACAGAATGTAACATTTGTGGGTTGGCAGTACAAGGAGCTGACAGTCCCCAGGGAGGCTGGTCATTACCCTGTATGTTTCCCCAATTGTTCAGGTATAATATTGTCAAAGGATACATATTCTATGGTAGATCCAAAGGATCCCAGAACCATCGGGTGGAATTCTAGGTATGCTGCTGTAGATTATAATAGGCCAATTTATGCACACCCAGGTTTTTTCATTCTATCTAATTGGACTTATTCTAATATGCATAACGGTACACATGACGTGGCCCTTGGGCTGGCGTTACCTTTAGGTGCGCCTTGTAAAAATTCAAAGCCTGGGCTAAGATGGTTAAAAGAACGCTGACAAAGGAATTTTTTGCAAAGGACTGACAGACCTTGAAGTAAATAATTATAGTAATGGTATCACTTTTGGGCATTTTCTCTGCCCCACTCTTACCTTTGGTGGTTCTGCTATGGCCAGGGGTAAAAGAGCTAGAGAATATTATGGATGTAATCTTCAGATACCGTCTAACTCTACAGTGGCTGCCTTGTATGACATCACCACCCAATTGGAAAGTTTGCAGGTATATTCCGAGCAGACTAGATATGCTATTGATTTCATCCTATCTAAGAGTGGTGGTGTGTGCGCAGTAGTAGGAGACCAGTGTGTAGTCAGGGTCACTAATACGGAGAAGAATATTACTCAGCATATTTTAGACATCCTAGAAAATGTTAAAGGAATTGAGAGTCGGAACTGGAGTTGGTCACTTTTTGGCAGTTGGAGTTGGATCCTTGAAAAGGTGATTTATTTCATTGTGATTTTGATTTCTTGCTGCGTCTAGGTCCAGTGTCTCCCCTTCTGCTGCTTTTATTGTACCACCCTTCTTGCCCCTAAGAAGGTATCGAGTCATGATACCAATGCAACAATTATGATACAAAAGAAGGTGGATGACCTCATGCACATAGATGAGGGTATTTTTGAGACTTCTTCTCTCCTTACGGCCTCTGTTCCTGATGTTGACAACATGGAGTGCTCCTAAAAAGGTTGTGAATGATTTTCTATTTCATTGATTTATATGCTTTTCGATATTACTAGAAAAATGTTTATCTCATGCTAAAAGGAGGGTCTGTTAGAATAGAAAAATATGCTTTAGCATTGTTTACGTAAAGTTAGCATTCGCAGCACCATTTTATGTATGCCCGCCATTTTAAATCGTAATCGAAACTAATCCTTTGCCGTTTCAGAGAAACGGCCTTCTCTAGGTTATGTTTCTTCAGAACTGAGTTCTGTTATACTAATGAATACACTGTTCTTATAAGCGCATACCTTTCTTGTTAGAGACAGGCCTTCTCCCACTTGTCAAGTGGTGGGCACAGGCAGAATGATCTTGAATAGCAGATAATGTGTGCCCGGCCTCAGAATCGAAACGTACTCCTTTGTAATTTACTGTCCAGCTGCATCTGCTTGGAAAATTCCATGGTGGGCGTGCTTGCTTTGGTTTCGAAGTGTACATAATATATCATTATGCTTGCTGATGTCAGTCCCTCTGCAGCACTCCTAAGTGACTGGGCAGATCGGGCTCCATTGTGAGTGTATTTGAATAAACAAGTATTGGTTTGTATTCTCTACTGTCTGACCGACTCTTCATTTGATATGGAAGGCTGAGAGGTGGCCGTGAGTGACCCAGATGACCCTATTTGGGCCATTTCCTTTAGCAGTCTTGGAACAAAAGAGAGTGCCAGAGTACATGACTTCCAGCTACTCAGACCCTCACTCTGCCTGAGTAAATCACCATCTACTGTTCACGAGTTCAGTGGTCTTACCACCATACCACCACAGCGGCGGTCCAAAGAGCCAGGTAGGCCTTTTGGCCGTGGGGTCTGGGCACTTCACTTCATGCAGGGTTCCCTGCCCCACCATGTGTGCACTGTTGGGGCTGCAAGGAAATCCTGAATGCCACTGCGGTTTCTGGCAGCTCCCCACCTCCAGTGTCATAGTGAGCAGTACAAACCTTTGCTCCCTGCATGCTGGAAAACAGATGAAAAATCTGCTCCCGGTGGACAGGAGCCGTTTTCCTGCTCCCACCTGCTGGGAGCGGACTGTTTACTCTTACTATGTCCAGAGGGTGTGCACATCAGGACATAGGGAGCTGGTCCTGGGGGGTGGTGGCCCTCAGGGTCATTCATAGCTCCAGGAGGGGTGCCGCGTGTCTCCCCACCTTTGAAATTGCTTGGGCCGGCCCCGGGAGGTGATGGTCTCTCCCCGTTGTAAAAATCAGTCTGGCCTCAGGGATGCATCTCGCAGAACGACTTTTTTAGAAGAGATGAAATTACTATATATAGACCAAAGACCAGGAAGAGGCAGAGGCAGGGGTAGAGGCCATGGATAGGGACGAAGAAAGGGTAGATCATTAAGTCATGCAAGAAAAGAAAAACAAGGAGGGGATCATGAAAGAACAACATATCCCCTGCGCAGTCGGCAAAAGAAACAATACATCTATCACGAACGAAGATGGAATACAGTCTCATCATTAATTTATAGAAACTTAAATTGGGGATGGTGTGTTAAATAAATTATCTATGAAAAGAAACTCCTGGGGTGCAGCGTCTAACTTTTTGGTGCATGTCTTGTGTCAGGGCTCCGAACGCCAGCATCGATCATGAGTGCGCTATAAGTGGATCCAATTGGTGAAATATATACATGTGTACATATATATATGTATACATACATACATATATATATTTACATACATAAATATATGTATATGTATATTTAAATATATATATGTATGTGTGTGTGTGTGTATGTGTATATATATATATATATATATTATCTACTGGCGGTCGCCAGTAGATAGTTATAGTTAGGACCCTCTTACCATAGGAAATCCGCAACATTCTATTTTGAATAACTTTGGCGCCGGTCGACGAATCCTCGCGCAATTTTCAAAATAGGTGGGGCGTTGAGCTCCGCTCCTACCCTGAAAGTCTCGGGGGGATTCGTCCAGCGGGGGCTGAGATAAAAGGGGGGTCCCAAAACGCGTTTTTCCCATGCATTTTTCCATAGGACCTTTAGACAGAGCTACAGCCCGAACGGCTGAACAGAATTAAATGAAATTTGGCAGAGAGGTAGTCCTCAGGTCAAGGAAGTGCCTTTTGTAGGTTTGGTGTAAATCTGTTCAGTAGATTCTGAGAAAATAGCCTTTAAATCAATATATATATCTGAGCCAGCTTACGGTGCGCTTACGGTGCGCTTACCGTACGCGTACGGTGACAAGCGCGAGCGCGATTCTGATTGGCTCTTAGATCTTAGTAAACATTCGAATCGGCCGAAACCAGGAAGCGGCGGCCGCCATTTTCTCTCTCGCACTCTGAGTGGGGCAGCATAAATGAAGCCAAAAAATGTCTAAAGGGGCAGTATATTGAGATCGTAACCACCCAGCAGTGATATACGGGTCCCCAAACAACCCCCAAAGCCAAAAAAATTTTTTTTTTTGTTTCGAAAAATCGCCGATTACGCTTAAAAAATTATCCACACTCTCCCCACCCCCTGTCCAAATGGTGCCCGATGGGCACCATTTGTGCATGGCATATCACGCTTATGAAAATAATAAAGAATACATTTCACAACGATGCACATAATATGTCCCCCATGTGCGCACGGTGCGCGAAGCGCATCGTGCGTACATGGCCCATCCCGCATAACGTGGGCACGCGGTGCGCGCAGTGCACCGCGTGACCACCGTGCGTGCACGGCACTAACTGCGTAAAGTGGGCACGCGGTGCGCGAAGTGCACCGCGTGCTCACTGTGCGCGCACGGTGCAAGAAGCGCACCGTGCGCGCACGGAACGAACTGCGTTAACTGGGCGCGCACGCCACGAATGGCGTAAAGTAACTTAGCATTTAAAAAACCTTGCAAATTCACTGAAAAAACCATAGGTTTCACACATGTTATAGTTAGCTGTACATTTCACTCGTAAAAAAACAATGAAATTCCCCCGTTATAGTTAGTGCAGGCAACTATAACTCACGCGACCGCAATCTTCTGCTGATGACATATGTGTCTTTATGAAAAAAAAATATTTGTAATATATGTATAGCTAAAATTTAATGGAAGAAGACATGGGCAAATAAGTGTCTAAATACAGTATTAGCATCAGCAGAGGATTGCGGTCGCGTGAGTTATAGTTGCCTGCACTAACTATAATGGGGGAATTTCATTGGTTTTTTACGAGTGAAATGTACAGCTAACTATAACATGTGTGAAACCTATGGTTTTTTCAGTGAATATATATATATATAGATCCTACCGGTGGTCATAGTTAGGACCTAGTTTCCATAAGAAAAGCATTTTTTGACTTGCCTATATCTTTGGCGCCATTTGATGAATCTTCAAGAAAGTTGTATCTTCACAAACGTTTCCAAAGAATGTGTGCTAGTGAGACTTTTTGTGCATGGAATGTTTTGGTGATCTGTCAAGTGGAGGTAGAGAAAAACAAGGGGGTAAATAACAAGTGATTCCCATGTTAATTCCTTTAGATATTTTAGACATGGCTACAGCCCGAATCACTTGACGGAATTACAACACATTTGGCAGAAAGGTAGCTCTTGGTCCAGAAAGTGCCCTTTTTGTTAGTTAGTGTAAATCCATTCAACAGTTTCGGAGATATTAAAGAAAATTCAAATTTGCATATCTGTGGCCGCAAAGAATTCGCTGCTATTTCACGACGGACCGCGAACATGCTCGTCAACAGGAATGCTGTGACTGACTGATCACAATCTGTGTGGAAAGTTGGAGCTGCCATTTTCAGTACTGGAACATGGTCCCTGGGCTAAATCTAAACATTAAAAGTGGAAAAGGTGTCAGGGCAGAGGTACCCTGGCCCCATGGATGCAATATCGGGGTGCTTCATAGATCACTTATGTGTAAAATATGTTGAAAAATGGTTTGTGAATTCGTCACAATGCTCAGTATGGCCCCCCATGTAATGTCACAACGTCTTCGCAAATATCACCCAAAAAGTGAAAAAAATACATTCACACCCACTCACAGATGTACTCGGACACTCATACACCCACTCACAGACCCACTCAGAGACTCACGCACACACTCACAGACTGACCCAGACACATGTACCGACTCACAGACCCACTTACTCATGCACACACTCACAGACCCACTCAGACACTCATGTATTCACTCACATATCCACTCGACACTCATTCACCCATTTCCAGTCCTAGACACTCTTACACCCACTCACAAACCTATTAACACACTAACACACCCAGTCAGATGCACAAAGTCACTTATATATATGTGAATTTTAAATGTGCTTGTGTCTATTGAATGACTGCTTTTGTTTTGTGTATTTGCAAAAGATTAGTACATTTAAAAAAAACAAAAAAAAAGAAATTTAAAAAGAAAATGAACCGGTTTTTGGGAAATAGGGTTAAGGGTGGGCGTAGTGGGCGTAGTGGGGCTACGTGAAGCAGCACGTAGTGTGACCAAATCTACGCACACTACGCGCTTTGCGTAGCCCCACTACGTGCCACCCACCTCCCGCCCGCCCTTCTTTTAAATAATATAAGCAATGAAAAATAAATTAAAGTAAGTCGACTTACCCGTAAGCGCGGCGTCTCCGGGGCTCCCTCTTTCTGTTTCTAATTTCTTCTGGCAAATGCGCATGCGCGGACGCCCGCGCATGCGCATTTCTCGCGAGAAATAAAAAAAAATGTAATGCAATCTTGGTTATGCTTTTAATTGCAAACAGTCAAACACACCTTCTGCAGTTGAGTTGGAAGGTAATGTGCTGCTCCTAGAATGTGTTATGAACTTGTGATCTACTGGATCATGAGAATGCTAAAAAGGGGGTTGCTATGATAACTATGCTAAGAGAGTGTGGGGGAAGGGCATTAAACAGAATCTACTATGTTTATTAAAATTATAGTGGTTTACACTCATTATTTACTAAGGAGGGCTTATTTTCTTAGTGGCATGTATGTAACAAACTGTAGGACAGTTGCAAAGTATGAAGAGTATGAAGCTAAATATGTTTTTGGGCTCCTGTAGTTATTTGTGGTTTCGTCACCAAGTTACACAGGGGCTGCACTGAGAGTTGCAACAAATTCATGAATATGCCCAAAAGTCTATCGCAATGGGCTTCTTTACAGAAGTGCAAGAAAGGGTTAAGAAACACTGACCATTCAGTAGTGGTTAAGAATATGAAAGGGACTCTTTGATATGCTATCGAAGTTGCAAAGGTTGCCACTAATAGTTGCTTTATATGAGAGCGGTGTGCCATTCTTATGCCTCATTTTTACATTCACACTGATCCTACAGTCTGACTGAGAGCATAACAAATTCCTATATCAACCAAGTCAATATACAGGTATGTAAATTACAGTGTAGTTTAAAAACATTTGTTTTAATGGTATGTGCATAAATGAAGTTAATAAAAGTGTGTATGATATACTCAAATATTTTGTGAGTGTATGAGAGAACACTCACATACCTATACAGCCACTAACACATGAACTTACTCAACCATATAGCCTGTCACACACCACTCACTCACTCACTCACTCATACAATCAATGGCACATGTACTCATTCACCCACACAGTCACTGACACACCCACTCACTCACCTAGAGAGCCACTCACTCAGCCACTCACACACCCATGCGGTCACTGACACTATCACTCACTCTCCCATACAGCTATTAACACACACACTCACTCACTCACCCACACATATACTCATGCTTCCACTCACTCACCCAAACAACCACTCATGCACCTATTCACACATCCATGCACCAACTCACTCATCAATACAGCCAATGATACACCCACTCACATTCCCATACAAACACTTACACATCCATTCTTCAGAACACATAGAGCCACTGTCACACCCACTCATTCACCCACATACCCACTCACTCAAACACTTGCTCATCCATTTACTCACTTGTACACTCACTCACTCACTAACACAGAAATTCACTCATACTCTTTCTGAAACCTACACACATATAGGGGCAGATTTACAAGAACTGACGCATCACTGCATATTAGCAGAGATGCTTCAGTTAATTTGCATCACATAAAAAAACCTTGCACCACCATGGATGAGTCACATTTACAATGCGGCGCACCATGGCGCATGTGACGCATCTATTGGCTAAAAGGCAACGCATTGCTGGAGTCGTGTCGCAAGCACAACGCAACTCCAGCAATGCTTTGGACTCCCTATTTCTATTATGCTTGAAGCAGGCGTAAGGTTTTGATGCAGTAGCGTCGTAAAAGTGAATCCGTGAAATCTTGTAGATTTCACTGCGTCACTTTTACGAGGCTTTCTTGCATCAGAACACCCACCCTGTATATCTTATACCTGACGCAGGTATAATGTGATGCAGGGCTTTACAATGTGATGCATCTCCATAGATACATCACATTTTAAATGTGTCACAACGTGGAGCATTGTATATGACGCTGCTGCGTCACAAAAGTGATGCAACTGCGGCGTAAAAGTGTTGCAAGGGGCTTGTAAATCTGCCCCATACAGTTTTTTTTGTAAACCAAGAAAGGTGGTTATAACGAGAACCTTTTTTTTGCAATTTTCCAGAACTTTTGATTACAACTAAAATGGCAACTGGGAAATGTTTTAAAAGAAAAAAATGAAAACTGCGAAAACAAGTGTCATTCAAAAACAAAAAACTAAAAAATTAATGCATTTGCACTTTTGCGGAATTCAAAAGTGGGGCAACAGATTGTTACCCTACAGTTAAAACTTTCTGCAGTCCAAACAAAAAGTGACAATTCTTTGGGAATCTGGTGAGTTCTTTGGGAACTGTTGCTGGATGTCAGATGGTAGAGGGTCTCCAGGAGGTAGACGGATCCGTGTTTCCGTGTTCTGGTCAGCTCCTTAGAGTGGTACATCATCAGATGGTACAAGATACTCATTGTGCCACAAAAATACTTCTTGATGTACCCCTGTAGTAGGTCTTCTCGAATACAGAGCACGTTACACGCTTAGCAACCACTTTCTTATCCCTGGAGGGGATAGCAAAAAACTCCCAAGCAATTGATTGCCACTTTGTCGGGGGTTCCTCCTCCAAAAAACTGTCCTCATTAAAGGGTGTCTAATGATCTTCCCTGCTAACAGATGCCATTTTATTTGGAAATAATTTCCCAAGAATAAACCAAATCAATACCTAAATTGAAAAAGCAGGTGCTGAAATCTGAACCTCCAATCTCAGCACTGGAAGTCTGAAGAAAAGAAAACTGGGTGTGGACCCCCTTTCTAGAATAATCAAAAGTGTCTTGTCCAATGAAATCCGTTTCTTCCATAGTCATATGATATTCATGACATTGTCATTACAAAGACCGACGTATTTGCAATTACGGGAAACAGAATAAAACAGTGTTCAGCCTTAAAATTGTTTAGGAAAAATCTCATATTATATGTTGTATTAGTAAACTACCGAGCACAATCATTAATTACAAGATGCGTACAGATTTTTTTATACTTTCTAAAAATCATTCCGATATCTCGAATAAAACGCTGTAGTGGAATATACGTATTGCAACTGTTCACGGTGAATTCGCAAATATAAAAAAAAAACATCTGTTTCTTGTTTCTCGATGCTGAAGAAAATCATGCAGCGTTCATGATGGCACAACAGAATGAGGACATCTCCAAAAGCACTTATGTCATATAGTTGGGATACAGTACCCTTATTTAGTGGAGGTTCATCTCTTTGTAGTCGCTTTGTCTTCTGTATAGCAGGATTAATGTTATCACAGATTTCTAGATATAGATACATGAGGAACAATAATGTTGCCAAAATGCAGAGACGGTCGTTGGAGTCATTTCCCCATGAACCATTATTCAGCTATACTGGTAGAATACATACCTGGCATTTACGAAATGAGGCAGCACTTATTAATTAAACAGTATAAACTACTCCAGGTGGGCAGACTCATACAAAACTAGTGAAATTCAGCAGTTAAAGGTACCTGAGTTAATTATAACTTACTCCCCCAATGCACTGCTTATGACCTCACATATTACATCACTCATGACATGGTCAGTGACATCACTCAGGGCATCGCGGATGACATCTCAAATGATATCACTGATTTTGTACGAATGAAATCTGAGCCTAACTATAACGTCCTTGTAACCTTTGTTTGTTTCTGTGAATAAGAAAAAAAAAAATATATATATATACATACATACAAATATATATCTATATGTATGTCTGTGTGTGTGTATATATATATATTCACTGAAAAAAACATAGGTTTCAGGCACGTTATAGTTAGGAATTAGCACTTAAAAAACCTTAGAAATTCACTGAAAAAAACATAGGTTTCAGGGGCGTTATAGTTAGCTGGACTTTTCACTCGTACAAAACCATTGAAATTCCCCCGTTATAGTTAGTTCAGCTAACTATAACTCGCGCGCCCGCAATGCACTGCTGATGACGTCACATATTACATCACTCATGACATGGTCAGTGACATCACTCATGACATCACTGATGACATCCCTGATGACATCGCTGATGACATCATCCAGTGAATGTGTGTTTTTCTGAAAATTACATATGTTTTATATATGTATATCTCAAGGTCGATGGAAGAATAAATGGGTATATAAGTGTCTAAATGGATGATTTGTTTTTGAAAAATTGATTGTATAACTGACTGATTAAGTGTATCTTAGTGAATACATGGCTTAGTGAGTAATGTTTAAATATGTAAATATCTGTATCAGTCTCTCACTTTGTGTATAAGTGGCTGCATGGGTTGGTGAGTAGCTACATGAGTGTCTATATAGGTTATTATTTGGGTTTTTGAGTATCAGTATGAGTGGCTGAGTGTCTGTATGGTTCGGTGGGGGGTATTACGTAGTGCATAGGTGCATGAATGAGTGACTCACTGTTTGTATGTGTTGAATACAGCATGTGTGCAGGACTGTGTGGGTGGATGAGTGTGTGCATGGGTGTGTTAGTGAGTGAATGACTGTCTCAATAGTGTCTTTATGAGTAACTACATATGTTTTAAACTAGTATATGTGACTATTGGTGTACATAAGTGAGTATATGTGAGAGTGAGAGATTGAAAGAGTTCCTGTATGAATAAGTATGTGTTTCTATAAGTGATTGTTTAAAAGACTAAGTATGTGTAAGTTTCTGTAGAAGTAAGTGTGGTGGTGTGTGTATAACTGTATATGCAAATAAATGGATGTTTGATTCTTTATTAGCATGAGCGACTATGTGTGTGAGTAACTCTACGGATGAGTGGCGTTGTGTAACAGGATGTATAGGTATATGAGTACATATGATAAATGAGTACATGTATGAGTGACTGTATAGGACGGTTGGTGAATGAGTGGATGTGTATGTGGATCTTAGAATTACTGAATAGGTTGTTGTAACTGGTATTGGTATGTCCATTGTTTTGAAAATTTTAGTTTATATTTTTGAATGTGTGTATCAAAGGTTATATTAGGGGGAGAGGAGGTCTGCCACTCTATCACAAGGATGATGTCATCAGTGATGTCATTTGAGATGTCATCAGTGATGTCATGAGTGATGTCACTGACCATGTCATGAGTGATGTAATATGTGACGTCATCAGCAGTGCATTGCGGGCGTGCGAGTTATAGTTAGCTGAACTAACTATAACGGGGGAATTTCAATGGTTTTGTACGAGTGAAAAGTCCAGCTAACTATAACGCCCCTGAAACCTATAGTTTTTTCAGTGAATTTCTAAGGTTTTTTAAGTGCTAATTCCTAACCATAACGTGCCTGAAACCTATGTTTTTTTCAGTGAATTTCAAAGGTTTTTTAAATGCTAATCTAACTATGCCTACAGAGATAGGACATGTGAAGAAAGAAGAAAAAACGCACAGAAAGAAAAAAAAGAAATGCAGAAAGAAGCAACAGAAGTCCTCAAAGACGAAGAAAAGTGCAGGAAGAAGGATAACGTGCTGAAAGAACAAACAGAAGAGCAGAAAGAAGCCTTGTTGCAAAATCATCCTGTACCCTCAACTTTTTCAGACGGATACTGGTGGTAACTGAGTCTGACTAACCAGTCCTAGAGCCAGTGCTATGTTAAAAGACACTCAGAATACAGTGAAAACATCTAAATACACTAGGGAACACTATGCGTTGGGGTCCCCCTGTGATTAGCATGACCTCCTCTGTAAGCCCCTAGTATATAATAGGGCAGGGGATTAAAACTACCTCTTAAAACGCACCACAGGGCATGTTTGCACACGTCACCTCAGGCCCCGTCCCCTCCCTTCCCCACTGTGTAAACACGCCCTGTGGCCGTTTGAAGTTGAGAGATTAAGTCCCCTTGAATCCTAAGGGTCCCTAGGGTCAAACTAGCCCACTAGGTACCTCAAGTAAGCGCCACAGAGCTGCGTTGCATAGAGGTGTAAAAAGGGGCGTGGCCTCAGAACACCTGTCTGCAACGCAGCTCTCTGGCGCATACTGGAGATACCTGTTGGGCTAGTTGGCCCTCAGGGACCCTCAGTATTGAAGGGGAATTAATTCCCCAACTTACAACTGGCCAGGGGGCGCGTTTGCAGAGTGCTGCAAGGAGGGGGCGTGGCCTCCGGCGCGATGCCGGTCTTTTATTTATTTTATTCTTTTAAGAAGGAGGGCTGTGTGGCCCCCCTTCTTTTTCTAATTAATTGGCCCTGGGGACCCTATCCCCCAGGGCCTGCACCCTAATTTTTTTTGTTGAAAAAAATTAATTTGGCCCTCCCAAGGCCTTAATCGGCCCCGGGGACCCCAACCCCCGGGTCATGCCCTTTTTTTTTTTAAATTCTTTAGGAGGGGGGCTGCGTTGCCCCCCTCCTCAGGCCACTTATGCCCCGGGGACCCCATCCCCCGGGGCCGGCCTTTGTTTTTTATTATTTTAAAAAAATATATATTTATAGAAACACCTAGGACATGCTGGACAAACCGTATGTACCTATCACCATGACGATTTGCGTGATATTCATTAAAAGGCGACTATGCATACAATGAATCCACGTGGAATGTATTTACACCGCTAGTGAAGCTCTGACGTGTCTGACGCCCTACCCTGCCTAATCCCGGCGCCCCCGCCGGTGGGTACTTTCCAAGTAGACACCCTTGTCGTTTATTTATACAAAGATGGGTAGCTATTGACTGGCACATTTAATACACACGCACACCAAGCCATTCAAAGGGGATTCGACAAAAATTCGACCAAACTATGCAAGAAACCCCCCTCACGGTTAATAAAACACACATCCACCGCCGGATGTGTAATACTTTTTATTTTACTCTCTGGAAAGGAGACGAACCTCACTTGAGAGTCACAGCGTGCTCCTGGCTGAGCCCAATGCTGTGTTACACCCACCAGTGCCCACCGAGTGCCACCCACCTCAGTGTTGTATTCCACCAGCTAGTGCGTATGCTATGACACTCTTTAGCCCATGTGCACTGTAACACCACCCCGTGAATATGTCATGCCACACTTGCCTTCGCACGGGTTATATTGCCCCATCTAACGTGCCTTCCTCGATGCCTATGTTATAACGGACAGCGCTATGCCATACTTATTACAATCTGGGATCCATATCTTTGTCACTGTGCATATGCAATGTTACACTCCCCAGCACATATTTTATATTACAACTTTAGAGACTAGTTATGTTACACAACACTGCCCTGTGCATATTACACTCCTAGGCGCATAACGCATAGCACGCGCTAGTGCCTGTGCTATCTCGCACTCTCCAATTAATCTGTCATTGCGCACAATGTATTGCATATTATATTTCACGCCCCGGTTCATCTTATATCACACTTTTTGGTGCATAGTTTACACCACATACTATATCTTGTTTTCATTTTCAATCGTGCTCTCAGGACTATGTTCTATATAACACTGCGTCCACCTACCCTTTTCACGGGCATTACATTTTGCGATGGGGGGTGGAGGGTCAGGGGGTGTTTCTCCCAAGGGAGCCCAGAGTCACAGTCACAAACGTCCTCTTCTTCCTGAATAAAAGTGAGATTATGCTGCATACTTGTTCATATTTTAAGTAGTTCGCACACACACATTTTAAAAACAATAAAGTTCCTAATACCCACCTTCTCTGAACTGTTAGCTTGCTGCCCCATCCACCTCCTCCCTATCCTCTGTTGTCTGAATCCATGGACTAGCCTCCTCCCTCCTGCCATGCATGGTCTGATGTACCAGTCCACTCCTCCTGCCCTCCATTGCCCAATTCTATGGCCCATCATTTACCTTCTGCTTAGCCTCTGTGCTTAGCTTGCTGCCCCTATTCTCCTTCCCCCTGCCCTCCGATGTCTTTGTGCATGCCCCTGCTCCATCCTTTTTGCCCACCATGTTCCATGGACCTGCCACCCCTATCTACTCTGAGTGTTATGTTGAGCTGCCACTCCCCTCCCACCTGCCTAGCATTGTCAGATGATTGCAACCTGTCCCTGCTACCTCCACCCTGCCTGTCCACATGCCATGCCCCTATCCCCTTCCTCCTGTCCTCCATGGTCCATTTTACTGCCACAACCTTCTGCCCTCCCTGGTCTGTTGTGCTGCAACTGCTCCTCCTGCCTGCCCCACGCTGTCTGTTGTGAGGCCCCTTCCCCTGAACTCTCTTGTCTGTGCCCAGGTCCTGACCCTCCCTTCTATCCTCCATGGTCCTTTGTGCATGCCCCTGCACCCTCCTTCTTGCTCATCATAGCCATTGTGCTGCCACTAACCCTCCCGCTTGCCATGCATGGCCTTCTGTGCTGCCATGGCCCCTCCCACCTTCCCTGTGTGGTCAGCTAGCTGCCCCTGACCCCCTCCCACCTTCCCTCCATGGTCTGTGTGTATGCCATCATAGTCTCATTGTTGCTCTCCATGGTGTGTCTTGTTTCTAGTGCCCATCCTGCCTGACTTCTATGGTCATCTTGCTGCTCCTGCCCTGCCCCTTGCCCCCAGCCCTCTGTCTCCATGTGCAGACCCCTATTCCCTCCCTCCTGGCTTGTCTGTTTCATTGTAATGCCCCTGATCTGTCCCTCCTGCCCTTTATGGTCTGTTATGCTGCAGCTTTCTCTCCTGTCTGTCCATTATGGTCAGCTAGCTACCATTGCCTCTTTCCCCTCTGTTCTCTGTTGTCCATGTGCATGATCCTGTCCCCTCCCTATTGCTTTCTATGGATTGTTATGCTGCACTTCCGTCCCTCATGCCCTGTGTGGTGTATTGTGCTGCTGCAAACCCTGATGCCTGCCCTGTAGGGTCAGTTTGGTGCACCTCTCCATGTCCCTCCTGCCCTCTGTTATCCGAGTCCATGTCCCTACCCCAATTCCTCCTGCCTACCATGATCCAATGTACCATACTTGCGAACATTTTGAACTTGGTAAGAGGGAGATTTTGAAAAGAAACTGGGGTATTGATTTTCCCCTTTGAGTTACATTGAAAAAGAGGAGATTGTAGACATGAGACAGATCAAATAAAGCCCATTTGAGCTTAAAAACATTGGACATTTCCTGGCAGAAACGGGTCTGTTGGCATGTATGGTTGTACTACCATTGCCTCTTCCTTCTGCCCACAATGGTCTATTATATTGCCACAGCCTCTCTTGCCAGTCCTGTATTGTTCGTTTGTTGCCCCTGCTCCCCTTTCCACTGCCCTCCATAGTCTGTTGTGCTGCCACTGCCCTTCCTGCCTGCCCAGTGTGGTCAAATTGTTGCCTCTGCACTCTCCTACCTGCCTTCAATTTTCAGAGTCAGTGCCCTTGCCCTCGGCCTCTCAACAGTATCCCAATAAACAACTAGATTGCTAACATTCTATATTTATTACAAAAGTGTGGAACGCCTGACGTCATCTTGATGTAATCAAAACTGTAATACCTAGAGCATTTCCTTTAGAAATTACATATATGAGAGGGTCTTATTTGCATCAAAATTATGGTTAGTGCTCTAATTTTTCAAATAGCGACACAGAACTTTTAAATTATTTGTAATCTTTATTTTTTTTATCCAGTTGACCACTTGATTAAATGTTGCACCTAGGGGAGAGGGTGTGGTGTTACTTCCAGAGTTGCAGACTTTGCAACTGGGGAACCAGGTTGGAGTTTCTGCTTCAGCTCAACATTCTGTGATTCTGGTCAAATCACTTAATCTCCCCATGTCTACAACCAAAATGAATTTGATCTTGTGTGATGTAACCAATGCTCATGTAAAGCACTCCAATACCTGACAAGTCTGCACTATATAAAACTGCAAATACACAAAAAATGTGTTTGGCACACTTCTGTCATTGGGCTACATGTGGGCTACATCTGGGTGATATCTGTGCTGCATTTGGGCTCTTTTGTCTCTGGTGGCCATTTTGGCAGATTTATTTGTTATGAAGTGCGTCTTTATGCATGGAACAAACTTTTGTCTCTGGTGGCCATCTTGGGAGATTTATCTGTTATGAAGTTTCCTAATTTCCTCATTTACTGCAGTCTCCTCAGTAGGAAATGCTTTCAGTTTTTTACTTTGATTACATCAAGAAGGTATTCAGATATGTCACACATTTGCTATAAATTCTAAATGTTAGCACTCTAGTTGCTCATTAGATCACTGTAGTAAAGCTACTGCTCACCACGGAAGTCTGCTGCTGGTATTAAAAGTGCATGTTTCAGTCTGCATATGAGAATTTTTTAATGAAATAGAAGGGGATTTGAGAAGTCACTCAAAATGTGCCCTAATTTTTCTTTCTATAGCACTAATCATAATTTCTATGGCAAAATGAACCCCCTCATTGTGTTCCTTTTTAAATTAAATGTTTTAAGTGTTACCAGTTTATTCTAATCAAGATGGCTTCAGGTGTGCCATACTTTTGTCATAAGCAAGACAGTAAGCGCTCTAGTTGTTCTTAAGAACACTCTGGGACATTCTGTTGTTGGGCTATACTTGGGCTACATCTGGGTGATATTTGGGCTACATTTGCGCTCTTTTGTCTCTGGAGGCCATCTTGGGAGATTTATTTGTTATGAAGTTTGCTAATTTCCTCATTTACTGCAGTCTCCTCAGTAGGAAATACTTTCAGTTTTTTATTTTGGTTCCATCAAGAAGGCATTCAGATGTGTCACACATTTGCCATAAATTCAGAATGTTCGCACTCTAGTTGCTCATTAGATCACTGTAGTAAAGCTACTGCTCACCAGGGAAGTCTGCTGCTGGTACTCAAAGTGAATGTTTCAGTCTGCATATCAGAATTTTTTACTGAAATAGAAAAGGATTTCAGAAGTCACTCAAAATGTGCCCTAATTTTTCTTTCTATAGCACTAATCATAATTTGTATGGCAAAATGAACCCCCTCATTGTGTTCCTTTTTAAATTAAATGTTTTAAGTGTTACCAGTTTATTCCAATCAAGATGGCTTCAGGTGTGCCATACTTTTGTCATAAGTAAGACTGTTAGCGCTCTAGTTGTTCGTTAGAACACTCTGGGACATTCTGTCATTGGGCTATACTTGGGCTACATCTGGGTGATATTTGTGCTACATTTGGGCTCTTTTGTCTCTGGAGGCCATCTTGGTAGATTTATTTGTTATGAAGTTTCCTAATTTCCTCATTTACTGCAGTCTCCTCAGTAGGAAATACTTTCAGTTTTTTATTTTGGTTCCATCAAGAAGGCATTCAGATGTGTCACACATTTGCCATAAATTCAGAATGTTAGCACTCTAGTTGCTCATTAGATCACTGTAGTAAAGCTACTGCTCACCAGGGAAGTCTGCTGCTGGTACTCAAAGTGCATGTTTCAGTCTGCATGTCAGAATTCTTTTATGAAATGGAAGAGGATTTGAGAAGTCAAAATGTGCCCTAATTTTTCTTTCTGCAGCACTAATCATAATTTCTATGGCCAAATGAACACCCTCATTTTGTTCCTTTGTAAATTAAATGTTTTAAGTGTTACCACTTTATTCCAATCAAGATGGCTTCAGATGTGCCATACTTTTGTCATAAGTACGACTGTTAGCGCTCTAGTTGTTCGTTAGAACACTCTGGGACATTCTGTCATTGGGCTACACTTGGCCTACATCTGGGTGATATTTGGGCTATATTTGGGCTCTTTTGTCTCTGGTGGCCATTTTGGGAGACTTATTTGTTATGAAATTTCCTAATTTCCTCGTTTACTACAGTCTCCTCAGTAGGAAATACTTTCAGTTTTTTACTTTGATTCCATCAAGAAGGCATTCAGATGTGTCACACATTTGCCATAAATTCTGAATGTTAGCACTCTAGTTGCTTATTAGATCACTATAGTAAAGCTACTGCTCACCAGGGAAGTCTGCTGCTGGTATTGAAAGTGCATGTTTCAGTCTGCATGTCAGAATTTTTTAATGAAATAGAAGAGGATTTGAGAAGTCACTCAAAATGTGCCCTAATTTTTCTTTCGCTAAAACAAACAAATGATGGACGGAATGCTGACAATGCAGACATTCTCCCCCAGTCAAGAGATCTGGGTTAAATCCATCGTTCTTTTGCCCACTACACCACCCCAGTTTAGACATGGCCATATGCAAATCAGTCTTGACCCTGTGCCTCATGGGAACAGTCCAGCCCGAACTGCCAATCCATGTCTTCCCTGGACCGGAATCAAGCATCCTAGGACCGGTTTCTGGCTATCAGCCGTCATCAGCCAGGATAGATTGACTCCAGTGGCGTAGTGAGCACGGGTCCCACGTCTGGGAATACCCATCCCACTTAGGGCGAAAAGCGCTACAACAAACAAATGATGGCCGGAATGCTGACAATGCAGACATTCTCCCCCAGTCAAGAGATCTGGGTTAAATCCATCGTTCTTTTGCCCACTACACCACCCCAGTTTAGACATGGCCATATGCAAATCAGTCTTGACCCTGTGCCTCATGGGAACAGTCCAGCCCGAACTGCCAAGCCATGTCTTCCCTGGACCGGAATCAAGCATCCTAGGACCGGTTTCTGGCTATCAGCCGTCATCAGCCAGGATAGCTTGACTCCAGTGGCGTAGTGAGCACGGGTCCCACGTCTGGGAATACCCATCCCACTTAGGGCGAAAAGCGCTACAACAGCGCTGGACCGGAATCAAGCATCCTAGGACCGGTTTCAAACCGGTCCTAGGATGCTTGATTCCGGTCCAGTGAAGACATGGCTTGGCTGTTCGGGCTGGACTGTTCCCATGAGGCACAGGGTCAAGACTGATTTGCATATGGCCATGTCTAAACTGGGGTGGTGTAGTGGGCAAAAGAACGATGGATTTAACCCAGATCTCTTGACTGGGGGAGAATGTCTGCATTGTCAGCATTCCGTCCATCAATTGTTTGTTGTAACGCTAATTTTTCTTTCTGCAGCACTAATCATACTTTCTATGGCAAAATGAACCCCCTCATTGTGTTCCTTTTTAAATTAAATATTTTAAGAGTTACCACTTTATTCCATTCAAGATGGCTTCAGGTGTGCAGTACGTTTGTCATAAGTAGGACTGTTAGCGCTCTAGTTGTTCTTTAGAACACTCTGCGAAGCTGCAGTAGAACACAAAGGAATCAACTGACAGACTCTACCCTTGTTGGATGTACATGTTTTACTGAGAATGTCAGACTTCATTCTCACATGACTGAGAAAGATAATGTGAATTTACAGAAAATATGCTCTCAGTTTAGCTTATAGATCACTTTCCAAACCTCTGTGGGAAAAGCATGAGAAAATGGTTTTCTCTCAAACATGATTCATGATATCACAGAAAAAGGCTTTTTCACATGGTAAAATCACCTTAGAACACACCACAATTCCTAAAAATGAGTATGGTACCATCAACAAATGATTTATAATGTAACTAAAGTCTTAAAACCTTCTATTAACTGCAATGCTTTTTAATGAGGTGCTATCATGTATATTGGTCCCAAGATGGCTGCCAACACTTCTTGGATGAAGTGCTGAGAGCCAATCAGATCTCACGATGAGATGTGAGGTTAGGCTCCGCCCAGATATACATGTGATTTTGATTTTGATTTTCTCAGGAACTACTGAACAGATTGACACCATATATGCAAAAGGCACATGCCTGACCTGAGGACTACCTCTTTGCCAAATTTCATGTAATTCTGTTCAGCCGTTCGGGCTGTACCTTCGACTAAAGGTCCTATGGGAAAATGCATGGGGAAAACGTGTTTTGGGACCCCCCTTTTTTCTCAGCCCCCGCTTGACGAATCACCCCGATACTTTCTGGGTAGAAGCTGAGCGGAGCGCCCCATTAGTTTTGATAATTTCACGAAGATAAGTCAACCGGCGCCAAAGTTATTCAAAATAGAATTTTCAGATTTCCTATGGGAACTCAGTCCTAACTATAACTATCTACTGGCGACCGTCAGTAGATAATATATATATATATACACACACACACACACACATAGGTATCTGTATATGTAGATATATGTATGGATGGATATATATATATATATCCTCACCAGCACCCCTTGCTGATTGTACTGCCTCCTTCGTCCATTATGACTCCTGCCCATGCTGTTCAGTCCCAGTCTGCTTGCTTTGTTTTAAGATGTTTGAACTTAAGTTCTGTGATTTTTGCTGGCTTTGGCTTTTGGGCTTTGTTTTCCTCTGGTCCACGAGCTTGACTGCTCACCAGACACCGTGCCCGCCACCCGCTTCTCCGCCCGCTTCTCACCACCTGCCACCCCAGCTCCCCTCTTAGGAACTACTTAATGGAGGCTGCAGTGTGACTGCGCAGCAGACGCCTACAGTGGGCAAGCCAAAGGCAAACCCTTCAGTGCCCCTCCATGCCTGTTTTTGCCTGGACCACGTCCAGAGCCTGGAACCCTGGATCTCCCCCAATCCACCACTACTCTGAAGCCGAGCTCATTGCCCTGAACTCCAGGCCCCACAACGTGAACTGGTGCCACACAACCGCTTGAAAGCAGGACCTTTCACCTCTTGCTGCTGCTGTTTCTTCTGCAACACCGGAACTCTAGCACATACCACCACCCCACTGGCAATGACTACCCCCTACAACCCCACTGTCACCTGGTCAACACCCAATTCCTCTGCAAGCACGCAAGCACGCAATCAAGACACCATCGCCATCCTCGACCCCTACATTGTCTTCCTTGCCAAGACCTCAATCAACTCTGCCTCCACACCAGATATCACCACCACCACACCCCTCAGCTACAAGATGGTTCACCAAGACTGCATTAATAAACACAGAGGTGGAATTTCCATAATACACAAGGAATCCATCCCATGCACTACCGCTATGGATGACTACACCTCAATCATTGAGCACCTCAACTTCAAAGCTCAGAATTGATAGCAAAATCACCATCTAAAGGCCCCCCGGACCCCACCCTGGCCAACACCACATTTTTCTCGGGTAACTCAATTTCCACCTTAATGACCACAACGATGCCAACACCGTCAACATTCTGGACAGCATGAGTAACATTGGCCTTTCTCACATAGTCACCGACCACACGCACATGGCAGGAAACACACTGGATCCTATCTTCATCGCCAGCAACTGAGTAAAATACAGCCACATCACCGGGCTCAGTTGGATACACCACACAATTGTCAATTTCACTTACACAACAGCCACCAACAGCCCCGATCAGCACCTCTCACCACAACTGGACAGAGCAACTAAGAGCCAATGGACTGCCGCCCTCAACTCCTCCTCAACACATCCTGGAATGTCAATCAAGCTGTCAAAAACTTCATCACCTGGATCTCCAACAGCATGGACAGAGCCACCCCAGCAAACCCTCCAAGCCCAACAGACCCTCTCGACAAGCCAACTGGTACAACCTGGAACTGAGAACCTCCAAACGCAACTGCATACAATTGGAAAGGAGATGCCGCACCACTAAGGTACCCACCATTGGACCACATTCAAGATTTCACTCAGCCAGTACGACAGACTCCTGAAAGACACCAGAAGGCTTCTTCTATGACAAGATATCCGCCATCTACAGAAACCTCAAACCCCACCCACCACTGCAGATACCCTCAGACTCTTAGATCCTACAGCTACCCCCGCCGACAACAGGATCAGTATCTGGAACTAGCTCAACACACAGAACACCATTGACATTATGGATTCTGTCCACTCCAGATCTCCCACAGATTCTTACCCTCACCACATGTTCAAACTCCATCAGCAGCAACCTCACAGACATCTTCAACATGTCCATCACCTCAGCCACTTTCCCGTATGACTGGAAACATGGCAAGATCAAACCCCCCTCAAGAAACCTTGCTGTGGGAAAACCCCCACAGACCAAACCCGTAACCTGGCTCTTTGAGTGAAGTGCCTGAGCTGCCTGGGCCTAGTGCCTGGATACCTTCATGGGTGATTAGTGTACTCCGCAAATCCTGATTTGATTGATTGACCATGTCATGAGTGATGTAGTATGTGAGGTAATAAGCAGTGCATTGCAGGAGCATAAGTTATAGTTAGCTGAGGTAACTATAACTGCTGAATTTCTGGCTTTGTATGAGTGAAATGTGAGCCTAACTATAACGTCCCTGTAACCTTTGTTCACTTACTTGAGGTCACGACCCTGTCAACACCACCCGGGGTCCGGGCATTAGCCCCAGAAACTTGTTTGGGGGGACCTTGTCAATTACCGTTGCCGGTGGTCCTTTGATGATCTTTCTTTCTTTCATTTGAATGACACCTATTTGATGTGCACCATGGCGTATTACAATGCGAGCCAATGTGTTTCATTTATGCTGTGAAGTAACAATGCATATGTACACACTCACAAGTGATTTATAACATTAAGTTGTGGAATTTACTTTGTATATATGTTACATACATACAGCTCCAAGTTGGCCGCCAGGTATTTCCCTTGGTGTAATGGCCTTCACTGTGAGTCCTTTGATTTATTCTCCACATTTGTCTATGTAATGCGTTTTTCCCCAACACTCAGTTTGTGATCAAGACAGTCGATCTGTAGAAACACGTAAGCAACTGATGAATAAACTCTTGCACTTAGTCCACAACCTCTGAGTGTACGTAATTTATTGGACTCTCGAGTGGGAATTATCTGTACGGTTTTAGCTCCACCAGACTGCAGGCGGGGATCCCAGGAGGAGCTTCCTGATTTTTCAATATATATATATATATATATATATATATATATATATATATATATATATAAACAAACAGCATCGTCTCCGCGCTTCCTCGCGCCTTTCCGCGCTGTTCGGCGAACAGAGACTACACGAATCCCAGGTAATTGGCACAGATGAGATATTTATTTCAGAGCTGCAATCTGACGCGTTTCGGACAGAATGTCCTTGCTCACAGATAATCAGATATCACCCGCCATGTTTTTAAATTTGCTGAGTGCAAACCTCGTGATTAATAGACATAGACAAAATACTATGCAGGTATCCACTGTGTGAAACATTGGTTAGTCTGTTTTCTAAAACAACATGATACTATGTCAAAAACATAATCGAGTTTTTTGAGACATGGCAAGAAATAAATAAAACCATTTGAAACTTGAATTCTTAAATGCAATTATGGAATCGAATATCAGTGTTGCAGAAAAATTGCCAATCGGATTCTGGCACAAAAATTTCTAATCATGTCAAAAATGGAAATAAGACACTAGCGGTGTGTGAATATGAAAGCTATATACTTCTTGGTCATCAATATATCAAAATTATACCTTGTATTGTAAACATGGCTCAATGTGCAAAAATATTGGTTTGTATAATAGCTGCCTAAATGCATCTAATGAATATTTGCAAATCACGCAAAATTGTATGTAAATCTATACATCAAAACAAACATAATTTTGCAAATTATGCTTATCATTGTAAACATAGTTCCATGTGCAAAAATAGCTGATTACATTAAAAGACCATACGAAGCAATTCATTCACCGCATAGTAGCTGGATACTAACTTTGTGCAAATATCGTGAAATGGTAGATGAATTTGAAACCCTTTTGTAAGTACTGCCATCTGTCTGTGGCTTATACGTCTATAATTGTATTTACTATTCAAATACCGAATTGTAATCATCAATTGCAATATTATAACCCTGCAAGATGACTTAATTGAAGCCCAATGTTCCACTAAATGAGTGTTAATGCATAAAGTGCTAGTTCTACATAAAAGCCCCATGAAAAAGAAGGAAATGTGCAATGTGTATTGATTAAAAACAGTTGTGTTGCAAGGAGGCCAGTCGCATTAAATGTACCAACAAACGTCACCCCTAAAAAGACCTAGAATATAAATTTGAGATTCGGCATATTGTTACTAGTGTGAACTAATTCATAAGAAATGATACAGGTCTTCTGCGGTATTTAAACCGTTAGGGAATTTACTATCTATTTCTAATATGACCTTAGATTCCATCCTTCTTAACATCTTGTCTCTATCGCCTCCCCTGCGTGGTTTCGGAATCGCCGATATTACATAGTATTTCAAACATTGCAAATCATTGTTGTGCATTTGTTTGAAATGCCTGGTTACTGGATACGAGCTATCGTTGTTGACGATAGCCTGAAGATGTTAATTCAGGGCTACTCTTGGCAATTTGGGTTTTCATCGAGGGTCCTTTTCTATAAGTGATGTTGGAAGCCTCGGAGCTAAAACCGCATCAGTCAGAAGTATTGGCCAACTGCGAGTAATGAAGGCTCTGATTTTCCTTTCTTGTTTATTGAAAGTGGTTACAAATCTGGGAACTGAATTGATGTCCCTTTCATCAAATACAGTCTTGTTAGATCCCGTGGTGGCAAATAGTGAGGTCCTTGATTTTGCGTTTATTTTCTTAACAGCCTGCTTAAGAATAGATTTTTTATAGCTCCTCTGTTTGAATCTTGTAAGGGCTTGATCCGTGCAAATTGCCAGATCCTCCTCTGTGCTGCAAATTCGCTTAAGTCTTAATAGTTCACCATATGGGATGTTGTTGATTATGTGTCAGGGGTGGGCACTGCTGGAATGCAATGTGGAATTGCCTGCAGTGCTCTTCCTTTGCAAAGTGGTTGCTATTTTACTCTCACGAATAAAAATACTCACATCCAAGAAATCTACATGCTTCCTACTAATATGCGATGTAAATTTTAAATTCTCATGATTGACATTGATCTCATCAACAAAATCCCTGGCGCTTTGTTCATCGCCTCTCCATATGATAAAAACATCATCGATGTATCTCATCCATTCAGAAACATGATCATTAAATGCGGAGCCATTAATGCGCTTGAGGACCTGCTCCTCCCACCAGCACACGTGTAAACACGCGTAGATGGGGGAGAAGCAGGCCCCCATAGCCACGCCCCTTTTCTGCAAATAGATGTCATTGCCAAACAAAAAATAGTTGTTATTCAGACACCAAGATACTAGCTCAACAATCATTTTGTTGTGGCTATAGCACTCCAACGGTATAGTACCTAAAAAATATTTCAGTGCTTTAAGCCCAGTAGAATGTTCTATGTTAGTATAAAGGGATTCGATATCCAGTGTGATGAATACCGAATCCGCAGACCAAGGATTGTTCTTAATCTTTTTGAGAAAATCCCGGTGTCTTTGATATAAGTTAGCAAACATTTGACTAGATCTTGTAAAAAGAAGTTGATGTATTGAGTGATGTTTTCTGCCACACTCTGGATTGCAGATATTATAGGCCTCCCAGGGACTGGTACTGTCTTTTTGTGTACCTTAGGTATAAGGAATAATCTGGGCAGAACAGGATATTCAACATGGAAAAAACGGAATTCCTCTGTTGAAATCATACTTTCTCTTTTCCATTTGAAGAGAGCTTTTTTCAAACCTTCTCTGGTGTCATTGTAATTTTTCAATGTAGATTTTTTCATAGCACAAGGGATCACTCAAATGTCTCTGTGCTTCTGTGAGGTAATCTTTTTGTGGCCAGATAACAATGTTGTCACCTTTATCTGATGTGGTGACAATTATTTGATGATTATTACTCAGTTTCTTGACCAATTCTGCATATTGGTTTTCCTGTTTGCTTTTATATCTTCTACGGCGTTTTATTTGGTGGTGCAATGTTTTGAGGTCTTCAACTATTGCATCTTGAAAGATGTCAATCGTGTCCTTGGGCATATTTGGTACAAAACTGGATTTGGGTTTGAAAGGACTCATGTTGGCTCCCAGTTGTGTGACAGCTGCTCCAGTTAGCCTTTGTTGGGTAGATGCCTCGTCATCTGCAATGCGCTCATTGTCTGTGTTGGTAAGAACACGTTAATTCATTGTTAATAAAGTTGCAGCATCAGATGCTAAAAGGTCAGTGCTGGGTTGCTTGTCTGGACCTAGCTCATATTCTTTTAGACCATCCTTGATGATGAAGAACTTCTTTAACTTGAGTTTACGAATATAACAAAAGACGTCAATACGTGTCCGTGTATAGTTAAAGTCACTTATGGGACAAAAAGACAAACCAAGGCTGAGAAGTTGTTTTTCAGCTTCAGAAAGGGTGATGGAGGAAAGATTTATGATGGTGTTGTCATCTGGTATTGTTTTTTTCCCCAGTACTGCTTTTTTGATTTTTTGTAACCGTTTCCGCTTTTTTCTGCGTTCCCACCTCCTTGCGATGATTTTTGTTCTTTTTTCTTCTGATTCCTTGGTCTTAATGTCTGGCGACGATCCACCACTAAAAATTCGATTTCTTCACCTAAATCCAAGACTTTAGACTTGTCTGTTTTTCTTATTGTATTAATGCTGTCATCATCAGATGATAAACTACTCGTCATGGAATCAATTTCACTGCTCACCGAAACTTCATCGATAGGCACATTTGTCATAGATCGAGTGCCCGCTGTTATGTTTGAAACCTTTTCATTTAGTTTAGATCTTTTTGCGTTTTCATATTTTTGTGCAAAAGTGTAAATACGCCCCTGCTCATAATCTTCCTTATCACAAACGAATTTATACACCTTGCGAGCCTTGATTTTTTCTTCCTGTTTAACCAGGCGTTCTTGTATTTCTTTTCTTGACCTGGTTATAAGGTCATTAGGTTCAAACTTCGTGAGCTGCTCATTTATTTAATCAATTTCGGTGATGAGGGCGAGCATATTTGACAAGTATCTTGACTAGAATAGTAGACGCCTCCAAATTGCTATGACCCCATTCTTTTAACATCTCTGGGTTGGGGCTCTCGTAACTCAGTGCTAATAAAATCCGTAGTCCCCTCGGCACCTGCCCCTCCTCAATGTATTTGGACAGGGATTTGTGCTCCCACCACTTTCTCATTTTGGAGCGCATGCATCTTTCCAAGCGTTTCAATAAACTTTTAATTTGTCCTTCATTGGAATTGTCTGAAATGCCAGGAGCAGACATGTCCCCTTTTTTGTTTGTTTTGGGGAGATTAGAGAATAAAGCATCTGCGGCGGCCTCCCTGCCGCGAACCACCTCCGCTGACATGATTATGCAAGCTCTCTTATTTGTGTTAAATATTTTGGAAACCCTCCCGTATGTATTGGGGCTCCCTGTGCCATAACGTCCTCCCCACCGATGCAGATCACCACCTCTCTTACCGCCTGCATGAACAGCTTACAACCAAAGCTTGAATTCCGCCGTAGTGTTTCCTTTGTTGCGGTGTTCGTATGTGGCTGCAATCAGGGGCTGCCGCCGGACAACCTCAGCTTGCGAAACATGGGTGCACTGGTTGATGGTGGCAGCCAACTTGCAGGGAGTGGAATTGTCACAGAAGCAACCACCTTCCGAATTATCATATAAACAAACAGTGTCGTCTCGGCACTTCCTCGCACCTTTCCCCGCTGTCCGGCAAACAGAGACCACACGAATCCCAGGTAATTGGCACAGATGAGATATTTATTTCAGAGCTGCAATCTGACGCGTTTCGGACAGAAGTCCTTGCTCACAGATAATCAGATATCGCCTGCAATGTTTTTAAATTTGCTGAGTGCACACCTCATGATTAATAGACATAGACAAAATACTATGCAGGTATCCACTGTGTGAAACATTGGTTAGTCTGTTTTCTAAAACAACATGATACTAGGTCAAAAACATAATCAAGTTTTTTGAGACATGGCAAGAAATAAATAAAACCACAAAAATTTCTAATCATGTCAAAAATGAAAATAAGACACGAGCGGTGTGCGAATATGAAAGCTATATACTTCTTGGTCATCAATATATCAAAATTATACCTTGTATTGTAAACATGGCTCAATGTGCAAAAATATTGGTTTGTATAATAACTGCCTATATATATATGTACCCGTGATCAAGGTCTGAGGACAAACCGAAACGTTGGGCTATTGAGCTGTTTATAAAACGTTGTTGCCTCAATAAATGAATGCAACTTCAACCCGTGAGTGCGAGTAGAATTTCTCTTTTGGGAAGCTCGTGATAGTATATATATATATATTCAGTGAAAAAACCATAGGTTTCACACATGTTATAGTTAGCTGGACATTTCACTCGTAAAAAACCAATGAAATTCCCCCGTTATAGTTAGTGCATTCAACTATAACTCACGCAACCGCAATCCTCTGCTGATGACATATGTGTCTTTATGAAAAAAAAATATTTGTAATATATGTATAGCTAAAATTTAATGGAAGAAAACATGGGCAAATAAGTGTCTAAATACAGTATTAGCATCAGCAGAAGATTGCGGTCGCGTGAGTTATAGTTGCCTGCACTAACTATAACGGGGGAATTTCATTGGTTTTTTACGAGTGAAATGTCCAGCTAACTATAACATGTGTGAAACCTATGGTTTTTTCACTGAATTTGCAAGGTTTTTTAAATGCTAATTCCTAACTATAACGTGTGTGAAACCTATGGTTTTTTCAGTGAATTTGTACGGTTTTTTAAATGCTAAGTTACTTTACGCGCACCGCGTGCCCACGTTACGCTAGATGGGCCATGTACGCACGATGCGCTTCGCGCACCGTGCGCACATGGAGGACATATGATGCGCTTCGTTGTGAAAGGTAATATTTTAATTTTTCACAACTGTGATATGCCATTCAAACAAATGGTGCCCTTCGGGCACCATTTGCACATGGGGTGGGGAGAGTAATTTTTACCGTACGCGTACGGTAAGCGTAATCGGCGAAATTATCGAAAAAATTAAAATTCCGTTTTTGGCCTTGGGGGATCTTTGAGGACTCCCTCAACATGGCTAGGTGCTTAGGAGCTGTCTAAACAGCCCCTTTACATGTTTTTGGGCTTTGTTTTTTAAGCCCCGATCAGACTGCAAGAGAGAAAATGGCGGCCGCCGCTTCCTGGTTTCGACCGATTCGAATGTTTACTAAGATCTAACAGCCAATCAGAATCGCGCTCGCGCACCGCGGCGTGCGCGTACGGTAAGCGCACCGTAAGCGCACCGCAAGCTGGCTCAGATATATATATTGATTTAAAGGCTATTTTCTCCGAATCTACTGAACAGATTTACACCAAACCTACAAAAGGCACTTCCTTGACCTGAGGACTACCTCTCTGCCAAATTTCAAGTAATTCTGTTCAGCCGTTCGGGCTGTAGCTTGGACTAAAGGTCCTATGGAAAAATGCATGGGGAAAACGCGTTTTGGGACCCCCCTTTTATCTCAGCCCCCGCTTGACGAATCCCCCCGAGACTTTCAGGGTAGGAGCGGAGCATAGCGCCCCATTAGTTTTGAAAATTTCGCGAGGATTCGTCGACTGGCGCCAAAGTTATTCCAAATAGAATGTTGCGGTTTTCCTATGGAAACAGGGTCCTAACTATAACTACCTACTGGCGACCGCCAATAGGTAATATATACATATATATATATATATATATATATATATGTTTGCCTGAAGGAGTATGCAGTACAAACAGAGCATCTGAATATATATGTATATATATATATATAATCTACTGGCGGTCGCCAGTAGATAGTTATAGTTAGGACCGTGTTTCCATAGGAAATCTAAAAATTCTATTTTGAATAACTTTGGCGCCGGTTGACGAATCCTCGCGAAATTTTCAAAACTAATGGGGCGCTCCGCTCAGCTCCTACCCTGAAAGTCTCGGGGGGATTCGTCAAGCAGGGGCCGAGAAAAAAGGCGGTCCCAAAACGCGTTTTCCCCATGCATTTTCCCATAGGACCTTTAGTCGAAGGTACAGCCCGAACGGCTGAACAGAATTACTTGAAATTTGGCAGAGAGGTAGTCCTCAGGTCAGGGATGTGCCTTTTGCATATATGGAGTCAATCTGTTCAGTAGTTCCTGAGAAAATTGCATTTAAAAGCACATACATATCTATAGCCGCACACCGTGCGCGCACCGTGCGCGCACCCTAACGTGCGCGAGCGTAATTCTGATTGGTGGTTACATGTCAGTCAACGTTCGAATCGTTCGAAATCAGGAAGTGTCGGCCGCCATTTTGTTTGTTTTCAGTACGAGAGTGAAAAAGGAAGGTGGCGAACGTGAAAAGGGGGCAGGGTAGAGAGTTCCTGACCCCCTAGCCTTTGTCAGGGGGTCCCTG
This sequence comes from Triturus cristatus, assembly GCF_964204655.1. NCBI lineage: Eukaryota > Metazoa > Chordata > Amphibia > Caudata > Salamandridae > Triturus > Triturus cristatus. The sequence continues at coordinate 602,561,102 of NC_140585.1, forward strand.
AAGGACCCCGAAGACAGAAACATTTTTTTAATTATTTTTTTTTTAAATCACGGGGGTGCGCGCACCGTGCACGCATGGTGAAAAACAATTTAAAAAAAATTTAATACGTAGTTTATTGTTAAATAAATATATAAACAAATAATAATACAAACATAACTTAGCATTTAAAAAACCGTACAAATTCACTGAAAAAACTATAGCTTTCACAAACGTTATAGTTAGGAATTAGCATTTAAAAAACCTTGCAAATTCACTTAAAAAACCATAGGTGTCACACATGTTATAGTTAGGTGGATATTTCACTCGTAAAAAACCAATTAAATTCCCCCGTTATAGTTAGTTCAGATAACTATAACTCGCGCGACCGCCACTCTATCACAAGGATGATGTCATCAGTGATGTCATGAGTGATGCCACTGACCATGTCATGAGTGATGTAATATGTGACATCATGAGCAGGATTGTGGGCGCGCGAGTTATAGTTATCTGAACTAACTATAACGGGGGAATTTCATTGGTTTTTTACGAGTGAAATATCCACTGAACTTTAACATGTGTGAAACCTATGGTTTTTTAAGTGAATATTTTGGAGTTCGATTGTATGGAACCACAGGGCTTGAATGTAGATGAAGATCTACATACTTGTCTGTATAAAGGAATGTTTAGGTTGCCAAAGAAATTAAATCTAGAAATGAAAATAGTCAAAGACCCTGGAAAGTAGTTTGGTAGAGGTATATAAAATGAGACAATCCCTCTCAACTAATATCGAAGTAAAAGATGCCGTACATTTAATGAACTATTTGTTTAAAGAGGAAGCTACATTAAACAATTTTTTAAAAGTAAAGAGGGACCCAGATATTTTATGGTAGTTAGGCTAGGAGCATATATACTGAGGAAATATGAATTTTTATGATCGATTGTGTCCCCTATCTTAGACCCCAACGGCTCCATGTACATGCTACAAGTACATGTATGTTCCCTCCACTTCAAGCTATGAAGACGCAAATACAATTGTGTCCAACGTCCACATGTCCTCTTTCAGATCCGCCATGAATGGGTCGAATATTCCGTTCCTAAGTATGCCTTGCCACCGTCTTTATATGGTATACTTTTCACGTTCTTCAGCTCTGGCAAGGTAGGCCCTGAATTCTGCCATCGAGCTTTTCCTGCCTTCTGCCTCTGAATGCTCCAGCCTGGACCTGTATCTGTATCCATGACCTTTGTCTTACTTCCTGCGCGGCTAACGGTGCCTGGCCCGGCCTGTTGCCTGCCAAAACTGTATTCAGCCTTCAAGTTATCTGCTCCGCTCCTCGAGAAATGCATTCCTGTCTAGTAGTTTAGGTAAACATTCTTCCAGCTACAGAGCAAAGGGCCCGGCCTTACTATCTCCGTGCAAGTAATTCATGGCTACTGTTGCCATGGGAGGCCCATGCCCCCTCGCATCTCATGTAGACACGTAGACGCTTATACACGCACTAGTAGTTAGTATAGGATAGCCTCTGCCTGAGAGACCTTTCCTTCCAGATAATACAGTTCCTTAAACACAAGATATTAGATACGATTTGGGATTAGGTTGTTCTGACATCCCAGACTTCTGTCTCCTCATGTAGGGCTAAATGTCAAGTCCCCTTCACCCTCCAGTTACACGTCAATCACACGTCATGCTACTGTGCGCGCATCTCTGCCAAGTATTTCTGCTGACTTTGCAGGATTCACTTATGGATCCACCCACCTGTGTCATCATCATAATGACGTTTCTAGTGCACGCCTTCATGCACGCCTATTGTAACGCCTTTATTCATTACGTATGTGTATTCTTATCTCTCTTCTCAGCTGTCACGCCTTCTGCATATGTCTTTACTGTAATGCATTTACTATATATATGATAACCTGTCAATAAAGTATTGCTCTATCCCTTCCCGAACCTTCGTGGTGACGGAATACGATTGCCTGGTTCGAACCAATTCCTTTGTAAGGAATAAACCCATTTTAAAACCTCAAATACCACGGATTCTGCCTCTTATTTTTACTGAGTTATTCTTATTGAATTTTACCGCATAAATTAAGTACAGGTAATTAAAATTTACCACAATACAATAAGGAAACCTTTTAAATGTATTTTAAGTGTTAAATAGTACTGTATGACCAAATCAACACCAATGTGGTAATTGTTTACATTGATTTACTTGAAGCACTAGCACTTTATTGAGAGAGATCTGAATAAGGAGTATATGTTTACATTTAATAAGCATTAGCACTTTGTAAACAGATGAAGAAATGGTATATACACGCACTAGCACTTTATTGAGAGAGATTTGAATTAAGAGTAAATGTTTACATTTAAAAAAAGCACTAGCACTTAGTAAACAGAACGAGATGACAATAAGCACTTGCTGTTTATCTTGTAAATCGATGTGTGATTATTAAGCAATTACATGTATAAATATTTCGAAGTAATATATGCCCATGAAAACATTGTGTTGGAACAGTTGTTCATAATGACAATGAAGGAAATATGCAAAAGGCACTGAAGCGAAAGAACATTTCAAAATGGTGGCCGCATTTTCCCTACCTTTCACCATGGTAATGAAAATTGAGTAGTCCCTCATCTATGTCACATGTTTTCTTTAAAAAAGAGAAATGAATGGTTGTTCACTATCGTGAACAAGGTGGCGAGAGGCCATCGAAACGCGTTGATGTGAACTCATCAATAAAGAAAAGCTGAATGAAAAAAAACCCTTGGAGTGCAGTGTGGTTACTGTTGAAGCTGTCTGTAACCTTATGCTGAATATATATATATATATCGCAAAGGGCCTCACCTTGAAACTTTTCAACAACTGGGACCGTCTGAGGTGGCGACAGTGCTGCGCGTCAGCCAGCGATGTGCTGGGACTCCACTTGGTGTTCGAAAAGCCGGTCACTGAACGGGCTATCCTGTCGGATGTGGCATAGCGCACTGCAAGCGGTCTTGAGTACGGCGGAGTCTTCAAAGAGAGGTATTGCACCTTTAAATGTGAGCTGGGGGAGAGTCTCTGACTCGATGGGAGTGGCGGTAGCAACATCTAAATAGACCCCAGGTGATAATCACTCACCGACGAACTGGCACTGAGGAAAGCTGATGGAAGCTGAAATGCATCTGCCGAGAGGTTCTCTTTTCCTTTGGACTCTGCTTTGAACTTGGTGAAAATAAAAACCTTTGCGAGACGTACCCTGGCTGTGTCGAACCCTTTATGTATATATATTATCTACTGGCGGTTGCCAGTAGATAGTTATAGAGTTATAGTTAGGACCATGTTTCCATAGGAAATCCGCAACATTCTATTTGGAATAACTTCGGCGCCGGTTGATGCATCCTCGCGAAATATTCAAAATAGGTGGGGCGCTCTGCTCCGCTCCTACCCTGAAAGTCTCAGGGGGATTCATCAAGCGGGGGCTGAGAAAAAAGGGGGGTCCCAAAACGCGTTTTCCGTAGGGACCTTTAGTCCAAGGTACAGCCCGAACGGCTGAACAGAATTACTTGAAATTTGGCAGAGAGGTAGTCCTCAGCTCAGGGAAGTGCCTTTTGCAGGTCTGGTGTCAATCTGTTCAGTAGTTCCTGACAAAATCAAAAGTAAAATCATATATATATGTTTGCGGAGCTTAACCACACATCTCATCCTGAGATCTGATTGGCTGTCAGCACTTCATCCAAGAAGTGTTGGCAGCCATCTTGGGACCAATATACATGATAGCACCTCATTAAAAAGCATTGCAGTTAATAGAAGGTTTTAAGACTTTAGTTACATTATAAATCATTTGTTGATGGTACCATACTCATTTTAGTGATTGTGGTATGTTCTAAGGTGATTTCACCATGTGAAAAAGCCTTCTGCTAGGATATCATGATTGAGAGAAAAATATTTTCTCATGCTTTTCCCACAGAGGTTTGGAAGGTGATCTATAAGCTAAACTGAGAGCTTATTTTCTGTAAATTCACATTATCTTTCTCAGTCATGTGAGAATGAAGTCTGACATTCTCAGTAAAACATGTACATCCAACAAGGGCAGAGACTGTCAGTTGATTCCTTTGTGTTCTACTGCAGCTTCCCAGAGTGTTCCAAAGAACAACTAGAGCGCTAACAGTCCTACTTATGATAAACGTATGGCACACCTGAAGCCATCTTGCTTGGATGAAAGTGGTAACTCTTAAAACATTTAATTTAAAAATGAACAAAATGAGGGGGTTCATTTTTCCATAAAAAGTATGATTAGTGCTGCAGAAAGAAAAATTAGGGCACATTTTGAGTGACTTCTCAAATCCTCTTCTATTTCATTAAAAAATTCTGACATGCAGACTGAAACATGCACTTTCAATACCAGCAGCAGTTTTCCCTGGTGAGCAGTAGCTTTACTACAGTGATCTAATGAGCAAAAAGAGTGCTAACATTCTGAATTTATGGCAAATGTGTGACAAATCTGAATGCCTTCTTGATGGAATCAAAGTAACTACTGAGGAGACTGCAGTAAATGAGGAAATTAGGAAACTTCATAACAAATAAGTCTCCAAAGATGGGCACCAGAGACAAAAGAGCCCAAATGTAGCCCAAATATCACCCAGATGTAGCCCAAGTATATCCCAATGACAGAATGTCCCAGAGTGTTCTTAAAAACAACTAGAGCGCTTACTGTCTTCATTATGACAAAAGTATGGCATACCTGAAGCCATCTTGATTGGAATAAACTGGTAACACGTAAAACATTTAATTTAAAAAGGAACACAATGAGGGGGTTCATTTTGCCATAGAAATTATGATTAATGCTGAAGAAAGAAAAATTAGGGCACATTTTGAGTGACTTCTCAAATCCTCTTCTATTTCATTGAAAAATTCTGACATGCAGACTGAAACATGCACTTTTAATACCAGGAGCAGACTTCCATGGTGAACAGTAGTTTTACTACAGTGATCTAATGAGCAACTAGAGTGCTAACTTTCAGAATTTTTGGCAAATGTGTGACATATCTGAATACCTACATGATGGAATCAAAGTAAAAAACTGAAAGCATTTCCTACTGAGGAGACTGCAGTACATGAGGAAATTAGGAAACTTCATAACAAATAAATCTCCCAAGATGGCCACCGGAGACAAAAGAGCCCAAATGTAGCCCAAAATCACCCAGATGTAGCCCAAATATAGCCCAATGACAGAAGTGTGCAAAACACTTATTATTTTGTGTTTTTGCAGTGTTATATAGTGCAGACTTGTCAGGTATTGGAGTGCTTTACATGAGCATTGGTTACATCACACAAGAACAAATTCATTTTGGTTGTAGACATGGGGAGACTAAGTGATTTGACCAGAATCACAGAATGTCGAGCTGAAGCAGAAACTCCAACCTGGTTCCCCCGTTGCAAAGTCTGCAGTTCTGGAAGTAACACCATATCCTCTCCCCTAAGTGCAACAGTTAATCAAGTGGTCAACTGGATAAAAAAACATAAAGATAACAAATAATTTAAAAGTGCTTTGTCGCTATTTGTAAACTCAGAAAATATGTCCTTATTTTAGTCTTTTAGAGCACTAACCATAATTTTGATGCCAATAAGACCCTCTCATATATGTAATTTCTAAAGGAAATGCTCTAGGTATTACAGTTTTGATTACATCAAGATGACGTCAGGCGTTCCACACTTTTGTAATAAATATAGAATGTTAGCAATCTAGTTGTTCATTAGGATTCTGTTGAGAGGCAGAGGCCAGGGGCACGGACTCTGAAAATTGAAGGCAGGTAGGAGGGTGCAAAGGTAACAATTTAACCACACTGAGCAGGCAGGAAGGGACGTGGCAGCACAACAGACTATGGAGGGCAGTGGAAAGGGGGGCAGGGGCAACAAACCAACAATACAGGACTTGCAAGAGAGGCTGTGGCAATGTAATAGACCATTGTGGGCAGAAGGAAGAGGCAATGGTAGTACAACCATACATGCCAACAGACCCGATTCAGCCAGGAACGTCCAATGTTTTTAAGCTCAAATGGGCTTTATTTGATCTGTCTCCTGTCTACAATCTCCTCTTTTTCAATGTAACTCAAAGGGGAAAATCAATACCCCAGTTTTTTTTCAAAATCTCCCTCTTACCAAGTTCAAAATGTTCGCAAGTATGGTACATTGGATCATGGAAGGAAATGGGGTAGGGACATGGACTTGGATAGCAGAGGACAGGAGGGACATGGAGAGGTGCACCAAACTGACCCTGCAGGGCAGGCATCAGGGTTTGCAGCAGCACAATACACCACACAGGGCATGCGGGAAGGGAGTGCAGCACAACAATCCATTGAAAGCAAGAGGGAGGGGACAGGACCATGCACATGGACAACAGAGAACAGAGGGGCAAGAGACAATGGTAGCTAGCTGACCATAATGGACAGACAGGAGAGAAAGCTGCAGCATAACAGACCATAAAGGGCAGGAGGGACGGATCAGGGGCATTAGAATTGAACAGACAAGCCAGGAGGGAGGGAGTAGGGGTCTGCACATGTAAACAGAGGGCTGGGGGCAAGGGGGCAGGGCAGGAGCAGCAAGATAGCCATGGAGGTCAGGCAGGATGGGCACTAGAAGCAAGACACACCATGAAGAGCAACAGTGAGACTGTGATGGCATACACACAGACCATGGAGGGAAGGTGGGAGGGGGTCAGGGGCTGCTAACTGACCACACAGGGAAGGTGGGAGGGGCCATGGCAGCACAGAAGACCATGCATGGCAAGTGGGAGGGTTAGTGGCAGCACAATGGCTATGATGGGCAAGAAGGAGGGTGCAGGGGCATTCACAAAGGACGATGGAGGATAGAAGGGAGGGTCAGGACCTGTGCACAGACAAGAAAGTTCAGGGGAAGGGGCCTCACAACAGACCGCACGGGGCAGGCAGGAGGAGCAGTTGCAGCACAGCAGACCAGGGAGGGCAGAAGGGTGTGGCAGTACAATGGACCATGTAGGACAGGAGGAAGAGGATAGGGGCATGGCATGTGGACAGGCAGGGTGGAGGTGGCAGGGACAGGTTACAGTCATCTGTCAATGCTAGGCAGGTGGGAGGGGAGTGGCAGCTCAACAGAACACTCAGAGTAGATAGGAGTGGCAGGTCCATGGAACATGGTGGGCAAAAAGGATGGAGCAGGGGCATGCACAAAGACATCGGAGGGCAGGGGGAAGGAGAATAGGACAGCAAGCTAAGCACAGAGTTTAAGCAGGAGGTCAATGATGTGGCATAGAATTGGGCAATGGAGGGCAGGAGGAGTGGACTGGTACATCATACTAAATTGAGGGCAGTGGCAGCACATCAGACCATGCATGGCAGGAGGGAGGAGGCTAGTCCATGGATTCACACAACAGAGGATAGGGAGGAGGGGGATGGGGCAGCAAGCTAACTGTTCAGAGAAGGCGGGTATTAGGAACTTTATTGTTTTTAAAACGTGTGTCTGTGCGAACTACTTAAAATATGAACAAGTATGCAGCATAATCTCACTTTTATTCAGGAAGAAGAGGACGTTTGTGACTGTGACTCCGGGCTCACTTGGCAGAAACACCCCCTGACCCTCCACCCCCTATCGCAAAATGTAATGCCCGTGAAAAGGGTAGGTGAACACAGTGTTATATAGAACATAGTCCTAAGAGCACGATTGAAAATGAAAACTAGATATATTGTATGGTATAAACTATGCACCAAAAAGTGTGATATAAGATGAACCGGGCGTGAAATATAATATGCAATACATTGTGCGCAAAGACAGATTCATTGGAGAGCGTGAGATAGCACAGGCACTAGCGCGTGCTATGCGATATGCGCCTTGGAGTGTAATATGCACAGGGCAGTGTTGTGTAGCCTAACTAGTCTCTAAAGTTGTAATATAAAATAGGTGCTGGGGAGTGTAACGTTGCATATGCACTGTGACAAAGATATGGATCCCAGATTGTATTATGTATGGCATAGCACTGTGCGTTATAACATAGGCATCGAGGAAGGCACGTTAAATGGGGCAATATAACCCGAGCGAAGACAAGTGTGGCATGACATATTCACGGGGTGGTGTTACAGTGCACATCGGCTAGAGAGTGTCATAGCATATGCACTAGCTGGTGGAATACAACACAGAGGTGTGTGGCACTCGGCAGGCAATGGTGGGTGTAACACAGCATTGTGCTCTGCCAGGAGCGCGCTGTGACTCTCAAGTGATGTTCGTCCCCTTTCCAGAGAGTAAAATAAAAAGTATTACACATCCGGCAGTGGATGTGTATTTTATTAACCGTGAGGGGGGTTTCTTGCATAGTTTTGGTCGAATTTTTGTCGAATCCCCTTTGAATGGCTTGGTGTGCATGTGTATTAAATGTGCCCGTCAATAGCTACCCATGTTTGTATAAATAAACGACAAGGGTGTCTATCGGGATTAGGCACGGTAGCGCATCAGACATGTCAGAGCTTCACTAGTGGTGTAAATACATTCCACGTGGATTCACTGTATGCATAGTCGCCTTTTAATGAATATCACGCAAATCATCATGGTGATAGGTACGTACGGTTTGTCCAGCATGTCCTAGGTGTGTCTATAAATATATTTTTTTTTAAAATAATAAACAACAGTGGCCGGCCCTGGGGATTGGGGCCAAAAAAATATAATTAGGAGACAGGCCCTGGGGGATGGGGTCATCAGGGCCAATATATTAGAATAAGAAGGGGAACCACACAGACCCCCTTCTTAAAAAATTAAAATAAATAAAAGACTGGCATCGTGCCGGAGGCCACGCCCCCTCCTTGCAGCACTCTGCAAACGCGCCCCCTGGCGAGTTGTAAGTTGGGGAATTAATTCCTCTTCAATACTGAGGGTCCCTGAGGGCCAACTAGCCCAACAGGCATCTCCAGTATGCGCCAGGGAGCTGCGCTACAGACAGGTGTTCTGAAGCCAAGCCCCTTTTTACACCTCTCTGCAACGCAGCTCTGTGGCGCTTACTGGAGGTACCTAGTGGTCTAGTTTGACCCTAGGGACCCTTAGTATTCAAGGGGACTTAATCTCTCAACTTAGAACAGCCACAGGGCGCGTTTACACAGTGGTGAAGGGAGGGGACGGGGCCTGAGGTGACGTGTGCAAACACGCACTATGGCACGTTTTAAATTGGGGATATAATTTCCCTTCAATACTGAGGGCACCTGGGGGCTAACTAGCCCACCAAGTGCTTCCAGTAAGCGCCACTGAGCTGCATTGCAGAGAGGTGGTCCAGGCGGTGCCACTTTTTACACCTCTCTGCAACGCAGCTCTGTGGCACTTACTGGAGGTACCTAGTGGGCTAGTTGGACCCTAGGGACCCTCAGGATTCAAATGAACTTAATCTCCCAACTAAAAATGGACACAGGGCATGTTTACACAGTGGTGAAGGGAGGGGACGGGGCCTGAGTTAACGTGTGCAAAAACGCCCTGTGGCCTGTTTTAAGAGGTAGTTTTAATCCCCCTGCCCTATTATATACTAGGGGCTTACAGAGGAGGTCATGCTAATCACAGGGGGACCCCAACGCATAATGTTCCCTAGTGTATGTAGGTGTTTTCACTGTATTCTAAGTGTCTTTTAACATAGCACTGGCTCTAGGACTGGTTAGTCAGACTCAGTTACCACCAGTATCCGTCTGAAAAAGTTGAGGGTACAGGATGATTTTGCAACAAGGATTCTTTCTGCTCTTCTTTTTGTTCTTTCTGCACGTTATCCTTCTCCCTGCACTTTTCTTCGTCTTTGAGGACTTCTGTTGCTTCTTTCTGCACTTCTTTTTTTTCTTTCTGTGCATTTTTTCTTCTTTCTTCACATGTCCTATCTCTGTAGGCATAGTTAGAAATTAGCATTTAAAAAACCTTTGAAATTCACAGAAAAAACCATAGGTTTCAGGCACGTTATAGTTAGGAATTAGCATTTAAAAAACCTCAGAAATTCACTGAAAAAACCATAGGTTTCAGGGGTGTTATAGTTAGCTGGACTTTTCACTTGTACAAAACCATTGAAATTCCCCTGTTATAGTTAGTTCAGCTAACTATAACTCGCGCGCCCGCAATGCACTGCTGATGACATCACATATTACATCACTCATGACATGGTCAGTGACATCACTCATGACATCACTGATGACATCTCAAATGACATCACTGATGACATCACTGATAACATCATCCTTGTGATAGAGTGGCAGACCTCCTCTCACCCTAATATAACCTTTGATACACACATTCAAAAATAGAGACTAAAATTTTCAAAACAATGGACATACCAATACCAGTTACAACAACCTCTTCAGTAATTCTAAGATCCACATACACATCCACTCATTCACCAACAGTCCTATACAGTCACTCATACATGTACTCATTTATCATATGTACTCATACACCTATACATCCTGTTACACAATGCCACTAATCCATAGAGTTACTCACACACATAGTCACTCATGCTAATAAAGAATCAAACATACATTTACTTGCATATACAGTTATACACACACCACCACACTTACTTCTACGGAAACGTACACATACTTAGTCTTTTAAACAATCACGTATAGAAACACTTACTTATTCATACAGGAACTCTTTCAATCTCTCACTCTCACATATACTCACTTATATACACCAATAGTCACATATACTAGTTTAAAACATATGTAGTTACTCATAAAGACACTATTGAGACAGTCATTCACTCACTAACACACCCATACACACACTCATCCACCCATACAGTCCTGCACACATGCTGTCTTCAACACATACACACAGTGAGTCACTCATTCATGCACCTATGCACTACATAATACCCCCACCGAACCATGCAGACACTCAGACTGATACTCAAAAAACCAACTAATAACCTACATAGACACCCATGTAGCTACTCACCAACCCATGCAGCCACTTATACACAAAGTGAGAGACTGATACAGATATTTACATATTTAAACATTACTCACTAAGCCATGTATTCACTGATACACTTAATCAGTCAGTTACACAATCAATTTTTCAAAAACAAATCATCCATTTAGACACTTATATACCCATTTATTCTTCCATCGACCTTGAGATATACAAATATAAAACATATTTCATTGTCAGATAAACAGACATTCACTGGATGAATTTGCAAGGTTTTTTAAATGCTAATTCCTAACTATAACGTGTGTGAAACCTATGGTTTTTTCAGTGAATTTGTACGGTTTTTTAAATGCTAAGTTACTTTACGCCATTCGTGGCGTGCGCGCCCACTTAACGCAGTTCGTTCCGTGCACGCACCGTGCGCGCACAGTGAGCACGGGGTGCGCTTCGCGCACCGCGCGCCCACTTTACGCAGTTAGTGCCGTGCACGCACGGTGGGCACGCGGTGCGCTACGCGCACCGTGTGCCCACGTTACGCTAGATGGGCCATGTACGCACGATGCGCTTCGCGCACCGTGCGCACATGGAGGACATATGATGCACTTCGTTTCGAAAGGTAATATTTTAATTTTTCGTATATGCCCTTCGGGCACCAATTGCACACGGGGTGGGGAGAGTGTGGATAATTTTTTTTTTTTTATAATTTTTTACCGTACGCGTACGGTAAGCGTAATCGGCAAAATTAGCGAAAAAATAAAAATTCCGTTTTTGGCCTTGGGGGATCTTTGGGGACTCCCTCAACATTGCTATGTGTGTGGGAGCTGTCTAAACAGCCCCTTTACATGTTTTTGGGCTTAATATTTTAAACATCACTATCAGTGCGAGAGAGAAAATGGCGGCCGCCGCTTCCTGGTTTCGGCCGATTCGAATGTTTACTAAGATCTAAGAGCCAATCAGAATCGCGCTCGCGCACGCCACCGTACGCGTACGGTAAACGTACCGTAAGCGCACCGTAAGCTGGCTCAGATATATATATTGATTTAAAGGCTATTTTCTCAGAATCTACTGAACAGATTTACACCAAACCTACAAAAGGCACTTCCTTGACCTGAGGACTACCTCTCTGCCAAATTTCTAGTAATTCTGTTCAGCCGTTCGGGCTGTAGCCCTGTCTAAAGGTCCTATGGAAAAATGCATGGGAAAAACGTGTTTTGGGACCCCCCTTTTATCTCAGCCCCCGCTTGACGAATCCCCCCGAGACTTTCAGGGAAGGAGCAGAGCGTAGCGCCCCACCTATTTTGAAAAATTCGCGAGGATTCGTCGACCGGCGCCAAAGTTATTCAAAATAGAATGTTGCGGATTTCCTATGGAAACGTGGTCCTAACTATAGCTACCTACTGGCGACCGCCAGTAGGTAATATATATATATATATATATATATATATATGGGGCACAGTGAGATTATGACAAATTTCCCCTATTCCTTCTTGGCTTCTAAGCTTTCCACTGGTTGCCATGTTCTGTATCTCCTGAGCTTCCACTGCTGGTCTTCTCCCCCGTTTTATGAGCTGAAACCTGTACCCTTATACCTAGCGTCTGCTTTAGATTATAAGTGTCAGATATCCACACACTTTCCACCCCTTTTAATCTTAACGTGACCCAGGGAAGGTCCACAGTTTTGTGTTTTTTCTAATTAGCAAGGACTATTTTTACTTTTGGCAGTTCTAGGAGGGTGTTTTTGAATTTTATTTCATGTGCACCGCAACAGATGTCACTTGACACATGCACTGCACATGCATAAATGCTGTAGCTGAACTCACGCTCTGTGCCTGGCCTTTATTTATTATTATTTTATATTTTTTTGTTTGGGCCGCTTTAAGCGTCGCATAACTGAGACTTAGGCACTCACCAGGTAACTATTGTGCGGCAGGCTTGACTTGCTGCCACGCTCTGACTTAGGAAGATGCATCCCGATATGCAATTGACACACGTGTAGGACACTTGTCTTTGTTCCTAGTCCATAGGTGCAAACCAGGCACGAAGGTTTAAGCAGCATTAACTGACTCAGTGTGGCAGCGCAAGCAGGGGCATGTGATTATGTGCTTTACTGAAGTATACACCTTGCTATTTTGATATTATAATATGTGTTAACATGAATTGCTTTTTGCTTTGCAACATGAATTGCTTTTTGCTTTCCAATATAATTGAAGTCTGTTTTCTAAAGCATCTAGTGACTACTGTACACATGTCTATATATTTTTTCTATTTTTTAAAATATTTTTTCGATGTTTATTCTTTGACCCTCATTTTTGCTTTCAAAAACACAGCCACTTCTGGGTCACGGAGTGACTTTGACAAAGACCGTGAGGTTGAAACATGTCAGTCATTAAACCCTATTGTTTCCCAACCTCATGAGGGCGGCTTTTCCCTTTGTTCGTGTAACGTGAGGACTTATATATTCACTGAAAAAACCATAGGTTTCAGACACGTTTTAGTTAGTAATTAGCATTTAAAAAACCTTAGAAATTCTATGAAAAAACCATAGGTTTCAGGGACATTATAGTTAGTTGGACATTTCACTCGTACAATCATTTGGGATGTCATCAGTGATGTCACTGACCATGTCATGAATGATGTAATATGTGACGTCATCACCAGTGCATTGCGGGGGCGCGAGTTATAGTTAGCTCTACTAACTATAACGGCCGAATTTCTCTGGTTTTGTATGAGTGAAATGTCCACCTAACTATAATGTGCCTGAAACCTATTTTTTTTCGGTGAATTTCTATTGTTTTTTAAATGCTAATTTCTAACTATAACGTTCCTGAAACCTATGTTTTTTTCAGTGAATTTCAATGGTATCTTAAATGCTAATTTCTAAATATAACGTGTCTGAAATCTATGTTTTTTTCAGAGAATTTCAAAGGTTTTTGAAATGCTATTTTCTAAGTATAATTTTGAAAAAACATTTTTCCTATTTATTTAATTATTATGAATATTTTGTATTATTTTGTATTTTCTAAAAGATAAATATTCATTATTGTTTTTAAATAAAAAATTGGAGCCGCGCACCCATTGTGTACCCGTCTCGATCAGTGCGCAAGTCGTGTAGGATGCGCGCTTCGTAAGCAACGTGGGCGTGAATTACGACCCCACGTAGTGTTACGCTCAGAGTTGCGGTCCTCGCACTGGGTGCACGAATCCGCCGTGACTTTTTAGCTTCTAAATGTATATATATATAACTTTTACATGTATATTAAACCAAGAGATTATTTACTTTTTTTATAAAAATGATATCTTTGTAAGTAGAATAAAGGTAACTTACTAGTAAATATATTTTTTTAGAATTCACGATGGGTGCACGTGGTGTGCCTGCATGGTGCGCGAATTCGGGTGAATTTTTCAAAGGAAGAAATTCATTGGTTCGTAACTTTTTCATTCTTGAATTTCAAGACCCCACCCATCTTTTATTCTTCTTTGCAGAGCCTCAGCAGAGAGACTGCAGCTCTGATTTCTGTGTACTTTTTCTGAATTTTTGGGTGTTTTTGAAAAACAGCAAGGACAACAGGCTTCTTCCAACATTACACCACAGGTTCATCCAGAGGAAGAAGATAATGAAACAGACCGAGTGAAGGAAAGGTTTGAAAGTGTTGTCTGGGCTTACTTTTCCATCCATTAAGGACAAAAGAAAGTGAATGCACGGAACGTTACGTGCACTCTGTGCCAAAGGGTCCTGTCACGTGGATCGGAAAAAAGTATTCATGTGGCACCTCAACCATGCTGAAGCATCTTCAGACTATTCATCCAAGGGCGCTTGCACGAGAGCAACATCGTCTTGCAATGGTGAAGCAGGCTGCAGAACAAACCCAATCTGGAGGTGCAAGCACATCATCTGGTTCTCCAACTGCCCTGACAACCAGCATCAAGCCTGAAGTTGCGAGACTTAAACAGAGTTGTATAAAATGCAACAAAGCTCTCTGTATAGGAGAACAACCCATAGATGCAATTGTATTTGCAATCGCAAACCACTTTTGCTAATTTTTTTGTTTTGTTTTTGCAATGTTACTAATTGCAAAATGTTGTGAAAGTTTTCACAGTTTATTCTGTTTATTTTTGTTTCATTTAGTAAAAAAATCACAAAAAATATATAAAATAACAACAAAAGAAAAAAAACAGTTCTTGTTAGAACTACCTATTCTGGTTAAAAAAGAGAAACATCTATGTTGTGTATGAACTGTACTGATAATATCTGCATGATTACATTGGTGCATGAATACTGTCTGGATGAGTAGATAATTGCTTCGTTAATATAAGAGTGATTGGATGAATGCTTAGGTACTGAGTAGATGTGAGAAGATTTCGTAACTATTGCGTGAGTGATTGCATGAGTACAAGAGTAGAACCTGGGTGATTACATGAGTGCATTAGTAGTATGCAGGTGCTTGCATGAGAGTATGGGTAGTGCATGAGTGATTGCATCAGTACATTGGTAGTGCCTGAGTTATTGCATGAGTGTTTGGGTAGTGCCTCGGTTATTAGAGAAGTGTGAGGAGAGTGCATGGTGAATTTATTAACCCTGGGCGTAATTTGCGTAGTAGCGCTATGCGCAGCTACGCAAAGTGCACTTCGCACTACGCGAGATACACGTAGCACTACGCAAACTGTGTAGTGCGCTGTTCACGATGATTGCACAGTGCCTGATGCTTGTCCACACTGTGCAATCATTGAAAACGGCATCTTGCACAGTGCGGGCTGTCATTTTCTGCCGCTCGAGTAAATTCGCGACCACTCGCTATGAGAAACCTGACCTCCCTGCATTGAGAATCTCGCCGAGAGGTTTATTTTTCACGCTTGCAATTGGCAACTTGATGTTGCTGAGCAAGAACAAGGAAAAAGTCTCGCCGGGATGTCATTTTGTTAGCTCGCGGTCGCCAACTTGACGCTGAGGACCGCGAGCGAGCAAAAAATGCCAACTACGCTACGCTACATGTTTTTGCACTGTGCTACATGCAATTCGCGAAGTAGCACAAACTACGCAAACTGCACAAGCGTAGTGTAGTTGTCTGCCCAGGGTTAGAATTTTTTAAGTGCTTGGGTATTGGCGGAGTGTTTGGATTAGTACATGGTAGTGGCTGGGTGACTGGAGGAGTGCACGGGGAGTGACAGTGTGATTGATGGAGTGCCTGGGTACTACCTGGGTAATTGGAGGAGTGAATCAGTAGTGTGGAGGTGGTTAGGGGAGTGCATAGATAGTGCATATTTGATTGAAGAACTGCATGTGTTAATGCCTGAGTCATTGTATAAGTACATGGAAAGTGACTGGATATTTAAGAGTGCTGGAAGTAGATAGCATAGTGAATTTATAAGTGCTTGGGTTTTGGCGCAGAGATTAGATAAGGACATGGTACTGGCTGGGTGATTGGAGAAATGGATGGAGAGTGACAGTGTGATTGCTGAACTGCATGGGTTCTACCTGGGTAATTGGAGGAGTGAATCAGTAATATGGAGGTGGTTAGGGGACTGCATAGATAGTGCACATTTGATTGTAGCACTGCATGTGTTAATGACTGAGTCATTGTATAAGTACATGGATAGTGACTGGATACTTAGAGTGCTGCAAGTTGACAACATGGTGAATTTATAAGTGCTTGGGTTTTGGCACAGTGATTGGATAAAGACATGGGACTGGCTGGGTGATTGGAGGAGTGCATATGTAGTAACAGGAAGAATACTAAACTGTATAAGTAGCACTCAAAGGATTGCTGCTGTGAATGTGTTTGTAGCTGGGTCATTGCATGACTACATGGGTAGTGACTGGATGATTAGAGTACTGCAAGGAGAGCGCCTGAGTGAAGTTGTAAGTGCTTGGATATTGGCAGAGGGATTGGATTAGTACATGGTACTGGCTGGGTGACTCAAGGAATGCATTTGGAGTGACAGGGTGATTGCTGGACTGCATGGATAGTACCTGGGGAATTTAAGATGTTAATGAGCAGTGTCTAGGTGGTTAGAGGACTGTATGGATAGTGCAGGGGTGAATGTAGTAGTGCATGGATAGTGTTTGGGTTACTTAATCTTACCTTTACAATAGTAGATATCAAAGTATTCGAAATAATTTTTGCTGTTGTTTTTTAAAATTTTTAATTTTAAAAACTTTCAAACTTTAGAATTAGTGTCTGTAAAAGAGAAGAAAAAATACAATTATAACATATAATATTATAATTTTAAGAACACAACATAATTTTTCCATTATATAACATATTCAGTTTGCCTTTTTTGCTGTTCTCAGAATATATTGAATTTCACCATAGACAGTGATTTCAATGTTACTCATCATATAACAGTGGGCAAAAAAGTACAATCTATAAGATTGTCAAAAAAAACAAATCTGTGTCCAAAATATTTACAACAAAGTCAACTATCTCTTCACATTTCCAAAATTAAACACCCTCAATAACATTGCATATAATACAAATATCAAATATATAAAATGCTTCTTTCTTAGAGAATTTTCTAAATTCAATATCAAAGTAAAGAAATGATAATTGAATCAGCTATTCTTCATAACTTCCCTATAGTCTAAATGATGCTCTTTAAAACATTTGCATTTCATATCAATATCTTCCCACTAGGTCAAATGATATTCTTGAAATCCTTTATATTAAAATTATCCAAAATAATCTCATTAATTCATATTGACATATTCCTAATAGGCCGAATTATGTTCTCAGAACTTTGGCATTAAGAATATTAGGTATGAATGTGGGTATTTGTTAGGTAAATGATATTTGAAAATCAAATGGGCATCATTACAATATGTCCATCCTTTATTGCACTTTAAGGGGCCGATTCCGATCTCGCTCGGAAGGGCTCTGAACGCGATCTGGCCGTAAAAAGTACGAGCCGTACGCATGTTCTCCGCCCGACTCGTGCAGCTGTACGAGCGAGCAAGAACGGTGCGAGAAACGCGAAATTGCCGACCGAATCATTTCCGGGTGCGAACCCCTCCGTGCGCCTCGTCTGTAAGCAAACCGTGCCGTGCAATGGAGGCAGATTCCGACCGAGCCAGTACGATGCACGTGTCGGACAGCCAGATCGAGCCGAAGTTTTCGGCTAACAAAATGTCTGGGAAGCTGCCTTTGGGAGTCTGCGTCGGACCCCCCATCACCCGCACGACTCGGACACAGGGGGAGACCCAAGGGTCTCCCCAACACAGGCATATACGGTGTGGATGACACCGATGCGTACCCACTGTAGGGGGCACCCTTGTGCGAGTCGTACACATTCAGTCAATGGGAGACCGGCTCCCATTGACTTTTATGGGAGTCCGACCCAACCAAGTCCGGCAGCATGCGGCCGTATCGTACTCGCTCAGTCGGACTCGGTCGGAAAACACTCCGGATCCGGCTCGGTCAGAGAGCTTTCCGACCCAGATAGGAATCAGCCCTATAATAGACAGTGTAGTGTCCAGATGTCAAAGAAGGTCCATCATGGAAAATAATTGCTACTGCTATGAAAATTCTTCCTGATATTGATAGTTGACTTGCTACAACATTTTTAATTCAAGTTTCAAATTTTCTTCCATCTGCTCTACAACGTTGTATCATTAAAATTATATATTGTCCAAATCTTTGTATAAATAATGTTGATAACATTTCTGATTTGCACTGGCCACACATATTTTGATTAGCTGATTTAACTAATTTGTTAAAAGACACTGTTTTACACTCCGGTATCGTCAAACATATGAATCTTTCAGTGTCTATCTTAGTGGTAGAAGTAAATGTACAATTTTCACATTCATGTTTCCATGAATAACAAAGTCCAAACAGATTTTCAATCAGTATTCCTTCATCTTCCAATACTGCAAGCATATACATAGGAAATTCCTGAGCATCTTGTTGCACATTCTGTGTGCCCACCCCAGCGCCTTGAGACCCTCACGGGTGTGTAGTGCGCGCTACAAATGGACTGATTGATTGATTGATTGAAGAACCAGAACATATATCCAGAAGATTGTGAATACCAGAAAGGATTTAAGTTTTATCAGTTCTCAATTTATCAAAAATAGAACGCAACAAGGAACAAAACATTTTTTCTCGATTCTCCATAATTTGCTGTTGGAGATTTTCTAGAAAAAATACGATGTTCACCACTACATTAGCATAGCAGTTGATACCTGAACTATTTTCTAACTGATATCCTACAATCTCATCAACAGTGTCCTTTTTCTTTTTGTTTGAAATCTTAACATTGTCTTGATTTTTTTTCTTCTTTTCAACTTCACTACAGACATTCTCATATCCTCGTTTTTGACCTACTACACGCTTTTCATATACAGGATATTCACCTAATTTGGGAGTATACAGTCTTCTTAACCGATTATACTCTCTTACACAATTTGCATCTGCACTAATCTTTCTCTCATCAAAATCAATCAAGTACAATCCAGATAAAGTTCGGACTTGGGACAATGCAATATATACCATACCCTCTTTAAACACGGTACTTCCAATGTTTACCAAAGCATTGTCTACACTTAAACCTTGAGATTTATGAATGGTCACCACATATGCTAAAGAAAGAGGAAACTGTTTTCTACAAACATACAAATCTTTAACAAGCAATCTGTTTTACTTCTTCAATCTGCTCAAATTTGATTTTCGAAAATTCAATTCCATCTCTATTTTGATAATTAACAAAATCAACAACTTTTCCCATTGCTCCATTTACTAAAACGTTTTCCTCATCCAAATTATGCAGTAAAATTACCCGACAGTTTTCACATACATAGAAATTATTTTCGAAACCAGCAGTTTTAGATATAGATTTTTCCAAAGAATCCAATTTTGTTTTTAATTTTTCCAACAAAATAATATTAATTCCTTCATGCTTTATTTTATCAATGGCTTCCATTTTTATTATTTGTTATTTTTCCAGCTTTAAAAGTTGTTCATTGAATGTAAAACCCTCTCACAGTGTTGGCATTGGGCAGATTATAGATTTATTTTCTAAAAAATGTTGGTATATTTTTTCTGGAGCTACATTTTCATTTGGAAACAAGTTTGTAAGTAGCCGACTTTGCAATGCTTCTTTGCTATGTTCTGTCAATACTCCAATTCTTATATCTTGAAGAATTGTTCCATAATCTTCATCACTTGCCTGTCGCATATTTTTAATAAGTTCTTTGTGTTCAAAATATGACCAAAAATTCACATTTCTGACACTTCCCAAAGATTTTCTGGTGTCTTCATGCACAAGTGTTTTAAACACTGGGTGCCCTTTTACAGGAGTAAGTTGCAGTAGATCACCAAAAACTATTACATGTTTTCCTCCAAATAGGACATCGTATTCTGTTTTTAAAATTTGCTGCATTCTTAAATGCACAAAGGCAAGCATTAAGTTTGAGACCATGCTCACCTTATCAGTAAGTAAGTAAGTAAGTAAATGTTATGGTTTAGTCAATTAAAACCTTAACAATATATAAAAAGACAAAAACAAAATTTTTTTAAAAAAGAAGAAAACTCACTGTACAACAACTTAAAATCAAAAGAAAGGAATTTAAAAAGATCATAAAATGACATTGTTTCACAGATAGTTTACCACATTATTATCCATTTTTCAGATGTCAAACCTGGTGATTTTTGTGTGCCTGATCAAAAACGTTCAAAAATGTGATCAGCTTACAGTTTAGTTGTGTGTCCGATGGATTTAAGCTTGCTATTACAGCAGCTCTACAGGATCTGACGCCTCTATCATTAAAAATGTGTCTAAGAAGAGCGACTCGAGCATTATGAAGTTGATTACATATGCAAATAATGTGAATAAAATCTTCTTTATGGTAGCCGCAAAGTCGACATGATTTTGACCCTTTATATAACCAAGTGGGCTGATCCGCTGCTGATGGTAATTTTCCAAATCGTATATCCATCAGTTGCTTTTTCAGGTAAACGGAAAATGTCACATTCAAATAGTGAGCTGGTGCCAGTGTCTTGTAGTTGTTAATCACCATCCAAGCGTGCGACCTTGTCCTGAAGATGTTTTTATCAATTAGTAATGAATGAATTTTTGCTACTTTATTTAGTGTTTGTTTGAAGGTTAAATAGGACAAGTTTCTATTCCATAAATCTTTTGTACAGGTTATTGCCAGGGAATTGTTTAGATATTGGTTGTAGGGTGATTTCCTATTATGTTCAACTTCTGTCCAAAGTGCTTTGTTAATTGGTGATTCTCCCACGTTCAATTTCAATCTATACCAGAGCTTTATGGTCGCATACATTCTTCCTATTGATTCGTTTAATAGGCCAAATTCAAGACGCACCTGGGCTGGCGAAGCTGACCGATCTATCTGAAAAACTTTTTTATTAGTTGATTTAATAGTTCTACATCTCTGCCATGAAAGGTTGCACTAGCATATGTTATTGTAGGGAGAATTTTCGCCGTCATTACCGCTAGCAATGGTTTATATGAAGGACCTTTCAACTTCTTTGCCAATTGTCTAAAGGCGAATATAAGTGCACTAGTCCTCTGGGTCATATATTTTTTCTGTTCTGTCTGATTTTGAAGGTTGTCTATGTAAAATCCCAAATATTTGTAGTTCTTAACTTCCTCTAATTGACTGCCATTAAGCCAGAAGATTTGTTTACTTCTCTGCCGACTTCCAATGACCATTGTTTTTGTTTTTGATGTATTTATCTCTAGGTTGTTCTCTGAGATAAAGGCTGATGTTTCGTTTAGAAGTCTTTGTAGACCAACTTTTATTAGACTCAGTAGCACCACATCATCAGCATACGAGAGGTGTGTGATTGCTAGCTCGCCTAATTTCGATGGGTGAGAGTTAGTACCATCTAGTCTCTGTGCAAGGTTGGATAGGAACAAATTAAAAAGATGTGGTGCCAATACGCATCCTTGTTTAAGGCCTTTTGTTGTTGTCAGCTTTCTTGATAATCGGCTGCCATCACCAATTTTAATCCTTATCCATGTGTTTGAATAAAATAATTGTATTCCCCGCATTATCCTTTCGGGAATGTTCCAGGTTCGCAGTTTTTTCCAGAGGAGGTGGCGGCCTACACTGTCAAATGCAGCCTTTAGGTCTATGTAGCAGAGGTAGAGTTGTTGTTTCCTCTGTTTAGATTTATTTGCCATTATGGATAAAGCTCAGATGTTTGAGATTGTCCCAATACCCTGCGTAAAACCAGTCTGATTCACTGGGATTAAATTATGGCTATCTGACCATTCCTTAAAATCTTCCAGAATAAGTTCTGCATGGTGTTTCGCTTCGACATCCAGGAGGGCGATTAACCTGTAATGTGATGGGTTCTGTCTGTCTCCACCTTAATAGATGGGAGTCAGTATTGAACCCTGCCAGTTCAATGGAATGCAATTTAGGAGCTCTATTTCATTATATAGTTTGAATAAGTGCTTGCTCCAAAATATTGGGTCATTTTTAAAAATGATTTGCGGGACTCCGTTAGGTCCTGGCGCCCCATCACCTCTGCTCGTCTTTATAATGCGTTTTATTCCATCTAATAACAGATTTTCCTTTACTTTTGATGGGGTAGTGCCTATGTTTTTAGGGGTTTTTAATTTGATTTCCCCTGGTTTTTGATCTGGGGCCTTTCTTTTCCTTTTATATTGTTTCTCATCCTCTCCTATATTGATTCTTTCACTATCTCGTTGTGTAATGTTTTCCATTGTGTTATTTTTCTCCAGAAGCACCTTGATCTTTGCCCCTAACATGTCGTGAGTTACTGTTTCTGTAAAGTTTGCGGTTAAGAATTTGGCCCACTCGAATTCCTGTATGTTTGATGATAACTCATTTACCGGTCTTTGTAGTTAATTTATAATTCTCCAGAATGTGTTTGAATTCGCTTTCTTAGCGCTACTAAGTAGTTCGGCCCAGAATTTATCCTTGCTTGTTATTTTTTCATCCCACTGTTACTTTTTATAAGTTTTTCTCAATTGCCGTACCTTGCCCCAGGCTATTTGGTCATGACTAGTTCTTTTTAGTCTCCTAATGGCCTTTTTGAGTTCCCCTTTCAAAACTCTTAGCCCTTTCGATGGTCTCTGAATTATTTCATAACTGATTCTTTGTTTTTCCTTTGGTTGGCGTCTCACCATCATCAGTTTTGAAAGCTCCAAAGTGAATCTTTCCCAGGCTAGGACTTTATTCGAGGCCTCCAGTTCGCCAGCCATTATCCTCAGCTTTAAGCTGGACTGTAATGTTTCCATTGTTTGGGTAGACCATTTTAAGCATTTTAGGTCAGTTGTGTAAATACTGCCTTTTATTTCCGTTTCCGCTTGGTATTTGCCAATTTTTAGCCCAAAACATACATGCTGATAGGAGTGATCACTCCTTGTAGTGTACTCTTTAGAAAAGTGTATGAGATGTGGTATCAAAGAAACTGAGATAGCTGTATAATCCAGTCTTGATCTGGTCTTTCCTCCATGAAAAGTTTGCTTTGGGGGGAAATCGTCTGATGTCCGCCCGTTTATTATTCTCATACTAAGATATTCCAAAGCATTGACTAGGCGTCGGCCTTCAAGGTCTGGTATTGTGCTCTTTTGCTGATATTGCTGCGGGACATTCCAGTATATATTGTCCGCTGATAACTTGTCGTCTTCATCCGGGGTGTGTATTAAATTGGAGTTAAAGTCCCCTGTGGGGTGTGAGCTCCTTATATCTGTGATTATGTTAATCAGCAGGGCGTTTTGTGCTTTTTTACGTCGTGCTGATGGATGCACATATGTATTGATCAGCAGAACAGTTTTTGTTGAACATTTGGATCTGTTGTAGTTAGGTGCTCTGATCCAATTTTTAATGCTACGGATATTTATACCGCAAGACCTCCTTTAGGTCGCCCATATTTTTTATTTTTTATTGCTGGAACTGTATAATGTGTATATTTTGGCAGGGGAAAGTCTTCCTGTGCCCATGTCTCCTGCAGAGCTATTATGTCGCACTTTTCCCAATTGTTGGGTTGACAGCCGTTTCCTAACCATTTTTTTGCCCCCGCAATATTCCATGAAAGCAGCTGAATATTTCCTAGGTCTTGCTTATCTGTTGTAACTTCATGTGGTCAGCATCCTTTTTCTAAGCTTAACGCTCCTGGAAGCCAACCCCATTTATCCTGGCATGGAGTAGTTTCGGTTATTTGTTCATTCAGTTTTTCTCTCTTTAATATAGCCGGAAGGTTGCTACCTATTGCTCCTTTGGGTACTGTATGTTTACGCTCGGTAGATTCTTTTTGGTTTGAGCCGTTCTTCTTATTATAAGCAGGATTTAAGATCAAAGGGCCTGGGTAACGAGTGCTATTGGCCTTGACAGTTTAATTCCCCAAGCTTCAAATTGCAGAATACTTTTCATGATTAACTGGACATCTTCTTTTGACTGCCATGTAGTTAAAGTTTGCTCTATGTCTTTATTATTTCCCTTTGTTATAAATTCTACAGCCAGTAAGTTTGACGAATGCAGATGTTTTAGAGCTGGTACACTTGCCGTCAATTTCAATATGTTCCCTCTATTTAGCGTATCTTGTGGGCCTTTAGAGACAAATTCCGGTGTCATAAGAATTTGATGTCTCAGGGATTGATACGGTTGCTCTATTTGTAATTTATGGTCCTCGTTCTCTTCGACGGCTATAATTTGTGTTTTTTCGTCATATATTTTTGAATCCTTAAGTTTACATAATGGTTCGGCTTTACCGTTCTGTTATTTTGAGTTGAAATTTCCACCTTATCAATAATCAGAAGTTTAATTTTCTTTAGCACTCTTGAAACTTCATAACAAGCTTCTCCAGATAGCTTGTGGTATTCCAATTTGTTTTCATGTTCAACAGGTAGCATTAGTAAGCGATGTAATGTAATTCCTTTTATGTTGTGTACTGCTAACCCAGTTAGAGCGGTTACAACACAAGATAAATGTGAGTCAGTGGTTTTCTGTAGATAACTGGTCAAAACTTTAATTAAGAAACTTTTTCCTGTACCAGCTTAACCACTGACATACAGTCAGATAGGTTGAAATGATGTGCATGTGCATTCTTTTTTCTCATGAAGAAAACCATGGTCAATCTGTTGTCTCACTTGCTGATATATTTCTTTCTGTTCAATATTTAGTTGTTCTTCCAAGTTTCCTAAGTCCATAATATCATGTTGAGCTTGATGCATTGCTGTTTCCACTTCACTCATGGGGATTGCTGCTTCATTTTCCAAAATTGGTTGTCCTAGTGGATCTTGACTCAGTGTAGCAGAATTTTAACTATCTTGAGAATTGTCTCTACCAATCTCCGCTGCAATAGAAGCTTCTTGATCAATTTCTTCATTCAACATTTTGAGATAATTTGGGAAAACTGTGCATTCAATGCTATCTTTACATGCATTAAAAGAATCTTCATAGCACTGAAAATCTCCAAATAATTCCAGTTCCGTACGCCAAGGCTTGAAGAGTTGTAGAAGTGCTAAATAGTCAAAATCCCTTTTATCAGGACTATCGCAACTCAGTTTCCTGTGATTAATCCGATTTTCTTTGCTATGTTTCACCAAACTTCCTTCAGAAACCAATGCTCATTAGTACCACGCTGACATGCCATCAAATTAATCAATTGAGATCCTAAATGATCATCTCTCTCATGTACTTTGTCCATGAATTCCTTTGCAGAAACATTTTGAAGATGAACTCCTGTTTTTAATATGTGGTTGACTGCATATGAAAGTTCAGACAAGTCACTTTCAAACAAAAGATGAAATATATATGGGATACATTGTCGAAATCTTGGATCTTCTGCGTACAATCTTGTTCTACGATATTCTGATGCGGGAATCTTTACTGGTTGTTTGTCAGATCGTCCACCATTTCAATTGTGAAAGAGCTGTGGAAAACAACAAGCTTCCAAACTTTTTTCCAAAACACTCATGGGATTCCCCTTTGCTTTCTTCATTTGGAATAATTCAATAGTATTCTCCATCACTTCTTTGGAATGTAAAGGATATACACTATAATGTTCATACATTTCTTCACTTTTGCATATGTCCACTTTTTCAATTTGACCACTTGACATTTCACTATCATCTCCTAAAACTATTTCTTCCTCTTCCACATACACATTTTTGTAGTAATCATAGTTTTTTATGAGATACAATGTTGCCTTTTGCACTTTGCTGACATCTACTAATTCTCGCCAGATTTTCTTACTCTTTGTAGGAACACCATTAACTAGAATAACTACTGGTTCAGTTTCCTCTTTCTCTACACCAATAGTTTCAATATTTTTCTTTAAATCTAGAGGTAAATATACAGCTCTTCCTTTTAATCCTCTCTGTAAACCTGTGGGTGGCAACGTACCTGTTTTAGGCTCCATACTAACAACAGCCTGAAACGGGTGCACAGATTGAATCGGAATAGACTCATAAGTGTTTAAATCTACCAATTCTGGAGGAATAGCTATTAACTCTAGATTATTATAGACAGCTCTAGCTGGCATTTTGTTGTCCTCTAATTTGTTATAACAATATTTACAAATATGTTGATCAGTACCCAAATCAAAGCTATCCTCTAC
This sequence comes from Triturus cristatus, assembly GCF_964204655.1. Classification (NCBI taxonomy): domain Eukaryota; kingdom Metazoa; phylum Chordata; class Amphibia; order Caudata; family Salamandridae; genus Triturus; species Triturus cristatus. The sequence continues at coordinate 602,587,533 of NC_140585.1, forward strand.
CAACAAATAAGTTGCAAATTCCTTCCACTTATCATTATTTTCTCTTTCACTTTTTAAATACATATCAACATGCTTAGTCTGATTTTTATAGTGAGTTCGTCAACAACAAACACAAGCATAATGTGGTCTTTCACACGAAATTACCTTAAACTTTATAATTTCTTCTTCAAACTTCTCAGTACTACTATGTTCCACGTCTTCTTCAACACCTACTTCTATCAATGCCTCACTTAGTCTACACTCTTTTTCAGGACCAAATTAACAAAACTCTATTTCATCACTAACTTTTTTTACATCTGATACTGACCCATGCAAAAGAGAACTGTTTAAGTCATTTAAAAATATTGCTGGACTTTTTGCATAATGCAATCTTCTGACTAACTTCCGCTTTTGAGAGTGATGTACTGCTAACATTCTAAAATGCTGAGAAACACTTTGACACACTTTTCTAGAAAGACAAGCCAGAGAGTGACCTCGCAAAGCAGTATTTTTTCTCACTTTGCAAGGATCTAGTCCTTGCAACATCTTAATCTTAATCCCAAGTATACACTGGGGCTTTACTACATCTCCCTAGAACTTCATCAGCTATCACTTCTTCTACATTTCTAGGAACCATCTTTTCTTTTTAAATTGGACAACCGTTCTTCACTTCATAAGCACGACCACTGGTTTCAACTGCATACACTAATGTATTGGTTTGAAAATAGCTCTCTTCATTAAAAAAAGGCTCTGAACTTGAAGTGGGCTTCCATTCACCCAAAACATAAATTACAAAAGTTAGTCCTGTTAATTACTCTCTTCTTTTTACTTTTGGACTTCATAAAATGTATTGGCTTATCTAATGATCGAATCCTGTTTAAAATTAAAATGAATAATTTCCTTTTTAATTGAAAAGTCTTTTCAACAATAGTTTCAATCTGTTTCTTCTTTTTTATAAAATACTGGTCTTTTTTTATATTTCTTGGCATCTTTTTTTTCCTTATTTCATGAAATTAATTGTTTCTCATTTTACCATAGACTGTTTTTTGAAAATGGGATTTCCCATTAATTTCTCCTTTTTTCTTTTCATTATTCTTTGTTGTTGAGGTATTCTTTGTACTTTCTACATTGTGCAAACTGTTTCTTGTCTTTGAAAGTCTTTTAATAAATTCTATAGTTCTCTTACCGCAAGACTTTTTCTTTTTTCCCACATGTTGTACTTCTTCTAATTCTTGCGGTTATATTTTCTTCAAGTAATAGTCTTTCTTTTGTTGTCTCCTCTTTACTGTTTTTTTAGTCATGAAGAGTCTTTTTTAATGATGCTGAAGAATATCTGTTAAAAAAAGTAATATTATTAATATAAATCTATAAAATATACCAATCTATTACTAAACAAACACATTTTCCATAATAACCATTTAAGGCTTTGTTTTGATATCACAATACATTTACTGCCGTACACAGGTACTAACTGGATAATTGTAGTAGTGAATGACAAGGGTTTAGAGGAGTGCATGGGCAGTCCATAGAGCATTTTAATAGGGTCATTGCATATGTACATGGGTAGTGACTGGTTGATTAAAAAACAGTAAGGAGACTGCATGGTGAATTTATAAGTGTTTGTGTTTTGGTTGAGTGATTGGATTGGTACATAATATTGGCTAGGTGATTGGAGGAGTGCATGGGTAGTGACAGGGTGATTGCTGGATTGCATGAGTACTACCTGGATAATTGGAGGAGTGAATCAGTAGTGTATAGGTAGTTAGAGAATTGCATGCATAGTGCACATGTGATTGTAGCACTACATGTGTTACTCCCTGGGTCATTGCATGGATAGCAACAAAATACCTAGAGTGCTCAAAGGAGAGTGCATGGTGAATTTATAAGTGCTTGGGTTGTAGCAGAGTGATTGGATAAGGACATGGGACTGGCTGGGTAATTGGAGGAGTGCATGGGTAGTAACATGCAGATTACTAAACTGTATAGATAGCACTGAAAGGATTGTGACTGGGTACTGACTGGATGATTGGAATACTGTAAGGAGAGTGCATGGTGAAATGCTAAGTGATTGGGTTTTGGCAGAGTGATGGGATTAGTACATGGTACTGGCTGGGTGATTGGAGGAGTGCACGGGGAGTGACACTGTGATTGCTGGACTGCATGGGTACTACTTGGGTAATTGGAGGAGTTAATCAGTAGTGTATAGGTGGTTACAGGACTATGTTGATAGTGCACTTGTGATTATAACACTGCATGTGTTATGCCCTGGGTCATTGCATGAGTACATGGATAGTAACAGAATACCTAGAGTGCTGCAAGGAGAGTGCATGGTGAATTTATAAGTGCTTGGGTTGTGGCATGGTACTGGCTGGGTGATTGGAGGAGTGCACAGGGGTGACAATTTGATTGCTGGACTACATGGGTACTACCTGGATAATTGGAGGAGTGAATCAGTAGTGTATAGGTGGTTACAGGACTACATGGATACTGCACATGTGATTGTAGCACTGCATGTGTTAGTCCCTTGGTCATTGCATGAGTATATGGATAACGACAGAATACTTAGAGAACTGCAAGGAGAGTGCATGATGAATTTATAAGTGCCTGTATTTTGGCACAGTGATTAGATAAGGACATCGCAGACTGAATAAAAGAGTCCACAGGGAGTGACAGGGGAATTGCTGGACTGCATATGTAGTGCTCTGGAGATGTTATCACTGCATCAGTTAGTGCATGAGTCATTGCATGAATGCATGGGTAGTGTTTGGATACTGACTGGGTGTTTGCCCAATATAGAATCAGTAAATCATTTCTTGTGTACTTATAAAATCACATATTCACTACCTTTGCACTCCTGTAATCAGTTAGTCATCTCTTAATAATTGAGTAAATATACATACAACTATATAAATACAATCTAAACACATAGATGAGTCATTGCATACTATCTAGTTAAGTAGAAAAGTACAACAAACTAGAAAGAGTAAAATGTGGTGGTTTATATTTGAGCTACATCATGACTATTAAATCTAGAAATGTGCAACATCATCAAACTATGCCTCTCAACAGACTTAAGAAAAAGGCTAATTTACAACACCTTTTATGAGCATTTCTAAAACCACACTTTTATTACACATCTTCACCACTGTATCTAAAATGATGTGGCATCATTCAACGATACCTTTGCTTAACCTCTTGAGTGCCCATGACGAGATGGTCTCGTCATGGGCCGCGGTTGCGCTGTGCCCATGACGAGACTATCTCGTCATGAGCCCCGCCCGCTAATGAAACGCCCGGCACAGGGCGTGGAAAGGGCGGGGCACTCAAGGGGTTAAACTAAAAAAAAATCCTAATTAACACCACCTTATTTCACCATTCTATCTTTAATTATATACCATAATTTAAGTTTACCTTCAGTACAAATAACACAAACCTAATTAATAACACCTTATATGATCATCTTTCAAACAGCACAGTTCTGCTGCATCTTTACCAAAGTATCTATAATTATGCAGTAACATTTAACTATACCTTTGTAGAGAGAAGAAAAAATGATGCCTTATAAACTACACCTTATATGAACATCTTTCAAAATATACATTTGTACTGCATCTTCAACCAACTATCTAAAAACATGAAGCATCATTCAGCTAATCCTGTGAACAGAGTTAAAACTATATATATTATTGTACAGATTATTTTTCAAAAATACTTCATGTACAAATAAACTAACTCCAATATACATCTCTACATTTGATAATATATTTCAAACAATACAGTTTTACAATACTCTCAAATCTTTTTGAAATAAACCTCAAAAATATATAACTCACCTTTCAAATAAATCTGTTGAATGAAAAATCTCACACACTCAGACAGGATTTTCTTTTACACACAGTCAATATAGATCACCAGACTCTGCAAGGTGAAACCAGTAATGGCAAGATTTCCCTCTATTTTTCCATACAAATACACATAAGCAACAAATGACATTGCTTCCCAGAGATTTTGAAATTCAAAAACACATTTCCATTGTTCATAGATAAGAACCCTTTTCAACTGACTTCTTCACCCCTTCTCCTTAATATTAGTTTTCATAGCAGCAGGTCATGCAATATTCAACTGAACTGCCAGGTCACAAGTTCACCACACAATGTTGCAAATGACAACAGCATGTGTACTTGGCTTTGCAAATCATAAAGTTATTCTTTCTGCTGTACCTTCAAAACACTTTTTACTAACCAATAAGAAACTTGCTTTTTAAACAAAGTAAAATGCACCCTATTTTTGAATGTACAATGTTCCTAAACAGCCAATCAAATCTCTACTTTCTTAAAAACACCATTTTGTTCACCATTTTGGATATCTCTCATTCTACCAACTGACTACCTCAGCTACAGACATCTTTTCATTATCTCCAGTCATCACTTCAAGATGCTTTCAGTGTGGATTGTTGGGCACAGCTATGTTTACTGGTGCAAAAGGTATGCTGAACACAAGACCTTACTTTGCAAAATGTAGACATTAAATGGATTAGACAGAGAGGATTGAAGTGGCACCACTTGATGCCTTTGGTTGAAACCTTTTTACACCTCCAACCCCCTGACCTCATGATTGTGCACTGTGGTGACAATGACCTACGCACATTGACTGGGGTAGGTCTGGAAATGCTAATGAAGGACACCTTTGCAGAATTTATGTTGCTTTTCCCCCAAACTGGATTTGTATACTCTAACATATGCCAAAGACAGAAATGGAAGTGGTCCAATCAATTTTGTCCTCGGATTGAGAAAGCTAGGTAGAATGTCAATAAAGCTGTTTCTGCTTACCTCAGAGACCATAGAATGGGCTCCATATATACCAATAATCTAAGTTTCCATATGGAGGGCATCTACAGAAGTGACGGAGTACACTTCACTGATGAAGGGAACAGAGTGTTTCTCAACAACCTAAAGCTCTGCATCCGCACTTACATGTAGCTGCAAAAAACTCATAATAAACACAAGGGCTCTTTTTAGAGCCACCCAATAACCAAACATTTAACCTAGGTTTATATAAAAAAAAACGTAATTGTTTTTGCTGGGAGGCGCACACCCAGCGTGACTTAGAGCAGCGCACCCATCGCGTTCACACTAGGGGCCGCGCTGAGTGCCGCGCACCCCTCATGTTCACACCAGAGACCGCGCTGAGGGCTGCGCACCCATTGCGTTCACACTAGGGGCTGCACTGAGTGCCACGCACGCCTTGTGTTCACACCAGAGGCCGCGCTGGGAGGCGCGCACCCCTCGCATTCACACCTTTTATTAATTTACATTCACCCTGGGGACCCTGGGGCATGCCCAAATGTTTAGGGACCGTGGGGTAAACCTGCGGGAGCCAGCATTGCTTCTCCACACAGGGAGCTGCTGACATGCAGCTCCCCGAGTGGAAAACCAATTTGCTTTGCATTTTGGAAGCGATAACAGGAATCCAAAGCAGAGTTTGATATGACAGGGTGAGAGCCATGCTCCCGCCCTGTCATTGCAAACACTAGTGTCCCAGGGGTGGGTGCAGGAGCTGGCCCCGGGGGGTGGCAGTCCCCAGGGCCATCAAGGGCTCCAGGAGGGGGGACCGCACAGCCCCCTCCCTTTATTTAAGTAGCCCCAGGGAGGTGGCTCGTGCCGTCCCCACACAGGTTTACATTTTTAAAATAAAACAAGCCCCGGGGGTTGGCGGTCCCCGGGGCAGCGGGGGGGCCATGTACCCCAGTGAATAGTTTAGAAAAGCCCTGGGGGTGGCGGTCCCTGGGGCTTAGGGGGTGCCATGGAGGCCCTCCACAAATTAAAGAACAAGCCCCAGGGGCTGCGAGAGGGCCGCGTGCCCTCCCGCATTTTATAGGCATAGCCCCGGGGAGGTGGCATTCCCCGGGGCTGCGATAGCCCCCGCGGCCCACGCAATAACAAATTAAAAATTAGACAATGCCCCGGGGACCTGGTCCACCCGGGGGCGTATAGAAAATGAAGCGTGGGAACCCGTGCTTCGGTTTTGTTTAATAATTTTGGTGGGATTCGCAACCCCAACACGATTTCTGCTGAAATTATTTTAAAAAATGATTTTTGTGGCCCTGGCGGTCCTTGTGGGAGCAGGCCTGGGGGGTCAGGGTGTTTCTACCCTGCCCCCTTTTCTTGTTTTTCACCTTTGTTTTTACTGTTTTCTTGTGACTCGGTTCTTCACAAGATGGCTGCCAACACTTCTTGGTTTGGAGTGTTGGCAGCCAATCACAGTGAAGCTCGTGGGTGGGAGGGTTCGAGAATCCACCGCGTCCCTAGATATCAAAACTTTTATTTTTTGAATTTCCCAGCAACTATTTAATGAATTTACACCATTTAAAAAAAAGGACGCTTTCTGAACCAAGCACTACTTTTTTTCTAAATTTGGTGTAATTCCATTCAGCTGTTCGGGCTGTAGCTGTGTCTAAAGTTTCCTTTAGGAAATTGATTTTCCAACCTCTATGTTTTGAATTTCTTTCTCAGGAACCACGGAACAGATTTACACCATTTAGCAAAAAAGACTCTTTCTGAACCAAGGGCTACCTTTTTGCCAAATTTGGTATAATTCTGTTCAGCAGTTCGGGCTGATGCCGTGTCTAAAGTTTCCTATAGAAAATAACATGGGGAAAACATGTTTTGGTACCCCCCCTTTTTTCTCCGCCCCCACTTCGCAAATTACCCCGAAACTTTCAAGACAGGAGCTGACCGGAGCTCCCCACTAGTTTTGAAAATTTCGCAAAGATTCGTCAAATGCTGTCAAAGTTATTAGGAAAACATCAGTGATGTCATCAGTAATGTCACTGACCATGTCATGAGTGCTGTAATATGTGACATCATCAGCAGTGCATTGCGGGCGCGTGAGTTATAGTTAGCTCAACTAACTATAACAGGCAAATTTCTCTGGTTTTATATGAGTCAAATGTCAAACTAACTATAACGTCTGTAAAACCTATGTTTTTTTCAGTGAATTTCTAAGGTTTTTTAAATGCTAATTCCTAACTATAACGTCTGTAAAACCTATGTTTTTTTTTGTGAATTTCGAAGGTTTTTTAAATGCTCATTTCTAAGTATAACGTCTCTGAAACCTATGTTTTTTTCAATGCATTTCAAAGGTTTTTTTAAATATTGAACTACTATTGTGTCATTAATACTCTTTTTTCTAACTTTTCAACTACATAAAATAAACTGCAAAAGTACTATGTAATGTAATACATTTCACAAATTACAATGAGTTTTTAAATAATACAAAACAATTTAACATTCAGATAACAATTTTTCTCCTTTTTTTTGCTGTCATCAGCTACTACTTAACTTCACTGTTCACAGTGATGCCAGTGTAGTTTCATCATAAACAGCAGGGGAAAAAAAACAATGAACTACATTGTTAAAAAACCTCAAAACCCTATTTCTCTCAAATATAATACAAAATCAACACAAATAACACATCCAATAGTACTTCAAATGTTCAAAGCTTACCTTTACTTCGTAGATTGTCTGCAAATTTACCCAATACACCAGATAATGTATCAAAAATTTTGCTTCAAAAGCATCCAGTCTGAATTCCTTCAAGATCTTACGTAGTTTCTCTGCACAGTTTCCCAATACGCCAGATAATATATCAAAAATATTGCTATGAAAGCATCCAGTATGAATTCCTTAAAGATCTTACGTAGTTTCTCTGCACAATTTTTCCAATGCACCACATAATGTATAAAAAATTTCGCTTTGAAAGCATCTAGTATGAATTCCTCAAAGATCTTACATAGTTTCTCTGCACAATTTTCCCAATGCACCAGATAATGTATCAAAAATTTAACTTTGAAAGCATCCAGTATGAATTCCTTAAAGATCTTACGTAGTTTCTCTGCACATTTTCCCAATACGCCAGATAATGTATCAAAAATTTCGCTTTGAAAGCATCCAGTATGAATTCCTTAATGATCTATACACCTTCCCATTGAAGCCGAATAGTGTATCTAAAATCTTTGTTTCAGAAAAATTTAGTATGAGTTGGGTAATTCATAAGGCAATCTCGGTTTCATTTCCAAGTGTGTATCATTACAGTGACTCCAACCATTATTACACTTTAAATAAACTGTATACTGTCCACTTGTTGTAGTACTTCCAGCATGGAAAACAATAGCAACTGTTGCAAAAGTTATTCCAGAAATAGATACTTGATTAGCAACAAAATATTTAATTTTGGTTTCCACTTTTCCTCCATTTGGTCGACAGCGTTGCAGCATTATAATCAAATATTTTCCATATCTTTGTAGGCATAATGCAGATAGCATTCTTGATTTACAAGGAGAACACATCAATCATCTCATGATCAGCTTATTTTACTAATTTGGAAAATGGTACAGATTTTCAGTCAGGTATTGTTAAATATAAAAATCGTTCTCTGTCAACTATAGTCCTTGAAGATAATAAACACTCTTCACATTTATGTTCCCATTTGTAACTGAGTCCAAATAAACTCTCAATATGAATTCCTTCATCTTCTAGTACTCCAAGCATAACCATCAGAAATTCTTGTGCATCTTGCTGTATATTAGCACTGAACGTTAAAGATCCAGTACATGCATCCAACAGTTGGCGAATACCAGAAACAGAATGAATCTTACTTCTATCAGTTCTCAATTCTTGAAATAAAGTGTAGAGTGCAGAACATAAAGTTTTTTCCTGACTTTCCATAATTTCACCACAAACATCTTCAACATAAAATATAACATTTAGAATGACATTACCACAGCAGAATCATTTTCTAATTGGTATCCAACAACATCATCACTTGCGACATATACCATTCCCTCTTTAAACACAGTTTTTCCAAACATTTACCAAAGCATTATCTACACTTAAACCTTGTGATTTGTGAATAGTTATTGTATATGATAAACAGAAGGGAAACTGCTTTCTACGAACATACAAGTCTTTTACAAGCAAAAAACGTGCGTCAGAACATGCAATCTGTCTTACCTCTGCAATCTGACCAAATTTAACTTTCAAAAATTCTATTTCATTTCTATTTTGATATTTCAAAAAATCAATAACTTTCCTCATTGCTCCATTCACTAAACCTTTTTCTACATTCAGATTACGCTTCAAAATTACCCGACAGTTTAAACATACATCTACATTTTTTTCTAAGCCACCGTTTCTGATACAAACTTTTCCAAAGAATCCAATTTAGTCTGTAGTTTTTCTGAAAGAACAATTGTTATTCCTTGATGCTCTATTTTATCAATAGCTTCAATGTGAACTATTTCTTAATTTTCCAATTTCATAAGCTGTCTATTAAGGGGCCGATTCCGATTCCGGCCGCAAAACAAACCGACCGACACGGACCCGGACCGAATACTGACTGACACGGACCAGCGCTGTACGACCCATGCAGTACGATGCAACGCGTGTGAATTCCAATCGACAAGTACGGAATAAAAGCCGTACGACAAAGCCATAGGGAAAATAGTGATCCGGCCGGAAAACCGATGGGATTTTCACCGACCGACACGAACCCGGAATGAACCCGACCGACACGTACCCGCGATGTACGATTAGCGCAGTATGATGCAATGCGTGTAAAAGCAGACCGACTCGCACGGAGACCAAGCTGCACGACCGACACGCGCAGACAACCCGGCACACAAGCAATAGAGACCGCCACGAACGACGCATACCAAACACAGAAGACAGGCAGTGTGAACGAGGTGGAGAAGCCCGCACGAGACAACAGCAGCATCCGTTTCCGTCACATGAACGTCTCCTTCATGCCTACAAAGCACAAAGGAAAAAAGACAAAAAAAGGACCAAACAAGCAATGACAAAGCCAATAAATACCAAATTAAAAAAACATGGAACAAAGACACACCCACAACTCCAACTATGTAAAGGACTACAATCACTACCATCATCCCTTGCAAACAGGAGACACAGCCAGCAGCAAACACCAGTACTCAGCAACCACAGACACACTCACAACTCCCCCATCACACAACTAACACACCATCAGCACCTCATACAAAAGCACACACACATACACACAGCGAAACCAATACCAACCCACCATCACTTGCACCCTCACACACACATCACTCACCACCACCACCCATCACCATGCCTCCAAAGAAGAATCCAAAGTTCACAGATAGTGAGCTAGAAGTGCTGGTAGACGAGATCATCAGAGTAGAGCCACATTTGTTTGGTACATTGGTTCAAAGGACCCCCATCTTACAGAAAACCAAGATGTGGGCGAGGATTGTGGACAAGGTGAACGCACAAGCACCAGCAAGGCGCACCAAGGATGACATCCAGAACAGGTGGTATGACGTGCGCAGGAGGGTCAAGAAACTCATCGAAAAAGATCACGCCCTCCTGCCAAACCAGTCTACTTCAGGACCTGGGAGGAGAAGGCGCGGTACATCATACCACCAGAGAGAGTCCATGGCCTAACACAAATCCCAGAGCCTGGTGAGTACACAAACAACATACCCAAGACTGTGTGGCAAGGGGACAGTGAAACCATGCACCCCAAGCAAAGCTACACTAGCCAATAGATAATCAGCCCAAGATGTGTGTGCCAGTCAGACGCACACAATGCCTGCCATCTCATAGGGACTGGGGACTGTGTCAAGACATGCACCAACCTACAAACAAATAGAGCAAGCCAGTGGCACAAAGCCAAATACACCCTGCCAGACAGTTTGCCACCACAAACACACCACCTCACAGTGCAGCTGACTGTCAGGAAGGAATAGTGGGGATGCATGTGAAGTGAGTGTAGCCAAAAGCATGATGGGGCCTGTAGTCACAGATAATGCACACCCTCCTGATTGGCCCATCATGACCTCTATGAAACATGCCCACATCACAGGGAGTGGAAAATGACTGACAAGATGGCTGACACTGGGTCCTGCTGTGGGGAGCACATGGCCCTGCTAGGGCTTGTGTGCAAATCAGAAGCAGGACACCACTGACTGACATCCTGAAAGACAACTTGCACGCCCTACAATGGAAGCATGTTTCATGATGGGAAGGAGGACTGACAGCCCTGACCATACTACTCAGCATGGGGAGACACCCCCCCTCAACACAAACTCCACACAACTCACCGGGTACAATGCATTGACACACACCTCATTGAAATATCAGCAAAAGATACCCCGTACTGGGTGCTGCTGTGTAAAGCACAGGGGATCACTTGGGACTTGTAGCCACACAAACACCAGGATTTCACAGTCAGCCATCTTGCCATTGCTGTCACACCCCGTCACAGGGAAGCAGAGTCAAGAGGGAGGAAGTATGGGCATGCTGGGAAGGGGGGTGTAGCCAAGAGTATGATGGGAGTCGCAGTCACGGACAACCTACACCCACCCACATGGCCCAGCAAGCTCAAACTGAACCATACTCGCATCACAGGGAGTGGGAAGGGACTGACAAGATGTCTGACACTGGGCTCTGTCGTGGGGAGCACAAGGCCATGCTGGGAAATGGCCAACATCATACATCAGGACTACACAGTCAGCCATCTTGCCATTGCTGTCACACCCCCTCACAGGGAAGCAGAGTCAAGAGGGAGGAAGCATGGGCATGCTGGGAAGGGGGGTGTAGCCAAGAATATGATGGGAGTCGCAGTCTCAGACAACCTATACCCACCCACATGGCCTAGCAAGATCAAACTAAACCATACTCGCCTCACAGGGAGTGGGAAGGGACTGACAAGATGTCTGACACTGGGCTCTGTTGTGGGGAGCACAAGGCCATGCTGGGACTTGTAGCCAAACAAACACCAGGATTTCACAGTCAGCCATCTTGCCATTGCTGTCACACCCCCTCACAGGGAAGCAGAGTCAAGAGGGAGGAAGTATGGGCATGCTGGGAAGGGGGGTGTAGCCAAGAGTATGATGAGAGTCGCAGACAACCTACACTCACCCACATGGCCCAGCAAGATCAAACTGAACCATACTCACCTCACAGGGAGTGGGAAGGGACTGACAAAATGTCTGACACTGGGCTCTGTTGTGGGGAGCACAAGGCCATGCTGGGACTTGTAGCCCAACAAACACCAGGATTTCACAGTCAGCCATCTTGCCATTGCTGTCACACCCCCTCACAGGGAAGCAGAGTCAAGAGGGAGGAAGCATGGGCATGCTGGGAAGGGGGGTGTAGCCAAGAGTATGATGGGAGTCGCAGTCACTGATAACCTACACCCACCCATATCGCCCAACAAGATCAAACTGAACCATACTCAACTCACAGGGAGTGGGAAGGGACTGACAAGATGTCTGACACTGGGCTCCGTTGTGGGGAGCACAAGGCAATACTGGGAAATGGCCAACAACATTATCAAACTCTGTCTGTGACAAGCTGGGAAAAAGCAATGTACAGGCAGGCATCTGTTTGAAAAGTAGAAAATGTCATGTTTGTGAACCAACGATGCATGTAGAAACATAAATCACATTGTGTGTCTCTTCCAAACACAGGTGGTGCTGGGCACCCAGCACCAAATGACGAATATACCCAGTCCCAGACTCTGGTGGACACTGAGCTCTCTGGTCTGACGCTCTCACTGTCCTCTTCGGATGACGGTGACCAACCCGGCCCCTCCAGTGTGAGCCATCATGCAGCACCAGCAGCATAGACATCCGCCCCCCTGTACCCATGCCTCCAGCATCTGGACACCGACAGGGCACCCCCGCCAACACAGACAGACCAAGGACAATCAACACCCACAGCACAGGGACACAGGACCCCACGGAAGCTACAGCCAACACCACCCAAGGGGTCCCAGTGTCACCTGTGCGTACCGCCGCTGGTCCTGCCCATGTGGAGAGGGGTGCTGGGAGGGGTGGGAGGCACAGGGCATGCCTTGCAGAGTGGTCTGGACTGCATGATGCCCCCAACTGGCACACATCTTAGATGCATACCAGGATAGCGCCGGAGGATTTGGCCAGGTAGTGGGGATCCTCAAGGACATGCAACACGGGCAGGTCGCCCACCATGCCCGCATAGAGGTCAAGTGGGATGACATCACTGTGGTGTATCGGGACATACTACAATGCCTCCACCAGATCTACTCCAACCTGTCCACACCCCCTGTGTGCCCACAACATCTGTTGCAACACCATCTGCCAGCGCCACAGGGAGGGAGGAGTCCCCTGCACCGCAGAGGCCTGAACATGAGGATCCCCCCCAGAAGAAGAGGGTCATCTGAAGAAGGACATGTGAGAGGCAGATGTCCCAGCACATCCCCCAGGGCCTCTAAACCTGTTCTGGACAATGTTCTTTGTTCGCAACCCGTTCCCCTTGTCCAATCGCACACAACTCACCCACATGACATGGAGGGTTCATGTTGGGCCAATGTATCAGATGACTGTGGACTTTACTCTGGACATTTCATCTACCAGCACTTCCAACTCCATTGTGAACTTTGGATTCCCAAACCTCTGTACAGCACCCGCCATCCTGTGCACTTCCCTCACACATGTTTGTAAATAAACTCACCAGTACACCATACTTGCCTCTGCTGTGATTCCAACTTGTCATGTTCAGGGAGATGTCGATCTGCTACACAACACAGTGCATGCCAAATACTGCAACAATGTGACCAACGTAAGGTGAGTCATGGGGATGTGACACATGTGAGGGACACACACCACTATGGCAACACAAAACATACTCACCATGGCCATGTTACTCATCACACACAATGATGTTGACCTGAAACACATTGGCATGCACAGACACAACACCAAGCCCAGTCAGTGGTAACAAGTCCACAGGTGAGGTAAGCAGATGTCACTCAGATGTGTGAAGACGGACAACGCACATAAAAAAGCGTAGCACAGGTTCATTACACATCAGCAACACGTTTATTCCACACTAGTTGCACGGTAATTCTACCTAACAGTGGACACACGCTCACAATGTGTTGGAGAATGGAAGTCCAGGGATGTGTGGTACATCAGTTGATGGGAATTGTCAACTTCCACACTGGTGTTGGCTTCTGGGTGTTGGGGGTCAGTGTTGACCACACAACAGGCAGAGTACCCTGGGAAGGACAGACAAGATACAGTCAAAAGCACAGACGAACAGGAGAGAAATGCAATACACATGCACAAAACATGTTGCAAAACACCTACACAAACACTAGTTAGCAGTACTACCCTATTGTGGAGTACACACCACCTGAATGGACACATCACAGTACGCATCCAGTCAAGTGGCACACAGACACACTCAGACAGCAACAGAGCTGGCTCAACACATTCCTGGCTACCTCCATACATTCACATAACAACCCAGGAAACTCACTTTCAGGTGAAGAAGTTGTTGATGAGCTGGGAGCGAACCTCACCATCATCTTCATCATCACTGGCATCCTGGCCCAGGCCGGGATCCTCCACAGGTGCTGGACGTTGGTCGTCGTCATCCTCATCCAGGATGAGAGGCACCTCCTTCCGCACCGCCATGTTGTGGAGCATACAGCAGACAAGGATTATTTTGCACACCTTTGCAGGCTCATGTGGGAGGGCCCCTCCGGTCTTGTCCAGGCAGTGAAAGCGGCTTTTCAGGAGGCCGCATGTCCGCTCAATCACCCTCCTGCTCCGACCATGTGCCTCATTGTAGCGCAGCTCGGCTTGTGTCACAGGGTTCCTGAGGAGTGTCAGCAACCACGGCATGTTGGGGTATCCGGAATCACCTACACACACAAAAATTAACAAGTAGCTGAGTTTTGTAGGAGTGCGGAATACAAAAGTGACAAACACACACAATGAAATCAGCATTGCAATGCGACTACTCCTCATAATGTAGGCATCATGCGCTGAACCAGGGAACAGTGCACACATGTGTGATCGACATGTCAGCAAGACAGACCACCAGAGCATTGATCGAATGGTAGTGCTTCCTGTTCCGGTATGCCTGCTCATGTGCCTGTGGTGGTATCAGGGCAACATGTGTCCCATCAATAGATCCGATGGCGTTCGGCATCCTCTCCAGTGTATAAAAGGCATCCTTAATTTCAGGGAGTTCATCTGGGCTCGGGAACTTGATATACAGGTCGAGGAATTGCAACATCCCCTCCAATACATCGCGTAGCACCCGACTAAACATCGTTTGCGACATACCACCAGCAGTAGCCACAGTGTACTGGAAGGTACCGGTAGCAAAGAAGTGCAGGGCTGCCATCACCTTCACCTCAGGGGTCAGTGCTGTAGGGTATGTCCGGCCAGGTAGCAAATGTGGCGCCAACTGCTCTGCCAACTCCACAATCAGTGGCCTGGTGAAGCAGCACCGTCTGATGCAGTCGCGTTCCTGCATGGTTGCAAGGTCTGGGAACGGACGATGGACAGCTGGTGCCCTGAAGTACAGAGATGCACAAAGGAAGATTGTCAGTACATCCACCCATGTTTCCATGACCACGATCACTATCACATGCTAGTTCATGACATTACACAATGTACTGAGGTGTGTGCTGTTGGGCATGGACACATATGTCACCTACAAGACCACCACCTCACATCTCAATTCCACATGTCCACATGAGTCCCATGTAGTGAAATGGCCAATCATCTGGCTGTGTCACCCAACCTATGTGCTGCTGCAATGTTAAAAAAACACACCCCAGTGACAATTGAGGCCTCATGTCTCCCAGGCATCACAGATGTTTGCCATGCAGAAACCCAGGCTCCCTGTATTGCCTCATCAACACAGCAATGGACATGGCGTAGCACGTACACACCACAAGGCAAGCGTAAGTCCCACAGGTAGTGGCCACTGTAGTTCCTGCCGGCCTTACATGTACGTCTCATAGACACACACCCCATCAAGGTTGATGCACATACCACATGGATGTGGAGACTGTCACCCATTGGTAACACGTGATCAGACACATCTGAGACACAACATGCATACTGACTGTGGGTGCACATCAGTATTGTGGCTACAGGTCCCACTGTGATGTAAACGCCATCACCCCCAGGACTCAGGGTGTATGTGACATGTCCTAAACACATCCAACCTGACACTGTGGCCTTGACTCATGCCCATTACGGTACAATTGCACATCACAGTGATAATGTGCACAACACATAAAGATTTCTGCCCCCATGTACACGTGCACAGCCTGGGAGTGGCTGCACAAAGTGCCAGCCAAGAAAACTGCTGTGGCCCCCCAAACACCCAGGGAATGCAGCCTTACATGCCATGGGACACTGTGTGGCCAATGCTATAGTGTGGCAGGTGTGCACAGGTGTCCATGGCCAGTATATGTGTTTTGCATCCGTATAATAGTCACACTAATGAGGTCTGACGCGGGTAACAATGCGTACGCATTGCACGGGTCATGTCCGAGCCGTGCGTACGCTTTGTCATTGAATGCAATGAGGTCTGACACGGGTGACAATGCGTATGCATTGCACGGGTCATGTCCGAGCCGTGCGTATGCTTTGTCATTGAATGCAATGAGGTCTGACACGGGTGACAATGCGTATGCATTGCACGGGTCATGTCCGAGCCGTGCGTATGCTTTGTCATTGAATGCAATGAGGTCCGACGCGGGTGACAATGCGTACGCATTGCACGGGTCATGTCCGAGTCGTGCGTATGCTTTGTCATTGAATGCAATGAGGTCCGACTCGGGTGACAATGTGTAAGCATTGCACGGGTCATGTCCGAACCGTGCGTACGCTTTGTCATTGAATGCAATGAGGTCCGATGCTGGTGACAATGTGTACGCATTGCACGGGTCATGTCTGAGCCGTGCATACGCTTTGTCATTGAATGCAATGAGATCCGACGCGGGTGACAATGCGTACGCATTGCACGGGTCATGTCCGAGCCATGCGTATGCTTTGGCATTGAATGCAATGAGGTCCGACGCGGGTGACAATGCGTATGCATTGCACGGGTCATGTCCGAGCCATACGTACACTTTGGCATTGAATGCAATGAGGTCCGACTCGGGTGACAATGCGTACGCTTTGCACGGGTCATGCCCGAGCCGTGCGTACGCTCTGGCATTGAATGCAATGAGGTCCGACGCGGGTGACTATCATGCATACGTGTCGGACAGGCATGGTCCGAGACAGGTGTACGCCTTGGCTATTGAATCATATGGAGACGGGTGCATGTGCACATTCAAAATACGCGTTGTACCGTCAGTTGAACGAGCCGTGCGCACCCATTGGCTCTGGACTGTCATGGAGATGGATGCGGATTCAAAAGTTGTACGAGTTGTGCACTGGAAATTCAGTTGGATGCCCACAACAATGTTGCAATTTCAAGTGTTCCATGAAGGTGAAGATTTGAACGATGCGGAAGGCGTGTATGAGTCGTAATTTTTAAATGGATTGGCCAGATTCATAGAATGGACCTATCACTTGGGACACATGGCACAGAGTCTGCCTCTGCAGCACAGATATAAGGCTGGCTGGCCCCCAGGCATCTCACTTGCCTGCACTACATGCTACTGGACCACATCCCTGCTACCACTGCTGCTGTCTATGCATCCTCTGGCTCCTGTTATGGCACGTACTCTGGAGAGGGCCCCAGCCTTCACTAAGGAGGAGAACCAGGCCCTGCTGGATGGGCTCCTTCCATAGTACAGAAAGCTCTATGGGAAACCAAGGGAGCAGGTGAGTGTGCAGTCCACTGTCTTCCTAATTATGCATGTTGTCTGACTAGCAGTACTAGCAGTGTGTACACCAGTGGCAAGCAGTCTCAATGACTGCTTTCATCCCCCAAAGTGTGTAGGTACATGCAATGAATAGTATTCCTGTTGCTAAAGTGCATTATTGCAAGCTCAAACTATCCAGGCATTGTTAACATGTCAGACATGCATGTGCTTTTGCAATCTCCATGGTTGCACTACCTGTGTAATTTATTTCCCTTTGTGATGATGACATGTCTATTCAAATGTGTGCTGCAGCAATCTGGGGCATGTGTGTTAACGTACTTTTCACTTTGTCCTTCTCACAGGTTGATGCCCACCAGAAGCAGGAGATCTGGCTGGCCATCGCCCGGGCTGTTCGTTCTGTGGGGGTCTACAAGCGCCAGATCCGCAACTGCCAGAAGAGGTGGCAGGACCTTCGGGGCTGAACCCGGAGGATAGCTAGAGTCCAGCTGAAGCTGTCACCTCCACGCAGGAGGGGTGGACACCGGACCCTGACTCCCCACATGCTCCGGATCCTGGCGGTGGTCTTCCCAGACCTGGATAGGCAGCTGAAGGCCAGACAGCAGCAGGAAGGTGGTGAGTCCATGTCTGACCTGTGTACTATGTCTGACATGCAAATAGCAGTCTTTTGTCTGCTCACACTTCCACGTATGTAGCTCTTGCAGTCCCAAACAAAGGTCCCTCATTTGTGTGATGCACCCTCCTCATCTGTTCCACAGGTGTGGCCCCTCCAATCTGTTGCTTGTGTCACTAGGGCACTGTGTCCCTGCAGTCAGCTATGCTTCAGGTACCGGTCAGCATCAGTTCCCGTGAATCTGTTGTGTGTTTCATGTGTGGGTCAATTTTTTACACAATGCCTGAAATCTGACATGTGATCTGTGTGTGCCCTTGAGATGTGTACCAATTGCTGGTCTGACTCGCAACATGTGGCTGGGGTATTCCAAACAAACCCATGCAGCAGGGGACTCCAATTTAGGGGCCTCAGGAGTATGTATAGCAAGTATGTCACACTTGCTTAGCCACCTGACTACTGTCCAGGGCCATACACTGTTCCACTTAGTCCTGGCCAGTCATGCCCTCTCTAGGGCATTTACAAACACTCTGTAATCCCACTCCTGTGTATGAAATTGCAGGTTGTGATCAGTAACATGTGCCCTCAGGTGTCTGCCTCTGTGTCATCAGGGTGTGGCTTGTTGCTACGTACAACTGGGGTGTCCATGATTCAGAGGGTCAGCATGACATCTGCGATGTGACTGTGAGAGACAAGGCCTGTGTGACATATAGGTGTGTGATCATCTGACAGCGCACAATGGTGTATGCAACTGTGTCCTTCATGCAGCTGGGTTACATGCATGGCAGACTGTGATGTGTTAATGTACAGGGATTTGTGTTTGCTGACACTCATATGTCTGATTTGCATGATGCGGGGTCTTCTGTGTCCTGGATATGTTGTTTGCATGGGATGGGCAAGTGTGCCGGTCATCTGTTGAGTTTGCTTTACCCCAGAGCTAGGATTGTGAGTCAGTGCATGTTGTTGTTGTCTGGATGCCCTGCCCCTGTGACAGGAGACAGTGTTGAATGACTTTCAGGGCAAACGAGTGCCATGGCATTTAACTTACTATGAGTGAGCCTGCATTGTGTTCAAGTGTGCACCATGCACCACATTGTGGCATTGACCATCAGGACAGGAGTACATCATAGTGTGTGTTGCTGGCATGCATCACAAGCATGTGGAATGAGTCTCTGCCCATCCCTTCATCCGGACACCTGTACTGAGTCAGTAGCAAGAGATGTGCTGTGTGTATAGTGACATACTCCTACATGTTCACTTGCATGTACAACTGATGTGTGGGTGGTGCATGTTGGCACATTGGGGTGTTAGCATCCAACATGCAACGGACATATGTGTGAAAGTCAAGGAGGGATATGTGTGCATGGTTGATGTTGAGAATGTCAATTGTCTTATCCTAAACAGTGTTGGCACTTTGAGCTGTGTTCAGCTGATGATGCCAGGGCTTGCCCTGTGATGTGATGTACTCACTGTGGTGTGTGCAGTCGGTGCAGGTGACTGATGTAGTTCTGTTACTTCCTATTCCTATCCAGATACATCCACGGCCACAGGAGGGGACAGCTCCATGGACCAGGAGGAGCCACAGAGCCTTACAGGGACAGAAGGAGAGGAGTTGGGTGGACCCAGTGGCACGGAGGGCGAGTTGAGCCACACAGAGGAGTCGTCAGCACCATCCCCCCCAGCTGAGGGCCACAGCAGCTCTGAGGATGACTCCCTTGTGGAGGTAGGTGTCAGCAGCCACCAAACCCCAGCTAGTGAGGCTGTTCCCGCCTCCGCCACAACCACCACCGCCACAACCACCATCCTCCCATCGGCTCCCATCCCAGAGGTCCCTGTTGGCTCCCGTGTTCGTGAGTATGTCTCCTTTGTACCAGGCGCCGCACCCCCTGCCCCTGTGTCCCCTGCTGCCCTGGGTGAGGAATCTGTGGACTTACTTCGACAGATCCATGTAGGCCAGATGTCGATGCTGAAGGTCCTACATGGACACACAGGTCTGTTGACACAACTGGTGTCATTCATGGAGGGCATTTCCTCGGGCATGTCTGCCCTACAGAGGACCAATCAGTCCATGGCCTCCTCCCTGACGGCAGCAGTGTCACTCCTCCAACAGTCCCACACCCCTCCTACCCCTGCACCACCCACGATTCCTAGCACCCTAACTGTCCCAACCACAGAAACCCCCAAACCAAGGTCTAGACGTGCACACAAGCAAGCACGGGGGACTGATTCCATACTCACAGGGGCTGGTTTGCTGACACACACACAGTCATCCACAACCACTCTGCTGTCCTCCGAGACCTCTCCCTCCCAGCCCCCTTCCCTTGCCTCACCTGCAACACCATCCCCCCAGGATCTCTTCCTCTGTGACCTTGGCCTCTTCCCCACTGACCCTGCAGATCCTGATTACAAGGGGAAGAGGAAGTCCCCACACACCCGGACACACTCCCCCAGGTGCAGTCAGACCGAGATGCCCACCCGCAAGTCCCCCTGGCGCCAGAAGAGCAAGACCCCCTCCGCCACCATGCAGCTTCAAGGCAAAGTCTCCATCCTCCATCCCCCAAGCCACCAATCCAGAGGTTCCCCCGCCACTCCCTGCCCTGGATTCCCCCACACACAGATACACCATCCCCAAAATGCTAAGGCCATCCCCCCTAGCACTTGCTCCTCCACACCTGGTCAGACAGTTGGTGCCACTGTTGTGGGGACCATGTCCCACCCTGCCCTGCCGACCTCACCTGTCCCCCATTCCGCTCCCATGGATGTAGGCACTGCTTTTGAGTCCACGACCACCCCGTCTGACTTGGGCACTGCAGTGGTGAGCCAATCCACTCCATCTGACCTGCCTACTGGAGTTGTGCCGGCACCCACCCCATCTGACTTGTGCCCCACAGTTGTGACAGCACCCACCACTTCAGTCAGCTCCACTGCAGTTGCAAGTGTCTCGCCTGCATCCCCCACCTCTTCACTGCCTCCTTCTGCTGCGCCCTGATCCTGTCCCTGCGGTGCCTGGCCTGCCCCCATGTATGCCCCTCCGAGGGGATGACCCCGGTCCTTAGCAGTGCAGGCAAGCAAGGTGTGACAGTTGTCACTCTAGTTCACTCCTTGGCATTTGGACATGGACTGGCCATTGGCCTTTTGTTTGCACAGACGTTTAGATTTTCATATACTGAATTTGTCACTCTAGCTCACTCCTTGGCATTTGGACATGGACTGGCCATTTGACTTTTGTTAGAACAGACGTTTCACTTTTAATATGCTGAATAAAGCTTTTTTCTTTATCCCTGTGAACTTGATTTAGCTGTACATTATGTTGATGTTGTTTTACATGCCCTTGCACCTGTAATGCTTGGTTTACAATGTTGAATACTGATGTGTTGATGTGAGGTACTCCCTGTGGTCCATGAGATATGTATCCTATTCTGGTGGGTATCCATGTCATCCTTTCCAGCTACCTGGGTGTGTCAGGATCAACTATTTGTGTACATCTCTCTGTGAGCATTTCATTGGCATGGTGACATCTGTGGCTTGCACCCCTGCACATATGATGTGCTTCCCATTGTCCAATTTGTCACTTCCACATACTTTGTGCTCATCAACACTGGACCTACAGGTGTGGGCATCATTGTAATAGTGTAATAGGAGCAACTGGGGCCTCTGTGCAACTTGCTAGACATATATTTTGGGTATGTGCAGATGACTTAGGGGAGACTCGCGTACCCAGGCTGTTGTGACCAGAGCCTTCATTGTGTGGTAACTGATGGCTGACTGACCAAGTGTTCTGCAGACATGAGTGGGACTTGCGGTGAATATGTTTGGCACAGGTGGGCTCCCACAGCAGTTGGGTCCCCTCAAGTAAGTGGGTTGTCCAGTGACATGGCCTGGGCCCATAGTGTGTGTTGTATGAGCATGTGTGTGTGTCCAAATCCCTGTTCATACACAGACAGTGTTCCCTTGATATGTTCCCGTTGTTGATGCTTGCTGAGTGGTGCTGGGTTCATCCCACTACTTTTCAAATGGGCTACCAGATGTTTGGGTGCATGACACACTACTGTTAATTGGTGTATAATCATTGGCATTTGTCAGTTCTGAGTGGTGATGATGTTGTCAGACACAGATGGGACACAGTCAGGGTTCCTCAAGGCACCTGTTTATTTGCTAAATCATGTAGTTGTCCCTAGGTGGTAGTTTTTAGTGATTGAGACATTTGTATGTGTGTGTGACTGCTCCCACTTGTCGGGTTCATGGCTGCGATGCTGGCAGGTGTCAGCATGTGTGCCTTGTGTTTCTCCTTGGCATCTGCATTGTCCTGGGACTGTGGCAGGGATTCTGAAGGTTACATGAGCTTTGAGGTCATGACCATGTACCGCATACTGTGCAGTATGTCTGTCATTCTCCAAGGTTGTGAACTGTCCTTGTGTGATGTGTGTGTGCACCTTAGTTCCTCCCAACATTCCTGTGTTTGTAATGGGTG
The DNA here is from genome assembly GCF_964204655.1 of Triturus cristatus. NCBI lineage: Eukaryota > Metazoa > Chordata > Amphibia > Caudata > Salamandridae > Triturus > Triturus cristatus. The sequence goes on from NC_140585.1 coordinate 602,610,260, forward strand.
CATGTGCAATGTCACCTGTCCATGTGGGCTTCACAGATACACATTGTTGCAGTTCAGGGTGTGTGGTGTTGAGGGTGGACTGATGTGAATGTGTGCATAGGTAGTCCCCTAGCTCCCATTTGTCCATGGATGAGGGGCCATGCTTAGTGATTTGTGTTAGTGTATGTGTGATGTACGTTTGTGGCACAGGACACATGTCTGGGTTTCCCAGTTTGTACGACATCTGCCTTTAGCATCACAGTGGAGGTGTCATGCATGCTTGTGTCACCCCAATGTCTGGTCCCTGGGGGTAGTGGTGCTGTGTGTCAGTCTCTTGCTGTGTTAGTTGGTGTTGATTCCAGCTTGTGTCACATGTGTCTGTTGTGCTCCCTCTCATCTCCCAATGCCTGATTGCCCACTGAGGGTGTCCCAATGATGGTTTACTTTTGTATGGCACTGTGTCCACATCAGTGTCACTGTGGTTCAGCCCCCCTCATGTGTTGTGTAGTTGCCCGGGGATACTGTGACACACACACACACATGTTATGTCCGATGTGCAGTGTGAGTTTGCCTGTTTGTATTTGTGCATCTGCACCAGGTCATTGGTATTGCTGTTGTGGGCCTTTGTCTGGATGCTGTTTCTGTGATTTTGCATGCTGTCCCTGTGAGTCATTTCACATCATTGTGCACATTCATCCTGGTTGTTGGGTGCCATTGCTGGCATGGAATGTGAGTTTGTGAGCTGACACCTACAGTCTACACATGTTGTTTTGATTGGTGTATCTATTTTTGAGATGTGTGCATGCTTGGTGATGGTCACTTCTGCTGTTGTGTCATTGTACGCTGTATGCATTGTCAGCCCCCATGTGTGGTGCTTGTCTGCACATGGCCGAGAGTGTGTTATGTTTTCACAGCACTGTTAGCCTCACCACATCTCTGTGTATATGGGACACAACCACTAGTTTGCCCCAGAAGTGTTTGATGTGTTGGGAGCAGGGATTATACATGTTGTTTGCTATTTGCAGCTTTGACCATGATGACAATTACCTTTTGGTCACTGATGAGGGGGGTTTGGTCCCCATCACCACAATGCTCCACATCTGCTGCATTTTGTGACCCCCACTTAACTTCTGTTCTACACAGTGAGGGGGTGTTCTTTTTACATTGCCACAGTGCTAGGGTGATGCTTGCCTTGTGTATGTCACACTCATGTGTTGGTCACACATGTGCTGTTACTTACATTGTATGCTTGTAGCCATAATCACTGTTGTGGGCATTTGTCACAGACTACACACTGTTGTCATGATGTTATGGGGGATGTATTTTGCGGACATACCTGATGTTGGAGTATGGCTGGGGGTGGCAGGCGTGATGGGCAACATGAGCCCTATGGCTGGGGGTGGCAGGGTTGATGGGCAACAGGTCCCCTGTGAGTAGGGGTGGCAGGGGTAATGGGCAACATAAGCCCTATGGCTGGGGGTGGTAGGGATGATGGGCAACATAAGCCCTATGGCTGGAGGTGGCAGGGGTGATGGGCAACATAAGCCCTATGGCTGGGGGTGGCAGTGGTGATGGGCAACAGGTCCCCTGTGAGTGGGGGTGGCAGGGGTGATGGGCAACAGGTCCCCTGTGAGTGGGGGTTGCAGAGGTGATTGGCAACACCAGCCCTATGGCTGGGGGTGGCAGGGGTGATGGGCAACATCAGCCCTATGGCTGAGGGTCTCAGGGCTGATGGGCAACAGGTCACCTGTGAGTGGAGGTGGCAGGGGTGATGGGCAACATGAGCCCTATGGCTGGGGGTGGCAGGGGTGATGGGCAACATAAGCCCTATGGCTGGGGGTGGCAGGGGTGATGGGCAACAGGTCCCCTGTGAGTGTGGTTGGCAGGGGTGATGGACAACATGAGCCCTATGGCTGGGGGTGGCAGGGGTGATGGGCAACATAAACCCTATGGCTGGGGGTGGCAGGGGTGATGGGCAACAGGTCCCGTGGGAGTGGGGGTGGCAGGGGTGATGGGCAACATAAGCCCTATGGCTGGGGGTGGCAGGGGTGATGGACAACAGGTCCCCTGTGAGTGGGGGTGGAAGGGGTGATGGGCAACATCAGCCATATGGGTGTGGGGGGCAGATGTGATGGGCAACAGGTCCCCTGTGAGTGGGGGTGGCAGGGGTGATGGGCAACATAAGCCCTATGGCTGGGGGTGGCAGGGGTGATGGGCAACATAAGCCCTATGGCTGGGGGTGGCAGTGGTGATGGGCAACAGGTCCCCTGTGAGTGGGGGTGGCAGTAGTGATGGGCAACAGATCCACTATGGATGGTGGTGTTTGTGGTGCTGGCCATGCAACCCTTATGGTGGGCTGTTGTTAGTGGCCAGGATGTGGATCCCCTGTGTGTGTGTGCCACTTTGCGGTTACGTGTTGTTTATTTGTGTTTTAGGTGTCTGACTTACTGCCTGTGCCGTCGTCGTCGATCCCTGATCCGGTCATAGATGTAGAGTACTGGTATGACCTGCACGATGGGATTCATGATGTGTTCGTGTCGTACACGCTGCTTGATGCTCCGGCTCGTACTCGTTGCAAGCTGGTCCGTCTCGTAGCCGTGGATTCATTTGTGGCGCGAATTGTAGCTGATATGCTTGTTTTCCGGTTGCTGTGATGTCCCGTGCGTGAAGACCTGTCCAGCGCACAGGAAGTACGCATCGTACTTGTCATGCCAGAAACTGCTATGTATACTGCTTACGGACGACTCGGTTCATCTTTAGGAGTTACGGCTCGGATGGAGAAGGGGCTTGATTCACAGCCTACTTGTCGGTCGTGTTTTTGGCAGCTATGCGCATCGTACTTACTCTACAGGATGGACAGGCTCCGGGTACGTGTCGGCCGCACGGTAAGGCTACGGACAGCTGTCTGACCGGCCATCGGAATCGGCCCCTAAATGTATAACACTCTTCCACTGTAGGCATTAAGCAAACTATAGACTTTTTTCTTTCATTTTCTTGTACATTACTTCTGATGGTGTGTTTTCATTTGTAAACAAGTTCTTTAGTAGACGACTTTGAAAGGTTGTTTACCATGTTTGGTTAGAACACCAATTCTTACATCTTTTAGAATATTTGCATAATCTTCATCTCTTGCTTGTCGCATATTCTGAGTGAGTTCTTTATATTCAAAATGTAACCACAGATTCACATTTCCAAAACTTCCCAAAGATTTCTTAGTGTCTTCATGTAGAAGAGTTTTAAACACTGGTTCTCCTTTTATAGGGGTTAGTTGTAGCAGATCTCCAAATACAATTCAATGTTTTACCCCAAAGAAAACGTCATAATCTGTTTTTAATACCTGTTGCATTCTTAAGTGTACAAAAGCAAGCATTAATTTTGAGATCATGCTCACCTCATCAAGATTTAAAAGTTTTATTTTCTTCAGCACTCTTGACACTTCATAAGAAGCTTCTCCAGACAACTTCTGATATTCTAATTTATTATCATGCTCCATTGGTAACATCAATAATCTATGCAAAGTAACTCATTTAACAGTGTGTGCAGCTAATCCAGTTGGAGCTGTTACCACACAACATAAATGTGAACCAGTAGTTTTTTGAAGATAACTGGTCAATACTTTAATTAAAAAACTTTTACCTGTCCCAGCTTGACCACTGATGTACCTCAGAAGAGGTTTAAAAGATGAACACAGACATTCTTTTTGTCATGCAACAAACCATGTTCTATCCGTTCTCTCACTTGCACATATATGTCTTTCTGTTCAATATTTACTTGTTCTTCTAACTTTTCCAATGTTATATTCTCCTCGTGTGCTTGTTGAATTGCAATTTCGACTTCATGCATAGCAATCGCTGCTTCATTTTCCAGCATTCGTTTTCCAAGAGGATCTTGACTACATGGACCACTACTTTGACGATCTTGAGAACTTTCATGAGCTATTTCATCTATAATAGTCTTTTCCTGTTCAACTTCATCATTCAACATTTTTAAATATGTGGGGAAAATTGGACATCGAATGCTATCTTTACAAGCATTAAAAGAATCTTTGTAGCAGTCAAACTCTCCAAGTAATTCACGCCATGGTTTACACAGCTGCAGAAGTGCTAAATAGTAACATTCTAGCTTATCTGGAGTTCCACAACTAAGTTTCTTGTGGTTTATAAGATTACCCTTTGCATGTTTTACTAAACAACCATGACATCCAACTACTGCAAACTTTCCTTCTTTTAAATTCTCTTTAACATTTCTTTTGAAGCTGTAATGTTGAAGTACTTCATACAGACACATCTGTTTCAGATGTTGACTCCTTTTCGGATAGTATGTGTCCAACATATTAGTTTTAAGAATGTCTGTACTATCTGGCTCATTTGCTGCTAATTGTTCAATTTCTTCCATTGATTTCAACACTCTATTTCGTTTGCAGGCAAGACCTAAACTTACCCAAATGATTCCTCATGACTTTAAATATATACTTCAAGAACACAAGCAATCTGAACATTCATACGATCCAATTTTTCGGTGGGAAAGCATTTTCAAACTAAAGCTGTACAATTTTTTGCTGACAATTCTCTTGTGCAATTTCTTCCCACATTTGTTTCATCTCTGTTTTTTCAGATTTTGTTATGTACGATGTAACATAACGTGCAGCAGCAATTGAGTTATCCGCAACATACTGGATGTCCATGTTCTCATTCCACATTTTTAAAATGACTGGATTGTGGTCATTGATATACTTTGACACTTCTGTTCTTTTTAAGTTGTAGGTATTCTTTGGAGATTTCCGAGTTATTGTGTGCCTCACAGAAGAAAAAAAAGAATTTACTCTTCCTTTACAAATGACTGGACGGGGAAAACCAAACCGACATTTGGTGTAAAATTTTCCTTTAGACTTGTATTTTCTTCTGCAATACTTTCCACAACGGTGACTTTGGAAATGTAAAACTTGCTGTCTCAAGCTTCTATCTCCTCCTTCTCTTGGAATCTCACATGTCACATACTGTTCTATGAAAGACAATACTGTTTCATCAGAATAATTTCCAAATTTAGGTGCATCCTTGATCCATACTAGCATATGTATATGAGGTGCACCTCTTGCTTGATACTGCTTTCTCCAAAAGAAATCAGTAACTTCTCCAAGAGGTGGATTGCTTTTATTACAGATAAAAGACATCATAGCTTGAAACTTATGATTCAAATATCTGCACACATTTACAGGATCCAATGAACCCAGTTCACCAGGAGTCTTTATTTCAACATTTTTTATATTAGAATACGCTTCTCTTAAAAACTCAAGCAAATCTTCCCATGCATACTCTGCACAGCTAAGTGTGACACACCATGTTGGTGTTCCTAAGTTCTGTAACATACACTTGAGTTCTCCATGACAACGATACCAATACTCATTTGTTCCGCGTTGACATGCCATCAAATTGATTAACTGTGCTTCTAAATTTTCATCTGTTTCTTGAACTTTCTCCACAAATTCGCAGAAAGAAGTGATTCAGGAACTCCAAGTATATGATTCACTGCATACGAGAGAGAAGACAGATCACTTTCAAACAAAAGGTGAAATATATCTGGAATGCACTGTCGAAATCTAGGATCTTCAGAATATAATCTTGTTGACCGATATTCTGAAACTGGAATCCGTACAGGTCGGTCATCATATCGTCCACCTTCTCCAGTAGGAAACAACTGTGAAAAACAACGAGCTTCCAAGGTTTTCTCCCATACACTCATTGGAGTTCCCTGTGCTTTTTCATTTGAAATAACTCAATGCTACTTCCCATCACTTCTTTTGAATGCAAAGGACATATTGTATAATGTTCATAAATCTCTTCAGTCCTTGACTTGCCCACTTTCTCTATTTGACGCTTGAAATTTCAAAATCATCTTCTAAACGTATTACCTGTTCATCCACATTTACATTTTTGTAATAAATATTGCTCTCTATAAGATAGAAGGTAGCCTTTTCAACTTTATTAACATCCACAAATTCTTGCCATATTTTCCGACTCTTTTTGGGTACACCATTTACTAAAATAACTACTGCCTCATCTTCCTCTTTATCTCCAGCAATAGTTTCAATGTTTTTCTTAAAATCCAAAGATAAGTAAACCACTCTTCCTTTCAGCCCTCTTTGCAATTCTGTTGGTGGCAGTTTGCCTGTTTTAGGCTCCATCCAAATTATAGTTTGAAAAGGATGAACAGATTGAATTAGAACCGACTCATATGTATTCAATTTGGCCAACTCCTGTGGAATAGCTACTAACTCCAACGTATTATGCACTGCTCTAGCAGGCATTTTGTTCTCTTCTAATTTGTTGTAACAATATTTACATATACGTTGATCACTACCTAACTCAAATCGATCTTCGACAAACAAGTAAGTTGCAAATTCTTCCCACTTACCATTGTTCTCCTTTTCACTTTTCAAATTCAAAACAACATTCCTACTTTGACTTTTAACCCCTTCAGTGCCCCGCCCTTTCCCCCTCCTGTGCCGGGCGTTGTATTAGCGGGCGGGGTCCATGACGAGATAGTCTCGTCATGGGCACAGTGCAACCGCGCTCCATGACGAGACTATCTCGTCATGGGCATAGAAGAGGTTATAATGAATACGTCGACAACAAACACAAACACAGTTTGGTATTTTAGAGCACACTACATTAAACTTTCCAATTTCTTCTTCAAACTGATCAGTGCTAATCACTTTCTCATCTCCTCCAACATCTGTAATTGTCAAACTTTCACTTTCTATGAGCTGCTCTTCTGAACCAAAATATCGCATTTCAATATCATCACACTTTTTTGAACATCTGATAAAGAACCATATAAAAGACTTCCATTCAGTTCACTTAAACTTAATGCAGGACTTTTTACATAGTACAATTTCTTTACAAAGTTCCGCATTTCTGAATGGTGTACTGCTAACATCCTCAAATGATGAAAAACACTTTTCCAAACTTTTCTTGAAAGACTAGCCAGAGAATGCCAATACTTCTCAGTATATTTTCTTAGATTACATGAATCTAGTCCTTGTAACAACTTAATCTTCTGTTTTATACTTTTCTGAGTATATCCTCGTAGCACATTTCTCATTATATCAATGGATTCCTGTTGAATACTTCAAATGCTACTAAAACTCCACTTATACACAGGAGCTCGTGGACGTTTCCCTTGCACTTCTTCAGCTATTAACTCTTCTGCACTTTTACCAACCATTTCCTCCTTTGGAAGAGGAACACCATCCTGAACTTTGTAGCAATGACCTCCAGTATGAACTGCAAACGATAAACTATTTTCCTGGAAGTATCTTTCCTCATTAAAAAAAGGTTCAGTACTAGAAGTATGTCACCAATGTCCACTAAAGATTTTACAAAAGTTGGTTCTGTTCACAAGTCTTTTTTTTCTACTTTTGTCTTTCAATACTTTGACTACTTTATCCAATACTTTCATTCTCCTTAAAATCAAAATGAACAACTTCTGTTTCAAATTGAAAGCAGTATCCACTATACTTTCAATACGCTGCTTCTCCTTGAATTGGAACATTCTTCTTTTATATTTGCAGCATGTTTTCAATAAATTCTGAATCACTCTAGATCGAAAAAGTCTCTGACGAACTTCTTAAAATTGTTTTTGTCTCTGAGTACCAGATACTATTTCTTTATCATCTTTCCTTTTCCTCGTATTTGAAATTGAACTCTGCCTCACCTTACTTGAAAAATTATTTTTGCTTTGTGTGATGTTTTTCTCATTAAATGTTCGTAATATATTTTTCACAAATTGTCTTTTGCTTTTACTCGAACAAACAGTTTCTCTACTACTCGCATTCTTTTCTACTTCAAGATCTTTCCTTTTCGTCAAATATATATTTTTCTTCTCTTTTCTTTTTTTTCACTTCTTCTAGGCATTTCCAAATTTCAATCCAAACGAAATAATTTTCTGAAAACAAAAAATAGATTCAATTATTTTTCACATTTCTTCAATATGTTAAAATAATAACATACAATTGCAAAACTTCCACTAACACCTTCCAGACCCAGTGCTGCAATGTGATGGAGCACGACAGATGACCACTAGAATGACAAGTAGTGCCATAGAACATACAGCAAGTATTTATTTAATTATTTACATACTCCTTTACAATTTATATATCACTGCACTACCTCATACTTTTCACCTCTCCGCCACACCCCACCACCCCACACCAATTTCTCTGCAACCCACCGCACACAACTTTATCAATAGTATTTTTAAACATTTTAATCAATGTACTTAGAATGACATTATTAACCAAACAGCACACACAAAAATGTCCATTATTACCTAACAATTTTATCAACAACTTCACAAACATAACACTGCACCCAGGGCTTTAACTGGAAGGGGTGTCTGTGGGGATGTGATCACCAGCACTTTATTTTTGGGAGCCTCAAAACTGGTCTTTATAGGGCTCTATTTTCCGACCTCACAAACGTAATCCATTTTTTTTCTTTATTGCACTGCAGTGACACTGTGAGAGTATGCACAATGCTCACTACTTAGAAGTGCAGACATCATGCCAAGTGACTCGCTTTGTAGAAGGGAAATCCTTTAAAGAGAGCCATTTTCTCTCAGTATTTCCCTTCTCTTTTTGCAAAGCACCAGCAACATCATCGTGGGGTGATTAGCAGACAGACCACCAGGCGCGCAACGCCCATTACCCCGGACTCTCTGACACAGCTTCCCGGGCGAACACACAGAGCCGCACCCGAGTACTTCAAAACATCATTTTTTTGTAAAGGAGACTGTTGTTTTTCACCCCTTTTTACAACCCCTACATGCCCACTCTGCCTATTGCTGAAAGAATTAGGCTCCCCCGAAATTTCCCTCTGGTTGTGCCTCTGCAAACGACCACCACAAGGCAACTCCAGCACGAACCTGCTCTCACCTTACACACGGTCTTGTTTTAGTGCAACGAAAACACACACTTTGCCTGCCTCACTAAGTTCTCACACCCCTTCTTTAATATGAACATAAAAGCTTTCCAATTACTTTTATATTCCTATACTGTACTTCACATGGAAATATTGAACTCAAGGTTCTCACCCCCCCAAGTTAGCTCTCTGGTATACTTTCTCAAATATAAGAAGTACAGGTATTCAGTATCTGTCAGGCACGGCCACTTTAAAACAGTGTACCTATAAACAACTCGACAAAACATTATGTTTCTAAATTAACGTATTACACTTAAAAGCTCCTTTACATTTCTTTCGCTAGATGTACCTCTGTTTAAAACACCACCAGAGAAGGGTGTTGAAGTATGCTCCACAAAGAGTAACTCAAAGCTTTGTTATTCTAAAAAATCTGCCTGTCAATGCTTTTCGCAAGCCTTTTCAACACCTCAAGAGGGTAGCTGGATGAGTGTAATGCGTCGTATTTAAGATCGGGGTGGATGATGCACGGAAATAAGAACGTATAGTTGAATAAAGGGCGAGTGGATGCATGGCCAGATGCATCAATGGATAGATACATAGATCAATGTATCAATGTATGGATGGATGGAAGGATGAATGAATGCAAAGACCAGTACTTACGATAGACGGGTGGGCTGATAAATGCTTAGGATTGATTCTGGGACAGATATATCTATGCATATATAGGCGTATCGCTGCATGAATGGCACAGTGTTTACTATAGGCGAGTGCGCTCTTAGATGCTTAAGATAAGCGGATGAACAGATTTATGTATATATATAAGTGGGAATATATCCATCAATTAAAAGATGGTTGAATGGCGCAGTGCTTAGGATGCATGGATACTGCGCTTTAATTGGGCCGGGTCTGGGGACCGGCACTTATTTTCAGACAGCCTCCAAACGACTCTCTACCAGGCTCTATTTTCGGCCCTCTCAAAGATAGTCAATTCTTTTTTTTTTTATTACACTGCAGTGATAGCATTCACATCGATGTACGCATGCTTATTTTGCTCACTACTGAGAACTGGAGACATCACACTAGGCTACCCATGTTGTAGAAGAAAGGGAAATCCTTTAAACAATGTTTTTTTCCGAACCTACGATAATTTGAGAGGATTTTCTAAAGCACACAATGATACTTATCTTGATTTAGACCACGCCCTAACTTGCATAGCCCACACCCCTTTAAGAGCTTTGCCCCCCCTTTTAGAGCACCCCCACTTTTTTCTCCCACTTAGAACCCTAACTACACCATAGTAACAAACAAACAGTGTAACCTTCCATTAAAATCTACAATGGCACCAAGTTTCATAATTTTCCATCAACGCTATCAGCCTTCTACCACAGTACAAGAGTGTCTATCAGCACGAAGATGTCTTATCCACAGAAATGTTGTGTAATTTCTGTACCTGTCTGCTGGAACACTCATTACCAAAAAGTATTAAAACATGGGAATTTGCCAGAAAAACATATACCATACCATAACGCGATTCATAAATGGGCACACTGGCACTGCACTACCCTCTTCCCCATCTTTCCTTAACTTTACAAAATTAAAGAAAGAGCCACACCAAACCTAGTAAACACACTATACCAATACAAGAACTTAATTTCAACAACCGTCTACCAGAACGCTCATGAGCAAAGCGTATTAAAACATACAAATTTGTGGGTAAAACATACCATGCCATAGGGCACTTTATAATGCTCCCAGTGGTACTACATCACCTTCAGTAGCTCGACATCTGCACGTTACTAAATTCTGTGTTTTAGTCAGAAACATACCCACCTCCCCCACACCCGCCCCCGCCCCCGCCCTTCCTTAACCGTACAAAATCAAACAGAAACCCCCGCCATTCCTAGTAGCGCCACTATACCCATACACAGGCTTAATTTTAACAGGTGTGTGCTGAAACACTTATCAACAAAAAGTATTCAAACAACCATCCAAATTCGCGGGAAAATCATAAACATTACCATAGCACGGTTAATAAATAGGCCCACTCAAACTAAATTACCTTTACTAACTACACATGCCCACGTTACAAATTTCCGTCTTATAATCAGCAACATACGCACATTCCCTACCCCCACCTATACCCATGCTTAACCTTACGAAATCAAACAACGAGCCCCTGCACTCCAGTTACCACCACTATAGCCATAGATAGACTTAATGTCAACAGGTGTCTGCCGGAACGCTCATCAGCAAAAGCTATTAAAACTTACAATTTTGCAACTCAAACATACACCATACCATAAGACGGTTTATAAATAGTCACAGTACCACTACACCAACTCAACACCGCCCTTGCTTAACTTTATGCAATAAAAGAAAGAGCCCAAGCAAACATAGAGGCACCACTATAGCCATGCACAGCCTTAACTTCAACAGATGTCTCCTGAAAAGCTCATCAGCAAACCTTATTAAAACATGCAAATTTGCCGTTAAAACATATACCATGCCATAGGGCGCTTTATAAGTGCTCCCAGTGGTACTGCATCACCTTTAGTAGCTCCACATCTCCACGTTACTATATTCTGTATTTCAAACAGCAACATAACTACCTCCCCCACACCCACCCCCGCCCTTGGTTAACAGTACGAAATCAGACAGAAACCCCCCATTCCTAGTAGTGCCACTATACCCTTACACAGGCTTAATTTTAACATATGTCTACCGGAACACTTATCAGCAAAAACTATTCAAACATGCAAATTGGCGGGTAAAACATAAACCATCCCACTATTTATAAATGGGCCCAGTGAAACTACATTACCTTTAGTAACTACACATGCCCACGTTACAAATATCTGTCTTATATTCAGCAACATACGCACCTCCCCCACCCCCACCCATCCCTTGCTTAACCATACGAAATCAAACAACGAGTCCCAGCACTCCCGTTACTGCCACTACAGCCAAACATAGGCTTAATGTCAACAGGTGTCTGCCGGAACGCTCATCAGCAAAACCTATTAAAACCTGCAATTTTGCAACTCAAACATACACCATATTATAAGACGGTTTATAAATAGTCACAGTACCACTACACCACCTCAACACCTGCCCTTGCTTAACTTTACACAATAAAAGAAAGAGCCCCAGCAAACGTAGAAGCGCCACTATAGCCAAACAGAGGCTTAATTTCAACAGATGTCTCCCGAAACGCTCATCAGCAAAACGTATTAAAACATGCAAATTTGCGACTAAAACATATCCCATGCCATAGGGCGCTTTATAAGTTCTCCCAGTGGTACTAGGTAACCTTTAGTAGCTCGACATCTGCATGTTACTATATTCTGTGTTTCGATCAGCAACATAACCACCCCCGCCCTTGCTTTACTGTACGAAATCAAACAGAAACCCCCACCATTCCCAGTAGCGCCACTATACCCATATACAACGTTAATTTTAACAGGTGTCTGCCGGAACACTTATCAGCAACAAGTATTTAAACATGCAAATTGTCTGGCAAAACATAAACCATCCCATAGCACGGTTTATAAATGGGCCCAGTCGAACTACACCACCTTTACTAGCTAGACATCTATATGTTACGAAAGTCGTTTAAACACTCTGTAGAGTGTATAGCAGGGCATGGGGAGAGTAAACAAAGTTCTAATTCCCAAACTTTTGATATACAGTCCCTTTACTGTATCTTTATTAAAGATATTAAATGGAATGAATAAATTGGCGCGTGTCTCAAAAGGGATAGTGTAGCTCACCATCAGTAAAACATGAACTACTTCAACACCTACATATATCCGCCACAGCGACACAGCCTGACAAATAGTATCACTTATAATCACATGTAGTTCTCTAATGTCAACAAAGTCATACAGAAAATATACTGCACATTTACATTTTTTTATCTCTCACACATTTATAAAACATCTCTTCTAAAGAAGCACTCCCCAACTACTTCTATTCCATAAGAACAGACAATAATTAATACGTTTACTACTATATTTTTTAGTATATCTACCTTTTTGTTATTCACTAGTCAGAAACTACAAAAACTATTCACTATACTCCAGTGCAAACCAGAAACCATATTCAAATTTATCTCAACTTAGGATCACATGATTCAAACTATGTGTACATATAAAAGGAACGTATCACTTTTCCTATCTCCATCTCTTCTCCATGTAATCTCCAAACACTGTACACGGCCCCACTGTACAACAACCTACCCTGACTTACATTCAAACCTACCTCTGAGTGTCAAAAATAAGACCACAACCTGTCACATAACATTTCTGCATTTTGTTTTATCGCTTTTAACTTAATACCACATACGTCTCCTACCACCACCCCCACCCAACTATTTCCACAAAAAGTTTCAGTTGCAAACGTGCAACATTTTCTTTATCTCCCCAAATACATTACAAACTCAAATTAACGCTGTACCTCATTTTCAAAACAATACAGTCCTATAAAGATGACAAACTACACTTCTTCTCTGTGAAAAATTCCTAAACATATATAATATATATATAAAAATACTCAGCTCAAATGTTATGCATATTTCATAACCAATGTCAAACACCACACTTTACTAACACTATATTACTTTGAAATGAAAAATACTTTCAAAATTAAAAACATCAACTCAAATACTTAATCAATACTATAAAACACATAACACACCTTGTTCATTTCTAACTCACCTTTGTAGTTGTTATCCAGATTTCAAATGACACACGCATACAATTCTCTCTTTCTCACATAGTACATGTAAAGCTCCGACTTCATCAAGAATGAAACCAGGAATGGCACAATTTCTCCCCACACATAAATACATGTAAAGAACAAATCAGAATACTTCATTCCTTCAACGACATTCCAAAACTTACCTCCATTGGTTAATTTGGAATTTTCCTTCCGAAAAGCTACTTATTATTCCACGCCACATACAGTTCACAAGTTCAACCTATTTTATCACCACACTTTCTGGAACCTTCTACGACACCTGCAGGTTAAAAGTTCATCATTTTTTTTTTAACCTAACGATATACTTTTGCAACATGTTATCGAACATTCAACGGCACGTGCACGTTAAAAGTTCACAATAGGGGTCAGTAGTTCATCAATTTAATTCCCAACTCCAGCAGTACCTCACCTTACGTCCCCAGTGCCATCAGACCCGTAGGAGTTAGTGCTTTCCACTTTCCAAATAGCAACTTCATTTCATAAACACAAATTTACCTTCGCACTCCCTATATAACATCCCCTAAGCACCATACACAAGTTACAATGCTCTAAACAAAAGTTCCTCCAAGTAGCTATAACTACATGCAGACACTACTTGCACAGATGTGGCACAGCGGCCAGAGCACATGACTTCACAGCATATGACACACAGTTTGGGCTCACGCTTTCATCCACGAGTCCGGCAGCAGCTCAGCTTAGCAGCATGAGACTCTACACACTACCTCACATATTTTCTGTACCCTAGAACTTTTAGGCCAGTACGGGTCAGTTGTTCATCCTAGTAGTTATAAACACATGCTGACACTACTTCCACAACTGCACTGCAGCGGCCACGGCATATGACTTCACAGCATACGACACACAATTTAGACTCATGCTCTAATCCCCGAGTCCCGCACCACCTCACCTTAGCAGCATCACACTCTAGGCAATACCTCACTTAATTTTCATAGCCTAGTACTTTCACACCGGTAGGTATGATTAGTTCACTTCGCACCCCCTCTATAGCACACCCTAAACACCCCACAGAGGTTACAGTGCTCCTACCCTCCTATATCCCACTTTTTTGCCCTTTTTTCCCTTTACTCACTTCAACGGAATAACAATATGGCGGCCAACACTTCCTCCTTCCATGAGACTCTAGACAATACCTCACATGTTTTCCGTACCCAGGACTTTCACACCACTACGGGTCAGTAGTTCATCCTAGTAGGTATAAACACATGCTGACACTACTTCCACAACTGTACTGCAGCGGCCAGGGTACATGACTTCACAGCATAAGACACACAGTGTAGGCTCACGTTTTAATCCTCGAGTCGCGCACAAGCTCACCTTAGAAACATCACACACCAGCAAATACCTCACTTAATTTTCGTAGCCTAGAACTTTCACACCGGTAGGTATGATTAGTTCACTTAGCACCCCCTCTATAGCACACCCTAAACACCCCACAAAGGTTGCAGCGCTCCTACCCTCTTCTTTCCCACATTTTTTGCCCTTTTTCCCCCTACTCGCTTCAACGGAATCACAAAATTGCAGCCAACACTTCCTAGTTGCACACCCTTGCAGCGCTCACAGCCAATCAGCAGCAAGCTCATGCTCGTAATGCCTCAGCCAATCCGAAGGCAGAATTCCCAAATATCGATATCTGTAAATTTCGATATTTCTCAAAAACTACTGAACGGATTTATACCAAATAAACAAAAGCGTGCTTTCTAGACCAAGGCCCTTCTCCCTGCCAAATCTGGGGTAATTCCGTTCACCCTGTAGCCTTGTCTAAAGTTTCCAATGGAAATTAACATTGAAATTAACATTGAAAAAACACGTTTTGGGACCCCCCTTTTTGTCTCGGCCCCCCCCTTGACAAATCACCCCCAAACTTTCAACATAGGAGGTGATCTCAACAAAGAATTTGTTCTGAAAATTTCACGAAGATTCATCATTCGGCGCCAAAGTTATTGCGAATAGAATGTTGCCATTTTCGAATAGTAACTAGGTCCTAACTATAACTACCTACTGGCGACCGATATATATATGTGTGTATATATGTATATATTTAAAGTATTAAATATTAGTGAGATTTATTTAATTACCATTATATAAATTGTATGTATTAAAATATTAAGATTAACTTCTTTAAAATTAGAAAAAATATTTTTGTATGCTTTCTAACAATATTATTGTGAAACAATAATTAAAAAAAATATTTTTGTCCTTACCATTATAAGGATCGGGAAACAATATTTTTGTTAATTATATTTTTGACACAATATTTTTGTTACACAATATTGTTGGTTTCAATATTATGTCAGTGATCCCAGTCATTGCCTTCCCAGAACCTATTATATACAGTTTTTGCCCTGAGGAGATGTGTTTGTGAAGAACGTAGTCTCTCTTCACACCCTACTATGCACTCTTGGGATACTGTGGAAAGGTCACAGTGGAGAAGACTTTTTGTCCCCATACTCTACTAGTGGAGACTATAAGGAATAAGTACTGTAATGTAGGAGAGTGTAAATTCTTTCTAAAAATCTATTTTACGATCCTACTAGACTCTCGGGGAATCGTAAAAAAAGTAGGAAGGGGTGGAGAAAATCTCTCGCAAAAGAGAGGTCTCATAATAGAGGCCTGTATCTTTGTGAGCTCTTCTATGCACACCCTTGTATGAACAGCTGTAATCCATGAGATATAGGTCAAATGTTTGAGCTCGCGAGAGTCGGACAAATTGACAAGGTAGGCATTTGGGTGCTCCCGCTCTCGCAAGAGTCTTGCAGATATCAGTATCCCAAGAAAAGAGGGAGTTTTAACATGAAAGAATCGCATAATGTAAGAATAGGGTGGCTCTGAGAAGAGCCTTTGTGTTTTAGTGTATACTGTTCAGTTACACATGGAACTGGATGCATTACTTGATGTTATTAAGGAAGATCCCATTTTCTTCTGCAGTGAAGTGCTCCTCATCTCACCTACAGAATCCTGGCATATCAAAACTGATATTTTTATGACAGAGCCCATGCCATGATCATGAAGAACTGTAGAAATTGTTTTATTAACATGCTTCCAGAATGTCTCAAACTTAAGACAAAACTTGTTCGAACATTGCCATTTTTGCCTTTGACATATATTAGAATGTATGATGTTACAACGCGATCATTTAGAAGGAGGTACATTACATCGCTGTTTTTACAATGCAAGTCATTACATCAACTTGCGCTGGAGGGCGCCGGACTTAGGAGTAGTATGATTTACTAATCCAACTCCAGCCTACGTACAGCAGGGAAGGTGTTTGAATAGTAAATTACAGTATTCCTTAATCTATAACGCCATCCAGCACAAGTCGTTGTAATGACTTGCGTTGTGAAAACAGCGATGTAAATGTATTGCGGTGTTTTGACTGCGTTGTTAATGTTGTTTCCCCATATATTACAATATGCAAAGCCTGTGTGAGGAAAAAGGGACATGAATTGTGAAAAGGTCTCTTTCATTTGAATTTCAAGAGCAAACTCTGTGATTGTGCCTAGCTCATTGCCACCACAGTGCACTATCATCAGCTCTGGGTGCTCACAATCCAAAATACTCTCAACCATTTGTAATAATGCATGCCACTTCATACCTCTATGGCCAATACAAGTAAAGTCCAATCTTGATAATCAAAGATTTTTGCCAATAGCACAATTAGTGGCATATTCTCTAGCCCAGTGGATGAAGCTGTGTCCCAACATTCAGAGTTGAAGCATGATGCAGTATGGAGATGTCAGTCACAGGAGGAGTGCTTAGCAAAATCAGAAAGTTCAGGAGGAATATGGAGCTACATGAGAAGATATAAAATAGGAGAGAGGCAAAAGTGTACATGAAAAGTAGGTTAGGTTGTAACTAACTGTTGTTTGCATGGAGCACAGTTACTGATTAAACAGTTTGAGCTTTTCTATTGGGTTATTTCGAAATTTGGTATGATCCCGCAAGAGTCTCGAGAGAGCCGTTAACAAGCTTCTGTAGGTGAAACTTGCTGTTGGGGCTTCATACAATCCCGTGAGACACTCACAAGACTCTCATGGAAATTTACTGAGTGATGCCTGTCATGAGGTCTTTTTTACGACCCAGTGAGAGTCTTGCAAGCTTGATTATACAGGGCCAGACGAAAGAGTGTAGTAGCACAGTTCAAGTGTCAATAACTGGCTAAAATATCCAAAAAGCAAAACAAATAAACCATAGATTGTTAGTGTTAATATTTAAGCTTAAAAAAGCTTATAAAGATCTTTAAAGGGGATTGCGTACATGTACTGGTGAACTGATACGTTTGTTATTTGAAGAATGCAGGACAGAGGTTAGTTTAGGGTCAACCAATAGTTGACATTTCCTCTAAAATGTGATTGATTGCAAGCCGTTAAGGTTCAGATTCCTAGATATAAATTGCATAACCTTAGGCACCTGAGATTGCCCTTGGTGGTTTGGAGGTAATGCAAGTGCCATCTCTGACTAGTGCTGTGCAGAGGTCATTTGATTTTTAAGTAAAGGAGACTGGTTTTTCAGCTACCTTCAACAAACAGCTTCATTAGCAGGTATTTAAAAATATAGTGTACCTGAAAGATGAAGTCTGTGTCTAAAGAGTTAAATGATATAATGTGTTTATAAACCAAGTAAGAACTAATTGTTCATTCTGAGAATAATAATAATTTGAATAGTATAAATGTGATTGCCAAAGTCTTTACTATTTTTTTTTTAAATAGCGATAAGAAATGAATATTGCATTTTTTTTAGAAATACTGTTGTTCTGGTGGTAAACTTTTGTGATTTTTGTCTGTATTTATTTTACTGTGTTACTTGCTGTTGAAATTTATATTTTTTATCAATTAACTGTGATATTAAAATTATAAGTCTTTCATAATGAACCGTAGCTGATTCTATCTGTAATATGCTGTTGAGTACATAGGTGGCTATTGATATAATTTTATATTGAGTTCTAGATGTCTCTCAGGAATGGTTGATGTTTATTGGAAGTATTATACTTCCTATATATAATTTTGTAGAGGGGACATACCAAACATAGTCATAAAGCCTCATGACAAATATAAAAGCTGTTTTAAGGGGAGAGACTTTCTCAAAGAATCGTATATAACTCAGGTATCATAATGGAGGTTATTTTACGGTCAACCAATAGTTGACATTTTCTCTACAAATAAAAAAAAGCTACAATGTGATTGACTGCAAAGCTTGAAGGTTCAGTAAAGAGGTGTCAGCTAAGAGGATATGTTGTCATAAAAGTGAAGTATTCACCCTGTAAAGAGTGCTAATGTGAGGATAAAATGTGTGAAAGTGTACTGTAGAAATTATATACCTTGTTATAATGGTATAAAAGGCACAGTGATTATGTTAGACAATCTGCATAAAGTCTTTTTATTGTAGTGATGTATTATTGTAGAGGCTGTTTTTTCAAACCCCATTATATCCTTGATTACTGAAAAAATGTGTGTGGAGAGTTTGCTTCTTCACTAAATGTTTTTACATCCAAACCCGCTTACTTTCACATTAGAGAGTCTACACTAATGGAATTGAATCATAGATGCAGCTCACTGAGAGAAAAGATGCTTGCATAGGAATGAGTACCTTGCTAAACTGTTAACACTCAGATGTCACCCTGTATAGAGGTGTTTTGTTGAGAATGCATGTTCTCATTAAAGTGAAGCATTCATACTGTGTGAAATTATATGACATAGACTCAAGGTTTATCAAATTGCACCTTATTTAATCTGCACCCTGTTCAAATTTGTTCTGTTTAGAGCTGTATCTAGCAAGGGTTGTGTTTCTTAAAGCAATCAATCATACATGTGGTTCACTCACAGAAAAGGTCTTTGTAGAGGGATGGATTTCTAACAATATCGTATTATCATGAGGAGAGGTCTCAGTAGTGAGGCCATGCTGTCATAAACACGAAGCATTTATCTTGCATCCAGTTATAAAAACAAAAGGCACTCTTTCATCAAAATGTACAATACAGACTCTGCACCCTCTTAAAATTTATAACAGAAGGCCTAGTGTTTCTCTGGAGGTTTGTACACACATCCTTTACCCTTTTCAGGTGTCACTCAAGACATTGCTGTCTGAAAACTGAATAAAACAACAGGTTTATGTAGTGATGGGGTTATTACTAAAGCCTTTCACACCCAGTCTTCACCCTGAAAAAGGTCTCACTAGACAGGCTATTTAACCATAAAAAAGAAACATTTACCTTGTATATAGTTATAAGAAAAGGAGCCCCTCTTTCATCAAAGTCTGTCATATAGAATCTGCATCCTCTTCAAATCTGAAGATGCAAGGCCTAGTGTTTTAATGGAGCTTTCTCCACAGATTTTTATCCTTTTCAGAGGTGTCAGGAGAATAATTGCTGTTTGTAAACCAAGCCAGTTCACTCTGAGAGAAGATATGTAGAGACAGATGACTTCATTAGTAAAGCTCTTCACTGCTACCGTTTAACCTGCAGAGAGGTGCCAGGAAATATGGTGTGTTAAGAAAATGAACCATTTACTTGGTATGGACTCATATAAAGAGTTACTCTTTCATAAAACTCTACCGTGACCAATATGTACCCTGGATTACTCACTAAAGCCTTTTACACCTAAGCATTAAACACTACAGACCTATTAGTAGAGTGGAAATGTTCTGATAGTAGAAGTGAGACAATGACTCTATACAATAGCATTACAAACCTCTACTTTTATAACAAACTTTACTATCCCTGTCTCCCCTCTGATAGAATGAAGTGTCACAGGGGCTAGTGTACGTCTGAGGCCTTCTTACCACACCCTTTATTCGGAGCTATCAATAGAGAATGTGCTGCTTATAAGCAATGTAACACAGGAGGTACAAGTTCTCTAAGGTCTTCTACACAAAGTATTAGCTCTCTGTTGAGCTGTCACTTAGAGTGACTGCTGTTGCAGGGTAGTATGAGATAGGATCACTGTTTGATCAAACTCTACTATCCAGAACAAATAGCATGCCGAAATATACTACCACAGGGACTAGTTATTCTCTGAATCCTTCTACACAGACTGTGATTCTGTTCAGAGGATTCATTACAGAGGATTGTCTTACTATAGTGATCTTAACACCCTATTCACTCAGAGAAAATATCTTTTAACGAGGGTTGACTTTCTCAGTAAAGCCTTTCACACCCAGTCTTCACTGTGAAGAGAAAGAAAAGAAGCCGCTCTCATCAAACTCACCCATTCAGAATCTGTGCCCTGTTAAAATGTAACAAGAAAAGGCCTAGAGTTTCCATGGATCCTTCTACAAAGATCATTTACCCCCTTAATGGAAACAAACAATCTTCACACTGAGAAAACATCTGTAGAAATAGATGTGTTCATCACTAAAGCCCTTCAGACCCACTGTTTACCTTGTAGAGGGGTATCAGGAAAGATGGTGTGCTGTTATAAGAGTGAAGTATTTATGCTGTATGGATTTCTACAAGAAGGAGTTACTCTTTCATGAAACCTTACCACATATGTTACACTGTGAAATGTACCAAGAGGGACATTGCTGTCTGTAAAACTATTCACACACCATCATCTCTCACAGATAATGTGTTTGTATAGGGCTGAATTAGCCACTAAAACGTTTTACATCCAGCCTTTATCCTGTACAAAGTTATTTCACTCAAGAGAAAACATGTTTAAATGGCGATTGCATACTAGGTACAGCCTTGCACACCCACCCTTCAACTTGAACAGAGATCTGAACAGAGATAAAATATTGTGATAAAAAGTATATTTATGATACATAAATTTATAGGAAAGGGATATACTCTTTCATTTATCTATACAATATAGAATGTAAACTGTCTTCAAATGTGATAATACAAACTCTGCTGTTTGTTTCAGTATTCTGCACAAACACTTCAGTCTGCTTTAATGTGACTTTTCTAAGAAAACTGAACTATGAAAGAATTTGATTTTTTAAAGGTAACTCTGTGAGAAATAGAAATGAATATTATATTTTATTTATTTTCTGTTTCGGTGTACAGTTGATTAAAGATGCCAACCAAAGAACAGAAAATGAAGAGGAAAAACTAAAGCTACCACAAATGAGACTCAAAACATGGAACACAGTGGCAGGAAGGAAAAGATGGTAGAAAATAATTTTAATTAATTAAGAGCACCCAGAAGTTCATGAAATAATCAATAACATCTTGTGAACTTTCTTCTGCAGGTGTTCGTAGTAAGGAAGATTTTTCAATGTCCAAGGAAAGATCCTTTTGTCTTTCAAAGAAACGTAGAAGAGTAGTGTCAAATAGTATGAGGAGCAAGGAGACAGTGAGAAGCAGACGTGGATTACAAAAACAGAAAACGTTTGTTTACTGTCTAGTAGACAAGACCTGTTAATTAAAGAGAAAACTATTTATTCTCAATTTGAAGGGAAATAAATGTTTAGATAAATGGGTTAATTCACTTAAAAAATGTTGTCAAAAGGATCAAGTTAGTAAAACAAACTTTTGCAGTCTTTTCCAGGTAGAGTGGAAACACACTTCCTGTAGTGAAGCATTTTTTAATGAGGAAAGTTATTTACAGGAAAATGAGTTAGTGTTTGCAATTGACAAAGATGCTCATGCATATGAAATCAATGAAGCTACACCAATTGAAAATTAAAAATAAATGCCTAGAAATGTAGAAGAAGAAAATAACAAATGAAGTATTAGGTCAATGCCCTCAACAACCAGTCTTTGAGTGGAAGTGTAGACAAGTATGCAATGTAAGACAACAGTCTATTTACAAATTTGGACTCTTCTTAAACAATTACAGCTGAGGAACTGTGAAACACAAAAATGAAACTACTGCAATGCCTTGATCCTTGTTGAGTTAGGAGACTTACAAACCTTCAAAGAGATTCAGTATCTTGTTTATCAGAACAGATTTGTGACAGTACTTTCCATCACAAATGGATGCTGTCTGTGCAGCACAATAAAATGTGTAATCTAGTAAGAAGATTGAATTTTGTCAAAAGTCCAGCTCTCCAGCTTCAGAAACTAAATGATATGTTTGTTATTAAGAGGTGGTCAATCTGAAGTCAGTCCTGTTATAAATTAAACCAATTGAAGAGAATGAGTAAGTTGTGGACACCATCACTGACATTTTTAATAGTACATTTTTAGAGAATGTTATAAAGGAAATGGATGCATTTGCAAAAACAGCTGCAGATATTCCTGACAAATTGTGTGTTTGTTGTAGGCAAAAACACTGCAGATCACAAACCCAAACAATGATATTTTTTTTAAAAATGAAGAGAGTGAACTAGTACACTTTTGAAATTGGCTTATGCCAGATTGTCTGCAAATATTATATGAACAAATTGGATGGTAATAAAATGTCTGCTAGAGCTGATCATAACAAATTGGAAGTTTTTCTATTTCCTACTGAGCTGCAAACCGTCAACGTCTATGAGAGTATTGTCATACAGACAGTGCATCCCTTTCAAGCAACTGTTAGAATAGAGACTAAATATAAAAAACTACCTCATTCTGAATTATTGAATGATCTAAAAGGTAAGGTTGTGTATTCACCTTTGAATATGAAGTAGAATATTGAAACTATAGGCATAGATCGAGAAGAAGAAGATTCACTAAAGGTTCTAGTAAATGGAGTTCCTACTAAAGACAAAAAAATTTGACAGGAACTTGTAAGCATTGATAAGGTCAAGAACGATTTGAAATATCTTAAACTAGAAAATGTGTATTACAAAGGTGTTGATGTAGAGGGACATTTTACCTATATCAGAGCAGGAAGTTCCTCCTAGGTTGCTTCTGCTCAGTTTGAAATAATTGACTTAACTAAAGCAGAATAGATATATGAACATTACAGCATTCACCCTCTACATTCACGAGACATGATGGGTGATGCTTTAGAACTGTACCAAATGAAGCCATCAAAAGGAGAACCAGTAAGTGTATGGGAAAAGAGCTTAGAAGCACTGTGTTTTCCAATTTTGTACCCTACAGGAGAAGGTGGTCATAATAATGAATGTCTAGTATGGATGCCTGCTCAGAACATAGATCAAGTAAATTTTATTCTGATTATCCACATGTTAGGCAAAACATTCTATACATTTTCCACCTTTTGTTTGAAAGTGATCTGTCAGTGCTATTGTATGCTGTGGGCAGTGTTCTGAAAACGGGGCACAGTTTAATGATATGTCTGCGAGAGAGATTGTGGAAATAGTGCATGGAAAAGACCAGGCACTAAAGGGTAATTTGATAAATCTCATGGCTTTCTAACGTGGTATGAAGGAATATTGGTTCCATCGCCACGGTGAGCTAAAGTGCATGTTACACAATCTAGGTGCACCAACCTGGTTTGTTACATTAAGCTGTGAAGAGTATGCTTGGGTTTAGCTTCATTACTTTCTCAGGCAAGCTAATTTAAACATTGTAAGGATTAATTTCGAGACTTCTGGTTAATTGTGTTCCATTGATCCTGCAAATGTTTGCAGATACTTTCAGAACAGATTTGAAGCCATAATGCATTTTATCTGTAATAAAAAGAACCAACCACAAGGTGAGGTTGTGGACTTTTTTTGAGAAATAAAATCCAAGCTAGAGGGGCTCCACATATACGTACTTTATTGTTGGTGAAAGATGCACCAGAGTTTGGCCAAGATACTGATGAGTCATTGTTGTCATTCATTGAGTAATCTGCAACTTTTGGCCTTCCAGAAGTCTCAAAACAAAACTCTTTTGCAGCATGTCTTGCAATTCCAGTCCCATAAATGCGGCAAATGTAGTTGATGGAGATACACAGCAAAAGGTAGATATTACACTTTTGGATTCCCTTGTACTTTAGTCTCCAAAGGAAGAGTGAACAGTTTTATGTCTACAGTCAGACACACTCTTACTGGGAAATCACCTAAAATACATTTAACCTAAAAAGAAGTGATGCTTCAAAACATCAATGATTACAATCCAGTAATCCTGACCATGTGAAATGCTAACATAGATATTCAGTTTGTAGCAGACAATTCTATTGATGTACCTCGATACGTCACTTCATACATAACAAAGTCAGGAAGACAGAAATGAACCATGCATGGGAAGATATAGCAGCAGTGAAGTCTTTAAGTAAAAAGCTTTACCGTTTCAGTTTAAAGATACTCTCAGAGAGAAATTGGATCTTATGGAGCTTTTGACAATCTCAGTTCTTCTAGCTTATACTGGAAGTCCAAATCCATAATTTGGACCAGTTTAGGCCTGCCATCAACACATATTACATATTAGAAAATGTTAAATAATGACATTCCCACAAAAAAGGTTAGACACTGTTCCAAAGATCGGGTCCAGAGATTGACCCATATGTCTTATAAAAAGGACAAAAAGAAAAAGGGGGAGTCCTAGGTTGAACGGACCCACCACAAGGGGGAAAGCACATGTCTTGCCTCGTGTTGCCCTCACACACCCCGAGGGGTGTCATGCTTCATCATCGGGCTATGCTCCTCGTTGGGCCGGCGCTGCAATTCCCAACGGGCCCCCCAAAGGGTCACTTTCTCGGGGATCTTTTTAAGGCATGCCGGATGGTGTATGAGGGTGTGTGGGGTGTGGGTTCTTAATGAGGGTAGCTAGAATGTGTGCAAAGTGAACTAAAAATTACTGGGGGTTATATTGATTTAGTAACCCTCCTGCCAACAATAAAAACTCTAATTTAGAGTATGGTCCCCAAGGATACATTGTGCCTCGGTGTCATTAAAACGGTCAACATGTTTCACGCCTCTGTCGCCGCTAGGGTCGTTGGCGCTTCATCAGGACCAAATATATGCAAAAAGTAGTGAAATGCACGTGAGTGTGTACGTGAATATAAAATTTAGGAAATATATATAAATACCCACAATGTATGTCAGGGTGGGCAAATTGTACTGCTCCTGACCATGACCAAGGACAAAGAAACAAAAGAAGATACAGTTACAGAGGACGTGCATTAGACTAGCTTAATGCAACGTAGTGTGCCACAATCGTGTGCACAACATACCAATGTCATACAAAGAAAAAAATAAAAAGGACGAGATCAAGTGGGGATACATAACTCCCTCGTCTGTTTTTACTCAAGACATAGAGGATACCAAGGCAGGTGTATTGTGGCGTATCAATTATGCAAGGAAATCCTCTTGCATGACGAGCGGAGTATCTCCCTATTCATAGCAATATACGCTCCATTGTAAACGGGGCTTCTCCACTAATTGAGACACCAAACAAGTTTAACTAGACATCCAAAACATCCTCCCTTGAGGTATTCTTACCTCTCAATGAGCAAAAATCACTTCAATGGCTGTTGGCGATTAGACGCCCGCACCGTATCAGGTTACTAAAACAAAGGCATGATAAAAGATAGGCACAAATGAACCAGGGGTGCAATCATCACATCCAAAGGCATAGGTTACGTGACCTAATCCCCAATCGTCATCGGGTACTCACTGTAAATAGCAGGTGCCTGCACTCTTACACCTACGCGTCCAACCGCCAAACCAGTAATGCATTAGAGGCAGCGGGACGGAGGTTTTAAACTCGTAGGTTCCTCGGTGAATCCTCTTTCCGGAGCGTTCCATGCTATAAGTTGCGAACGCGCATGCGTGCAAATTCGCCCTTACTGTGCATGCGCAGACCGGGACTAGTAATCCCCTAAGCATGGGCGTCCCGAGTGGAGGCTTATTATGACTGGCACTCTATAATTACGATCAAACCACAGCCCATAAAATGTGTACCGGTCAACACCGGGGTGAAGCGATTTTTTCATGATCGTGGTAGGTAAAATCCTACTAATGACAGCGTCTTCTAAACTCTAAATGTTGATCACAAAAGGCATACCCATAATGGCTAGTGGTGAAAAAACAAGGAGTATAGCCTATACCACGCATTTATCTGGGATAATAAAGTTACTTCATCTTGTGTATTATTGCAAAAGAAATAGGTGGGTAGTAAACAGAGACAAAAGGAAGGAAAACGGGGGGCCTCCCCCACTGAAACCACATTACAAGGAGAAATTAGAGTTTTTATTGTTGGCAGGAGGGTTACTAAATCAATATAACCCCCAGTCATTTTTAGTTCACTTTGCACACATTAATGTCATGAAGTCTCCTGAGTTCTTAAATACATTTAATTTCTTATTATTGATGTGGTTAGTATGGTATTAAACCTAATCCTAGCTTTCATTTAGCTGAGGATGCAAGAGGTTCTCAGAACTATGATGTGCTGTTCGATGTTAAGCACAACATAGTTTTTGGTGATCTTCTATAGTTGACTCCTGTCATAGGTCAACCAGTTTTGAAGAAACTGCTTCATGAGGAAACTAAAAGGTCATTTTGGGAGCATTGCAAATTTTGATATAGGGTTACATTTTCAGTATGCTGAGTTGATACAAAAGATGAGACAAGCTGCAGGTGTGGAGTTTGGCACTATATTAAAAGACATGGGAATAGGAATTATTAGGTAAGAAGCAAAGAAAGCTCTTGTGTCTCGCATGGTTCCCTCTCTGTTCCCACACAACAACTCATCAGCTTTTGTAATGCAACATTTTATGAAGGCTCACAAACAGATTGTGTGCCTCATGCCAGTGTTACACAAGTGCACTCACTTTAACTTAGAAATGCTTTATTTGGAAAAACAAGACATGGTAAGTCTTAATGGTAAAGACAAACTGGAAAATCAGGGTTGAACTTTACCAATATGCCAATCAGTGGTAAAGAAACTGGAGTTACTAGAGAAAACTGTTTTACATACTGCTGGTTTAGAAAAGACTCTAAACCTGTGTAGAAATTGCAGAATAATTTTGCGACAAAATCTGAACGTTGAGGAGGGATTAGTGAGTGGTGCAATCGGGTATGTATTAGACTTCATTACATATTCCAATAAAACAGAGAACAAGTATATTTTGATAACATTTGATCATATTGAAGAGGGTAAAAAGTTTGGAAGGTGCACTGCTAGATTTCTGTTGGTAATACACCTCTGTGTGAGACGATAATGGTTTCCTCTGTGTTAGGCCTATGCTGTCACCATTCACAAATCTCAAGGATTAAGGGCCTGATTAGGAGTTTGGTGGTCTTCCTGTGGGCCGCCATGCCAGCACCCTGCAAGAAGACTACCAAACTCATAGTCAGACCACCTGCCAGATTACGAGTTGAAACCTGGTCGGCAGTGTGTGCTGTGGTGGTCCCATGGCAGGGCCTTTCTAAGGCTCAAAGGAGAGCCTTAGAAAGGCACCGTTGTGGGAGTGCAGCAGCACGTTCCTGCACAGTTAGAAATAACCAGGTCATGCAATCCTTCCTGAGCAGGAACAGGGGATGCAGACTTATAGGGGGGCACACCATGGGCCCTCCTGCATGCACCCTGCATCCTGCATGCACCCCCATGCACAGAGGTGAAAGGGGCCATGCCAGGGCCCCCATAGTTTCCTCACCACCACCCTTTTCATGGCAGGCTTACTGCCATAAAAACATAGATTAGTAATAAACACTAACTCAACGAAATCATTACAGCTCTATATAACCCTAAACATTGACGATCTTGTGAGCGTTTCGTTAGCGAGAGTCTTGCGAGACAAATTTCACACCCAGAAAAATAGATTTCATTAGTTAATACTATCAGAATACATTACTGAAAGAAGTGATCACCCTCTTTCTTCATATACAATCACCTCTTCAATGTAAAAATACTTGCACATCCCTTAAACAAACTTGCATTACATTTTTATTGACCTTAGTGAAAACATGTCCACATGTGTACTGACAAGGAGTGAGATGATAGAAAACCTTAAAAAAATCATTGCCATATCGCACATTTTCACACTTATGGTACAATCAAATATCATTACCTTTGGAAAGGATGTGAACTCATTCTACCATTTGTGCTCTGAAAAAATAAAAAATATGACTTCATGTTAAAAAGAAACCTAGAAATTCACTGAAAAAAACAGCTGTTAAGGTAACGTTATAGTAAGATAAGATAAATAGTTCCGTTTTTTCTTTTAAAAAACCTTAGAAAATCACTAAAAAAAACAAAGCTTAAACTAACATAATAGTTAGGTGAATCTGTGAGTGACAACATAAATGTTTTTAACTAAACAAAACACAGAAACTGACCAGTTATAGTTAGCAGAGCAAACTATAACTTGCGCCCCCGCCATGCAGTGCTTATGTCCTCACATATTACATCACACATGACATGTTTTATGTCATCGATTATGACATCACTGATGATATCTGTAACAACATCACTGATTACATTATCCAAGCTTTTTTTTGTAGACATAGCTTTATAAATGGGTATTGCATAAGAGCTATGAAAGTAAGTGTAAAGTAGCTCAAAATAATATCAAGCATCATTACTACTATCATACATACAACCTCATAGGTGGTAAAGCAAGTTTGTGTTATGTGCAACATTGACTCTGTACCATACACTTCATGAGTAGGCAAGTTCATGCTGATTATGAACCACAAATGAAAAAACAGTGTTCAATTTGTATATAACTGTTGAAGGAAAACCAAGTTCCTCCAGATACTCAAGCCTTATTACATAACAAATCCCCTACTATTGACAGTCTTTATCTGTACCAAATCCCTGACAGTCACTGAACCTACATTGAGAAATGAAGGTGATATGAGTAGAAAAGTGGGCACTGCTAACACTGTTTACTCTACGGAGAGAGTTTACTCTGTGCCATAGTGTTTACAGATAGTAAAACTCTCATGAGAAATACACTACAGAGTATTAAAAACTGGCTGTCTAGTAAGCACAGTGTACACTCCATGCACAATGTGTCAAAAAACAACTATTAACTTAAAATAACCAAGGTCTGAAGTTGCTAAAGATCAACTACCTACCTGCAGCCTTCATAGTGTGGTGAAAGCTTTACAGATAACCCATATTCTGGTACAAAACAAGCACATGTACATAGGTTAGTACCTGGTGCACATGGTCTTCTATGTTTTGTAGAAATTGTCATGCTGGGAATATTCTGTCTAATAACTCAAAGCTGCTTACAATATGTAATATGTTTTATGTACAATCTTTCTCTTATTGGAAATGTAATCTCCAGAGCCAAAAGACTTGTGTGGAACATGTTCAACATAAGTCATCAACTGTCAGCTGCACACAGAGTTAGTCTTCAATATAAAGATTTACAACATGCACAGTACCTCTACACACCTAAGATATATCAGGAGCAAATGCGTTTTGTAAATATTTACACCCATTAGCTGGACACAGGCTGTACACAATTATGTAGAAAAGTAATACAGAGGTTACCTGCCACTAGGTAAACTATAAAAACAACTAGCATACTCATTGGATTTTGTCGTAAGTGATGTCATCAATTATGTCATAAGTGATGTAATAGAACATTTCATGAGATGATGTAATATGTAAGGTCATAAGCAGTGCATGGCGGGGACACAAGTGAAAACTAGTTCTGCTAACCATAACAGTTGAATTTCTGTGTTTTATTTTAGTTCAAAACTTTAATGTTATCACTGACATATTCACTTTACTATAACATTACTTTAACTTTTGTTTTATTCCAGTGGAAAAAAAACTTAAATAAAAAGAATATATATATATATATATTACCTACTGGCGGTCGCCAGTAGGTAGTTATAGTTAGAACCTAGTTTCCGTAGGAAAAGCATTTTTTGATTTGCTAATAACTTTGGCGTCGTTTGTCGAATCTTCACGAAATTCTCCCAAACAAAAGTTTATCCAGGTCAGCTCCTATCTTGAATGTTTGGGGGTGATTCATCAAGCGGGGGCTGAGAAAAAATGGGGTCTCAAAACGCATTTTCCCCATGTTAATTTCCATAGGAAATTTTGAGACGTGCACAGCCCGAACTGCTGAACGGAATTATTCCAAATTTGGCAAAAAGGTAGAGCTTGGTTCAGAAAGCTACCTTTTTTGTTAAATGGGGAAAAATCCGTTCAGTAGTTTTTGAGAAATTCAAA
This sequence comes from Triturus cristatus, assembly GCF_964204655.1. NCBI lineage: Eukaryota > Metazoa > Chordata > Amphibia > Caudata > Salamandridae > Triturus > Triturus cristatus. The sequence goes on from NC_140585.1 coordinate 602,640,884, forward strand.
AAATAAGAGTAAAAAAAATCAATTTCCGATAAGAAACTTTGGGCAAGGCTACAGCCGAAATCCCTTCAGTAGTTGCTGAGAAATTTTTAAAATAAAAGTTTTGATATCTAAGGTAGCGGTGGAGTCGCGAACCCTCCCAACCACGAGCTTCGTTCTAATTGGCTGCCACGACCACGAGCTTCATTCTAATTGGCTGTCAACACTCCAAACCAGGAAGTGTTGGCAGCCATCTTGTGACTCGGTAGAAGCGAGTCACCAGAAAACAGAGAAACTAAGATATAAAACAAGAGAAGGGGGCAGGGTAGAAACACCCTGACCCCCTAGGCCTGCTCAGGGGGTCCCAGAAGGACCCCCAGGACCCAAAAAAGCCTTTAAAAAAAAAACAATTGGCACAATACGCGCTGGGGTCACGAATTCTGCCGAAGTTGTTTAAAAAACAATGAAGTGCAGGTTCCCGCATTTTATTTTAATGAGGCCCCCGGGTGGGCTAGGTCCCGGGGGGCATGTCTTAAAAAATAATAACCGGGGCCCACTAGGGACCCTGCAGCCCTGGGGACAACAACCTCCCAGGGGCTTCACTCATGTTGGGAGGGGGGGCGCGCGGACCTACTCCTGGAGCCCGTGATGGCCCTGGGACCGCAACCCCCAGGGCCGGCTCCTGCAGTGTCCTGGGGTGCCCACCCCTGGGAGACTGCTGTTTGCTATGACAGGGTGAGAGCCACACGGCTCCCGCCCTGCCATAGCAAACTTGCTATGGGAAACCTGCTCTCACTTCCAAAATCCAAAGCTGATTGCTTTTCCACACGGGGACTGCATGTCAGTAGCTCCCCGTGTGGAAAAACAATGCTGACTCTGCCTAGGACGCAGGGAGCCGGCAGGACCGTGGGGGAATTGGGTCTCCCGCCATGGTCCTCGGGCCGGAACTGGCCATGGGAGGGGGCCGACGCGGCCCTCTACTCGTTTGTTTTTTGCGCCGCTCTCAGCGCGATACTCGAGTACTTCTTAAGTCTTTCGGGTATATGCTGAAGGACACATCGCCGAGTTAATGGCACTTTATCACAACCATAATGGTGATAAATTTAACGCTGCTTTACCACAAAGTACTCCCCACTATCGACTCGCTAATGAGTGGTTGGATCCATTTGAACAATCCTGGAATTCTGATAGTGTGGAGATCCCTACGTGAAGTCACTATAGGGCACCACTATTGAGTGGGGAAGGAGGCAAATCCTTTTGTTTTATATTCCCTCACATACCCTAGTGGTGTCATGCTTCTTGGATCTGCTGGGGGTGATAATAAAATACAAAGTAAGGGTCAGTAGGGATATTATGGTTCCACTGCTTCCAAATAGGACGGGACGAGGGGCAGGACCCTTGATGGCTGTTTGACTACAGGGCTACCCCGAAGAGTGTTGGTTCTCTACTAGGAGTTGAAACCCCTTCCAAAACGGGATGGAGTGATCACGTGAGACTAATTTGTCTTAAAAAATCAATAAGGAGCGCTAGCTGCCCTTATAACAAATAGTATAGGGAAATTCTCTTTTTTACTCATACCAGGGGGCACATTACTCCGCCTTGAAGAAAGTCCAGCACCCTTTATGGGGCTTACAAGGACTGAAACATGTTGGCTATAGGATCTTAGGACCATAATATCCCTACTGACCCTTACTTTGTATTTTATTATCACCCCCAGCAGATCCAAGAATAAAGGGAAACTGGGATCTGTTGGTGGGTTTTTAGTCTTTATCCCCCTGGCCAAAAATATCTTCCTAAGAGCTCCCTGAAAGACTGTTGAGCCCACCCTGACTTCTAGGCGTCGGGGTGTCCCTATGATGAAGCATGACACCACTAGGGTGAGTGAGGGAATATAAAACAAAAGGATTTGCCTCCTTCCCCACTCAATAGTGGTGTCCTATAGTGACTTCACGTAGGGATCTCCACACTATCAGAATTCCAGGATTGTTCAAGTGGATCCAACCACTCATTAGCGAGTCGGTAGTGGGGAGTACTTTGTGGTAAAGCAGTGTTAAAACACAGGAGGGTGCACTCCCCTCTTCAGTTCCTCTCGCCCCCCCGTAAGTCTGGAAGCTTTTCCTACTTACATTGTGCATTATGATAAATTTAACACACCATTCACAAGGTGGAGCAAACAGCCCATATCACCAGTTTACCAGCGATAGCAGCCTCAAAAAGCATCATCACAGATAACCCCGGCAAATATTGCAAATGAGATGTAGAGTAGGCGTACCCGTGCAAAAAGCAGCGAACACATCAGCAAATTTTTCAACCACCAGCAAGATCGTCAAAGAGAGTACAAAACAGGTGATAAGGTGTGTTAGTAGTAGGAAGTTTACACCTGCTCTGAGCAGGTGTAAAGTCTGACTACAACCTGCAACATGAAAGGGTGCCAAGCCCAGAGCCACACCTCAATGACAACAGATGCAATCACGAGTGTGCATCATGTGACCCGCTTTTCTCTTCGCTCACGGAAGCTCCTGACCCGACCTCATTGAAGGCCTCAGCCCATGAACCTGAGGCATCGCTCCCCTTTCTTACGCCGATCCCGGCACGGATTCCACCGCTCAGCCTTGAACCTGCGATTCTGCCTTCACACTGCACACGAACCTGAGGCATTGCTCCCCTCACGTTCTGCCTTCTTGCTCAGGACTCCTGGTGCTCAACCTTCCTCCCCATCGTGCGAGCTTCGCCGCACCTGAGGCTTTCCAGCCCCTTTCCATTTTTTGCTACTACGCCGGTTCCACATGCACTGTCTCACCTGAGCCCTTCCGGCCCCTGTTCAAGTGTTGCTTTCACGCTAACTTCCCAGACACCCTTACCATCGCCTTGTCCTGAAGAGACCCCATTATTTGCATGGGGATCGAAACGTCGTCGACCTACATCTCTACACTCAATACTTTACTGTATATCTGTCGATTGAGTATGAGATGCTGATCTGACTTTTACGTATTTTCAACTGTTCATTATAAAGTCACCTTTTAAAGTCACCAGCCTGGGTTAAGGAAATCGGCTGATTTCCCTTCCAACCTCCTCACGGCTAGCTCACTCATTGTTCTGTTTATTACTTGTTCCTAATCATTACTAAAAAAAATGTTTGCATCATTTGCATTGATCATTTTTGTGAACTCCAATATCTTATTTCAGTTATTGTGATATTTATTCTTACTCTTGTTGAATGGGACCACTGTTTCTTTAAAATAACAGATGCAATGGAGCCAAAGATCATGCAGCTCGCACACCCAACACTGCTCTGACATGCCCCGCCACCAGCCCCTTGTCCGCCATCCCCCCTCACCGCCACCCCCCACAAACAAATATGAGAGCAACCTTAGGAAATCTGGAACGTAACAAATTGGCTGATGTCTCACAATTAGAATTAAGAACATGCATGTGAGGTTGGACAAATAAGAATCTCGGTCATCTATGGATTTACATATAAAACATTTTATTTAAACAAAACAACAAAATAAAAGTAGGTACAGGCATGGTGTATCATCCCTCGACAATTTGTGAATCACAGCCTGCAAGACAAAAAAAAAGATAAGATTGTGCATCATGCATCCATCTAAGGAGAGAGAGAGAAAGAGAGAAAGAGTGAGAGAGAGGAAGAGGGAGAGAAAGAAAGAAAGAGAGAGAGAGAGAGAGAGAGAGAGAGAGAGAGAGAGAAAGAAAGAGAGAGAGAGAGAGAAAGACAGAGAAAAAGTGAGAGAGAGGAAGAGAGAGAGAGAGAAAGAGAGAAAGAATGAGATACAAGGAAGGGAGAGAGAAAGAGAGAAACAGTGTGAGAGAGAGGAAGAGAGAGAGAGAAAGAGTGAGACAGAGAGGAAGAGAGTGAGAGAGAGAGAAAGAAAGAATGAGAGGGAGAGGAAGAGACAGAGAAAGAGAAAAAGAGTGTGAGAGAGAGAAAGGAAGTGATAGACAGTGAGAGAGAGAAAGAGTGTGAGTGACAGAAAGGAAGCGATAGAGATGGAGAGGGAGAGTGAGTGTTGACACTGTGGAGAAAATCCTCACAGCTCACCTTTCTGCCACCGGTGTGTCTCCAACCACATGCTGGGACATAGTGCAGCCCTCAAGTTTAGTCATCTGAAACATAGTATAGAATCAGTAATGGCACAGTACATACAACTGCACATGCGTAATTCTCAGTTTTGCCCCTGCGCACCCAGGCTGCTGCACCCTATACACTCCCAGTGTCCGGAGGTGACTGCCCACTCCTGTGCACCCAGGCTGCTGCACCCCATCCCATCCCACTGCTCGGATGTGTCTGCCCGCTCTTGTGCACCCAGGCTGCTGAACACTATCCACTCCCGCCGCCCAGAGGTGACTGCCCGCTGCTGCGGAAACAAGCCTCTCTGCTCACCTTCTGCCACTGGTGTTTAAGTAAGAGTGTCCACCACATGCCGAAGCAACCTCATCTGACATTGCGTGCACAATTCAGAGTGGGTGTTGATTGCCAGGATGGCCACGCATCATCGCAGGCCTGCTAGACAAAAACAAGATAAGATTGTGCGTCATGCGTCCATCAAAGGAGAGAGAGAGAGAGAGAGAAAGAGTGAGAGAGAGGAAGAGAGAGAGAGAAAGAAAGAAAGAGTGAGAGAAATACAGAGAGAAAGAGAGAAAGAGTGAGAGAGAGAGAAAGAGAGAGAGAGAGAGAAAGAGTGAGAGGGAGGAAGAGAGAGAAAGAGAGAAGCAGTGTGAGAGAGAGGAAGAGAGAGAGAAAGAGTGTGAGGGAGAGAAAGGACGAGATGGAGAGGGACAGTGAGTGCCCACACTGTGGACAAAACCCTCATAGCTCACCTTTCCACCACCAGTGTGTCTCCAACCATGTGCCGGGACATAGTTGAGCCCTCAAGCTCACTCATCTGAAACATAGTACAGAATCTGTAATGGCAGAGTACATACGACTGCGCATGCCTAAATCGCTGTCCAGCCTTTGTGCATCCAGGCTGCTGCACCCCATCCACTTCCACTGCCCAGAGGTGTTTGCCCGCCGCTGCACACCCAGGCTGCTACACCCCATCCACTCTCTCCACCCAGAGGTGTCTGCCCGCCCCTGCGCACCCAGGCCTCACTGCTCACCTTTCCGCAGACAGGGCACGCTCCACATCATGCAGCCCCTCTCTGCAGGCCACCAGGTCTCACACTTGGTGCTGCATCTTGATGTTACCATGGCAGAGGACATACCAGTGCACCCGCCATCATCGCAGGTTGCACACCCGCTCAGCCCTTGTGGTGCCACTAACTCTGTGACCAGTGAGCCCACCGATGACTCCAGGCCTACACTGCAGTCCAGCAGGTCACACAAAACCTGACCTGTCCGGACCACCGGAACGGGACATCGTCGCAGGCTGCACACCCGCTCAGCACTTACAGTGCCCCTACCTCATTGCACCAAAAGTCACCTTCCCGTGGTGGTGTGCCTGTGCCAGCCGCAGTGCATCCGGTGCACCAAGTCCGAAATGGAAATGGCGTGGAGCACATGTGCCCGGTCCTTTTTATTGGCAGGGTCACGTGTCCTGTGATGCCTGTACATGATGGGTGTGGTGTGGGTGTAAACCAGCCATCAGGGAGTGGCTGTGGCGAACTGACAACTAGAACTGAGAGCAGCAGATCACTATAATAAAAATCTGGGCCATGTAGCATTATTGTCCCTCCTTGTATGCATAAGCGGATTGGACTGGCCTGGCGTATGCCAGTCCTGTGTGAGGCTGTGATCAATGACTCCAGAGCTCTGGGCGTGGTTCCATCCTGGGCTGTATTAGGAATCAACTGATGTGGGTGTCCTTGTTGTAGTGCTGCCACCACCCAAGTCCTAAAACATGGCCAACATGGAAGGTAGGGGGAATCACTGACCCTACATTCTTCCATATTTCCACACATGAAAGATCGTGCACATGACATATCTGTGTGGATGTGAATGTTTATTGCACATTCAGTGGAGTGTTGCAGCTGTAGCAATACAGGGCCATGCAAAGCCCAAATTTCTGTTTTTGGCACATGGAGGGAAGCCAATTAGAGCCAAGCTCGTGCTCAGGGTTAGGCTCCGCCAACATATGTACTTATTCAATCACTCCGCCAATTCCGAAGCACTTATAAATTCACTATACACTCTCCTTGCAGTACTCTGTATGTATTTAATGCTTATTAAGCGCAACTGTCACCCGAAAGGGTATCCTGGCGCTGAGACCGTATCTAACCATCAGGTGAGGTGTATTACATTACTCTTGGGAACAGGTAGGTCTTAAGATCCCTTTTGAAAAAGGGCAGATCTTGGCTACTCCTCAATGCCAGAGGTAAAGTATTCCATAATGTGGCGGCCGTGAAACTAAAAGCGCGGCCGCCTATCCTCCCTCTATTAATCCTGGGAATCCTCACCAGGAACGCCGAGGAGGATCTCAAAGGTCTGGCAGCTTGATACCAAGAAAAAAGATTTTGGAGTGGTATTGGTCCTAGTCCATGCAGAGCTCTGAATAGAAGGCATGAAGCCTTGAAGGCAATCCTCTGCTGGACCGGTAGCCAGTGCAGATCGGCTAGTGCTGCAGATGAAGAAGCAGAACGTGGCCGAGATAGAGCCAATTTAGCAGCCATGTTTTGGATCCTCTGCAACTTTAGGATCAGGATCTTAGGGGCTCCCAGAAGTAGTGCGTTGCAGTAGTCTAGCCTACTGAGGATAGAACTTCGCACTACCTCTGCTCTGGCTCCCCGGGGGAGTATTGGTAGGATCTTACATAGGGCACGAAGCAGGCCCATACAGGTCGCTGCAGTCCTATTTACAGAGGCATCCAGCTGTAAATTGGGTTCAAACCAAACTCCTAAATTACGAGCCGATTCTGCGGCTTCCACCCAGCCCGGAATAGAGGTTGGACAAAAGTCATCTGGTAGCACGCGAGGGAGACGGTCTAGGGAGCAATGGAGTACTTCCGTTTTTGACCCATTAAATTGGAGTGAGTTAGCTCGCAGCCATTCTGCTGTAGCCGACATACAGCGGTGAAAGGTGTCCCTCGAAACTATCTCAGTGCCCTCAAATGAAAAAATCAATTGAGTGTCATCGGCATAATTGATGACTGATATGCCAAATGACTTGATCAGGTCTACCAGGGGTCGGAGATATAAGTTAAAAAGGATCGGGCTGACCACCGACCCTTGGGGGACACCATGGTTCACCTGTCGTGTGGCTGATCGAAATGGTGGTAACGCCACAGCTTGCTGTTTGTTGCAGAGATAAGATGTTAGCCAACTTAGAGCCAGACCGTTTACTCCCACGCTTTGAAGACGGCCCAGAAGAACCTCATGGTCCACCGTGTCTAACGCGGCCGACATGTCAAGCAGCACTAAGAATGCTGACTTACCCCTGTCAAGCAGATAAGTCGTAGTTGAGCAAATGCACTCCTTCCCTTGATAATTAATCTGATTATTCAACTACAATGAATGAAGTGCGTGCGAACAGGAGCCGTGAAAACGCCTCGAATCACGGCTTTATGAAATCACAACTCTCTCAAAGGGCACTTTTCCTCTGCACCCAACTGTCGCACTGCTGAAACGGAAATTATTCCTGAAATAGTTCCTTAGACTTTCAAAGTGTATTCTCGGTTCATCTGTCGTACTCCAGAGCATCAAAGCATATAACTTCCTCTTTACATCACCATCACGGAGACAACATGTTTGTGCTGTAATAATTTATTCAACATTTTCAACTGCCGACCGTTGCCAATCCAGGCTTTTACAGAGGCATGTGAGGTCAAACATGTTTCAAAAGTGGGTTTAGAAAAGATATTTTTCCCAATGCATTTCGAATCTTTTTGATTCTTCGTCATGGGTTAACTAAAATGAAAATAGAATGAAAAAGTTTAAACTAGCCGCTCACCCTCTCAAAGTAACAAAAGACACCTATCTCATTGCTGTACTTACACCCCCACCCGAACCCAACTCTGCTACAACCTATCAGTATTGACTCTGAACAAAGAAAAACAAAAAATGTGCATCACAACATTTTACTATCACGAAACCGTAACCCGCTGCATCCTCCCAACCAACTAATACCAAGAATTCTGTGCCACCCTTGTTGTTGAATACTATTTACCTTCTCAACGCCACAACCGGCAGCATAACCTCACTCCGCTTACTCTTCCCAAAGCTCACGCTCGTATTGCCTGCCACTCGAGCCGTTTTTCAAGTAAAAGCTCACCCACCTGTAACCAATCTCGTCCTGCTGAACTCCTCCCCCTCATTAAGTGAAATACAAATCCCACAATATAACGAAACCAAAATTGACAAAATTCTACTCCACCCACCTAGCAAAACCAACGTGTGCAAAAATAATCTCTCAATGGGAATAAACTTGTTTGTGCGCTTCCGATTAACTACATATCGAAAACATAAACAATATTTAACGTATCACATTAAAGAAAGGAAAACATTGGAGCAACAAAGTTTAAACTGTCCCTTCATTCCGATGCCATTGTTAGTGATCATTTCATTTGTTTGGTTGTTAAACTTTCCACTCTGGATTTTCATCTGTCCCCGTGATGATAATTATTTCTTAAACTTCATTTGAACTTTTGGGGTGCAAGCTCGTTTTGAGGCGTCAACATTGCAAAGCAGATAAGTCGTAGTTGAGCAAATGCACTCCTTCCCTTGATAATTAATCTGATTATTAATCTACAATGAATGAAGTGCGTGCGAACAGGAGCCGTGAAAACGCCTCGAATCACGGCTTTATGAAATCACAACTCTCTCAAAGGGCACTTTTCCTCTGCACCCAACTGTCGCACTGCTGAAACGGAAATTATTCCTGAAATAGTTCCTTAGACTTTCAAAGTGTATTCTCGGTTCATCTGTCGTACTCCAGAGCCTCAAAGCATATAACTTCCTCTTTACATCACCATCACGGAGACAACATGTTTGTGCTGTAATAATTTATTCAACATTTTCAACTGCCGACCGTTGCCAATCCAGGCTTTTACAGAGGCATGTGAGGTCAAACATGTTTCAAAAGTGGGTTTAGAAAAGATATTTTTCCCAATGCATTTCGAATCTTTTTGATTCTTCGTCAGGGGTTAACTAAAATGAAAATAGAATGAAAAAGTTTAAACTAGCCGCTCACCCTCTCAAAGTAACAAAAGACACCTATCTCATTGCTGTACTTACACCCCCACCCGAACCCAACTCTGCTACAACCTATCAGTATTGACTCTGAACAAAGAAAAACAAAAAATGTGCATCACAACATTTTACTATCACGAAACCGTAACCCGCTGCATCCTCCCAACCAACTAATACCAAGAATTCTGTGCCACCCTTGTTGTTGAATACTATTTACCTTCTCAACGCCACAACCGGCAGCATAACCTCACTCCGCTTACTCTTCCCAAAGCTCACGCTCGTATTGCCTGCCACTCGAGCCGTTTTTCAAGTAAAAGCTCACCCACCTGTAACCAATCTCGTCCTGCTGAACTGCTGGCAACGGTCGGCAGTTGAAAATGTTGAATAAATTATTACAGCACAAACATGTTGTCTCCGTGATGGTGATGTAAAGAGGAAGTTATATGCTTTGAGGCTCTGGAGTACGACAGATGAACCGAGAATACACTTTGAAAGTCTAAGGAACTATTTCAGGAATAATTTCCGTTTCAGCAGTGCGACAGTTGGGTGCAGAGGAAAAGTGCCCTTTGAGAGAGTTGTGATTTCATAAAGCCGTGATTCGAGGCGTTTTCACGGCTCCTGTTCGCACGCACTTCATTCATTGTAGTTGAATAATCAGATTAATTATCAAGGGAAGGAGTGCATTTGCTCAACTACGACTTATCTGCTTTGCAATGTTGACGCCTCAAAACGAGCTTGCACCCCAAAAGTTCAAATGAAGTTTAAGAAATAATTATCATCACGGGGACAGATGAAAATCCAGAGTGGAAAGTTTAACAACCAAACAAATGAAATGATCACTAACAATGGCATCGGAATGAAGGGACAGTTTAAACTTTGTTGCTCCAATGTTTTCCTTTCTTTAATGTGATACGTTAAATATTGTTTATGTTTTCGATATGTAGTTAATCGGAAGCGCACAAACAAGTTTATTCCCATTGAGAGATTATTTTTGCACACGTTGGTTTTGCTAGGTGGGTGGAGTAGAATTTTGTCAATTTTGGTTTCGTTATATTGTGGGATTTGTATTTCACTTAATGAGGGGGAGGAGTTCAGCAGGACGAGATTGGTTACAGGTGGGTGAGCTTTTACTTGAAAAACGGCTCGAGTGGCAGGCAATACGAGCGTGAGCTTTGGGAAGAGTAAGCGGAGTGAGGTTATGCTGCCGGTTGTGGCGTTGAGAAGGTAAATAGTATTCAACAACAAGGGTGGCACAGAATTCTTGGTATTAGTTGGTTGGGAGGATGCAGCGGGTTACGGTTTCGTGATAGTAAAATGTTGTGATGCACATTTTTTGTTTTTCTTTGTTCAGAGTCAATACTGATAGGTTGTAGCAGAGTTGGGTTCGGGTGGGGGTGTAAGTACAGCAATGAGATAGGTGTCTTTTGTTACTTTGAGAGGGTGAGCGGCTAGTTTAAACTTTTTCATTCTATTTTCATTTTAGTTAACCCCTGACGAAGAATCAAAAAGATTCTAAATGCATTGGGAAAAATATCTTTTCTAAACCCACTTTTGAAACATGTTTGACCTCACATGCCTCTGTAAAAGCCTGGATTGGCAACGGTCGGCAGTTGAAAATGTTGAATAAATTATTACAGCACAAACATGTTGTCTCCGTGATGGTGATGTAAAGAGGAAGTTATATGCTTTGAGGCTCTGGAGTACGACAGATGAACCGAGAATACACTTTGAAAGTCTAAGGAACTATTTCAGGAATAATTTCCGTTTCAGCAGTGCGACAGTTGGGTGCAGAGGAAAAGTGCCCTTTGAGAGAGTTGTGATTTCATAAAGCCGTGATTCGAGGCGTTTTCACGGCTCCTGTTCGCACGCACTTCATTCATTGTAGTTGAATAATCAGATTAATTATCAAGGGAAGGAGTGCATTTGCTCAACTACGACTTATCTGCTTTGCAATGTTGACGCCTCAAAACGAGCTTGCACCCCAAAAGTTCAAATGAAGTTTAAGAAATAATTATCATCACGGGGACAGATGAAAATCCAGAGTGGAAAGTTTAACAACCAAACAAATGAAATGATCACTAACAATGGCATCGGAATGAAGGGACAGTTTAAACTTTGTTGCTCCAATGTTTTCCTTTCTTTAATGTGATACGTTAAATATTGTTTATGTTTTCGATATGTAGTTAATCGGAAGCGCACAAACAAGTTTATTCCCATTGAGAGATTATTTTTGCACACGTTGGTTTTGCTAGGTGGGTGGAGTAGAATTTTGTCAATTTTGGTTTCGTTATATTGTGGGATTTGTATTTCACTTAATGAGGGGGAGGAGTTCAGCAGGACGAGATTGGTTACAGGTGGGTGAGCTTTTACTTGAAAAACGGCTCGAGTGGCAGGCAATACGAGCGTGAGCTTTGGGAAGAGTAAGCGGAGTGAGGTTATGCTGCCGGTTGTGGCGTTGAGAAGGTAAATAGTATTCAACAACAAGGGTGGCACAGAATTCTTGGTATTAGTTGGTTGGGAGGATGCAGCGGGTTACGGTTTCGTGATAGTAAAATGTTGTGATGCACATTTTTTGTTTTTCTTTGTTCAGAGTCAATACTGATAGGTTGTAGCAGAGTTGGGTTCGGGTGGGGGTGTAAGTACAGCAATGAGATAGGTGTCTTTTGTTACTTTGAGAGGGTGAGCGGCTAGTTTAAACTTTTTCATTCTATTTTCATTTTAGTTAACCCCTGACGAAGAATCAAAAAGATTCGAAATGCATTGGGAAAAATATCTTTTCTAAACCCACTTTTGAAACATGTTTGACCTCACATGCCTCTGTAAAAGCCTGGATTGGCAACGGTCGGCAGTTGAAAATGTTGAATAAATTATTACAGCACAAACATGTTGTCTCCGTGATGGTGATGTAAAGAGGAAGTTATATGCTTTGAGGCTCTGGAGTACGACAGATGAACCGAGAATACACTTTGAAAGTCTAAGGAACTATTTCAGGAATAATTTCCGTTTCAGCAGTGCGACAGTTGGGTGCAGAGGAAAAGTGCCCTTTGAGAGAGTTGTGACTTACCCCTGTCGACACGCGTTCGTAGATCGTCCAACACGGTAACCAATGCGGTCTCAGTGCCGTGGGCCGGTCTGAAGCCAAATTGGGCTGCATCCAGACAGGAATTTGTTTCCAGAAAGTTGGACAAGGCTCTCGTGACCCACCTCTCGAGAATTTTTATCGCAAATGGTAAAAGCGAGATGGGTCTATAGTTGGCCGAGCATAGAGGGTCTAGAGAAGCCTTTTTTAGCAGTGGAGTTACTATTGCCAACTTCCAACTGTCTGGGACTAGCGCTGTAGTCAATGACTGGCAGCAGATGGAATAGAGTGGAGGAAACAACTCATCTTGGAATGCCTTCCAGATCTTATGTGGCAGTGGATCAAGTGGTGAACCTGAGGATACGCCATTGGCCAAGAACTCTAATGATCCAGTCTCTACCTATGTACTTACACAATGACCGAGACAAAGTAACATAACCAAAGTTTTCCCCACTGCCAGAGGTAACATGGTTGCGATTGCTGTCCACAGCAGAATGTAATGTGGTTGGGCCCAGGGGCAGCATCATGCATACATAATGAACACACAGACACAGTTAGATAGATAGTGGAACTGGGTACGGGCACGTGGGCTCGGCCCCTTTTTATTATCTGGGTCACATGTCCAGTGACATCTGTGCTGGATGCGTGTGGGTGAGTGTAAGCCAGCCCTCAGGCAATGGTTGGTGCTGGCAACAAGTACAACAGTAATCATCGAATCACACACAAAGATTCAATAATAAAGGGTCCATGACCTGTGCTGCACTATGTTAGGGGCACCAGATGTGAAATAATACACAAAAGATTCTATCGTAAAGGGTTCATGACTTGTGGTACACTGATGTGGGGGCAGCAGATCTGAAATCATACACAAAAGATTCTATCATAAAGGGTCCATGAGTTGTGGTGCACAAAGGTAGGGGCATCAGAAGCATTCCCCGTGTGCACAGCTAGCGATGATGCATGGTCCGGGAGGGTCGCACTGGTAGCAATGTCAGTTGCCTACTGGACTGCGTCATCTGCAATCGCAACTCGATCTGAATTGTGAGCCCTGCAGTCCGCAATGTAGATGCAAGGCAGTAGTCAGCACAGACATCGAGGAATGCTTTTTGCCACTTCCTCTTGACAAAATCCGAGGACATAGACTACAATTCTGTCTGCAATTAATAAATCATGTCTTATTGTAAATTGTGAGCTCTGCTGACCGCAGTGTAGGTAACAAATATGAAATATGTATGGCATACATTGTCGAAATGTGTAGGTTTCGGGGACGTTATAGTTAGTTGCCTACTGGACTCTGAAATTAATGAATCAAGACTGAATTCGAACTGTGAGCTCTGCTGGCGGCAGTGTAAACTATCATTCAGTGTTCCTTTGGACTTGCAAGATGAATTTGGTCATTGTACTAAAGCTATAATTTATATCAAAAAAGTTCTTGAAGCAAGGATACTAAAAGGATATTGTGTAGGTTTCAGGGACGTTGTAGTTAGTTGCCTACTGGACTCTGTAATTAATGAATCAAGACTCAATTTTAATTGTGAGCCGTGCTGACCGCAGTGTAGGCCAGAGGCAGTGGTCAGCAGGGGCCCACAGCCATGTGGCATTGAGTTGAGCTGCACAGTTAGTGGCATCAGAAGTATTCAGAGTGTGCGGAGCCTGCGATGATGCGTGTTCCGGGCGGGGCGCACTGGTAGCAATGTCTTTTGTCTAATGAATGCTGCCTTAATAAGGCTATGTGGTGATGACTTGTGGTGCACTGAGTTAGTGGCACCTGAAGCACTCAGCGTGTGCGCACCCTGCGATGATGCGTGGCCCGGGCGTGCTGCACTGGTAGCAATGTCTTGTGTCTAATGAATTCTGCCTTAATAAGGCCACGTGGTGCTGACTTGTGGTACACTGAGTTAGTGGTACCTCTGGCGCCTAGAGTGTACACAGACTGCGTTGATGCGCAGTCTGGGCTGCTCACACTGGGAGCAATGTGTCTTGCCTACTGGACTGTGTCATCTGCAATCGCGACTCCTTCTGAATTGTGAGCCCTACTGTCTGCAGTGTAGATCGAAGGCAGTAGTGTGTGCAGACATAACTCTGTGGTGCTGTGCCTCTGTGTTCGCAGGGGGCCTGTGTCGAGGAGGCCCGCGGTCATGGCGGCAGCCTCATGGCAGGGTGAGGGCCGCCGCTCTGGCAGATGCGCTGGCCTTCACACAAGTGAACCACGCCAAGAGCCCCGGCCTATTTCTTCACACTTCTATGCTGGAGTGGCGTACGTTGGACCAGCCCACTGCGCTTCCGCTTACAGGGGACGACGACACAGGTACATGACCGAGATCTTCCCCACTGCCTGAGGTAACACTGGCATTTGAGATGTCATCAGTGATGTCATCAGTGATGTCACTGCCCAGTCATGAGTGATGTAATATGTGACATCATCAGCAGTGCATTGCGGGGGCACGAGTTATAGTTAGCTCTCCTAACTATAACGTTCAAATTTCTATGGTTATGTACGAGTGAAATGTGCAACAAACTACAACATCCTTGAAACCTACGTTTTTTTCAGTGAATATATATATATACATATATGTATCCAAGAAGAAAGATGCCTGTTGTGAAGGAGCCCAAACGGGTACGTTTCAATCAGCCACAGATTTATTGAAAGAACAGCAATGTCCATGCAGTTAAAAGGCTTCGCATTCATGAAAGTTCAGCCGACGCGTTTCGTGCGTCAAAGCACTTCTTCATGGGCTGGTTACCGCATTTAGCAGGGAGTCATGGCTTTTTTCTCTCGGCACTAAATATATACAATCGTCCCGCCTCAGTGGGCGTGGCCACCCAGTGGCCTGCTGGTAACTGTAGTGCTTTGTTTCTTCCTCAAGTGAGTTGCCTGACTCTTGCCAATAATAAAGCTAGAATTAGTTCCAAGTGGTTCGCGGGGCACATTAGGACTGCTTGCCATGCTTGTTACCATCTTCCAAAGGCAATCACCCGTCCTTCGTGCTGTAGCGTCGGTTGGCGCTGCTGCAGGGCTGCACACGTGCAGCGGGGCCCCCTCGCGACTCAGGCAGGGCCGCTGAAACATCCAAGAAGAAAGATGCCTGTTGTGAAGGAGCCCACACGGGTAAGTTTCAATCAGCCACAGATTTATTGAAAGAACAGCAATGTCCATGCAGTTAAAAGGCCTCGCATTCATGAAAGTTCAGCCGACGCGTTTCGTGCGTGAAAGCACTTCTTCATGGGCTGGTTACCGCATTTAGCAGGGAGTCATGGCTTTTTTCTCTCGGCACTAAATATATACAATCGTCCCGCCTCAGTGGGCGTGGCCACCCAGTGGCCTGCTGGTAACTGTAGTGCTTTGTTTCTTCCTCAAGTGAGTTGCCTGACTCTTGCCAATAATAAAGCTAGAATTAGTTCCAAGTGGTTCGCGGGGCACATTAGGACTGCTTGCCATGCTTGTTACCATCTTCCAAAGGCAATCACCCGTCCTTCGTGCTGTAGCGTCGGTTGGCGCTGCTGCAGGGCTGCACACGTGCAGCGGGGCCCCCTCGCGACTCAGGCAGGGCCGCTGAAACATCCAAGAAGAAAGATGCCTGTTGTGAAGGAGCCCACACAGGTAAGTTTCAATCAGCCACAGATTTATTGAAAGAACAGCAATGTCCATGCAGTTAAAAGGCCTCGCATTCATGAAAGTTCAGCCGACGCGTTTCGTGCGTGAAAGCACTTCTTCATGGGCTGGTTACCGCATTTAGCAGGGAGTCATGGCTTTTTTCTCTCGGCACTAAATATATACAATCGTCCCGCCTCAGTGGGCGTGGCCACCCAGTGGCCTGCTGGTAACTGTAGTGCTTCGTTTCTTCCTCAAGTGAGTTGCCTGACTCTTGCCAATAATAAAGCTAGAATTAGTTCCAAGTGGTTCGCGGGGCACATTAGGACTGCTTGCCATGCTTGTTACCATCTTCCAAAGGCAATCACCCGTCCTTCGTGCTGTAGCGTCGGTTGGCGCTGCTGCAGGGCTGCACACGTGCAGCGGGGCCCCCTCGCGACTCAGGCAGGGCCGCTGAAACATCCAAGAAGAAAGATGCCTGTTGTGAAGGAGCCCACACGGGTAAGTTTCAATCAGCCACAGATTTATTGAAAGAACAGCAATGTCCATGCAGTTAAAAGGCCTCGCATTCATGAAAGTTCAGCCGACGCGTTTCGTGCGTGAAAGCACTTCTTCATGGGCTGGTTACCGCATTTAGCAGGGAGTCATGGCTTTTTTCTCTCGGCACTAAATATATACAAGCGTCCCACCTCAGTGGGCGTGGCCACCCAGTGGCCTGCTGGTAACTGTAGTGCTTCGTTTCTTCCTCAAGTGAGTTGCCTGACTCTTGCCAATAATAAAGCTAGAATTAGTTCCAAGTGGTTCGCGGGGCACATTAGGACTGCTTGCCATGCTTGTTACCATCTTCCAAAGGCAATCACCCGTCCTTCGTGCTGTAGCATCGGTTGGCGCTGCTGCAGGGCTGCACACGTGCAGCAGGGCCCCCTCGCGACTCAGGCAGGGCCGCTGAAACATCCAAGAAGAAAGATGCCTGTTGTGAAGGAGCCCACACGGGTAAGTTTCAATCAGCCACAGATTTATTGAAAGAACAGCAATGTCCATGCAGTTAAAAGGCCTCGCATTCATGAAAGTTCAGCCGACGCGTTTCGTGCGTGAAAGCACTTCTTCATGGGCTGGTTACCGCATTTAGCAGGAAGTCATGGCTTTTTTCTCTCGGCACTAAATATATACAATCGTCCCGCCTCAGTGGGCGTGGCCACCCAGTGGCCTGCTGGTAACTGTAGTGCTTCGTTTCTTCCTCAAGTGAGTTGCCTGACTCTTGCCAATAATAAAGCTAGAATTAGTTCCAAGTGGTTCGCGGGGCACATTAGGACTGCTTGCCATGCAATATGTATATATATATATTCACTGAAAAAACCATAGGTTTCAGGCATGTTATAGTTAGGAATTAGCATTTAAAAAACCTTAGAAATTCACTGAAAAAACCATAGGTTTCAGGGGCATAATAGTTAGCTGGACTTTTCACTAGTACAAAACCATTGAAATTCCCACGTTATAGTTAGTTCAGCTAACTATAACTCGCGCGCCCGCAATGCACTGCTGATGACGTCACATATTACATCACTCATGACATAGTCAGTGACATCACTCATGACATCACTGATGACATCTCAAATGACATCACTGATGACATCATCCAGTGAATGTGTGTTTTTCTGAAAATTACATATGTTTTATATATGTCTATCTCAAGGTCGATGGAAGAATAAATGGGTATATAAGTGTCTAAATGGATGATTTGTTTTTGAAAAATTGATTGTATAACTGACTGATTAAGTGTATCTTAGTGAATACATGGCTTAGTGAGTAATGTTTAAATGTGTAAATATCTGTATCAGTCCCTCACTTTGTGTATAAGTGGCTGCATGGGTTGGTGTCAGTATGAGTGTCTGAGTGTCTGTATGGTTCGGTGGGGGTATTGCGTAGTGCATAGGTGCATGAATGAGTGACTCACTGTTTGTATGTGTTGAAGACAGTATGTGTGCAGGACTGTATGGGTGGATGAGTGTGTGCATGGGTGTGTTAGTGAGTGATAGACTGTCTCAATAGTGTCTTTATGAGTAACTACATATGTTTTAAACTAGTATATGTGACTATTGGTGTATATAAGTGAGTATATGTGAGAGTGAGAGATTGAAAGAGTTCCTGTATGAATAAGTATGTGTTTCTATAAGTGATTGTTTAAAAGACTAAGTATGTGTACGTTTCTGTAGAAGTAAGTGTGGTGGTGTGTGTATAACTGTATATGCAAGTAAATGGATTTTTGATTCTTTATTAGCATGAGTGACTATGTGTGTGAGTAACTCTATGGATGAGTGGCGTTGTGTAACAGGATGTATAGGTGTGTGAGTACATATGATGAGTGAGTACATGAATGAGTGACTGTATAGGACTGTTGGTGAATGAGTGGATGTGTATGTGGATCTTAGAATTACTGAATAGGTTGTTGTAACTGGTATTGGTAAGTCCATTGTTTTGAACATTGTAGTTTCTATTTTTGAATGTGTGTATCAAAGGGGAAGAGGAGGTCTGCCACTAAATCACAAGGATGATGTCATCAGTGATGTCATTAGTGATGTCATTTGAGATGTCATCAGTGATGTCATGAGTGATGTCACTGACCATGTCATGAGTGATGTAATATGTGACGTCATCAGCAGTGCATTGCGGGCGCGCGAGTTATAGTTAGCTGAACTAACTATAACGTGGGAATTTCAATGGTTTTGTACGAGTGAAAAGTCCAGCTAACTATAACGCCCCTGAAACCTATGGTTTTTTCAGTGAATTTCTAAGGTTTTTTAAATGCTAATTCCTAACTATAACGTGCCTGAAACCTATGGTTTTTTCAGTGAATTTCAAAGGTTTTTTAAATGCTAATTTCTAACTATACCTACAGAGATAGGACATGTGAAGAAAGAAGAAAAAACGCACAGAAAGAAAAAAAAGAAATGCAGAAAGAAGCAACAGAAGTCCTCAAAGACGAAGAAAAGTGCAGGAAGAAGGATAACGTGCAGAAAGAACAAACAGAAGAGCAGAAAGAAGCCTTGTTGCAAAATCATACTGTACCCTCAACTTTTTCAGACGGATACTGGTGGTAACTGAGTCTGACTAACCAGTCCTAGAGCCAGTGCTATGTTAAAAGACACTCAGAATACAGTGAAAACACCTACATACACTAGGGAACACTATGTGTTGGGGTACCCCTGTGATCAGCATGACCTCCTCTGTAAGCCCCTAGTGTATAATAGGGCAGGGGATTAAAACCAACTCTTAAAACGCGCCACAGGGCGTGTTTGCACACGTCACCTCAGGCCCCGTCCCCTCACTTTCCCACTGTGTAAACACGCCCTGTGGCCATTTTAAGTTGGGAGATTAAGTCCCCTTGAATCCTGAGGGTCCCTAGGGTCCAACTAGACCACTAGGTACCTCCAGTAAGCGCCACAGAGCTGCGTTGCAGAGAGATGTAAAAAGGGGCACGGCCTAGACCACCTCTCTGCAACGCAGCGGAGTAGTGCTTACTGGAAGCACCTGGTGGGCTAGTTGGCCCCCATGGTCCCTCAGGATTGAAGGGGAATTATTTCCCCAACTTAAAACGCGCCACAGGGCTTGTTTGCACACGTTAACTCAGGCCCCGTCCCCTCCCTTCACCACTGTGTGAACACGCCCTGTGGCCATTTTTAGTTGGGAGATTAAGTTCATTTGAATCCTGAGGGTCCCTAGGGTCCAACTAGCCCACTAGGTACCTCCAGTATGCGCCACAGAGCAGCGTTGCAGAGAGGTGTAAAAAGTGGCACAGCCTGGACCACCTCTCTGCAACGCAGCTCAGTGGCGCTTACTGGAAGCACCTGGTGGGCTAGTTAGCCCCCAGGGGCCCTCAGGATTGAAGGGGAATTATTTCCCCAACTTATAACGCGCCACAGGGCTTGTTTGCACACGTTAACTCAGGCCCCATCCCCTCCCTTCACCACTGTGTAAACAGGCCCTGTGGCCGTTTTTAGTTGGGAGATTAAGTTAATTTGAATCCTGAGGGTCCCTAGGGTCCAACTAGCACACTAGGTACCTCCAGTATGCGCCATAGAGCTGCGTTGCAGAGAGGTGTAAAAAGTGGCACGGCCTGGACCACCTCTCTGCAACGCAGCTCAGTGGCGCTTACTGGGACGCACCTGGTGGGCTAGTTAGCCCCCAGGGGCCCTCAGGATTGAAGGGGAATTATTTCCCCAACTTAAAACGCGCCATAGGGCGTGTTTGCACACGTTACCTCAGGCCCCGTCCCCTTCCTTCCCCACTGTGTAAACATGCCCTGTGGCCGTTTTTTAAGTTGGGAGATTAAGTCCCCTTGAAACCTGAGGATCCCTAGGGGCAAAATAGCCCACTAGGTACGTCCAGTAAGCGCCATTGCAGAAAGGTGTAAAAAGGGGCACGGCCTGCACCACCTCTCTGCAACGCAGAGCAGTGGCACTTACTGGAAGCACGTGGTGGGCTAGTTGGCCCCTATGGTCCCTCAGGATTGAAAGGGAATTATTTCCCCAACTTGAAATGTGCCACAGGGCGTGTTTGCACACGTCACCTCAGGCCCCGTCCCCTCCCTTCACCACTGTGTAAACGCACCCTTTGGCCGTTCTAAGTTGAGAGATTAAGTCCCCTTGAATCCTAAGGGTCCCTAGGGTCAAACTAGCCCACTAGGTACCTCCAGTAAGCGCCACAGAGCTGCGTTGCATAGAGGTGTAAAAAGGGGCGTGGCCTTAGAACACCTGTCTGCAACGCAGCTCCCTGGCGCACACTGGAGATACCTGTTGGGCTAGTTGGCCCTCAGGGACCCTCAGTATTGAAGGGGAATTAATTTCCCAACTTACAACTGGCCAGGGGACGCGTTTGCAGAGTGCTGCAAGGAGGGGGCGTGGCCTCCAGCGCGATGCCGGTCTTTTATTTATTTTATTTTTTTAAGAAGAAGGGCTGTGTGGCCCCCCTTCTTTTTCTAATTTACTGGCCCTGGGGACCCCATCCCCCAGGGCCTGCACCCTAATTTTTTTTGTTGAAAAAAATTAATTTGGCCCTCCCAAGGCCTTAATCGGCCCCGGAGACCCCAACCCCCGGGTCATGGCCTTTTTTTAATTTAAATTCTTTAGGAGGGGGCTGCGTTGCCCCCCTCCTCAGGCCACTTATGGCTCTGGGGACCCCATCCCCCGGGGCCGGCCTTTGTTTTTTAATATTTTAAAAATATATATATTTATAGAAACACCTAGGACATGCTGGACAAACCGTATGTACCTATCACCATGACGATTTGCGTGATATTCATTAAAAGGCGACTATGCATAGAATGAATCCACATGGAATGTATTTCCACCGCTAGTGAAGCTCTGACGTGTCTGATGCCCTACCGTGCCTAATCCCGGCGCCCATGCCGGTGGGTACTCTCCAAGTAGACACCCTTGTCGTTTATTTATACAAACATGGGTAGCTATTGACAGGCATATTTAATATACACGCACACCAAGCCATTCAAAGGGGATTCGACAAAAATTCGACCAAACTATGCAAGAAACCCCCCTCACGGTTAATAAAAAACACATCCACCGCCGGATGTGTAATACTTTTTATTTTACTCTCTGGAAAGGAGACAAACCTCACTTGAGAGTCACAGCGTGCTCCTGGCTGAGCCCAATGCTGTGTTACACCCACCAGTGCCCGCCGATTGCCTCACACCTCTGTGTTGTATTCCACCAGCTAGTGCGTATGCTATGACACTCTCTAGCCTATGTGCACTGTAACACCACCCCGTGAATATGTCATGCCACACTTGCCTTCGCACGGGTTATATTGCCCCATCTAACGTGCCTTCCTCGATGTGTATGTTATAACGCACAGCGCTGTGCCATACATATTACAATCTGGGATCCATATCTTTGTCACAGTGCATATCCAACGTTACACTCCCCAGCACATATTTTATATTACAAGTTTAGAGACTAGTTATGTTACACAACACTGCCCTGTGAATATTACACTCCAAGGCGCATATCGCATATCAGGCTAGTGCCTGTGCTATCTCGCGCTCTCCAATGAATCTGTCATTGCGCACAATGTATTGCATATTATATTTCACGCCCCGGTTCATCTTATATCACAATTTTTGGTGCATAGTTTATACCATATACTACATCTAGTTTTCATTTTCACTCGTGCTCTCAGGACTATGTTCTATATAACACTGCGTCCACCTACCCTTTTCACGGGCAATACATTTTGCGATGGGGGTGGAGGGTCAGGGAGTGTTTCTGCCAAGTGAGCCCAGAGTCACAGTCACAAACGTCCTCTTCTTCCTGAATAAAAGTGAGATTATGCTGCATACTTGTTCATATTTTAAGTAGTTCGCACAGACACACATTTTAAAAACAATAAAGTTCCTAATACCCACCTTCTCTGAACAGTTAGCTTGCTGCCCCATCCACCTCCTCCCTATCCTCTGTTGTCTGAATCCATGGACTAGCCTCCTCCCTCCTGCCATGCATGGTCTGATGTGCTGCCACTGCCCTCCATTTAGCATGATGTACCAGTCCACTCCTCCTGCCCTCCATTGCCCAATTCTATGGCCCATCATTGACCTCCTGCTTAGCCTCTGTGCTTAGCTTGCTGCCCCTATTCTCCTTCCCCCTACCCTCCGATGTCTTTGTGCATGCCCTTGCTCCATCCTTTTTGCCCACTATGTTCCATGGACCTGCCACTCCTATCTACTCTGAGTGTTCTGTTGAGCTGCCACTCCCCTCCCACCTGCCTAGCATTGTCAGATGACTGTAACCTGTCCCTGCCACCTCCACCCTGCCTGTCCACATGCCATGCCCCTATCCCCTTCCTCCTGTCCTCCATGGTCCATTTTACTGCCACACCCTTCTGCCCTCCCTGATCTGTTGTGCTGCAACTGCTCCTCCTGCCTGCCCCGCGTGGTCTGTTGTGAGGCCCCTTCCCCTGAACTCTCTTGTCTGTACCCAGGTCCTGACCCTCCCTTCTATCCTCCATGGTCCTTTGTGCATGCCCCTGCACCCTCCTTCTTGCCCATCATAGACATTGTGCTGCCACTAACCCTCCCGCTTGCCATGCATGGTCTTCTGTGCTGCCATGGCCCCTCCCACCTTCCCTGTGTGGTCAGGTAGCTGCCCCTGACCCCCTCCCACCTTCCCTCCATGGTCTGTGTCTATGCCACCATAGTCTCATTGTTGCTCTCCATGGTGTGTCTTGTTTCTAGTGCCCATCCTGCCTGACCTCCATGGTCATCTTGCTGCTCCTGCCCTGCCACCTTGCCCCAGCCCTCTGTTTCCATGTGCAGACCCCCTATTCCCTCCCTCCTGGCTTGTCTGTTCCATTGTAATGCCCCTGATCCGTCCCTCCTGCCCTTTATGGTCTGTTATGCTGCAGCTTTCTCTCCTGTCTGTCCATTATGGTCAGCTAGCTACCATTGCCTCTTTCCCATCTGTTCTCTGTTGTCCATGTGCATGGTCCTGTCCCCTCTCTATTGCTTTCTATGGATTGTTGTGCTGCACTCCCGTCCCGCATGCGCTGTGTGGTGTATTGTGCTGCTGCAAACCCTGATGCCTGCCCTGTAGGGTCAGTTTGGTGCACCTCTCCATGTCCCTCCTGTCCTCTGTTATCCGAGTCCATGTCCCTACCCCAATTCCTCCTGCCTACCATGATTCATTGTACCATACTTGCGAACATTTTGAACTTGGTAAGAGGGAGATTTTGAAAAAAACTGGGGTATTGATTTTCCCCTTTGAGTTACATTGAAAAAGAGGAGATTGTAGACAGGAGACAGATCAAATAAAGCCCATTTGAGCTTAAAAACATTGGACGTTTCCTGGCTGAAACGGGTCTGTTGGCATGTATGGTTGTACTACCACTGCCTCTTCCTTCTGCCCACAATGGTCTATTATATTGCCACAGCCTCTCTTGCCAGTCCTGTATTGTTGGTTTGTTGCCCCTGCCCCCTTTCCATTGCCCTCCATAGTCTGTTGTGCTGCCACTGCCCTTCCTGCCTGCCCAGTGTGGTCAAATTGTTGCCTCTGCACTCTCCTACCTTCCTTCAATTTCATATTGTGGTCTACATGGTCCTGAAATAAAATCCATAGATGGACGCACTTATTACTGGTGCAACTCAATCGTGTGGGCAAATCAGAGCTTTAATATTAGGCGGTGGCCCAGTCGCCGAGTTTGCACCACCCCAAGAACTGAGGGGGCCACGCGTCCGGAGATATGCCGAATCGCCTTGTGGGACACTGGCTTGGGATTAGTGCTGACACTGCTGGTTGGGGGCCCATTTGAGGGCGCGGACTGTTTTTTCCCCAGTAATAAGTGCGTCCATCTATGGATTTTATTTCAGGACCATGTAGACCAAAATGCCATGCCGTGGTTATGGAACCCGCCCATCTGGGGGGCGTGTCAAGCAGCATTGAATAAGAAGAAACGTGGTCCGGTGAGCACACATCTTACCTGCAACAGCTCATAGCCTCAGAAGAAGGAAGTAAATTTTCCAAAACACGTCAGGCATGCTGCGGGTGAGACTGGATTGAAAAGCAGCAGGCAGCTGTCAGCATGTACTGAAAATAAAGGCTTGCCACCTTTCGCCGGTGTCCGAGTGCAACTCAATTGTGTGGGCAAATCAGAGCTTTAATATTAGGCGGCGGCCCAGTCGCCGAGTTTGCACCACCCCAAGAGCTGAGGGGGCCACGCGTCCGGAGATATGCCGAATCGCCTTTTGGGACACTGGCTTGGGATTAGTGCTGACACTGCTGGTTGGGGGCCCATTTGAGGGCTCGGACTGTTTTTTCCCCAGTAATAAGTGCGTCCATCTATGGATTTTATTTCAGGACCATGTAGACCACAATGCCATGCCGTGGTTATGGAACCCGCCCATCTGGGGGCGTGTCAAGCAGCATTGAATAAGAAGAAACGTGGTCCGGTGAGCACACATCTTACCTGCAACAGCTCATAGCATCAGAAGAAGGAAGTACATTTTCCGAAACGCGTCAGGCATGCTGCGGGAGAGACTGGATTGAAAAGCAGCAGGCAGCTGTCAGCACGTACTGAAAATAAAGGCTTGCCACCTTTCGCCGGTGTCCGAGTGCAACTCAATAGTGTGGGCAAATCAGAGCTTTAATATATATATATATATATATATATATTCACTGAAAAAACCAAAGGTTTCAGGGGCGTTATAGTTAGGAATTGGCATTTAAAAAACCTTAGAAATTCACTAAAAAAAAATAGGTTTCAGGGGCGTTATGGTTAGCTGGACATTTCCCTCATACAAAACCCTAGAAATTCCCCTGTTATAGTTAGTTCAGCTAACTATAACTCGCGCCCCCGCAATGCACTGCTGATGACGTCACATATTACATCACTCATGACATGGGAAGTGACATCACTGATGACATCTCAAATGACATCACTGATGACATCATCCAGTGAATGTGTGTTTCTGTAAAGTTTTACTATGTTTAATATATATAGGGAAAGGCCTGTTGAAGAATGAGTGGGTGTACAAGTGTGTGAATGGATGATTTTCTAGGTGCGTAACTGACTCTATAAGTGAGTCATTAAATGTATCTTACTGCAGACTAGTGACTAAACTGTGTGAATGTCTGTATGTGTCTGTGTGTTGGTGTATAAGTGGCTGCATGGTTTTGTGAATAGCTATATGAGTGTCTATATGGGTTATTGATTGGTTGTCTGAGTATCTGTATGGGTGCCTGAGTGTTTGTGTGGGTAGGGTGTGTGTGACTCTGTGCATAGATGTGTGAGTGGGTGATTCAGTGGGTGCATGGTTTTAAGAGTGCATCTGTGATGGACTGTATGGTTGGGTGCCTGTATGTAAGGGTGTGTTAGTGATTGAATGAATATCTCAGTTGTACATGTGTCAGTAACTACATATGTGAAACGCAGTGTATATGTGTGTAAGAGTATATAACTATTTATATGTGAGAGAGTGTGATTGTGGGAGTGGCTGTATGGATGAGTGTGTGCTTGTATCAGTAATTGTATTAGAGCGTCAGAATTTGTTAGTATTTTTATGACTAAGTGAACTTGAGTGTGTTTAACTGTATAGGTGAGTAAATTGGACTGTAATTAATTATTTGCGTGACTGACTAGGTGTGTCAGTACCTCAATGGATGATTGGCGGTGTGTGAGTGTCTATATAGGTGTATAAATGCATATGATTGTCCTGTACTGAGTGACTGTAAGTATGAGTGACTGTACAGGTGAGAGACTGGAGGTGTATGTAGACCTAAGAGTCAATGAGTGGGTATGTAGTTATTGGTATTGGAGTATCTATGGTTTTCAAAATGGCTGTCTGAAATTTTGAGTCGGTGTATCAAAGGCTATATTAGGGTGTGAGAAGATGCACTAATTTATCACATGGATGACGTCATCAGTGATGTCATCATTGATGTCATTTGAGATGTCATCAGTGATGTCATCAGTGATGTCACTGACCATGTCATGAGTGATGTAATATGTGATGTCATCAGCAGTGCATTGCGGGGACGCGAGTTATAGTTAGCTGAACTAACTATAACAGGGGAATTTCTAGGGTTTTGTACGAGGGAAATTGCCAGCTAACTATAACGGCCCTGAAACCTATGGTTTTTTTAGTGAATTTCTAAGGTTTTTTAAATGCCAATTCCTAACTATAACGCCCCTGAAACCTTTGGTTTTTTCAGTGAATTTCAAAGCTTTTTTAAATTTCAATTCCTAACTATAATGTGCATGAAACCTATGGTTTTTTCAGTGAATTTCAAAGGTTTTTAAATGCTAATTCCTATCTATAACTTATCTCTAAAGATATCATGTTTAATGATTTTCATTGGATTTCTATATTTTTCAAATTCAGTGTGTCAATTTCATTAATTATGTTTTTCTGAAATTCTTTTTTATCACCATTTTTTTAATTAATTTTTTTAATTAATTCTTTAAAAAATTAAAAAATATTATTTGTTTTTATTGGGTTTTTCAAACATATTTTTTATATTTAAAAAAATATTTCTTTAACTATATGTTGAAAACTTTATTTTATATATTTTTTTCCCATGTTTTTGGATCCGCGCACCCTATGCGCATCGTTCTCGATCCCTACGCGTTAGCATCCGCGCATGGTATGCGTTGGGTACGTGTTTAGTGCACGATCGCAATGCGACAGGTACGCGACTCCCAGCCTATACCCGATACGTTTGATGTACGTAACGCGATGTTTACGCGCTTCCGCGATGCGTCATCTGCGTCTATGACGTGGTAGGTGCGCGGATCCCGAGAAATATTTAACATTTTAAAAAACATATATATATGTATTTTATGTGAATATTAATTGAAGACAAACTCTAAACTAGTCTTAAAACTAATATATTTTTACATCTAATCCTATAATTTTTTTTTATTCAATTTCACGGATGCGCGCTGGGTGCGTGCTGCGTATGATTGGTTCATTACACTTCCTCTTCTAACTATTGAAAGACCCCACCCAATTCAATCATTCTTCTTTGACCTTCTTTCGAGGAGCATCTCTTTGCAGAGAAGAAGATTTTTTTAGACTAAGTTTACACTTAGCTCTAACTTTTTTCAACTAAAAATGGCTTCAGGGCAGCAGGCATCACCTGCATCTCCTCATACATCTGAGGATGAATTTTAGGAAGAGTCACCACGCAAAGAACATTTTTCTTCAGTGGTGTGGACATTTTTTACTTTTCCCGAGGGGCAGAATAAGACCAATGCCACCTTGGTCACATGCAAGATTTGCAAAATAGTGCTGTCGCGAGGGGATCCTAACAAGAAATACTCGTGCGGCACGGCTAGTATGATGAAGCACCTAAGGACCCTTCATCCAAACAATCTTGCACGAGAAGAGTGCAAACGGATGAGAAACACTCCTGCTCCTGCGCCTTCCACCTCATTGCAGCCGAGCACTTCAAGAGTGCATCCATCAGCCCAAAACTCGAACATCCGTCCTCAATTTCAATTTTTAAAAGTGCTCTGCACTAAGTGCAATGCGACTTTGTGCTACGGTGAGCAGTCGATCAATCTGATCTGCCGCCGACAAGAAAGTCACATTTGCTAGTTTTTTTGTTTTTTTTTATTGTTCCCTGAAGTTCATTGTTTGGTTCCTCTTGTTTTTTTTGTTGTTTTTTTTGCAGAAAACCCCCCAAAAATTAAAAATTGTTCAGAAAACCCCCCAAAAAATAAAAAACAAAAAAGAAGAAAAAAAAAAAGTTCTTGTAAGAACTAACTTTCCTGGTTTAAAAAAAGAGCTAAATTTCTTTGTTAGTGTGTGAAAGTTTAGATGAATGTATGTGTAGTATGTAATTGACTGAATGAATGCATTAGTAGCGTATGGTGAATGTATAACTATGAGGAAGTGCTGCAGCATCACGCAGTAACCTCTTTAACTGCAGTGTGCTGTAGTACTTCCGAAGCACAGGGATGCAACATATGTACATAAATATGTTGCAAATCTATGCTTCTCTCTGCACGGCTGCTTAAACTGCAGCCATGTGGTGACACAGGCACCCTTGCAACATAGTGCAAGGATATCTGTGTCATGTGCTGTTTGTTTTTGTTCAGGAAGACACACCTTCCTGCACAAAAACAATCAGTAAAGGCATTTTTCTCTTTCAATGTATGCTGAGCATTGTAGCATGCATTGAAGATATAAAAATGTGGAGAAATGAAAACAATTCTCCTTGTTGTGCTTTCCTACACCAATTTTAGAATGGTGCAGCATTCACACACATATCGAGATTTATGATTTCTGATAAATCTAGACATGTGTCTTGTTCTATGAGTATTCAGTGCAATCATGCACAACAACACTTATAGAACACCCTTTCAACGCAAACTGGTGTGCATAATGAGGTTGTATTTACATGGAGTATAAAAAGTGCACAAAGTGCCTTTTCCTCTCTTTGTAAATATGAAAGATCGTCTTGCGCAATAACTATGTGACAAAAAGTGACATATTTCCGGTTTTAAAATTCCTTGCGAATGATAGAAGGTAAGCACAGTGTTTTGTCTGCAAAGATGTTCAAAGAAGAATGATTGAAATGATTGTGGTCCTTCAATAGCAACAATGGGAAATATTATGAACTCCTCAAATCTCTTTTTTTGCAGTTCCTATGATATCTGATTATGGTCAGATTTCAAAACTACATAGGTATAAACAGAGTGTTTTTAGAAATGTGTTTCAACTTTGTAGCTTCTTGCAGACCTCCTCATTCTGCATATTGAGACTTAGTTAAACTTACCTTCACAGTAATAGGAATAAAACATGGTATACATTTTTTTCAGGTTTTCATTTGTTCATGGGAGCATGGGAGGAGGACAACAGATCTAATGCACAACATCAGAAAGCCTTTGCCAATGTTAAACTATGGCTAAGGTACATAGACAAAATTTTTGTTGTCTGGCAGGGAGAAGAACGTGAAGCACTCATTTTCATTGATCATTTAAATCACAATGAAAGAAATCTCACTTTGACTAGCACCATCAGCAAAAAGGAGGTGGAGTATTTGGACACACGAGTACTAGTGGAAGGCAATAATATACACACAGTCCTCTACCGCAAATGCACAGCTGGTAACACTTTTCTGCATGCTCTGAGCAGTCACCCAGATAACCTCAAATGGAGTATACCACATGGGGAACTGCTCTGAGCAAAAAGAAATTGCAGCACCACAACAGACTATCAGAAAGAAGAGTTGGTAATGATTGAAAGATTCAAAGACAGAGGGTACCCGGCCTGGGTATTAAAAAGGGCAGTGGAAAGAGTGAAAGAAATAGACAGAGCGAGTACCCTTGGGGCAACACAAGCAGAAACTACTGCAATGAGGATGAGAACACAACTCGCATGATTCTCACATTTAATGGCAACTCAAACCAAATATACAGGGTTGTCACACGGCATTGGAATGTGCTGAAAAGTGACCCGATCATAGGCAAAAGCCTGCCAGATTGACCAGGCATAACATACAGAAGAGGACGTAATTTAAAAGATTTACTAGTGCACAGTGACTTGACCCGAGACACAGGCAGCAAGGGAATTGACCTGCAAGGTTTTTTCCCATGCGGCCATTGCAAAGCCTGTGGGAACAGCCGGACAGTCAAATAATTTTGGAACACCAGCACCAACACCATGATCAGTATAACACAGTTCCTGACATGCAACAGTACTTTCGTCATTTATGTGTTAGAGTGCCCATGTAAACTTAGATATGTGGGCAGTATGACACATATGGCAAAAAAACGCTTTCTAGAGCATATGAGGGCCATTACAAATACAGACAAACAGTATCCCATTGCCCGTCATTTCGAAAGCCATCACTTCTTAGTCTACACCAAACTGTCGTACTATGCCATAGAACAGGTCTTACCTAAGATAAGAGGAGGAAACCATGTTCTAAGACTTAGACAACGAGAATCTGAACACATTATAAGTATGTGCACCCGTTTTCCTAATGGACATAATTTGATGACGAGATGGCAATACACCTACAAGGAGAGTAGTGGCTTCATAACTTGTGATTTTTTATCTTAAGGAATTAAATGAATTGTTTTTTAGTACTGACATTTATTCATAAGATGGATATATACAATTGTCTAATATTGTGTACTGTATATCTCTCTCTTACAGGAGGAAAGGACGGGAATATGTCTCAAGTCAGTGGCAACGGGATCCCTACCCTTTTCTTCGTACCATCCTCTAACCATACTCCAAGATGCAGATAAGATTTTAATTTGTGTTATTGTACATATGTCTATTATATATTTGAGAGCACAAGGGTATTTCACAGGACGTGAACAAGCCAGGCAATTCAGTGGACATTACAATGACTTCCCAATTCGTGATAAATTTGGTTCTATGCAAGGGAAAGGAATTCAACTTATGCATTGGAATATTGGTATAGCCTCACCCCTTCATAGACAATGTTGATATATTCATGTCTATTTGGTTTTCACTATGGGTTTCATACACTAGAAGCACCAATGCGATTATAGCATATTCCCACTATTGGGGTTATACTTTTTACATACATGTCACAGGAACATTAGGACAGGCGAGGCTTACGGAGCGCATCACTGATGATATAAGAATGCACCACTCATACCCACTAATAAGGGAGGAATTTCATTAATCATACAGAAGTATTCAACTTCAGGTGCAATCGCAGCAATGCACCAAAGTAATTGCATTTAGATAAAACATAGCTGAGATTAGCACAATAAAATTTCATGCGCCAGGCTACCAATCAGCGCATCTCACTACAATTACCACAATGCTTTGCTGCAACCGGAGAGAAACAGATTACTCGCGCTAGTGAACATTTACATTCACTTAACGATATTATTGAAATAAGGCATCATTAACACCTTGTAATTC
This sequence comes from Triturus cristatus, assembly GCF_964204655.1. Classification (NCBI taxonomy): domain Eukaryota; kingdom Metazoa; phylum Chordata; class Amphibia; order Caudata; family Salamandridae; genus Triturus; species Triturus cristatus. Next base: position 602,672,093 of record NC_140585.1, read on the forward strand.
ACCATGTTGCCAGAATACCTATACTAGTCATTATATAACACGCAAAATAAATATCGGGTTTTTGCGGGCCGAATCAATTCTAATATATATTTTTGTCTTGATACAATATATGTGTTTATTATACTATGATGCATAGACATTAGGTGCATGAGAATAAGTGAACAAGACTTGATGTATACTCAGTAACATTGGCTTATCACTATGAAAATATGGCGTCTAGCGAGATTCGAGTGTAACGTTGATGGAATTGTGAAGAGTATGTATTGCCATGGTTTTGAGTAATGCCGCTGTGTGAACAAGCCCTTTTCAGGGTGAAACGCGTCACTGCGGGTTTATGATTTGAATAAACCCCCCATTTTGCTGCCAAACTCTTGTGGATTCTTGATGTCTGAAATGGTCTGAGAGCGCGAGTGGGACTCCGTTTTGTACAGAATATATATATATATATATATATATATATATATATATATATATATATATATATATATATTCACTTAAAAAACCATAGGTTTCACACATGTTATAGTTAGCTGGACATTTCACTCGTAAAAAACCAATGAAATTCCCCCGTTATAGTTAGTGCAGGCAACTATAACTCACACGACCGCAATCCTCTGCTGATGACGTCAGATATTACATCACTGATGACATATGTGTCTTTATGAAAAATAAATATTTGTAATATATGTATAGCTAAAGATTAATGGAAGAAGACATGGGTAAATAAGTGTCTAAATACAGTGATGTAATATCTGACGTCATCAGCAGAGGATTGCGGTCGTGTGAGTTATAGTTGCCTGCACTAACTATAACGGGGGAATTTCATTGGTTTTTTATGAGTGAAATGTCCAGCTAACTATAACATGTGTGAAACCTATTGTTTTTTAAGTGAATTTGCAAGGTTTTTTAAATGCTAATTCGTAACTATAATGTGTGTGAAACCTATGGTTTTTTCAGTGAATATATAAACATATAAATATAATCTGCATATCTATTTAAATATAAATTCATGCAAACATATACATATATGCATACATATGCATGGTAAGTACATGAAAGTTTGAAAAACTCTAATACAAGCAAAGCTAAAAAGCCACCTAATTACAAACAGAATTGCTTTAACTTAAACGAGGGCGAGACCTATTGCATTTTCAATGCTTGTTTACTTTGATTCCATCAAGAAGGCATTCAGATGTGTCCCACATTTTCCATAAATTCTGAATGGTAGCACTCTAGTTGCTCATTAGATCACTGTAGTAAAGCTACTGCTCACCAGGGAAGTCTGCTGCTGGTATTGAAAGTGCATGTTTCAGTCTGCATGTCAGAATTTTTTAATGAAATAGAAGAGGATTTGATAAGTCACTCAAAATGTGCCCTCATTTTTCTTTTTTCCTCACTAATCATAATTTCTATGGCAAAATGAACCTCCTCATTGTGTTCCTTTTAAATTGAACTACTCACTCTCTACTACTCACTCGCTACTACTTTCTACTACTCACTCTCTACTACTCACTTTCTACTACTCTCTACTACTCTACTACTCTCTACTACTCACTCTCTACTACTCACTCTCTACTACTCTCTACTACTCTCTAGCACTCACTCTCTACTACTCTACTACTCACTCTCCACTACTCTCTACTACTCTCTCTCTACTACTCTCTCTCTCTACTACTCCCTCTCTACTACTCTCTCTACTACTCACTCTCTACTACTCACTCTCTACTACTCTCTACTACTCTCTACTACTCACTCTCAACTACTCACTCTACTACTCTCTCTACTACTCACTCTACTACTCACTCTACTACTCTCTACCACTCACTCTCTACTACTCTCTCTCTCTCTACTACTCACTCTACTACTCTCTACTACTCTCTACTACTCTCTCTGCTACTCACTTTCTACTACTCTCTACTACTCACTCTCTACCACTCATTCTCTACTACTCACTCTCTACTACTCTACTACTCTCTACTACTCTCTCTACTACTCACTCTCTACTACTCACCCTCTACTACTCTCTACTACTCTCTTTCTACTACACACTCTCTACTACTTGCTCTCTACTACTCACTCTACTACTCACTCTACTACTCACTCTCTACTACTCCCTACTACTCCCTACTACTCACTCTACTAATCACTCTCTACTACTCACTCTGTACTACTCTCTACTACTCTCTCTACTACTCTCTACTACTCACTCTCTCTACTACTCTCTCTCTCTACTACTCACTCTCTACTACTCACTCTCTACTACTCACTCTCTACTACTCTCTCTCTACTACTCTCTACTACTCACTCTCTACTACTCACTCTCTACTACTCTTTACTACTCACTCTACTACTCATTCTCTACTACTCATTCTCTACTACTCTCTCTCTGCTACTCAGTCTCCACTACTCACTCTCTACTACTCTCTACTACTCACTCTCTAATACTCACTCTCTACTACTCCCTCTACTATGCACTCTCTGATACTCTCTACTACTCCCTCTACTACTCACTCTCTACTGCTCTCTACTTCTCACTCGCTACTACTCTCTACTACTCACTCTCTACTACTCACTACTACTCTCTCCTACTCACTCTCTGCTACTCTCTCTACTACTCTCTACTACTCTCTCTACTACTCTCTCTCTACTCTCTACTCTCTATTACTCATCCTCTACTCTCTACCTCTCTACCTTTCTCTACCTCTCTCTCTACTACTCTCTTTCTCTCTACCTCTACCTCTCTACCTCTACCTCTCTACCTCTACCCCCCCACCTCTACGTCTCTACCTCTACATCTCTACCTCTCTACCTCTCTCTACACGCACACATATGCACATATATGCATTTATATATTACCTACTGGCGGTCGCCAGTAGGTAGTTATAGTTAGGACCACGTTTCCATAGGAAATCCGCAACATTCTATTTGGAATAACTTTTGCGCCGGTCGACGAATCCTCGCAAAATTTTCAAAATAGGTGGGGCGCTACGCTCCGCTCCTTCCCTGAAAGTCTCGGGGGGATTCGTCAAGCGGGGGCTGAGAAAAAAGGGGGGTCCCAAAACGCATTTTTCCCATGCATTTTTCCATAGGACCTTTAGACACAGCTACAGCCCGAACGGCTGAACAGAGTTACTTGAAATTTGGCAGAGAGGTAGTCCTCAGGTCAAGGAAGTGCCTTTTGTAGGTCTGGTGTAAATCTGTTCAGTATTTCCTGAGAAAATAGCATTTAAAAGCATATATATATGTGGGCGGAGCCTAACCACACATCTCATCCTGAGATCTGATTGGCTGTCAGCACTTCATCCAAGAAGTGTTGGCAGCCATCTTGGGACCAATATACATGATAGCACCTCATTAAAAAGCATTGCAGTTAATAGAAGGTTTTAAGACTTTAGTTACATTATAAATCATTTGTTGATGGTACCATACTCATTTTAGGAATTGTGGTATGTTCTAAGGTGATTTCACCATGTGAAAAAGCCTTCTGCTGGGATATCATGATTGAGAGAAAAATATTTTCTCATGCTTTTACCACAGAGGTTTGGAAGGTGATCTATAGGCTAAACTGAGAGCTTATTTTCTGTAAATTCACATTATCTTTCTCAGTCATGTGAGAATGAAGTCTGACATTCTCAGTAAAACATGTACATCCAACAAGGGCAGAGACTGTCAGTTGATTCCTTTGTGTTCTACTGCAGCTTCCTGAGTGTTCCAAAGAACTACTAGAGCGCTAACAGTCCTACTTATGATAAAGGTATGGCACACCTGAAGCCATCTTGCTTGGATTAAAGTGGTAACTCTTAAAACATTTAATTTAAAAAGGAACAAAATGAGGGGGTTCATTTTTCCATAAAAAGTATGATTAGTGCTGCAGAAAGAAAAATTAGGGCACATTTTGAGTGACTTCTCAAATCCTCTTCTATTTCATTAAAAAATTCTGACATGCAGACTGAAACATGCACTTTCAATACCAGCAACAGTTTTCCCTGGTGAGCAGTAGCTTTACTACAGTGATCTAATGTGCAAAAAGAGTGCTAACATTCTGAATTTATGGCAAATGTGTGACGCATCTGAATGCCTTCTTGATGGAATCAAAGTAAAAAACTGAAAGTATTTCCTACTGAGGAGACTGCAGTAAATGAGGAAATTAGGAAACTTCATAACAAATAAGTCTCCCAAGATGGCCACCAGAGACAAAAGAGCCCAAATGTAGCCCAAATATCACCCAGATGTAGCCCAAGTATAGCCCAATGACAGAATGTCCCAGAATGTTCTTAAAAACAACTAGAGCGCTTACTGTCTTCATTATGACAAAAGTATGGCACACCTGAAGCCATCTTGATTGGAATAAACTGGTAACACTTAAAACATTTAATTTAAAAAGGAACACAATGAGGGGGTTCATTTTGCCATAGAAATTATGATTAATGCTGAAGAAAGAAAATGAGGGCACATTTTGAGTGACTTCTCAAATCATCTTCTATTTCATTAAAAAATTCTGACATGCAGACTGAAACATGCACTTTTAATACCAGGAGCAGACTTCCATGGTGCAGTAGTCTTACTACAGTGATCTAATGAGCAACTAGAGTGCTAACATTCAGAATTTATGGCAAATGTGTGACATATCTGAATACCTTCATGATGGAATCAAAGTAAAAAACTGAAAGCATTTCCTACTGAGGAGACTGCAGTACATGAGGAAATTAGGAAACTTCATAACAAATAAATCTCCCAAGATGGCCACCGGAGACAAAAGAGCCCAAATGTAGCCCAAAATCACCCAGATGTAGCCCAAATATAGCCCAATGACAGAAGTGTGCAAAACACTTATTATTTTGTGTTTTTGCAGTGTTATATAGTGCAGACTTGTCAGGTATTGGAGTGCTTTACATGAGCATTGGTTACATCACACAAGAACAAATTCATTTTGGTTGTAGACATGGGGAGACTAAGTGATTTGACCAGAATCACAGAATGTCGAGCTGAAGCAGAAACTTCAACCTGGTTCCCCAGTTGCAAAGTCTGCAGTTCTGGAAGTAACACCACATCCTCTCCCCTAAGTGCAACATTTAATCAAGTGGTCAACTGGATAAAAAAACATAAAGATAACAAATAATTTAAAAGTGCTTTGTCGCTATTTAAAAACTCAGAAAATATGTCCTTATTTTAGTCTTTTAGAGCACTAACCATAATTTTGATGCCAATGAGACCCTCTCATATATGTAACATCTAAAGGAAATGCTCTAGGTATTACAGTTTTGATTACATCAAGATGATGTCAGGCGTTCCACACTTTTGTAATAAATATAGAATGTCAGCAATCTAGTTGTTCATTAGGATACTGTTGAGAGGCAGAGGCCAGGGGCACGGACTCTGAAAATTGAAGGCAGGTAGGAGGGTGTAAAGGCAACAATTTAACCACACTGAGCAGGCAGGAAGGGCCGTGGAAGCACAACAGACTATGGAGGGCAGTGGAAAGGGGGGCAGGGGCAACAAACCAACAATACAGGACTTGCAAGAGAGGCTGTTGGAGGGAAGATCTATTACGGGTCAAGGAAGCTAGGGGCGGTCCCCAGATCCCCGGGAACCACCACAGAACTGAGCAGGAGAGTGAGTCAGGGACAAAAGGGGCACCTTAATTTGAGCCGGGGTGCCTAGGAACGCTTGCTCCAAAAATGAAGAAAACAGACATATGAGACATGGAATTGGAGGCAGAATACAATGGCAGTTTAATGAGAAGATGCAACTTCAAAGAAACCGCAGAATAGAGACATAAAGTACAAAATACAGAATCCAGATAATCATACAGCTGTCATGATATTCTCTGTATCTCAATTAATGTACTGACAGAGAGAGAGAGAAAACACATCTATAAATGCATCATGAGAAACAAGTTACACCAAGGAAAATGTTACCTAGGAACACTCACGTTTACTCTTAGAGCAAGCATTCCTGCAATTACAATACAAAATCTTTTAAATGCAAAAGTAAAGAGAACAATGGTTAAACATAACATGACATTTCATATAGGTAAAATAGAATAAGATACTTCAAGCAAAGCAGAGCAAGACATTTTAAGCAAAGGAAGACAAGAGCTCCCAGCTCTTGGGGAAAACCTGCACTGCCTGTTAACCTACATACAAACGGCGAGGTAGTCCGTCGATATCTGTGGGTGCTCCCTTTTAATATCATTTTGTGGGCTCCTTTGCACGCTACATCTACCTACGTATGCTACCCAAAAGCTTCGTCTGCAGATTTTACCAGACATTTCGTCATTTACCCACTTAATGCTGACAATGGACTGGGTGAAACGGTCAGTCTCTCAGGCCAATCGCTTATCGTAAGTTCCATAGAGCAAGCAGAAAATAATGGGTATTGTACGGGAATTCAATATATTCATGTATAAAATCTCCTCAGTTCTCCTAACTTGACGCTCTGCGGTTGCCACTTCCTTAAAAGCGGGAAACCTGCCCAGGAAGCAAGTACCAGTCCAGGATGCAGCCTACTGTATGTCGACAGCTTATGGGGGATGTTGAACTTTGATACCGAGCACGGAGCACTCGGGTAGGGTGGGGGCTACTAGTTTGGAGAAGAAGGCCTCGCAGACCTGCCTTCAGACTGCTATACACTAAAATTGCAGAGCTATGGTCAATTTAACAAAGAGGCCTACATATTGAACAGAAGGGCCTACACAGGGGTTTTATGCTGGCTGAGTGGTAAGGATGTCTCAGGATAATTATATAGCAACACAGGACCCGCTGGTCAATTTAATACGGCCTACAAATGCAGCTGGCAGGGCAAGGACAAGGGTCTCATACTTCAGGTGTGGACAGAACGGGCCAGGGGCCCCCTGTGATACAAAATCTACCCTCCTTCAAGGCTGTGGCAATGTTATAGACCATTGTGGGCAGAAGGAAGAGGCAATGGTAGTACAACCATACATGCCAACAGACCCGATTCAGCCAGGAAATGTCCAATGTTTTTAAGCTCAAATGGGCTTTATTTGATCTGTCTCCTGTCTACAATATCCTCTTTTTCAATGTAACTCAAAAGGGAAAATCAATACCCCAGTTTTTTTCCAAAATCTCCCTGTTACCAAGTTCAAAATGTTCGCAAGTATGGTACATTGGATCATGGAAGGAAATGGGATAGGGACATGGACTTGGATAACAGAGGACAGGAGGGACATGGAGAGGTGCACCAAACTGACCCTGCAGGGCAGGCATCAGGGTTTGCAGCAGCACAATACACCACACAGGGCATGCAGGACGGGAGTGCAGCACAACAATCCATAGAAAGCAAGAGGGAGGGGACAGGACCATGCACATGGACAACAGAGAACAGAGGGGCAAGAGGCAATGGTAGCTAGCTGACCATAATGGACAGACAGGAGAGAAAGCTGCAGCATAACAGACCATAAAGGGCAGGAGGGACGGATCAGGGGCATTACAATGGAACAGACAAGCCAGGAGGGAGGGAGTAGGGCTGGGGGCAAGGGGGCAGGGCAGGAGCAGCAAGATAGCCATGGAGGTCAGGCAGGATGGGCACTAGAAGCAAGACACACCATGAAGAGCAACAGTGAGACTGTGATGGCAGACACACAGACCATGGAGGGAAGGTGGGAGGGGGTCAGGGGCAGCTAACTGACCACACAGGGAAGGTGGGAGGGGCCATGGCAGCACAGAAGACCATGCATGGCAAGTGGGAGGGTTAGTGGCAGCACAATGGCTATGATGGGCAAGAAGGAGGGTGGAGGGGCATGCACAAAGGACGATGGAGGATAGAAGGGAGGGTCAGGACCTGTGCACAGACAAGAAAGTTCAGGGGAAGGGACCTCACAACAGACCACACGGGGCAGGCAGGAGGAGCAGTTGCAGCACAACAGACCAGGGAGGGCAGAAGGGTGTGGCACTACAATGGACCATGTAGGACAGGAGGAAGAGGATAGGGGCATGGCATGTGGACAGGCAGGGTGGAGGTGGCAGGGACAGGTTACAGTCATCTGACAATGCTAGGCAGGTGGGAGGGGAGTGGCAGCTCAACAGAACACTCAGAGTAGATAGGAGTGGCAGGTCCATGGGACATGGTGGGCAAAAAGGATGGAGCAGGGGCATGCACAAAGACATCGGAGGGCAGGGGGAAGGAGAATAGGGGCAGCAAGCTAAGCACAGAGTTTAAGCAGGAGGTCAATGATGGGGCATAAAATTGGGCAATGGAGGGCAGGAGGAGTGGACTGGTACATCATACTAAATTGAGGGCAGTGGCAGCACATCAGACCATGCATGGCAGGAGGGAGGAGGCTAGTCCATGGATTCACACAACAGAGGATAGGGAGGAGGGGGATGGGGCAGCAAGCTAACTGTTCAGAGAAGGCGGGTATTAGGAACTTTATTGTTTTTAAAACATTGTGTCTGTACGAACTACTTAAAATATGAACAAGTATGCAGCATAATCTCACTTTTATTCAGGAAGAAGAGGACGTTTGTGACTGTGACTCCGGGCTCACTTGGCAGAAACACCCCCTGACCCTCCACCCCCTATCGCAAAATGTAATGCCTGTGAAAAGGGTAGGTGAACACAGTGTTATATAGAACATAGTCCTGAGAGCACGATTGAAAATGAAAACTAGATATAGTGTATGGTATAAACTATGCACCAAAAAGTGTGATATAAGATGAACCGGGCGTGAAATATAATATGCAATACATTGTGCGCAATGACAGATTCATTGGAGAGCGCGAGATAGCACAGGCACTAGCGCGTGCTATGCGATATGCGCCTTGGAGTGTAATATGCACAGGGCAGTGTTGTGTAACCTAACTAGTCTCTAAAGTTGTAATATAAAATATGTGCTGGGGAGTGTAACGTTGCATATGCACTGTGACAAAGATATGGATCCCAGATTGTAATATGTATGGCATAGCACTGTGCGTTATAACATAGGCATCGAGAAAGGCACGTTAGATGGGGCAATATAACCCGTGCGAAGACAAGTGTGGCATGACATATTCACGGGGTGGTGTTACAGTGCACATGGGCTAGAGAGTGTTATAGCATATGCACTAGCTAGTGGAATACAACACAGAGGTGTGTGGCACTCGGCAGGCAATGGTGGGTGTAACACAGCATTGGGCTCTGTCAGGAGCGCGCTGTTACTCTCAAGTGATGTTCGTCCCCTTTCCAGAGAGTAAAATAAAAAGTATTACACATCCGGCAGTGGATGTGTGTTTTATTAACCCTGAGGGGGGTTTCTTGCATAGTTTTCGTCGAATTTTTGTCGAATCCCCTTTGAATGGCTTGGTGTGCATGTGTATTAAATGTGCCCGTCAATAGCTACCCATGTTTGTATAAATAAACAACAAGGGTGTCTACCGGGATTAGGCACGGTAGGGCATCAGACATGTCAGAGCTTCACTAGTGGTGTAAATACATTCCACGTGGATTCATTGCATGCATAGTCGCCTTTTAATGTTTTAATGAATATCACGCAAATCTTCATGGTGATAGGTACGTACGGTTTGTCCAGCATGTCCTAGGTGTGTCTATAAATATATATTTATTAAAAATAATAAAAAACAGTGGCCGGCCCTGGGGATTGGGGTCAAAGAAATATAATTAGGAGACTGGCCCTGGGGGATGGGGTCATCAGGGCCAATAAATTAGAATAAGAAGGGGAACCAAACAGCCCCCCTTCTTAAAAAACTAAAATAAATAAAAGACTGGCATCGTGCCGGAGGCCATGCCCCCTCCGTGTAGCACTTTGCAAACGCGCCCTCAACAGGCATCTCCAGTATGCGCCAGGGAGCTGCGCTGCAGCCAGGTGTTCTGAGGCCAAGCCCCTTTTTACACCTCTCTGCAACGCAGCTCTGTGGCGCTTACTGGAGGTACCTAGTGGTTTAGTTTGACCCTAGGGACCCTTAGGATTCAAGGGGACTTAATCTCTCAACTTAGAACAGCCACAGGGCGCGTTTACACAGTGGTGAAGGGAGGGGATGGGGCCTGAGGTGACGTGTGCAAACACGCACTATGGCACGTTTTAAATTGGGGATATAATTTCCCTTCAATACTGAGGGCCCCTGGGGGCTAACTAGCCCACCAAGTGCTTCCAGTAAGCGCCACTGAGCTGCATTGCAGAGAGGTGGTCCAGGCCGTGCCACTTTTTACACCTCTCTGCAACGCAGCTCTGTGGCACTTACTGGAGGTACCTAGTGGGCTAGTTGGACCCTAGGGACCCTCAGGATTCAAATGAACTTAATCTTCCAACTAAAAATGGACACAGGGCGTGTTTACACAGTGGTGAAGGGAGGGGACGGGGCCTGAGTTAACGTGTGCAAAAACGCCCTGTGGCCTGTTTTAAGAGGTAGTTTTAATCCCCATGCCCTATTATATACTAGGGGCTTACAGAGGAGGTCATGCTAATCACAGGGGGACCCCAACGCATAATGTTCCCTAGTGTATGTAGGTGTTTTCACTGTATTCTAAGTGTCTTTTAACATAGCACTGGCTCTAGGACTGGTTAGTCAGACTCAGTTACCACCAGTATCCGTCTGAAAAAGTTGAGGGTACAGGATGATTTTGCAACAAAGCTTCTTTCTGCTCTTCTTTTTGTTCTTTCTGCACGTTATCCTTCTTCCTGCACTTATCTTCGTATTTGAGGACTTCTGTTGCTTCTTTCTGCACTTCTTTTGTTTCTTTCGGTGCATTTTTTCTTCTTTCTTCACATGTCCTATCTCTGTAGGCATAGTTAGAAATTAGCATTTAAAAAACCTTTGAAATTCACAGAAAAAACCATAGGTTTCAGGCACGTTATAGTTAGGAATTAGCATTTAAAAAACCTCAGAAATTCACTGAAAAAACCATAGGTTTCAGGGGTGTTATAGTTAGCTGGACTTTTCACTTGTACAAAACCATTGAAATTCCCCCGTTATAGTTAGTTCAGCTAACTATAACTCGCGCGCCCGCAATGCACTGCTGATGACGTCACATATTACATCACTCATGACATGGTCAGTGACATCACTCATGACATCACTGATGACATCTCAAATGACATCACTGATGACATCACTGATGACATCATCCTTGTGATAGAGTGGCAGACCTCCTCTCACCCTAATATAACCTTTGATACACACATTCAAAAATAGAGACTAAAATTTTCAAAACAATGGACATACCAATACCAGTTACAACAACCTCTTCAGTAATTCTAAGATCCACATACACATCCACTCATTCACCAACAGTCCCATACAGTCACTCATACATGTACTCACTCATCATATGTACTCATACACCTATACATCCTGTTACACAATGCCACTCATCCATAGAGTTACTCACACACATAGTCACTCATGCTAATAAAGAATCAAACATATATTTACTTGCATATACAGTTATATACACACCACCACACTTACTTCTACGGAAACTTACACATACTTAGTCTTTTAAACAATCACTTATAGAAACACATACTTATTCATACAGGAACTCTTTCAATCTCTCACTCTCACATATACTCACATATATACACCAATAGTCACATATACTAGTTTAAAACATATGTAGTTACTCATAAAGACACTATTGAGACAGTCATTCACTCACTAACACACCCATACACACACTCATCCACCCATACAGTCCTGCACACATGCTGTGTTCAACACATACAAACAGTGAGTCACTCATTCATGCACCTATGCACTATGTAATACCCCCCACCGAACCATGCAGACACTCAGACTGATACTCAAAAAACCAACTAATAACCTATATAGACACCCATGTAGCTACTCACCAACCCATGCAGCCACTTATACACAAAGTGAGAGACTGATACAGATATTTACATATTTAAACATTACTCACTAAGCCATGTATTAACTATGATACACTTAATCAGTCAGTTACACAATCAATTTTTCAAAAACAAATCATCCATTTAGACACTTATATACCCATTTATTCTTCCATCGACCTTGAGATATACATATATAAAACATATTTAATTTTCAGAAAAACACACATTCACTGGATGATGTCATCAGTGATGTCATTTGAGATGTCATCAGTGATGTCATGAGTGATGTCACTGACCATGTCATGAGTGATGCAATATGTGATGTCATCAGCAGTGCATTGCGGGCGCGCGAGTTATAGTTAGCTGAACTAACTATAACGGGGGAATTTCAATGGTTTTGTACAAGTGAAAAGTCCAGCTAACTATAACACCCCTGAAACCTATGGTTTTTTCAGTGAATATGTATGTGTATATATATGTATATACATACATATATAAACATATATATAATCTGCATATCTATATAAATACAAATATAAATGCATGCATACATATACAGATATGCATGTTATTTACATGAAATTTTCAAAAACACTAATAAAAGCAAAGCTAAAAAGCCACCTAATTACAAACAGAATTGCTTTAACTTAAACGAGGGCGAGACCTATTGCATTTTCAATGCTTGTTTACTTTGGTTCCATCAAGAAGGCATTCAGATGTGACACATTTGCCATAAATTCTGAATGGTAGCACTCTAGTTCCTCATTAGATCACTGTAGTAAAGCTACTGCTCACCAAGGAAGTCTGCTGCTGGTATTCAAAGTGCATGTTTCAGTCTGCATGTCAGAACTTTTTAATGAAATAGAAGAGGATTTGAGAAGTCAAAATGTGCCCTAAGTTTTCTTTCTGCAGCACTAGTCATAATTTCTATAGCAAAATGAACCCCCTCATTTTGTTCCTTTGCAAATTAAATGTTTTAAATGTTACCACTTTATTCCAATCAAGATGGCTGCAGGTGTGCCATACCTTTGTCATAAGTAAGACTGTTAGCGCTCTAGTTGTTCTTTAAAACACTCTGGGATTTCTGTCATTGGGCTATACTTGGGCTACATCTCGGTGATATTTGTGCTACATTTGGGCTCTTTTGTCTCTGGTGGCCATCTTGGGAGACTTGTTATGAAGTTTCCTAATTTCCTCATTTACTGCAGTCTCCTCAGTAGGCATACTGTCAGTTTTTTTACTTTGATTCAATGAAGAAGGCATTCAGATGTGTCACACATTTGCCATAAATTCAGAATGTTAGCACTCTAGTTGCTCATTAGATCACTGTAGTAAAGCTACTGCTCACCAGGGAAGTCTGCTGCTGGTATTGAAAGTGCATGTTTCAGTCTGCATGTCAGAATTCTTTAATGAAATAGAAGAGGATTTGAGAAGTCACTCAAAATGTGCCCTAATTTTTCTTTCTGCAGCACTAATCATACATTCTATGGCAAAATGAACCCTCTCATTTTGTTCCTTTTTAAATTAAATGTTTCAAATGTTACCACTTTATTCCAATCAAGATGGCTTCAGGTGTGCCATACCTTTGTCATAAGTAATACTGTTAGCGCTCTAGTTGTTCTTTGGAACACTCTGGGAAGCTGCAGTAGAACACAAAGGAATCAACTGACAGTCTCTGCCCTTGTTGGATGTACATGTTTTACTGAGAATGTCAGACTTCATTCTCACATGACTGAGAAAGATAATGTGAATTTACAGAAAATATGCTCTCAGATTAGCTTATAGATCACCTTAAAAACCTCTGTGGGAAAAGCATGTGAAAATAGTTTTCTCTCAAACATGATTCATGATATCCCAGCAGAAGGCTTTTTCACATGGTAAAATCACCTTAGAACATACTACAATTCCTAAAATGAGTATTGTACCATCAACAAATGATTTATAATGTAACTAAAGTCTTAAAACCTTCTATTAACTGCAATGCTTTTTAATGAGGTGCTATCATGTATATTGGTCCCAAGATGGCTGACAACACTTCTTGGATGAAGTGCTGACAGCCAATCAGATCTCACAATGAGATGTGTGGTTAGGCTCCGCCCAGATATGTATATGATTTTACTTTTGACTTTCTCAGGAACTACTGAACGGATTTACACCATATATGCAAAAGGCACATGCCTGACCTGAGGACTACCTCTTTGCCAAATTTCAAGTAATTCTGTTCAGCCGTTCTGGCTGTAGCTGTGTCTAAAGGTCCTATGGAAAAATGCATGGGGAAAACGCGTTTTGGGATCCCCCTTTTTTCTCGGCCCCCGCTTGAGGAATCACCGCGAGACTTTCAGGGTAGGAGCTGAACGGAGCGCCCCATTAGTTTTGAAAATTTTGCGAGGATTCGTCAACCGGCGCCAAAGTTATTCAAAATAGAATTTTGAGATTTCCTATGGAAACTAGGTTGTAACTATAACTATCTACTGGCGACCGCCAGTAGATAATATATATATATATATATATATATATATATATATATATATATTCAAAACTATTGGTCTAAATATTATAATTGAAACCGAAATTAGTGTTTACAATAGCAGCATATAACTGAAAAAAGAATCAAACTAAAACTAAACAGAACAATAAGATCAAACTATAAACCAACTTAGCTAATAATATCACACAAACAATTAAATTAGCAAAAGGATCCCAAGTTTCAGCAACTTAATTCTTCAAAAACAAGAAAGCTGCAAAAAGAGAAAATTCTGCCATCTTGACAACTACTCTGCAAAGTAAGTAAAACTTACATGTAAACTAAAACTTACTTGCAATAAAAATAAAAATTGTAAAATAGCAAATCATTAACAGAAATTCTCCAACTTCGGCCGCTTTACAGGTACTTACTAAAAGAAAATACTGCAATGTCAAAGAGTACTTACCTGCCCAAAAACAACACCAATCACAAACCAGAAAAAGTAAGTATGTATCAATTATTATAAAAAAGAAACTCAACACAAACCTATTCACCTCAACATCTATAAAACTACCAAAAAATAAACACTTAAAATGAAATTGACTCTTTTTATTTCTTCCAACAGAAAAAAAACTTGCTGCACATTACAACACCCCCAACAGAAAAACTTAAAAAAATGGGAAACATCTAAAAAGAACATACATGTACATATAAAAAAGAAAATAATTTTATATGTAAATAACAAATATAGGAACATTTTAAATTTGTCGTTATTTATACTATTACACTACTTACAGACACATTGACAGAAAGAGCAAGATACATAATATCCCAGAAATGAAAGCAATTACTAAGTCACATGGACTACACCTACAACAAAGAAAGTACATCAGTGAAAAATGTAAAGTGGAAATATTGTCGGTCACAACAAAATATCATGTAATATTGTTAAGGGAACACAACCACACCTAAATGTGAAAAAAGAAGTATGGGAGGTATTGCAGGATATAAGAGGAGCATGCACAAGCTTCCAGCAGCACACAACCAAAATTGTAAAAGATATACCACCTAAAGTCCCTGAGCAATTCAAAGGCCAACAATCACTTGTACCCACTTTCAAACATTTAATTGAACAAACTAAAAAAGCCACCGAAGCAACTTCTCATACCCCTATAAGATACCAAAATATAGAAATACCTGAATACTTAAAAATACACATAATGAGAAAGCCTTCCTGTTATATGATGACCTAACAATGATAGATGATTCCGATAATTTTCTACAGCAGTTAACTTACTATAACTAAGTCATTGTAAACCTGGAAGATGGATGGGACCTTCAAAATGTGTCCTAAACCCTTCAATCAGGTATACACAATTATTTATTTATTTATTTTACAGTTTTATATAGCGCGAACCAGACCCGTGAGGGTATCAGAGCGCTTTACAGGATTGAAGGGGGGGTATAAGACGTAGGGATGGGAGGGATAACACTGGGAGAGAAAGGGATACAGGAGGAGATTCAGTTTAAAGTTCAAGCTACATGAGGGAGAAAAATTGAAGCATGCAGAGTAACAATAAAAAGGTTTCCAATCCACGAGGTGCATCCTAGCTGCGGTCGACGCTACATTTGGGATAAAAAATTTGAGCAGGCAGTTATAAGGTACAAGCGGCAAGTCTATGAGGTGATTGTAAAGAGTTCGCTAGATGAGGTATTTTCCCATTAAGAAAGTTTTGGTCTCCTTCTTAAAGTGTGCCAAGGATGGGAGTCTTCTAACGGAGGGTGGGAGAGAGTTCCAGATTCTTGGAGCGGCTCCAGAGAAGGCTCGATTGTAGGTTTTTTTCTTCCGGAAGTGTGCTGGCTGCAACAGCAGGTTTTTGGCAGATCGGGAATTTCTGGCCTGTCCGGATATCACGAGTTTTTGTGCAAGAAATGTCGGTGAGTTCGCGTACAGAGCTTTGTGAGTTATGCAGGCCAGTTTAAATTGTATTCTGGCCTCCAGGGGAAGCCAGTTCAGAGCTTTGAGGTGGGGAGAGATGTGGTCAAATTTTTTTGAGCCCTTTATGAGTCTGGCAGCGGAGTTGAGGCAGGCTTTCAGTGGGGCCAGAGAGTTCTTGGGTAGCCCTGTGAGAATAGAGCATCCATATTCAAGTCTGGAGATGACAAGGGCCTGGGTTGCCATTTTAAGGTCGGACCTATCGAGGAAGGGTTTTAGGTTTCTTAGGTAGCTGCACACCCCCAGACTAGACCACTTCCCCAACCTTTATTGCCCAGTGTTTTTTTAGGGAGGAGCCGAGGACGGGGTCGGGGATGAACAAGACCAACATACCAGTACCAGTACGCGGGCGAACGACAAACCCGTCGAAAATTCTACCAATGGGGCCTCGAATGATGCATACTCCTGTGGTCGCTCCTGCACCCTTGACTGTCTTGACAAAAAGCCCAGTTCCACACAACAGGGACAGCGCCAGTCAGCCCCCAAACGACAGCGTCGTAGACCAGCTAACCATCACAGACCAAGAGACTAACCCCCTACCTTCCTTGGCTATTGACACACACCAGCAGCCATCCTTGGAGCAGTACCCCTCTGTTGAAATGATCTTAACCCTGCTCCAGTCAACAACACTTTAGAGTTATCACCCATCCCCATTTTTAACCTCTCTAAACATACATTGTCCCAAGATGAGATTTCACTCCTTAGCAAGGGTTTGTCCTTTGTCACCACAGAACACTGCAATTTCTTCAAACTTCAAGAAGACCTACTTCTCTTTTTCAGACGCATCCGCCTCAAACATTTCTTTTCTGACAAAACAGATGACAGTACTCCAGAGGCTAGACCATTCCACCATGCCTCGACGTTCCTCCCTCCTACATCTATAATGCCCCCTGAAAATCTCGCGTTCGAGAGACTAGTCCTACATGAGGTGAAGACACCACAGTCTCGCTCAGTGTTTGTCCCCTACAATCTATCCCTCAATGAAAAACAGGCACGCTATAATCTACAAGACAGCACACAGATTGTCATAAAACCCGCAGACAAAGTCGGTGGTATAGTTATCATGGACATGGAGAATTATGACCAAGGGATCCTACGCCAAATACATAACCCTTCCCACTATCAACCCCTACCCGGAGACCCCCTTCCTGAAATCAAAAAACAGATACAGTCCATCACCAAGCAAGCCTTGGACTCTGCGATCTTCTCCAAAAAAGAATACACGTTCCTCAATAATCCACATCCACACACCCCAGTCATCTACATACTACCCAAAGTCCACAAAAGTGTAACCAATCCCCCCGGACGCCCTATAGTCTCGGGGTGTGGTTCCATTTTGGAACCATTGGGAAATTATATTGACTCCTTTCTTAAAGAATTTGTCCAAACCACTGATACTTTTGTAAGAGACAGTACCCACCTCATAAACATCATTGAGGACACCCCCTTCGACATCAATAATGATCTAATGGTTGGTTTAGATATTGAAGCATTATATACCAACATCCCCCATTTGGACGGTCTCTCTGTCATCACACAACTCCTTGGCTCACGTCCTAGACCATTTCGTATCCCCACTAAGTTCATCACTGACCTATTACATATTGCACTCACAGGTAACTACTTCATATATAAGGAAAAATTGTATCTACAGACCAAGGGCGTAGCCATGGGTGCTTGCTTTGCTCCCAATTTTGCCATCCTCTATGTTCACCACCTTGAAACCACCTTATTCCTATCCGCACACAATCCATTTCTCAATCAAATCAATCTCTGGCGTCGTTATATCGACAACATCCTGTTACTTTGGCATGGTACACAGGATGATCTCACGACATTTATAAATTGGCTCAACAACTGCCAAAAACATCTGAAATTCACCTTGGATATCCGCCCCAATGACTTACCATTCCTTGATCTCACTTTGCATATAGAAGATGGGATTATTGGCACTGCCCTTTATCGGAAACCCACCAAACGTAACACTCTTCTTATGTATTCCAGCTACCACCCCAGAGCCCTCAGAGATGGCCTACCTTATGGCCAATTTCTCTGCATCCGGAGAAATTGCAAATGGCGCAAGGACTATTTCAAAGAGGCTGCCATCCTGTCAAACAACTGATCAGCAGAGGATACCCCAAACGCATTGTTACTCGTGCATCCAAAAGAGTTTGGTATTGCCATAGGGAGGTTCTACTCTCCCCCTCCCCTAGACGCACCAACACACGCATTCCCTTTGTGTCCACATACAGTCCATCGAGCAACCTGGTTGGTGGGATAATCAAAAGACACTGGCCTCTTCTTAGATTCCATACACCCTTCAAAGAACCTCCTCTGTTCTCTTTTAAAAGGGGTAGTAACCTCGCGGACAAACTTGTTCATGCCATCACGTGGCCACAAATTGACAAGAAAAATCAAACAGTCACCCCACTCTGGGGACTCCCACCCATTGTAGGCCACTACAAATGCCAATTATATATAGCATGTAACTTCACACTAAACACAAAGGAATTTGTTGACAACGGATATATATACAAACTGAATCATTTCACCAACTGTCGGACTACTGATGTCATCTATGCAATATGTTGCCCTTGTGACCTACTATACATTGGCCAAACCACACAGATGGTTAAGTCACGTATTCTCCAACATCAAAGCCGTATCAGATGCAATGTAGACACAGCCCCATTTGTCAGTCACTACAAAGAAAAAAATCATGCAGAAACTGACCTCATCTAGCACGTTATTGACCCCCAAACTACCACTCAGGGGAGGGAATCTTCAAATGCTTCTCAATAAATGCGAATGCAGATGGATCGCACGATGTAATACAGTGGAAAGAGGGCTTAACACTCTTGATGAATGGAACACTGTTATTACAGCCACATGAGTACTCCTTACCTCCCTGTTCCTACCGCCGTTACTTGCGATTTGTTTTACCTTGATGTAAATTAGCTCTGTAATCCCTTATTCATGATGTTTTCTTTATCTACCAACTCACCCCCACCTCCCGCTCCCTACCACTCTCCTTGCCTGTCCCCTTGCCTATCAGCCATTATACACAGCTACAGTTTTGTTATCCCTGTTATCTGTCTTCATTATTGTTCTCCTAATTCATTTATATACCTTAACATTGTGGTTGCACGTTCGTAATTTATACACTGTTGTATTCGTTATGATTTTTCCCTCAAATTGATGTACCTCGTACTCCCTATGTATGATGTACCCCCCTTTTTTACCCTTTCCCCCTTTCCCTCCCTCCCTCCCCTCCCCAAGCTGTCTGCTATTGTCTTACAGCTATAGGTTTGTTATTCATTTACAATTCATCATTATCGTTTTCTTCCTAATTTAGTTATATTCATGACTAACATTGTGAATTCATACATTGTGGTAACCTTCCTTTTTCCTACCGTTACAACCGGTTTTTATTGTGCATAGTGATTGTGAATTACATTGAATTATACTGTACTGTGTCTTCTGTGACCTCTGACCCTGTATTAGCGCTAGCATACTTGATTTGTATTAGTGCTAGCATACTTGACTTCTCTGCCTGTGGAGCGTCGTACTGGTACTTATGCCCGGTACATAACTCTTGTATTCCTATTCCTATTCCTTTACTTCTCGCCATGTCCCTTCCACTTTCCATGGCCCATTCTCTCTCCTTCCTTTCTCACCCCCACCCCCGTTTCACTCGGGATGTACCCTTTGTTCCTTCTATGAGCTCCCCCGGGGGACCTTGACCTCCTCTCCCTCCCCGCTCTAGTTGTTTTTTCCCCCCGTGACCGGCCGGTTACGTGCTGGACTTCCGGGTTACTTCTCCGACTGTCAGCGTCTTGTATGCGGCTGCATCGGACGTTGTACCTCTCGCCGAATCTCGGATAATTAACCGCTCGTAGTCGGATTGATTTACACTACTGAAACACTATTTCCTTCCCTGCTCCACCTGGGACGCCTTCTCAAGTAAGTCTGACTCACACGATTTTCGGATCTTACTGACCGCTTCCCTTTTGACCCCATTACTTAATCTGGTTCACTGCTCACTTCATTGCAGATTATTCCCTCGCGCCCAGGACCTGTTACCTTGGACTCGCACCACCCCTCCCAACACCAGCCTTTGCCTTCGTGCCATTACGCGTGCCTCTGCCCATGGGACTTCAAGTTGGGTAATTATTGGACCCTCTCCATCTGTCAATTGTGTACCCATGCTTTCTGATTTGATCCTTTTCAGAGCTTCCTTTTCTCACACACCCTTTTGCTCTCTGCTTACAGAACCGACAAATTTCACAGCGTCATCTACTTAAATATCCACTACTAGACGTGACGCTTTTGCTCTCTATCAGGTGAATTTCCCCTACTCCCCTTCCTATACTCCCGCTTTCCTGGTCCACCGGACTTTCTCCTGACCTCCTTTCTTTTTCCTTTATTTCCCTAGGTGCACTACCCCCTAACTAATGACCTATGTCCTGATGATGACCTGAAATTACCCAGGTTGAAACGCCATTGACTACACAGCCTAGAACTCAGGTATTTCTGTGGTCAACTAAATCATCTAAATAATTTAGTACATAATTGTATATATCTGCATATTTTGTTGACCATTATATTTCTTTTCAATTTACGCCGTTCACGCTGTCTTTCACACCTTGTGTCACTGCGTCATTCACAATTCACTAGCACGTTCAGTGCCCTCCTTGTGTGTTATGGTCATAGTACATACATGTACTGTAGTGCTCCTTAACTACTTACAGAATTGTATAAACACCCCAATCTGTCTCCTCTTACCCCATGCTGTGTTCTCCCTTTCTCAACTTGTTATAGGGCAGGTTGGGCCACCGGTGCATAGGTAGCCACACTGCCCCCGTGGGTCTGGCTGTCCATCAGACCGCCAAACTCAAAATAAGGCCTACAGTCTTTCTTTAATTACCTACAGCCCTTGGTGGCCGCGCTAGCCAAAATGGACTGTAGAGTGTTCAATTATGCGGACGACACTCAACTCATCCTAAGGATTGACAATTCGGCCTGCGCCCAACAGTCTGCTCAGAGCATACTTAGGTTCACAATCAACTGGATGACGGCTAACTCTTTAAAAATCAACCCTGACAAGACGGAGGTCCTTGCTATTTCAACTAAAGGCAACCCTTGGAATGACCTTTTTTGGCCTCAGGAGCTAGGAGTCCCCCCTGTACCGGCATCTGTGGTGAAAAGTCTGGGCATAAAGATCGACTCCGAACTCTCTATGACGAATCAGGTTAATGAGGTGGTCGGTACTTGTGTCGGTCTTTTGCGACAACTAAGGAAACTGGTTCCCCTCCTCTCGGTCTCAACCATGAAGACAATCGTAGCTGCTACGATAGTCTCCAGACTTGATTATGGAAATGCGCTATATGTTGGGTTACCTCAGAAGCTGACAAGTAAATTGCAGATAGTTTTGAACGATGCAGCCAGGCTCATTTTTAGATTGCCCAGAAGAACTCACGCTACCCCTCTGTTGAGGGAACTACACTGGTTACCCATTAGGCAAAGAGCCAAGTTCAGGGGTTTGTGTATCACCCACAAAGCCCTCTATGGACAAGCCCCTGAGTACATAAAAGAACGGGTTCTCAAATACGTGCCAGGACGTGTGCTGCGCTCAGCGGAAGCTTGCAGACTAATATGTCCTCATTTTAACTTTACAACTAAAGGAGGGAGAGCTTTCTCAATCCTCCTGCCACAACTCTGGAATCAGCTGCCTGAAGAGTTACGGAAGGATCCTGGACTCATATCTTTCCGAAAAAAACTAAAAACTCTCCTTTTTAGAGAAGCGTTTGATAGGGTTGTGAAACCTTTTAATACTCGAGGACCTAGCTGGATTTGTTGTATTGTTTCTTCCTCTGTGCGAGCGCTATGAGACCTGCCAGTATATATGCGCTATACAAGATTAAATTAACAATAACAATAACAATTACTCTTTTGCCTCTTTAATGACCATTTGATTTACAGTCCATGTTAAGTGCTCTGAGCGAAAGTGTCTCTACAGAGAAATGTCATATTGACATATCCTAATTGTTATATTTTTATGCAAGCCTGGGGTAGGGATATTTGAAATTTTCAAGGAAAGATAATATACAAACAAAAGGTACTGCACATCTATCAGTCAATCAGAAAAGTACACAAAAACGCCTTAACATGTTTGTGTATATTATGTTATACATAATTTGATAAGGTAATCCCTATTATCGTAAAGAGTGGCTGTTTCAAGTAGTTACTGTTTTTCTGTTATCTCGGTCGGTGGTCAAAATTTGGGAAGGTCCCACTTGGTTGATAATAGATATTTCAAGTAGAGGGATTTGGAATGACCATTCAAAACATTTCAAAGACTAGTCATTTTCTTTTTCCTTAATTTACTGTGGCCAAACGTCTACATTTGGTGCTGAAAAAGAAATAACTGTGCCCCTTTCCATACCTGGTTGCAATGGCTAAATCTATTCAACAGAATTAACAAAGGCACAATAATGAATTTGGCGACATGGGTATACAACATAATATGTGTGAGGTTAATAACAAAAGAGGTCATAATATTTATGTACACCAGCTTGTTTGCCAAGTAATAGATTTGTGAGGCTTTATAGGGTAACCAATACACTGTTTGTTGTCTTTCTTGTCCTCCTGACCAGTAGAGGTAAGGAGGTGCAACTAATAATTGCACTAGACGGAGCCATCGTCACTTTGTAATATAAAAAATGGTTTATTGTTTTGGCTTGGAGAAAGGTAAATCCTATGATTTAACGTTGTTGATGTATACTGTGCAAACACCCGGTGGAGATAGTTTAGCAATTTTGACATCCACCACTGACCAGCACCTTCCCTGATGGAAGTTTCCGCGGAGTTAGAATAGTAATTTTGACTCCCAGGCCAGACCAGCATCTTCCTTGTGGCTAGTACCCACTAGTAATGTTGTCTTATATAACTAAATTTTTTGTACCAATGAGAGTTAAATCAAAGTTCATTTATTCATGGTAGAGAGCTCTTTATGCTGTATTTCAAATTTCACATGTTATATCAACAACATCGGATCGGAGCATTGTGATGATGCCCGTCTAACGCGTGAACCGAGGATTCCTCCTGACGAAGGGTTCCAACCCGAAATGCATTGAGGATATCCGTTGGTACCGTTGTTGATATAACATGTGAAATTTGAAATACAGCATAAAGAGCTCTCTACCATGAATAAATGAACTTTGATTTAACTCTCATTGGTACAAAAAATTTGGTAACTTCGTTACCCTTCAGCGCTGTGCGTATAGAGGGACACTACCCATGATGGGACAGTGCAACTAACATTATTTACCGACCTTGGTTTAGGGGTCGCTCCTCTTGCAGCACGCCACTACCTGCTAAGATTTATCTACATTCAGAGAAAAAACTGGTGTGCGTGATATCCCAACTTCTGGTCTTATATAACTAACCTGAACCTTCATTACAAAATGTAAAATATTTAAAGCTGAAAATATAATTTGGTTTGTAGAAAATACATTTTACAGTATACTTATAGAAGATTTTCCAAAGGATATTTTGTCTAAATTAGATTGTTATATGTGTATGGTGATACTCTGTTAAAATTGAAAAAAATGTATTTTCTGAATTTGGGTTTAAAATTAAACTCATGTTGTTTGACATTCACTTACTTTTGAAAGTAAATATGTATTCTCAAGTTCTGTGTGCAACATCTTACCCATATCCTTTGGGCATGGGAATAATTAGAAACTGAGGTCCCATGATAGTCTCTTAAGAAGAGTAGTGAGCTAGACCCTCATGTGCATATTTGGTCCTGTAAATGCTATTGACTTGGTGAGATGGATCTTATCATAGTCACATTATTTATATCCAGAGGGAAGTTGAACTTGAACCCCGGAATGGCACAGGACTACGGCACTGGATTGATTAGTAATTCAAGAAATAGTAGAATGCTTTATTACCACATAAATTTAAATAAGGCTCCCAGATTTCATGATATCCTATAGTAAAAACAGTCCAATCATGTATTATCTTTGAGCATACTGAAATACAATGAAAAAAGGATTGTGCTACACCGTTGTTTCTCTACTGCAGCAGAAGCGTAAAGATCCTGCCATCTATTAGAAAGTATTGCTGATTAGATTCTATTTTGTGGATCAAATGTTTTGTGCTTAACATCAAGTAATGCAGTGTCTAAATATTTATAGAGTACAATTGTATAGTGAAGAGAAACTAACTCATTACTTTGCAGAAAACTGCTAACTAGCAAATGGACAACTAAAAGTATATCCCAAAATTTTATGACGTTGAAACTTGAGATTATGCCCATAATTTTCCCATCCAGTAGTCCATTATTATCCATTTTCCTTATTCAAAGAGTTATAGCTAAACTACTAAAAGCTTTTCAGCTTCATCTGGGTTCAGTTAAAGAGTAGCATCTAAAATAAATCCTTATCCAAAAACGCTTCTTGTGGTTTCCTTGTCATTTAAAATAAAAAGATTTTACAACACAGTATAAATCAGGTTGAATGACCTGAAGGATTCTCAAAATAACAAACATATATTAGAGTTTGGCATGTTCTAGCCCAGTAGATATTTGTATTTAAAATACTGTGCAACATTTGAAAATATATCCAATTGAAGATTGTTCAACTATTCAATTCATGTTTTAGGTCTGACTTAAAAGCGCAGCAACCATCAAAACATATGTGATCAACAGAAATAGAGCTTGAAGGAGTATTAGTGAGAAAAAAGCTTTTGCTCCACCTAAATGTTGATTTCCATAAGTACAACTTTTGATTGGGCAGAAGTTATTTGCTTCTATTAACAAAAAGTGCTTGCACTGAACTATTTTTCCAATGGGGCAAAGCTCATGACAAACACAGCAGAACTGCGTTGGTTATGGGAAACGCACATTAATGCACATTCATCAAGGCTAAAGGTCTAATCTGTTTATTATCAAATGTAACAACAAAGGCAGTAGTCCTGACATTTATTGTGAAAAACATTTCAAAGTCCATAGGCCCTCAAGGCCGGCGGTAGGTTGGTATTTGGTTATAGGGAATCTAATAGTTTACCGTGGTAGGCAAGGGTTTTGGAGTTTGTTACCATTTGTGACAAACCCTCAGGGTAGAAGATTTGGACTTTGAGAATCCTTGTTATGCCATGTATTGAACTTTGCCTTTTCTGCAGGGATATCCCCAGCCTTTTTGCCTCCCCCCTCTTGTTTTCTGAACCCATTTTTGTTGACCTTTAGAGTCTGTGCACTTTACCATTGCTAACTAGTGCTAAGGTGCGTGTGGTCTCTCCTTAAAACATGACAGAATTTGCTTATACCCAATTGGCATATTTAATTTACTTGTAAGTTTTTAGTAAAGTGGCATTACCTGTGCCCAGGGCCTGTAAATTAAATACTGGAAGTGGGCCTGCAGCACCGATTGTGTCACCCACTTAAGTAGCATTTTAAACATGTCTCAGGCCTGCCACTGTGGCCTGTGTGTGTGCAGTTTTAAACTGCCATTTCAACCTGGCAAAGTAGACCTTTTGCCAGTCTCAAACCTTCCTTTTTAATGCATATAGGTCACCACATGGGTAGGCCCTGGACAGCCCAGAAGGCAGGCTGCAATGCATTTAAAAAGTAGGACATACATGTTCATGTTTTGCATGTCCTGGTAGTGAAAAACTCTAAGTTAATGTTTCACTACTGCAAGCCCTACCTATCCCTTAGGATAACATTGGAGGTACCTTATTACATTTTAGAAGTGCAATTTCCAAATGGGAACAGGTAACTAGGTAATGTTTGGTGTCTCTGGAATTATAACAAAAAATCGTAACTTATGGAAAAGTTGGATTTTAAATTACAATTTTATAAATGTAGTTTTGAGAAACATGTCATTTTTGTGCCTTACCCTTTGGTGCCTGCAGTCTGTTTCTGGGTAGTTGACAGTTGAGCTTTTTGTAGTTTTCCTAGGCAGCCTCACACACTCGGGATCTTATGTGTGACTGGATGGGCGACCACTGGCAGGATGGGAGGGCAGAGCTGTGCCCAGCCCCACTTACACTTGAATAGGCTGCCTCCTGTCTCTAAACATAGGGCTACATAACCCCTGAAGTTACTCTGGAGCTAGGGCCACAAAGGCAGGACACCTGTGTACTTCAAAGGCACGCCTCTATAAGCTTATTCGAACTTTAAATGCACAACTGGGTATAACTACTGGACCTCAGGCACCAACTCTTCAGTACACGTCTGGACCTGTGGATACTCTGCCAAGGAGAAGGACTTCTGTCCTGCTCAAAGGACTGCCACTATGGTGGACTGCTACTTTGAAGGACTGCTGCCCTGCTGTGCTGACCTGCAGCCTGCTGCCCTCTTGCCTGGGTGAGAAGGACTGGACCTGCATCTTTTGAACCCAGAACCTAGAGTGACTCCAAGGGCTAGTTGGCTGGACTCCTGATCTGACCCTGAGGGACACAACAGGCTTCCAACAACCTTGCACCTGCACTTGGACTCAGCCATCTGTGACTCTACCCTACCAAGTGGTGCCTATCCAGGACTGGACCCTTAAAAATGGCTTAAGGTGCTCTGCCAGCCTCTGTGGATACAGCAGAACAGATGTATCTCCTCTTTTCTGCGCAGTGCAAACGCAAGCAGAACTGATGCATCACCACTGCTGCATGGACTGGACTCATTCAAGAGACGTGCATAGCCTTCATAGCCCCGTCAAAACTGCTGCTGCACGATGCATCCTCAGCACAGACCTTTGCATTCCTCGTCAATGGCAGCCTCGATGATGGACTCCACCTCACATCTCTGCAGAACCAATGCATCGCCCCACCTGGCAGACACATCCTCAACATCGGACTTCACATCAAAAGCCCTCATCGATGGGATACTCGATGAAGATGCAGGGCTTTGCATCGCAGTCGCACTGCACTTAATCACTACTGCAAGGACTACCTGTCCCACTGGATAACATTGGGGACAATGTATTACATTTTATAAGTGTAATTTCCAAAAGGGAACAGGTAACCAGTTAATGTTTCGTGTCTCTGGAATTGTAATGAAAAATCCTAACTTACAGTGAAGTTGGACTTTAAATTGCTATTTTGAAAATGCCACTTTTAGAAAGTTGGTGTTTTCTTGCCTTAGCCATTTGGTGCCTCCAGCCTGTCTCTGGGTCACATGACTAGGTAGAGTTGACAGTTGAGAGTTTGTATAGACTTCCTAGACAGCCACACCAATGGGGATATAAAAGTGTGACTGAACGGGCCATCACTGGCAGGATGATGGCCCAGCCTCACTTATAAATGAATACGCTGTGTCCTGTCTCCACACAAAGGGCTACATATCCTGTGTACTTAGTCTGGAGATAGGGCTAGGAAGGCAGGGTACCTGTGCATTTCAAAGGCATGGCTTTAAAAGCTTCCCCACACTTTAAAGACACAACTAGGTATAAATACTGGACCTCAGACACCAAGTCTTCAGCACACTTCTGTACCTCTGGATACACTGCCAGGAAGAAGGACGACTGTGCTGCTGAAAGAACTGCCACTCTGCTGGACTGCTACTCTGAAATACTACTGCCCTGTTGCCTGCTGCCCTCTGGCCTGGGAGAGAAGGACCGGACCTGCATCTCTTGAACCCAGAACCCAGAGTGACTCCAAGGGCTAGTTGGCTGGCATACTGATCGGTAACCTCATGAACACAGCAGGTTTCCAACAACCTTGCACCTGCACCTGGACTCTGCCATCTGTGAACCTACTCTGCCAAGTGGTGCCTCCCCAGTCCTGGACCCATGGACCTCTGTGAATCCAGCGGAACCAACGTATCTCCTCTGCTGCATAGGAATCTGTGAGGGTGGGAATCATTACTTTCACCAAACCCAAGCAGAACCAAAGCATTGCCGCTGCTGTGTGGATTGGATCTGTCGCAAAGACCTGTATTGCCTCCACAACCTCATTGGAATCGCCACTGCACGATGCATTCTTGGTGCAGGCCTCATTGATGGCCTCATTGATGGTAGCCTTGGCAACGGACTACGCATCGCAGCATCCCAGCTCCTCAGAGCTGAAGCATCACCCTTCCTGCGCGATGCATCCTCTGCAATGGTCTTCGCTTCTGACAGGATGCTCAATAAAGATGCAGGACCTGGTATTGCAGCAATGCTGCACCTCAGAAAGGACACATCGCTTCAGTTGGACGACGCATCTTCTACATTAATCATCGCAATCCTGCGGAAACAAAGATTAAAAATTTGTCCAGTTGGCCTTACTGGGTTCCTGAAGCCAGCCTGTGCTCCATTATGGTCAGCCTGAACTTGTGACTTTGTCCCGGTCTGGCGTGATCAGATATCCACAGTTGAAGCTTTGTGCTGTTTGGTGCTATTTTCACTAAATTCTTTAACATTGCATATCGCCGGTTATACTGATTGGATTGTTGTAATTTTCTCCTTGATTTATTTTTTAAAGAAAGCTCGAATTTTCTAAATGTGTGCGGGAGCCTTTTTGTGTAGTGTCTTCACTTTATTATGGTTTGAATGTTGTGCAAATACTTTACACATTGCCTCTATGTTAAGCCTTACGGCTCCATGCCAAGCTACCACAGGGTTGAGCACAGGTTAATTTACAGTTCACTGTGCCTCAACCTGACAAAGATTGTGGTTGCTGCTTGACCAGGGCTCACACCCCAGTCAACCCAGAACCCAATTTCTCACTCCACTTGAGGAAAGGCTATATATTGTTATATCAACCGTAATTTTGTAAGAGGTTCTTGAAAATTCCTGAGCCACCCTGATCATTTCCCCTGCCTCACTTGTGCCTATGCTCATTTTCCCTTTACAAGCTCACCTTGTTCTAGGCCACATTACGGCCATAATGGCGAGTCATTCCCTTTCACAGGTAAAATCATGTTCAATTGATCACATCACTCTCATATGGGCATGATTTTGTCCTCACCTTTACCCACATAAGTTTGTTTGCCAAGGGGTATTACTGTCTGTACCACTATCCAACTCTCCCCTTACCTCTTCCCACATAACACCTGAATGCTCATGGGCATTACTGTCTGTACCAATATCTGACTTACCAGGGGATAAATAACACTATTCAAGGGTTGGTGGTGTCACCCACAATGCTGGATCCCGCATGGTGCCCTACTAAGATTGGACATTAATTGCCTTCATTTTGTTTTTCTATGGCTGTTGGTTCCTGTTTTAGTTTTCCCATGAACTCCTGCAAGATTGCTAACATCACAGCTGAAATTTCATGAGACTTTATAAATCTTGTCTGCCTCCGTGGATCCTCCCGCTATATAAGGGAGTCAAGCCTGGACCACAGCGCTTGTAATCAAGGCAGTTCCAGGAAGCGGCTGCTGTATATTAATGCCCGATGAATTCTTTAACCTTTCAAGGACATTTAGAGGTAACCCCCATGGTGAACTAGTGCAGGAGAGACTGTTCCTGTTTCACGTGATCCTGTTTCCTCTTCTGAAGTGCGGTAAGGTTTTAAATTTGTTGTTTGACCCAATGAGGTCGTGAACTGCAGATTTTAGTGTGGCATAGATACAGAGCACTAAGACTGATTAAAGCACAGGACCACTAATGGCCTTACTGAATAAGTGAGTGAAGAAACTCAGTACCTATTAAAGCAAGAGATAACACATCATCAATGTATATGTATTCTGAATGCATCAGTATGAAACCTATTAGGCCGCACTTAAGGGTAAAAGTACTGTTCTTCAAAATACAAAATAAAATACTAAAGACTGAGATATTGAAAGGCTTATCTGCCAAGGTGAAGTAATTATAAAGTGATATTTGAATCTAACTGTTTTATTCTACAGGTGAGCCCCAATAAGACAACCTCTGTATAAAGTTTGATTATGTCTCTGTGATTATCTACGGAAGAGATTTATGAAACATAAGTCCGTGGAATCTCTCAATACAGATCTCCGTCCCCACAGTACCCTCCCTAGGTTCCTTCCACTCATCTGGCCACTCCAAAACTTTGGAATGTTAAACTGCAGAGTCGGTGCTGCCAGAATGAGGGCATTTTGAGCCTGTGGTTGGTTTGATGCGACATGCTCTAAAACACACAAAATGTAAAACTTGCCCTAGCTAGAAAGCGGCAACAGGTCCTGGAGGTACGGGAATGCGGAGCTGCATATAACATGGCCATCAAGCAACGGAAAAAATCTTTAAAGGAAGACACTTGGAAGAGCTTGCTTGAAGCCAGTTTGTCTAAGAACAACACTATGTTCTGGTATATTATCAATTTCCCTTCTTACGACCCTGCGGATCGCCCACGAACCGAGATAGCCATTACCGAGGATAGTTGGTTAGCGCACTTTTCAGACATATATTCTGCTACGAATGATACTGAGACCTTCCAGATCTCCTTACCCTCCCCCCCTTAGTACGTCCTCCTCAACCTTACCTTTTAATTCACAGGAATTATCTGGTCTTCACTTTGGACGAAGTAGTCGCAGCATTCAAGCTTAGTAAGAGTGGCAAGACCCCGGGCCCAGATGTGACCCCCCATTGACTTCTTCAAGTCTAATATTGATCTGTGGGGCCCCATTATTACTTTGCTCTTTGGAGCCCGCTGGGAGAAGGGTTTTTTGCACACCTGGCCCGAGTCTGTTATCGTTCCCATATATAAAAAGGGTGATATAGACCAATTTCCCTTTTAGATTCCCTAGTGAAGGAAGCTGGGCGTATTCTTTTGGATCGTCTGCAGGATTGGGCAGAATCCAATAGCATCCTCTCAGACCTGCAGTACGGTTTTAGACCTGGGCTGGGGACTACCGAACAGGCCATTAATTTGGATTTTTTAATTGGCAAATATACGCATATCAAGGAAGGGGATTTGTTTTTAGTTTTCGTGGACTTTTCTTCTGCTTTTGCTTTCATGGTCCACGATGACTAGTTTGGGAGTGGATTGTGCCATTGTAAATTTCCTTAGGGATCCGTACGCATTGGGCAGTGGCAGAGTACGCTACGGAATTAACGGCAACTGTACGAAGCCTTTCAATATAAGAAGAGGGGTACGTCAAGGATGCGCCCTTGCCCCTTCCTGTTTAATCTTTATCTTAACAGTGTAGTGGACACTTTGGCAAGCAAGTGCGCTGACCTACCCCAAATAGGTCATCGTCCAATTTCGGTACTTTTTCATGTCGACGACGCCGTTTTAATGGCTCGTACCCCCCTCGGTCTTCAGCACCTACTGGATGAATTTGGCATTTTTATGCTGGACCACTGACTGAAAATTAACATTGGTAAAAGTTTTGCCATGAATATTGGAAGCACGGGCTCTAGATGTTGAGACATCTTCATTAAGGGTAAAAAAATTGAGTACACAACAACTTTCTCCCATCTGGGGATATTATTTAGTCGTACTAGGAAGTGCAACGGGCTATAAAATCTAGATTACTTCAATTTGTTAAAACTACAAGGGCCCTGCTGCAGTTTGCTAGTACCCAAGGAATCAAACATCCGAGGGAAATGTTGACCATTTACAAGGCTAAATGTAGACCTACTGCTATGTATGGGGCCCAACTATGGGGATATGGGAAGACTGATAGTCACCAACTTGAATAAAATGCTTTTTTGAGAATCCTTTTAGCAGTTCCAAAAAGCAGTGCAACTTATGTCTGTCACACAGAACAAGGAGTCCCCCATATTGCTGACCTGATTAGGATACAGCCTATGGTATTATGGCACAAAATTTGGTCATCTGAACATACCACACTCAACTGATCAACTATTATCGATTGTCTAAGATCCGCCCTTAAAATTCCTTGGCTCAAATTTGTACATAATTTTTTGGCAGACATTGACCACCCTGAATATTTCAATCACCCAGAGAGCTTGGCTCTCGTTCCAAGAAAAGTACTCAAAATTAAATGTTTAAATCTATTAGGGGAAAGGAGACTAGCATCAGAAATATTGAAACCGTCTGTCCAGAGGAATCAGATGATCCTGACCAGTTTTAATATTCAGTTTTATTTAGTCAATGTGTTTAATGCACGTCACAGGTTCGTGCTGACTCGATTCCGTCTGGATATCTTCCATCATTTAATCAGCTTTCCCTTTACTAATAACTTGTCCACCGACATTGGGAAATGAACATGCGCCGAAATCTCTTTGCAGAGCACCATGCATACTGTCTTGTTTTGTAAATATTTATTTGAGGCTAGAAAATAATATGTTAAACCCTTGTTAAGACAATTGGGTTTTGTGCAATGCCGACCAGCTTTTTTGTACTTGCAAATGTTAACTAGCATTTATGTATGTACCGTAATGGCTCGATTCTTTTGGGCCATTGTTAATTGTAGGCAGCGGTTATAGTGAAACCTCGAAATGCACTGAGTGTGCCTTTGATGATCGCACTTGCACTTGTATTTACGTACTGTAGTTTTTTAAAGCTTTTTTAACTTGTTCAAATTTCATATTGTTATTAACTTTTTTATGGATGTATTAATGCAGCTTTTTTGATTCATTTGTGAATTCGAATGAAGCTTATTTTGATTGATTGACTATGGCTCTGAGAAATGGGATGTCCTGTCAATTTTGAAAATATTTGTACGTTTTAGTTCACTACATTTGGGTGAGGCTTTGGCTTCACCCAAATGTAGGTTCACTTGAGTATAGATTTTGATTTAGCAGAGTTCTGTGCTTCAGCTAAAAAAGAGGGTTTGTACTGTACTTTTCGCCATGTGATAAAGCTAATGCCCCACACAGCGGAACTGAGTAGGTTATAGTGGCAATCCATTAATCAAGGCTACAGGCCTTATATGTTAATTCTGAAAAGTTATGAGAAAGCAGTATGCCTGACTTATTTTTTGTGAAAAGAATATATTAATCATGATAGGCCCTCTGATTTTTAATTGCAGAGGGGCATTATACTGTGTTAAAGCTTGTAGTCAGGTATTTTGTTACAAGGAATCTCACAGATTACCATAACAGGCAAGGATTTTGGTATTGGTAAACCCCTGGAGTAGAAGATATGCACTTGAGAATTCGTGTTAAGCCTCTTATGAGAGTTGAATATTGTTTTGCCAACTGCAATTGTGTGTATCTTTGTAATTCTCTGACTGTTTGCATGACATTTGACTTAGTTGGTTATGGTGACACACCAATGAAAACGGTAATGGGTCTGATTGGTTCTTTAGGAAAATGTATGTCAAGTGCCGTATGTCTGATATATTTATTTGAATACATTACATCAAAGGCAGTAAGCCTCACCAATTTATTGTGAAAAACATATGCTAAAGCCAATATCCTTTAGCTTTTTAAGAGTGGATTTGTCATTTCACTATGTTAAATGGTATAGACAGATATTTATTTCATGGAATCTCACAGACTACTGCTGTAGGCTAGGGTTTTAGTGTAAGTTAGCCCCTCTGACAAACATATGAACTACAAGATTTGCAATATGGTTAATCTTGTTAGGCACAATTTAGAGGGGTTGTATATTGTTTTGTTCAACGTAATTCTGTATACATTTGTAATGTTATGGGTTTGTGACTGATAGTTGCCAACTTATGTGCAATATAGAAGGCCACAGTTGGGCATGGTGACAAGCAAATGTTGATGGCTATAGGCTTTATTGATACATTGGGAAAATTCACACCAGGTGCCATAGGTCTAATCTGTTTATTATTAAAAATGTGATACAAAGTGGTAGACCTGACTTACTGATTGTAGGAGGCAGTTATTAAAGTTAATAGGCCTGTAGGGGTGGACAGTCTTTATACAGAGATAAATATTGTACCCGCTTGCTAACTAAATGGTATTTCAGAGATCATTGCAAGTGTACAGGCCTTTGCTATTAGTTGCTTTCAGTGAAAAACCCTGGGGGTACACTTGAACTTTGAGAATTCTTCTTAAGCTGCTTTAGAATGGTTGTATATTGTTTTGCCAGCTGTAATTGTGTACAGTTGTAGTTTTATGACTGACACCGGTGGTTGCAATGTGGCAAAGCCTTTGCTCAATGCAATAGTCCTGAGATATTTATGGGGAATATCTAATGATAAAAGCAATAGGTCTGATTGGTTTCTTGGAAAACGTTATGTCAAATGCCATAGGTCCAATCTGTTTATTATGAATAATGAGAACTGTTAGAATCCGGGTTCTCTGGTTGGCACAGGTAGGTACTTGTGACAAGCAGGGAACCTTTCCTCTAGTCAGGGTAAAGGGTTACACTCCTAAAATAACCCCTGCTCACCCTCTAGGTAGCTTGGCGCGAGCAGACAAGGCTTATCTCAGAGCGTTATAGGTTAAGCATTTGTGAACACATACAGTAACCAAGTGACAACACTACAAATGGACACCACACAGGTATGTATATTAAAAATAAGGATTCTTTATATAGAGTTACCACAAGACCATTAAAGGACAAAAAAACACAATACTGTTACTTTAGATGGTAGAAGTTTGCTTAGTTCTCTTAAGTTCTTAAATGCGCCACTTTAAGTCAATGTACCTTAGATGCGACACGCAGGGCAACAAAAGTGTTGCAACGATGCTGATGCGATGAAGTTCTTGGTGCAAAAGAAATAAAGACGGGATCTTCCAGATGCGTTACGCTTCTCCGATGTTGCGAGAAGACTCGACTCGATGCATCAGCTACAGCGGCGTCACCCTTGACGAGATGCGACGACAGTGGCCTTGGCAGCGGCACTCTTCTCCGACGTTTGCGAGACGCTTCCGCTCGATGCGATGCTGCAGCGGCGACACCCCTTTGCGTGATGCGAAGACAGCGGCTCCGACGGCGGCACGCTTCTCCGTGGATGCGAGGCGCTTTTCTGGATGCGGTGCAATGCGACAACTACGATGGCTGCGATGGCGACACGCTTCTTCCTCGATGCGAGACTCTTCTCTTGATGCGGTGCAATGCGTCAGCTACGATAGCTGCGATGGCGACACGCTTCTTCAGCGTTGCTGGACAATTCCGGATTGATGCGAGATGCTTCCGCTCGATGCGATGCTGCAGCGGCGACACTCTCTGCGAGATGCGAAGGCAATAGCTCCCAGCTCCTTGCGACACAGTCCCTCAGAAGGCCCAACAACAGCAGTAGACACTTCCAAAGAACTCTGGGGAGCTGGGGGGTGAAGTCCACTGGCCCTGGCACTTCATTCAGGGGGCAAGCTCAGCACAAGCCCTTGGAGATCTTTTAAGCACAAGTTGAAATAAAGTCTTTGTAGTCTTTCTCCTCTCCTTCAGCAGCAAGGCAACCACTGCAGGCCAATCCCCCAGGTCAGGGACAGTACTCCTCCTTACAGCTTTTCCAGTTCCTTCTCCTCTGGCAGAGGTTCTTCTTGTTTAAGCAGGATCTAATTACTTGGGAGCAGGGTCCCCATACTTATACCCCTAATTCCTTTGTTCCTCTGGGGTAGAGGGGTCTTTGCCCAGTCCAAACCAGTTCCTGAGCACTTTGTTGACATGACTCTGCCTTTCTATTCAGGGTGCAGGGCAGAGACATCAGTCGCTCCACAGGAGGTGGAGCCAGCATTGTGGTGGCAGAGCACAGCCCTATTCAGAGTCCAGGTGTACTCCTCCCACCCATCTGGCTTTCAATCTCTCTATTCACCTCCAAGCTACCTAGCCCTGCCCCTCTGGGTTTCCCCAGCCCTGTCACTCACACAACCAGACAGGCAGATACACATCATAGCAGAGGCGGGCTGAAATGGTCAGGCAAGCAAATACCAACTTTCTAAAAGTGGTATTTGCAAACACAGAATATTAAAATAAACTTTACTAAAAGATGTATTTTATTATTCTGAGTTCAGGCATACTAAACTCGAATTTCTACCATGTTCCCTGGGTCTGTTAGGATCATAGAATGTAACAATTCTGACAGCCCATTCTGGCCTATGGAGAACAGGTAGTCTTACAATAGTGAAAAACGAAAATGGCTGTAATTCACTATTAGGACATGCCACACACATCAGGGCTTGTCCTACCTTATGCTTACAATGCACCCTGCCCTTGGACCTACCATAGGGGTGACTAATATGAAGTTAAGGGAATGTTTAGGGACTGGGAAGTGGGTGCACTTGCCCAGTCAGCATGACAGTACCAGACTGCACGCAGGTTCTGCAATGGCAGACCTTAGATACATTTTACCAGGCCACTTCTGTGGGTGGCACAACCAGTGCTGCAAGCCCACCAGCAGCATTTGTATTTACAAGCCCTGGGCACCCCTGGTGCACTTTACTGGGGTCTGTCAGTAAACCAAGTAAGCCAATCATGGAATCCAACCAACATATACATTTTAAATAGGGAGCACTTGCACTGTGGCACTGGTTGGCAGTGGCACACTGCTCTGAGCAGCTTACACCAGCAAAACACATGAGGCACAGTGACAAAAAGTGGAAGGGAGACTCACGCCAAGGTGCCAGGTCTAACACGTGTTCCCTCCAGCTGAAAAGTGGGGAGAACTACCCTACCCCAGGGAGTTCTTCATCACTAAGGCGGAAAAATCTGGACAGACCGTCAGCATTGGCATGATCTGTACCAGGGCGATGTTCCACCGTGAAATCCATACCCTATAGGGAAATGGACCACCTCAACAGCTTTGGATTCTCACCCCTCATATGCATCAACCATCTGAGGGGCCTGTGGTCTGTCTGAACCCGGAAGTGAGACCCAAACAGGTATGGTCTTAGCTTCTTCAGCGCCCAGACCACAGCAAATGCCTCACGCTCAATAGCACTCCATCTTTGTTCCCGTGGTAGTAACCTCCTGCTAATAAAGGCTACAGGTTGATCTAGGCCCTCCTCATTAATCTGTGAAAGAACAGCCCCCACACCATGCTCTGAAGCGTCTGTCTGGACGATAAACTCTTTGGAGAAGTTGGGAGCCAAAAGCACCGGTGCCGTGCACATAGCAGCTTTCAGGGCCTCAAAAGATTTCTGACAGGTGTCAGTCCAAATCACATTCCTGGGCTGCTTCCTTGAAGTCAGCGCTGTCAAGGGGGCAACAATGTTGCCATACCCCTTGACAAACCTCCTGTAATACCCGGTGAGACCTAGGAAGGCTCTCACCTCTGTCTGGGTTTTGGGCGACTCCCAATTCAGGATGGTTTCTATCTTGGGTTGAAGGGGTGCCACCTGGCCACTCCCAACTTGGTGCCCCAAGTACACCACTGAACCCTGCCCGATCTGGCACTTACTCGACTTGATCGTGAGGCCTGCCCTCCGCAGCGCCATCAACACCTCCCAGAGGTGGCGCAGGTGTTCCTCCCACGTGGAGCTGAACACTGCGATGTCATCCAGGTAGGCTGCAATGAACGAATCCAGCCCAACCAACACCTGGTTGACCAACCTCTGGAAGGTGGCAGGGGCATTTTTCATCCCAAAGGGCATAACCCGGAACTGGTAATGCCCATCAGGGGTGGAAAATGCTGACCTCTCTTTGGCCCCATCGGTCAAGGCGATCTGCCAGTACCCAGACGTTAAATCAAACGTGCTGAGGTAGTTGGCAGCCCCTAGCCGATCTATGAGCTCATCAGCTCTGGGGATGGGGTGTGCGTCAGTCCTGGTGACTGAATTGAGTCCTCTGTAGTCCACACAGAACCGGAGTTCGGGTGTGGCTCCCGGCGCTGCAGCCTTTGGGACCAAGACCACTGGGCTGGCCCAAGGACTGCTGGAAGACTCAATTACCCCAAAGGCAAACATCTTGGAGACCTCCTCCTTGATGCAGGTCCTTACCCTGTCAGTCACCCTGTAGGCCTTGTGCCGCAGAGGTGTACTATCCCCAGTGTCCACATCATGGACACACCAATCAGTGACACCGGGAATCAGGGAAAGCAGGTCAGAGAATTGTCCCAGCAGCTGGCGCCAATCATTCTGTTGCTCAGGGGTCAGGGCGGAAGAGAGGATGACACCATCCACTGACCCATCTTGCTCCTTGGCTGACAAGAGGTCAGGAAGAGGCTCGGTCTCCTCCTCCATCCCAGCATCTGTCGCTAAGAGCATGCCCACTTGGGACCTCTCCAAGTGGGGCTTGAGGCAGTTGACATGTAGGACCCTTAAGGGGTTCCTAGGAGACTTCAGGTCCACCACGTAGGTAACATGACTCTTGCGCTCCACAACCTCAAAGGGACCGGTCCACTTATCCTGGAGCGCACACGGCTCCACGGGGGCCAAGACCCACACCTTCTGTCCAGGCTGAAGCTCTACCAGCGTGGCATTCTGGTCGTACCACCGCTTCATCTCCTCCTGGCTGGCTTCCAGATTTGCCTCAGCAAGTTGCCTGAATCGCCTAATCTGATTCCTGAAGGCCAGCATGTAACTATATACATTCTGGGGAGGTTTCCTGGGAGATTGCTCCCAGCCTTCCTTGACCAGACTTAGAGGTCCTCTCACTGGGTGGGCGTACAGGAGCTCAAAGGGGCTAAACCCTAGAGACTTCTGTGGCACCTCACGGTGAGCAAAGAGAAGGTATGGTAAGAGGACGTCCCACTTATGCCTCATGGGTCCTTCTAGGCCCATTAGCATGCATTTGAGGGTTCTGTTGAATCTCTCAACCAACCCGTTTCCTTGGGGGTGGTAAGGTGTGGTGAACTTGTAGGTTACACCACACTCTTGCCAAAGGGATTTCATGTATTTGGACATGAAATTGGTACCCCGGTCAGACACCACCTCTAGAGGGAATCCCACTCTGGAGAAAATTCCCATCAGTGCACGTCCCACCACGGGGGCCGTCACTGTCCTCAGAGGAATGGCTTCCGGGTACCGAGTGGCATGGTCCACCAGGACCAGGATGAACCTATTGCCCATCGCTGTCCTGGGGTCCAGTAGCCCTACAATGTCAATCCCCACTCGCTGGAATGGGGTACCGACCACAGGGAATGGCTGGAGTGGAGCCTTCTGCTTCCTTCCACTCTTTCCACTTGCCTGGCAAGTCTGGCATGTCCTGCAGTGAGTGTCTGAACTCCTGCGCATTTGAGGCCAATAAAAGTGGGTGACAAGCCTTTCAAAGGTCTTGTCCTGCCCCAAATGCCCTGCCAATGGCTCATCGTGAGCCAGCCCCAGTAGGAAGGCTCTGAAGTCCTGGGGTACCACCAGCGCACGGGCTGACCCAGGCTCAGCAACCTTAGGCTCTGTATACAGGAGGTCGTTCTCCCAGTAAATGAAATGTGACCCAGACTGATCACCTGTGGCCTGGTCTGCAGCCTGCTGCCGCATACCCACAAGAGAAGGGCATTCCTTCTGCGCCTTACAAAAGTCCTCCCTGGTGGGACCCCCTTCCTGCTGCCAATGGGTCAGCTCAGGCAGGTCTCCCAGTTCAGCTATCTGCTCCCCTGTAGGTTCCAGGGCATCCCCCTCAAGGTCTGCTCCCTCCTGGACTGTGGGAACTTCAGGGGCCGGTTTCCCGCGCCCCCTGCTCCTTCTCTTTAAGGCCGGTCCCTGGGCCTCCCTCTCAGGCTCCAGGACCTCTTGAGCACCTCTACTCGCTGCCATGGACCGTGTGGTGACACACGCCCATCCGGCATACCCAACATCTCCAGGTGAGCACTCCGCTCAACCTTAGCCCAAGGTGAGCTCTCCAAGTCATTCCCTAACAGACAGTCTACAGGCATGGCGGGCCTCACAGCTACCTGAAGAGTACCAGAGACCCCCCCCCCCACTCATAGGGAACCTGAGCCACCTTGCAGTGACTCTCTGTGTTGTCAGCGGCAACAACTGGATAGAATGCTCCTGGGTCAACCTGCTCTTGAGACACCAGGTGACAATTGACAGCTGTCACACTGGCTCCTGTATCTCTCAGAGCTTCCACTCTATGGCCATTTATGGTCACCCACTGCCTGTACATCTTAGTGTTCTCAGGCAGTTGGGTTTTGGGGACCACTTCACAGTCTCCTAATGAGACAAGGACATCTCTGTGGGACCCCACCCACCTTGGACACCCATCTCCTCCCCCAGGGCTCCACTAGTCACCTGCCGGGACAGAGCACCAGTGGTAGCTGGTTTACCAAACAATGGACATTTCACATCAGAGGCAAAATGCCCCATGTTACCACACTTGTAACATTTGAGGGGCCCCTTCTGAACAGGAGGACCTGTCTGGGCCCCGGTCGGTTTCTCGGGAGGGGGAGGCTGATAACCCTTCCCTTGGTTCACTTGGGGATTACTTTGGGGCCTTCTTGGGAACTCCCTCTGTTTACCCTTGTCCCCCCCACTCTTCTGCTGGGGACCCTGCCCACTTTTGTCGGAATCTCCCACGTGACCCTTGTGGACCCTGGTACTGACCCAGCGGTCCGCCTCCTCAGCAATCTTCCTAGGGTTAGTCAGACTACTATCAATCAGGTGCTGGCATAGCTCAGGAAAACAATTGCTGGACAAGTGCTCCCATGCCATTAAATCAAGAAGCCCTTGAAAATCATTAACTTTGCTACCCTTCACCCAACCATCCAGTGCTCTGCAAAAAAAAGTCACATACTCAACATATGTACAGTTTGGACTCTTGGTGCAATCCCTGAACCTTTGCCTATACAACTCAGGGGTCAACCCATACCTAGACATCAAAGCAGCCTTCATATGGGGATAGGAATTATAATCATCTGAATGCAAATCTAGCAGTGTATCCCACCTGTCAATAAGGAACTGTCCCCACATCCCCGCTCCCCAGTCTTTCTCAGGGACCCGGTGGGAAGACATGGCTACCTCATAGGCCTTGAACCACTGGCCTATGTCATCATTCTTAAAGAATTCCTTAACCACATCCTTGGGTATGTACACCCTTGATTCTGTCTGCACTGACGGTGTGCTGCCACCAGAGGGAGTAGAGTCTAAACTTTTAACTTTCAGATCTAATTCCCTCAACTTCATTTCATGATCCATTTGGATTCTCCTCTCTTCCAGAGCCAGCTTTTTGCTTTCTAGCTCCAGCTGCCCATTTAACTTGAGCTTTGCCATTTTCCATTTTGTGCATCCTACCCTCTCTTCTATCTGCCAGCTCCTCTGGAGATATACTTTTACTAGAAATACTACTACCGGCAGGGGAAGGGGTTCTCCTTCATCTTGGACCCACTGGCCCATCCAGCTGTTCCTCTGCATCATTATTCTCTGTCTTCTACCCAGGCCCTCAGCGCCTTGTAGAACTCTGGCTTGCCTTTACATCCAGTAGTAGAAACCTTGAATTTCTTGCAGAAGGACTTTAGCTGTTTGACCGTGTAGCTCTCTAATTTCTCTTCTTCCCATTCAAATTCTGTATTGACAGAGACTATGGATGCTGCTTTCTCCACCATGGTAAAGCTTGGCAGTGCTCAAAAATAGACAGTCCCAAAAAGAAATCTACCAACAAGTATTGGTTGCGTTAAGGTCTGCACTCACTAAGTAGTGTTCACCAATTACTGTACATGAGTCACAAATGCAAGTCCAGAATCCCACCGCTGCCACCAATGTTAGAATCCGGGTTCTTTGGTTTGCACAGGTAGGTACTTGAAGCAAATACCAACTTTCTAAAAGTGGTATTTGCAAACACAGAATATTAAAATAAACTTTACTAAAAGATGTATTTTATTATTCTGAGTTCAGGCATACTAAACTCGAATTTCTACCATGATTCCTGGGTCTGTTAGGATCATAGAATGTGACAATTCTGACAGCCCATTCTGGCCTATGGAGAATAGGTAGCCTTACAATAGTGAAAAACGAAAATGGCTGTAATTCACTATTACGACATGCCACACACATCGGGGCTTGTCCGACCTTATGCTTACAATAAACCTTGGCCTTGGGCCTACCATAGGGGTGACTAATATGAAGTTAAGGGAAGGTTTAGGGACTGGGAAGTGGGTGCACTTGCCCAGTCAGCATGACAGTACCAGACTGCACGCAGGTTCTGCAATGGCAGACCTTAGATACATTTTACCAGGCCGCTTCTGTGGGTGGCACAACCAGTGCTGCAAGCCCACAAGCAGCATTTGTATTTACAAGCCCTGGGCACCCCTGGTGCACTTTACTGGGGTCTGACAGTAAACCAAATAAGCCAATCATGGAATCCAACCAACAAATACATTTTAAATAGGGAGCACTTGCACAGTGGCACTGGTTGGCAGTGGCACAGTGCTCTGAGCAGCTTAAACCAGCAAAACACTTGAGGCACAGCGACAAAAAGTGGAAGGGAGACTCACGCCAAGATGCCACGTCTAACAACAACTAATTTAACAGGCCAGCGTTTCAAAACTGTGGACTGAGACTCATTGTTGGGTCACAAGCTGATTCTCAGTGGATTACTGAAGTCCTGGTCTGTATGCAAGCAATATTTAAAATGATTAGCCCTGTTTGTGCACCAGTTTAAAGGTGCTGAACAATATCCCTAAGTCCAGTTTTAAAACAAAGCAAAAACCAAAGGAAATGATGGACGGAGTGTTGAACAATGCAAGCACTCACCCCCAGTCAACTGATCTGGGTTTAATCCATCACCGTTCTTTAGCCCACTCTGCCACCCCAGTTCAGACATGGCCATATGCAAATCAGTCTGACCCTGTGCCTCATGGGAACAGTCCAGCCCGAACTGGACTGTGAGTCAGACGTGAGTCCCTTGCTCACTTTGCCACTGGATTCAAGCAAGCCTGGCTGAAGACGGCTGAAATGCCAGAAACTGATCCTAGGAAGCTTGTTTCCGGTCCAGGGAAGGCATGGCTTGGCAGTTCGGGCTGGACTGTTCCCATGAAGCACAGGGTCAGACTGATTTGCATATGGCCATGTCTGAACTGGGGTGGCAAAGTGGGCTAAAGAACGGTGATGGATCAAACCCAGATCTGTTGACTGGGTGTAAGTGTTTGATTGGTTCTGATGCTCCGTCCATCACCACGCCCCTTTTGTACCGCTTTGTTCGCCATAAGTTGGCAGGGTATGCTCAGACGTGAGTCCCTTGCTCACTTTGCCACTGGATTCAAGCAAGCCTGGCTGAAGACGGCTGAAATGCCAAAAACCGGTCCTAGGAAGCTTGTTTCCGGTCCAGGGAAGGCATGGCTTGGCAGTTCGGGCTGGATTGTTCCCATGAGGCACAGGGTCAGACTGATTTGCATATGGCCATGTCTGAACTGGGGTGGCAGAGTGGGCTAAAGAACTGTGATGGATCAAACCCAAATCTGTTGACTGGGTGTGAGTGTTTGATTGGTTCTGATGCTCCGTCCATCACCACCCCCCTTTTGTACCGCTTTGTTCGCCATAAGTTGGCAGGGTATGCTCAGACGTGAGTCCCTTGCTCACTTTGCCACTGGATTCAAGCAAGCCTGGCTGAAGACGGCTGAAATGCCAGAAACCGGTCCTAGGA
The DNA here is from genome assembly GCF_964204655.1 of Triturus cristatus. Classification (NCBI taxonomy): domain Eukaryota; kingdom Metazoa; phylum Chordata; class Amphibia; order Caudata; family Salamandridae; genus Triturus; species Triturus cristatus. Next base: position 602,715,653 of record NC_140585.1, read on the forward strand.
AGCTTGTTTCCAGTCCAGGGAAGGCATGGCTTGGCAGTTCGGGCTGGACTGTTCCCATGAGGCACAGGGTCAGACTGATTTGCATATGGCCATGTCTGAACTGGGGTGGCAGAGTGGGCTAAAGAACGGTGATGTATCAAACCCAGATCTGTTGACTGGGTGTGAGTGTTTGATTGGTTCTGATGCTCTGTCCATCACCACCCCCCTTTTGTACAGTTTTAAAACAAACCCTGAAAGTATTCCCAAGCAAGACGGCAGGTGAACCTTTCGGTATTTGTTGGTGCTGTTTTGTTTTTTTCTTCACAAAGCCATTTCCAGAGTATGTGCTCACTACATGTGATCATACACAACCACATCACCTGTGTATGACTTTAACAAATAAATTAAGAAATATGGATGGGGCCTAACAGTCAGAACTACTGGATCTGTGGTCCTAGGTTCAAGTCATGGCCTCATCATGCCTCATGTGCATCAAAGGTAGGTGGGTCGCCAAAGTTTGTTGTTTTAATATTTGGGTTCTGGTTTTACAAAGCTTGGGAGACACTGCAATAGGTCTGACATCTATTGTGAAAATCAAATATTAAAACAAATAGGCCTTTAATGGGGGGTTAATGGTGCGTTAATGTTGTAGTAAGCAAGGCGTTTGTTGTTGGTTGCTGTCTGAGACAGACCCTGGGGTAACCAATTGCACTTTGGTGCTCCTTGCTAGACCCTGTTAGGCAGGAATGCCATGTGTAGATGTCACCTAGGCCCTTGTTCTAAAAAAAAAAAACGTACATACAGGGACGGTGTTTGAGTCAGTTTTCTTCTCTTGGTTTGAGTTTCATTTACGTTCTAATTTTCCCCATAACAGCATACTGCATGGGTAATGGGTTAGCCTATTTCTACTATTGGCTTTATTGCCCTATGAGTGATGCCATTTTGCTTCATCACATGTACATGTCTTTCTGAAAGAGCACACTTCAGTTTCTGTGCCGGTGGACAGTGTTTTTGTCTTCTATTCTTTTCTTTTATCAGTGCCCTCTCATTTTTTTGTTTCTTTCCCCTTCTTTTTTTTTATAAATGAGATTTGTTGTTTTCTAAACAACAACACACAACATACACAGCACCATTATCACTGATTTACCAAATTACAAATACATACAATTTTGATTTTACAGATCCAAACCATAGTATTCCCACCATCTCCCCCTTATCTTCCCATTCTTCTGCAGGCAGCCCGAGAGACATAGGTTTTTCCTGTTGGGTACACCAATCCACCCCCTCTTGAAGGACGTGGTCCTCTATGACCACGCAGGTACTTACGACCACCTGCTATGCCTTCCCAAATGAAGAGTCGGTCAGACAGTAGAGAATACAAACAAAGTATTTATTACCGTTACCCTGCAGAGGAGTCCTTCATAACCTGCACCTTAGGATGGCTGAAGAGGGACTGACTCCCCAACCTTCGCTAATACAAGATAGCCCTTCAGGAGACTTCGGCCACGCCCCGGGTGGAAAAGTACCGTCCTTAGCCAGACACGAACAATGAAGGCACAGAAAGATGAGCTAACACCTGCCAGATGGGCACACTATCAGCAGCCCAAGGTTACTGTGCTGGGTCTCATCGCCTCTTAACGTGGGAGCAGGAATACCTGTATACAATGGAATGCAGAGCAAATATAATCATAGTGGAGTCACATTGGCTAATGGGCCTGCATACTGAGAGGAATACTAGACGGGTTACTGAATGCGAGCATCTATATATGAAATTTTAGCCACACACTGCTAATCTAAAACAGCATGGCAGAAGCATCATAGGAAAGGGAATTTTAAATCTAACACGCCCTCCACTCCACCAATGAGAAGGCCTGCGAGGAATTCCATCTCTGGGCAATATCATGCTTGGAAACCAGAGAGGTTACCTCGATGAACGTCCGTTCCGCCCGTGGATTACCAAGATCATCTAGTAGGCCTAGTAGGGCCAGTCTAGGGGCAAGATCCAGGGGTCGGTAAAGCACCTGTAAAAATTAATGTGTAATTTCCTGCGAGTAGTGAACCATTACAGGACAGGACCAAATCACATCGTAAAGGTCTGCATTTAGTGCAGAACAGTGTAAACAGGTGGCCTGGGGGATTCTACCGGCTCAAAGAAATCGTACAGGGCTCATGTAAGGAAAGTGAAGGTATTTTAGCTGGATCAGTCTAAAGCATGTGGAGATGGCCAGCACTCAGGGACCAGCTTCCACAACTCACGCCTCCCACCTCTGTTTCAGTGTGTCGAACCAGCTTTGGGCATTAACCTCTTGAGTGCCCATGACGAGATGGTCTCGTCATGGGCCGCGGTTGCGCTGTGCCCATGACGAGACTATCTCGTCATGAACCCCGCCCGCTAATGAAAGGGCCGGCACAGGGCGGGGAAAGGGCGGGGCACTCAAGGGGTTAAAGATTAGAGAGCAGTAAATCTGGGAGACAGCGCACAGGATGATCTTTACCATCAATAATTGGCTCCCAGGAGATTGAAAAAAAGATAAGACATTGTCTGGGAGAGATGTTGGCTGTGAAGGTGTCGGGTAATTGCAGATATTTATAAAAATTGGGACTGGGCACGTTGGTAGCATTCTTGCAGCTCTTGGAACGTCTGCATATGGCCCCCTGTCTGTACATCCAACTGAACCGGAATTCCTATATTGTCTCATTATGTTATCTAGGACAAGCAAGGTTAGTTCTCAGTGATAGGCTGGGTCATCCAACTCGCCCCTAAGCCAATCATTAATAATGATCAGCTGCGAGGCCCTATAATAACAGTGAAGACCAACCATCACGAGGCCTTCGTCCTGCAGGGATTTCCAACTGTTGACAAAAGTGATTCGGACACAACCACCCGACCAGAGAAAGAACTGAATGGTGGAGTTGAGGTTTTTGAATCAATGGTTAGAGATCGGGAGTGGGAAGTTTTGAAACATGTATAAGAAGTGGGGCAGTATCATCATCCTGAAAATAGCCATACATCCCAAAACGTGGGGCATGAGGTTCATCCACTTCTGTATGTCTCTTTTAATAGCAGTAACTAGGGGTACCAAGTTGCATTGTGAGCTCTGGAAGTAAAGAAAGATGGATTCCCAGGTATTTGAAGGATAGACGGCATGTTATATCAGATTGCCAGGAGAAGATACTCACATTGCCACTTATGCCGACTAGCAAGGATTTACATTTGTTCATTAAGAGTCCATAGGCCTCACACAGGTCGAGCAGGGTCAGACATCAAGAGCCCAAAGTTTTGTGGATTAGTGAGGCAAAACAGAACATCATCTACATATATAACAATTCTCTCCTCGGCTCCGGCATCCCGGAACCACTCGTGAAGCTCTGCGTCACAGCGTGTCTTCCAACGAGTTCAATTACTGGGGCTAATAACAGGGGTGACAGAGGACAACCCTGACGAGTGCCTCTATGTATAGGGTGGAAATGGACCCATTGATTTGGACTTGCGCAGTTGACTGGTAGTATAAGATCTTAATAAGTTTACGAAGGTGAGTGACCAGCCCAGCATGCTCCAGGATGCTGTGTAAAAAGGACCAATCAACCACATCAAAGGCTTTCTCACAGTTCATTAGAAGTAGAGCGGCCAGGAGCTGGAGCTTGGACATTTGAGAAAGTGCTAAATGGTCCCTCCGGATGCAATGCCGGGTGCTACGGCCCGGCATAAAACCACACTGGTCTCTGTTGATCATGTAAGGTAGGGTGTGTTTTAAGCGGTTAGATGGGAATTTTGGGAAATATCTTAATCTCAGAGTTAATAAGGGAGATAGGCCTGTGAGAGGCACACAGATCCAAAGAGCGGCCAGGTTTAAGGATAACCACTATCGAGGCCACGTTCAGCCCTGGAGGAAAGGTCCCATTAGTGACTTCTTCTATGTAGAGAGCCAGCAGGCAAAGGGTCAGTTTAGCTTGGAATTTGCGGTAGTATTGCATGGAGAATCCGTCAGGCCAGGTGTTTTACCTGTCATCATTCCTGACAGAGCGTGTCTATCTCTTCAGCTGCAACTGCTTGGCAGTTCGGGCTGGACTGTTCCCATGAGGCACAGGGTCAAGACTGATTTGCATATGGCCATGTCTAAACTGGGGTGGCATGGTGAGCAAAAGATCAATGGATTTAACCCAGATCTCTTGACTGGGGGTGAATGTTTTGATTTGTTCTGCATTCTGTCCCTCAACTGTGTGTCTTTTGCTTTCTTGCCCTAAGTGCGCCAGGTATGCCCAGACGTGGGTCCTGGGCTCACTGAGTCACTGGCATCAAGCTGTCCTGGCTGAAGAGGGGTGAAACCCCCAAACCGGTCCTAGGATGCTTGTTTCCAGTCCAGGGAGGACCTGGCTTGGCAGTTCGGGCTGGATTGTTCCCATGAGGCACAGGGTCAAGACTGATTTGCATATGGTCAGGTCTAAACTGGGGTGGTATGGTGCGCCAAACAATGATGGATTTAACCCAGATCTCTTGACTGGGGGTGAAGGTTTTGATTTGTTCTGCATTCTGTCCATCAATTGTGTGTCTTTTGGTCAAGGTCACAGGCCAGCGAGGGGGAAATCAAAGGGAGTGGAATCTCAGCCAATAGTGGGTGTGCAAATTCTTGTGAGGGTCACGGTCAATGGGCATGTAAGTCTAGGTAGAATTTATAGAACATTTGCAATATGTTTGGAGTGCATGTCTGTATATGGCCTTCCACATCCATAATCTGGGGCACAATTCTGGAAGCGACCTCTCTGTTGGCTAGCCAGTACAGGAGCTTCCTGGATTTATCTTTGTGTTCGTAAACGCTCCTCGTTGTCACCCTCCAGCATTGTCTGGCTTCCTCTAATTGGATTTGTTGCAATAAGGTTCTACCCACCTCTAGACAATGGGCAAATGCATGGGAGGGCTGTGAGTGGGCTTGGCACTCCAGGGAGCTGATTTGGACCTCAAGAACACTAACTTGTGCCAATTTCACCATTTCGTTGCCCCGAATAAACCCCCTCACTAATCCTCTAATTACGGGTTTGCTAGCCACCTGGAAATTTCCTGCCGAGTCCACTGTACCCTGGTTAGTCTCACAATGGAAATGGATTTTGGTCTATTCTGCGCATTCTTGATCAGCGAGAGACCATGCATTGAAGTGCCGCATGGGCCTCTTGTCGAGTCTTATAGGTCCTACGCTTATTGTGAATGGGGCATTATCGGATATTCACAGGGGGAGGATGTCAATTCCAACAATCTGTCAGATGTCTGTGACTGGAAGAACGAGAAAGTATATGCAGGACTTTGTTTTTGTGTGCCACTGAGGTGTTCCTGCAGGTTCGATCATGAGGGTGCAAGATACTCCATGCATCACAGATCCCCAATGTGTCGACCCAACCTGCAAGTTGGCAGGCGCAGGAGGCACATCCCAGGCCGGGGAGGTCAGTTGAGTCAACCTCCGGGTTAAGCACTGCGTTGAAATCACCTTTTAAGATGGTGGTACTCAGTTGCAGTCCCAAGAGAACAGTGGTCAGTGAGTTCAGCTTTGAGGAGTGCATGTCATTGGGTATATACACTTATATGACTTTTTACTGCCTGCTTTCAAGGGAGCCCTTTATCACGAGGTATCTACCTTCAGGATCTGTGTTGGTTTTGTTGACTGTGCGAGGGAGGCTCCTATGTAGCAGGATGGCAACTCATCAGAACCCCCAGATGAACCTGGAGTGATATATTCAGCCATAACCAAACCTTCTGAGAAAAGGACAATGATTTCCCATTGAGTGGGTCTCTTGCAACATGAGAACTGCCAGTTGGAAGCGCAGACAGCAGAGTGCTTAATGCAGTCCAGCAGGCCATTCAGGTTCCAGGACATTAGCATAAAGTTTGTCATGTAGGTTGTGAGTGTGGCGGTGAGTGAGCAACAATCTCAGCAAGTAGGGAGCTGTGAGCTTGGAGGTGGTGTGGCTCTCTGTTAAGGATTGTGTATTTGGTGCAGCAATGGTTCTGATTACTGATTCGGTGGTCTGGAAGTAGTACAGTAAAACTTGTTCCAGCAAACAACGTCTCTTATTCCCCCAACCCCCGCACCACATATTTCTAATCCCTGTACATCTGTCGCCTGAAACTGAGCCCCAACACAAACCATAGAAAAACAAACAAAAGTGTAGGCATATGAGGTGGACCTCCTCCATTGCAGGATACCTTGCCACATGTTTAGTATAGTGTCTCAGTGTAGTACTCGATGACCCCTGCTCCTTCACTGGACCCCGGCCCCTCCATGTCAGAGAGGCAGCATCTAGACAGATCATCCCGTAGGCATTGGAGGGATCTCGACCTGGGAGCCAAGGGAGTCTGTAGTGCCTCTCAAGTTACCTCCAGTGACTGCATGGTCTGATTCCAAGCCCGAGGAATCCATGTGACTACAGGTGCTTATATGATTGCCTTCTTGCTCTTTTTTAGAGCATCATGCAGCTCCCCCTGACAGACGTACCAGTCTGCTTGCTTGAAGTCTATATTTTATTGCAGTGTTTCTAAACTGAGTGGCTATCGTGGAATGATGTTCTCCATAGTGTACCATTTTATATCCATTCTAAGATAGTCATCACAGAAACATTATGTTGGCCACCTTTGATCAGTGCAACGGTGATACACTATACACATTAGCATTTGAAGATGGTTGGTGATGTTTATTGAGTTGTTTATTGAGTTGCTGTTGTTTTTTTGCTTCAAGTTGGCCAACGTGTTGCTTCTAAATGTGGCTGGTGTGCTCGGACTTTAGAACAACAATACACTATGGCGCCGATCACGATCCTGTAAAAACCGGGTACGAACCGTCGGACGGAGCATATTCTCCGTCCGACGCGTACCCGGTCGTCAAAATCTACCAACATGGAATTACGATTCGCACGGAAACACCATTTCCGTACGATTCGTACAAAACCCCGACCGACGAAAATAAACCTACAAATGCGATCCGGGAAAGCGCCGACCTGACGTCGGGACGCTCGCAGCCTGCCATTCACGAACCAGGAATTACGATTCGCACCGACGTCATCCTGCACGGTGAATATTATCCGGCAGCCAAAAACTGCCGGGAAATCAGGACGACGCGAACAAGGAGTACCAGTACGCGACGGACAGACAGGACTACGCGAACAAGGAGTACCCGTACGCGACGGACAGACATGGACCCGAACCTACGTGTCATCCCGGCCCTCATAGCAGTCGACCTCCTCTACAGGTTACGACGCAGACGCCGCAGAAGGTCAGAACAACTAAGGGAGGGGGGAAAGTGGGGGGGGGTGGCAGGACGAGGGCAGGCCACAAACCCCCCACCAAAGTCACACAGCACACATGCCCTGGACATACCTGACTCCCAGGCCCTGGTCACTACGAGGGGGTGGGGGCGTGTCCAGCTAAGCCAGCGACCGCCACAACGGAAGTTCTTGACGACGTGAACCGGCAACACAACCAGACAGGTACGTCCCGTACCCACGCCTTAAGAGCGTGGGAACGAGTCGTACCACGCCCACACCTACGTCACCCCAACAATGGCGGGACGGCTCGTACCCACATGGCAAAGGCCTGGGTACGGGCCGCACAAGCATCACATAGCGTGGGGACGGATATGTACGGACCGTACCCCCACCCCGTATGCATGGAGCGTACCCCCCACCCCAACAGTGTAAGTACGACACGTACCCCCACCCGCGTATGCAAGGAGCGTATCCCCAACCCCAACAGTGTAAGTACGACCCGTACCCCCACCCGCGTACGTATGGAGCGTACCCCCAGCCCAACAGTGTAAGTACGATCCGTACCCTCACCTCGAATGCATGGAGCGTACCCCCACCCCAACAGTGTAAGTACGACCAGTACCCCCACCCGCGTACGTATGGAGCGTACCCCCACCCCAACAGTGTAAGTACGACCCGTACCCCCACCCGCGTACGTATGGAGCGTACCCCCACCCCAACAGTGTAAGTACGACCCGTACACTCACCTCGAATGCATGGAGCGTACCCCCATGCAAACATTGTACGTACGACACGTACCCTCACCCGCGGACGCATGGAGCGTACCCCCCACCCCAACAGTGTAAGTACGACACGTACCCCCACCTCGAATGCATGGAGCGTACCCCCATGCAAACATTGTACGTATGACACGTACCCTCACCCGCGGATGTATGGAGCGTACCCCCCACCCCAACAGTGTAAGTGCGACACGTACCCCCACCTCGAATGCATGGAGCGTACCCACATCCGTGTATGTCATGAGCGTACATATTGTGAAATAGGAGGGGTGTGTGCAGAGTCCTCCCAGCAGTGCCCTGAGACAGGAGGGGTGGGGGCCTATCACTCCCAGCAGTGCCCTGAGACAGGAGGGGTGGGGCCTATCACTCCCAGCAGTGCCCAGAGACAGGAGGGGTGGGTGCAGAGTCCTCCCAGCAGTGCCCTGAGACAGGAGGGGTGTGTGCAGAGTCCTCCCAGCAGTGCCCAGAGACAGGAGGGGTGTGTGCAGAGTCCTCCCAGCAGTGCCCTGAGACAGGAGGAGTGGGGGCCTATCACTCCCAGCAGTGCCCTGAGACAGGAGGGGTGGGGGCCTATCACTCCCAGCAGTGCCCAGAGACAGGAGGGGTGGGTGCAGAGTCCTCCCAGCAGTGCCCTGAGACAGGAGGGGTGTGTGCAGAGTCCTCCCAGCAGTGCCCAGAGACAGGAGGGGTGTGTGCAGAGTCCTCCCAGCAGTGCCCTGAGACAGGAGGGGTGGGGGCCTATCACTCCCAGCAGTGCCCAGAGACAGGAGGGGTGGGTTCAGAGTCCTCCCAGCAGTGCCCTGAGACAGGAGGGGTGGGGGCCTATCACTCCCAGCAGTGCCCTGAGACAGGAGGGGTGGGGGCCTATCACTCCCAGCAGTGCCCTGAGACAGGAGGGGTGGGGGCCTATCACTCCCAGCAGTGCCCAGAGACAGGAGGGGTGTGTGCAGAGTCCTCCAAGCAGTGCCCTGAGACAGGAGGGGTGTGTGCAGAGTCCTCCCAGCAGTGCCCTGACACAGGAGGGGTGTGTGCAGAGTCCTCCCAGCAGTGCCCTGACACAGGAGGGGTGTGTGCAGAGTCCTCCCAGCAGTGCCCTGAGACAAGAGGGGTGGGTGCAGAGTCCTCCCAGCAGTGCCCAGAGACAGGAGGGGTGGGTGCAGAGTCCTCCCAGCAGTGCCCTGACACAGGAGGGGTGGGTGCCTAACACTCCCAGCAGTGCCCAGAGACAGGAGGGGTGTGTGCAGAGTCCTCCCAGCAGTGCCCTGAGACAGGAGGGGTGTGTGCAGAGTCCTCCCAGCAGTGCCCTGACACAGGAGGGGTGTGTGCAGAGTCCTCCCAGCAGTGCCCTGACACAGGAGGGGTGGGTGCCTAACACTCCCAGCAGTGCCCAGATACAGGAGGGGTGTGTGCAGAGTCCTCCCAGCAGTGCCCTGAGACAGGAGGGGTGTGTGCAGAGTCCCCTCAGCAGTGCCAAGACACAGGAGGGGTGTGTGCAGAGTCCTCCCAGCAGTGCCCAGAGACAGGAGGGGTGTGTGCAGAGTCCTCCCAGCAGTGCCCTGAGACAGGAGGGGTGTGTGCAGAGTCCTCCCAGCAGTGCCCAGAGACAGGAGGGGTGTGTGCAGAGTCCTCCCAGCAGTGCCCTGAGACAGGAGGGGTGTGTGCAGAGCCCTCCCAGCAGTGCCCAGAGACAGGAGGGGTGGGTGCAGAGTTCTCCCACCAGTGCCCTGACACAGGAGGGGTGGGTGCCTAACACTCCCAGCAGTGCCCAGAGACAGGAGGGGTGTGTGCAGAGTCCTCCCAGCAGTGCCCTGAGACAGGAGGGGTGTGTGCAGAGTCCTCCCAGCAGTGCCCTGACACAGGAGGGGTGTGTGCAGAGTCCTCCCAGCAGTGCCCTGACACAGGAGGGGTGTGTGCAGAGTCCTCCCAGCAGTGCCCTGAGACAAGAGGGGTGGGTGCAGAGTCCTCCCAGCAGTGCCCAGAGACAGGAGGGGTGGGTGCAGAGTCCTTCCAGCAGTGCCCTGACACAGGAGGGGTGGGTGCCTAACACTCCCAGCAGTGCCCAGAGACAGGAGGGGTGTGTGCAGAGTCCTCCCAGCAGTGCCCTGAGACAGGAGGGGTGTGTGCAGAGTCCTCCCAGCAGTGCCCTGACACAGGAGGGGTGTGTGCAGAGTCCTCCCAGCAGTGCCCTGACACAGGAGGGGTGTGTGCAGAGTCCTCCCAGCAGTGCCCAGAGACAGGAGGGGTGGGGGCCTATCATTCCCAGCAGTGCCCAGAGACAGGAGGGGTGGGTGCAGAGTCCTCCCAGCAGTGCCCTGACACAACAAGTCTAGTAAGTTTGAACTTAGACGCAACTTAAAAAACCTAACGAACAACGTGCTCGCTCCTAGACTTACAGGATTACTGATCACCCCTGGGGAGGATGTAACCTCGGCAGTGGAGAGGCTGGAGAATGGTTTCACAACAGCTCTTGATGAACTGGCACCGGCTACTCTATGCTATTCTGCTAGAAGAACCCCCTCGGCTCCCTGGTTCTCTGAATCATTAAGACTGCTCAGGCAGGGATTACGGAGACAGGAACGTCTTTGGCGGTCTAGCTGGGACTTGCGTGAGAGGGACAGACACAAAGTCCTTCTGAACAAATATAAGAAGGAGGTAATAAGAACTAAACAAGAATATTTCACCTCTCTCACCTCCTCTCTCTCTTCACCTAAAGACCTCTTTAAAATCGTTGACACGCTCATCTCACTAAAGATGCCAGACCCGGTGGTCAGCTCACAACAGCTCTGTAACGATATTGCACAATTCTTTAATACTAAGATTGTGGATATTCACTCAGCGTTAGAGCTACAAAAGGTGACTCTATCTACCTCCACAGGTTCTCCCGTTACCCCGTTACCATTACCTGAGGAGGTGCCCCTTGGATGTTTGTCCAGTTTTCCATCCCTTTCCTTATCGGATCTTGAAGTCCTCCTGTCTAAGGTTAGGTCGGGGTCCCCTCTAGACCCCTGCCCTCTGAAACTTCTTAAACAGTGCAAGGACTGTCTTCTCCCTCCCTTATTGGGTGTTATGAACAGGGCAATGAAGGAAGGGACCTTCCCCCCTCAATGGAAGAAAGTGGTGGTCAAACCTCTTTTAAAAAAATCCACACTTGATCCGGGCGTGCTTAAAAACTTTCGCCCCATCTCGCTGCTCCCAGCTCCCGCCAAAATGCTGGAAATTCATCTAAATCAGCATCTTGTCGACTTTCTGGAAACTTTTGATCGGTTAGATCATTCGCAGCACGGATTTAGGAGAGAACACAGTACCGAATCTGCCCTCACTATCGTGCTTGACATCATCCGCACCAGGGTTGATAAGGGACAGACCACTCTCCTCATCCTGTTGGATCTTTCGGCTGCGTTTGATACCCTGTCTCCCTCAGTCCTAACATCGAGGCTGAGAGAGATAGGGGTGGAAGGGCCGGCACTTAGTTTGCTGGCATCTTTCCTGAATCAGAGGGAACAGAGAGTAAAGCTGGGGGAGTTTTTGTCTCCATCCCTTCCTGTGCACTGTGGGGTCCCTCAAGGGTCGGCATTAAGTCCGACCCTTTTTAACATCTATGTGACCCCACTTGCCAGGCTCATCAGATCCTTTGGGATGGAGGTAATCTCATATGCCGATGATACACAGATACTGCTGTCTTTTGCCCAACCTGTCATCTCTGCTGCCTCCAATTTTAAAAACTGTATGAAGGCAGTCGCTCAATGGATGGTCTGTAATTCATTGAAGCTTAATGGGGAAAAGACAGAGATTCTGGTGTTTGGGGGAAAGGAGGATTTTTGGTCGGCTGACTGGTGGCCTTCCACTATGGGGGTGTGCCCTATACCGACGACCCTGGCCAAAAACTTAGGAGTCTTGATTGACCCCCTTCTGAGGATGGACCAACAGGTAAAGAGGACCATTTCCACCTGTTGGGGCCTTATAAACATCCTACGGAAGATCAGGTACTATTTGTCCTTTCAGGCCAGGAAACAAATTGTTTTGGCACTGATAGGTTCCAGACTCGACTATTGCAATGCTCTTTATTTAGGCATTAACAATGGCCTGCTAACCCGTCTCCAAATGGTGCAGAATGCTGCTGCTAGATTGGTTCTGGACCTGCCCAAACGGGCCTCTGCCCACACGGCCAGAAGGACCTTACACTGGCTTCCAATTGAGGCCAGGATATCCTTTAAGTCCTTGACTCTGATTTACAGGGCTCTGGCCACCAACAGGTCTGGAGGCTTGAGGGACTTGTTGGTCCCTTATACACCTTCCAGAACCCTCCGGTCGTCCAATAAGTCCTTGCTTTTAGTTCCCCGGGTACGTAAAGCTAAGTGGGGTGGCAGAGCCTTCTCAACTCTGGCCCCTAAGCTGTGGAACACTCTGCCTTTGGAGATCAAATCTCTTCCCTCTGTGCATGCGTTTAGGAAGGCCCTTAAGACATGGCTATTTGCCAATGCCTACGCTTAGACTTGATTTTTGCCTTTCCTTTGAATTGTTTTTGGCTAGGCACCTTGATGCCTTCGGGCTAAGTAGCGCGTTTACAAATTTCCTTTCATTCATTCAGGAGGGGTGGGGGCCTATCACTCCCAGCAGTGCCCATGGAACGCAAAGGGTGGAGTAGCCACAGATAGCATGCCCACAAATGTCAGTCAGGTGCACAAAGACCCTGCAGTACATGTACCACATGTGTGCGAGGCTGGGAGTATACGCATGCATAGGGCCAAAAAGAAAACATGTACACATGAAGTCATGTCAATAGTCCACATACACAAGTACAATGACTACCAAGGATGCCACGAATGATGCAGGTGGAGAATGGCTCAGCATGCATGTGCAAAGTTGAAGGAGTCCGTCACACACCCAGCTAATGTACACACAGCTCGGCGCAAAATATTGGGAACACCCTGCAGGGAAGAAGTCAGGGTACACAGAGGAAGGAAAACGCCTTGGGACAATTGCAACATGCAGCAACAGCTTACATGAATTGAGAAAGCTAGCTAACACCGTGTGATGGCACACAGATCCCATGGTCCCCCCTATGAGCAGCACACTACTACATTTCCCACACACCCAACACATGAACACCACCCACAACCATGTAGCAGCCCCCCGACAGCAATGCCAGCAAAGCAGGAGTGTTCCAAGGGCCAAAAATAAATAGCTTTATTCAGCATGATCCAAAAACTGGTATGTAGTAAGTTCAATATTTACAAAGCCCATAGGGCAGTCCAGGAGTCACAGCTGGATGGGGGACACAGTGGGATGCGTGTCCCCTAGCTTGCCTGCACAGTTACAAGCCGTTGTCTTCCACAGGGGTGAGGGCATCAAGTGGGGGGGAATGAACAGGCACCGCAGGGACAGGAGGGCGAAGGGTAGGCGACGTGGGTGCAGGGATGGAGGACTCCACCACAGGGGGTGGGGCAGGGCTAAAGGTGGATTCTAGGAGCGCGCTGCACACCTCGGCAAGGTCCTCCAGGGACTCCCCTGCACCCGAAGGAACCACAGGCCCCAAGGAGGGGGGGGGGTCAGAGGGATGGGTCGCAGCGCCACTGGGGGAGGGTGTGGACAGGGGGGGGGGGAACTCAAGCACCCTGACTGTGGACTTCCTTGACCGCTTGCGGGGTGGTGTCACTGTGGGGCTCAGGGACAGAGCGGCCATGAAGGATTCTTTGGGGGAGATGTGGCCAGGAGAGCTGAGGGGAGGGGATTTGGAGGGAGTGGATTGGGTGGAATGCGGACTCCCACTCTGGCTGCGTGTCACACGTTTGCCCCCCAACCCAGTGGGTGTGCCTACTTCACCCTGTGTGTGCGTGTCAGGAGGTGTGCGGCGGACTTTCCCTGCTGGTGTGGTGCCTGTGTCTGTTGTGGTGGGTGCATGCTTACGTCTGTGTGTCTGTGGGACAGGCATGGGAGTGGGAAGTGTGGAAGGAGCAGGGGTAGGGGGTGGGACGTAGCGCTGCAGGAGACCCACTGCTGCAGTCAGTGTGGAGTCTATGGACCTCAGCAAGTTGCGTTGGTCAGCCTGCGATGAATGAATGCCCTCCAAGTATGCCTCCATGTTGTTGAGGACCTGGCTGTGGGCATGGAGGACATTAAGGATCGCAGTCTGACCAATCTGCAACTGCCGCTGGATGTCCACAGACTCAGCATTGGCGGCAGCAGTGGAGACAGGGGCAGGGAGTGCGGTGCCTGGCAGGAAGGAGACATGTGGTGACCGGGCACGTTGGGAAGGGACACGAGCAAGTGGGAGGTGGCTGATGCCAATGGAGGGGGCGGTGCGAGATGTAGGGCTGCTGTCAGATGGTGGTGCAGCCACCGCCCACTCGGAGAGATCATCCTCGGACCCGTCAGCTTCATACTCTGTTGTGCCAGTCGACAGGTCCCCGGGTTCACTCTCCTCCGCCTCTGTCCCACTCGAAGTGCCAGGCACGATGCCACCGCTGGCACTGGTGCTCGGTCCCTCCGCGCTGTCTGTGTCCATGTCTCCCTCCGTGTCCCCCGACGATGCTGTGGGCAGGGTGAAGAGACAGAAATTAATCATACACCTGTATACATATGTCACATGAGTCAAATCTACTTAGGTCACAGTGCATAGCCTGAAACAAAGGAAGAGTTACAACTACAAAACAAGGTACATATGTAGGCCCTGCAAGACACAGTTGTGTGACCCACCATGCCATGGAAAAACTATGGAGAGCATGACACAATAGCAAATGAGATGACATGGAATTTTGACTGAGGAGCAAGGCCCTGGGGACAATCCAGCACTGCATCTGCACCACACAGCGTGGCAGGCAATAGGGATGAGCAGGGACCACATCCAGGAACTAGAGGCACATGCAGCATAGGTAATACTGATAACATGCCCACCCTGACTGGCACAATGCACCTTGAGTGTATGTCCAGACAAACATCACACACTGGCCAGTCCTAGCAAGGAGATGACAGGTCTTGACATGTAGGCCATGCCCGCACCACCCACCCCCTACATGAGACAAATCTGTGGAGACACAGGAAGCACTTACATCTCTTAGTCAGGGTGAAATACACATGGGATGCTAAACTTCAATATTGCACACAAACTACCCAAGGTGCGGCTGTCCAAATTATCATGTACAAATGGGCATCATCGGATGATTGCAACAAGACACAAAGGCAATGGCCACCGTGAGTATGTAACACAGAGATTGTCGACATTCTCGGACTACACACATGATACCTAGGAAAAGATGCCCCAGGGGACAGTAGTGGCCACACAACTCCATGCTCCTGAATGGGAATGACTGCAACACACGCTAACATCCCTGCACTATGCGTAACGCACAATCATGCACATCATGTCACAGGCCACCACATGGGACATGCCTGCTGGAAGGCCTCGCACTTGAGAGATTAACTCCCATGTCTGGAATCAGCATTAGTGCCAACTTACATGGAACACACAAGTCCAGAACTGGACAGGGCACAGGCAAGGTCACTAAACCTGTTACACACCACCCCCACACATGATGCTGCAGGCATTGTACACTTGGAGAAGGTGTCAGGCTACATAACTTTGTGATGGAGTGACTACACAGAGACCAGGGAACACATTGCAAGGTGGGGAAGGGAGGCAGGAGAGCCCTGCAACACTGTGGGTAACAGGATCTGCACATGCACCATAAACCCTGGAAGTGTATCCATGGAACAGTGCACTTACAAATGCTGGTGAAACACAACAAACACACACATGTACCTACCCCCTTCCGGCTGCTGCATCTCCTGTAGGCGCCTGTCCAAGTCAGGAAAGACCAGGGTCAGCACACGTTTCTGGATGTGGGAGAGACGGCGGCACCCACGGTTCTGATGGCTCTCAGGTGAGTCCCCCAGCAGGACCCGTGCGATCCTCCGCGTCCAGCACCGGATATCCTGCCAGCGTTTCCTCACCTGGGACAGGCGCCGCTTCCGACCATCCGCACTCCTCACGGCGCTGACGGCGTCCAGCCATATCTTCTCCTTGGCAGAGGCGTCTACCTGTGAGGATGGACAAGTGACACTACATCAATACACCTGGCACATGTCACAGGGACACAGATTAGAACACATTTGCTGTTTACAACAAGGCATAGTATGCATCCAATGCATTGCACCTTTGTCATAGGGACATGATCCTCTGGGGGAAGGCCAAAAGCAGTACGTGCCATTGAAAGGACACAGGTGGAATGAGGGCAACTACACAATCAATGATCCAGGCTCACACTGTGCATCACACCCACCCCTCCTGTCTCAGGGCACTGCTGGGAATGAGAGGCCCCCACCCCTCCTGTCTCAGGGCACTGCTGGGAGGACTCTGCACACACCCCTCCTGTCTCAGGGCACTGCTGGGAGGACTCTGCACACACCCCTCCTGTCTCAGGGCACTGCTGGGAGTGATAGGCCCCCACCCCTCCTGTCTCAGGGCACTGCTGGGAGGACTCTGCACACACCCCTCCTGTCTCAGGGCACTGCTGGGAGGACTCTGCACACACCCCTCCTGTCTCAAGGCACTGCTGGGAGTGATAGGCCCCCACCCCTCCTGTCTCAGGGCACTGCTGGGAGTGATAGGCACACACCCCTCCTGTCTCAGGGCACTGCTGGGAGTGATAGGCCCCCACCCCTCCTGTCTCAGGGCACTGCTGGGAGGACTCTGCACACACCCCTCCTGTCTCAGGGCACTGCTGGGAGGACTCTGCACCCACCCCTCCTGTCTCAGGGCACTGCTGGGAGTGATAGACACACTCCCCTCCTGTCTCAGGGCACTGCTGGGAGTGATAGGCCCCCACCCCTCCTGTCTCAGGGCACTGCTGGGAGGACTCTGCACACACCCCTCCTGTCTCAGGGCACTGCTGGGAGGACTCTGCACACACCCCTCCTGTCTCAGGGCACTGCTGGGAGGACTCTGCACACACCCCTCCTGTCTCAGGGCACTGCTGGGAGGACTCTGCACCCACCCCTCCTGTCTCAGGGCACTGCTGAGAGTGATAGGCACACACCCCTCCTGTCTCAGGGCACTGTTGGGAGTGATAGGCCCCCACCCCTCCTGTCTCAGGGCACTGCTGGAGGACTCTGCACACACCCCTCCTGTCTCAGGGCACTGCTGGGAGGACTCTGCACCCACCCCTCCTGTCTCAGGGCACTGCTGGGAGTGATAGGCACACACCCCTCCTGTCTCAGGGCACTGCTGGGAGTGATAGGCCCCCACCCCTCTTGTCTCAGGGCACTGCTGGGAGGACTCTGCACACACCCCTCCTGTCTCAGGGCACTGCTGGGAGGACTCTGCACCCACCCCTCCTGTCTCAGGGCACTGCTGGGAGTGATAGGCACACACCCCTCCTGTCTCAGGGCACTGCTGGGAGTGATAGGCCCCCACCCCTCCTGTCTCAGGGCACTGCTGGGAGGACTCTGCACACACCCCTCCTGTCTCAGGGCACTGCTGGGAGGACTCTGCACACACCCCTCCTGTCTCAGGGCACTGCTGGGAGGACTCTGCACCCACCCCTCCTGTCTCAGGGCACTGCTGGGAGTGATAGGCACACACCCCTCCTGTCTCAGGGCAGTGCTGGGAGTGATAGGCCCCCACCCCTCCTGTCTCAGGGCACTGCTGGGAGGACTCTGCACACACCCCTCCTGTCTCAGGGCACTGCTGGGAGGACTCTGCACACACCCCTCCTGTCTCAAGGCACTGCTGGGAGGACTCTGCACCCACCCCTCCCGTCTCAGGGCACTGCTGGGAGTGATAGGCACACACCCCTCCTGTCTCAGGGCACTGCTGGGAGTGAGAGGCCCCCACCCCTCCTGTCTCAGGGCACTGCTGGGAGTGAGAGGCCCCCACCCCTCCTGTCTCAGGGCACTGCTGGGAGTGAGAGGCCCCCACCCCTCCTGTCTCAGGGCACTGCTGGGAGACATCAGGCATTCCCCCCCCTGGCACCCCCTCTACAGTACATAGCATGTGTGTCACACCTGGACACAATGGCAGAAGTCACAGTCACTAAAAAGGGACACAGTCTGTGCCAGTGGACACTGCACTCGCCTGATAACCTGGTCGCCCATACAGCATGGGGTACCGTGGGAGGATCACATCCACCAAAGCCATGTTCTCCTCCAGGGTGAATGGCTGTGACCTCTCCACAGCCCTTGACATGGTTCCAGGGAATCAGTAGCAGCAGCTGGGTCATGGAATACAGAGATGTGCAGGCAATAGGCCTGGGCGGTAAATTCCGTTCCGTTCGCGGAATTTGCGGAATTTGGGTAATTTTGCGTTCCGCGGAGAACGCGAAATTACCCAAAAATCTGCGTTCCGCGACTTCGCGAAATTTTTTGCTTGTTCGCGTTCTCAATATGCGTGTTCGCGAGATATTTCACCCCGAGCACGCAAACAGCGATCGCGAACAGGAAAAAAGTATCGCGAACAAGCAATTCCGCGTGTTCGCGGAATTTCTGCGTGTTCGCGGAGATTTTTACCGTTTTGCGGAGATTTGCGTAACGCAATTACGCAAATTCCGCCCACCCCTAGCAGGCAAGTGCTCCCTCATGGGACCTGGCTGCCTTATATCTGCCTTGCTGGCCCATCTCATGCACAGGAGTAGAGAGTGATTGGTCACTCACATTTGCATCCTATGTTTCCTCCAATCCCTTCAAACCTAGCAGTCTGTGGGTTCTCAATCAGTTTTTTTCTCCTGCATGATGTCAGCCCCACAAACACATTGCAACAAAGTAGATTCATTCCAACTGACTTCTGCCGTGCAGCTTCCTGAACAAATTCAAAATTTGAACTTGGTCTCCATGACAACCAGCATGCATGTAGGCCTTAATACTTGTCCCTCATGTGTCCCCTATGTAATTTGGAGCTTCACACACAGGTACGGTGTGTTCCGGGGCCCTAGGGCACCCCAAATGCATAGCAACGGCCCGTACACGCGTGCCTACGTTCACTATCACTCTGGGTTTCCTCGCGTATGCGTACTCGTAGTGGTACGGGCCGTACACGCGCCTGTACGCTCCCTATCACTACGTGTACGCATACGCGAGAACACCCATAGTGATATGGAGCGTACAGGCGTGTGTACGGTCCGTACCACTACGAGTACGCATACGCGAGGACACCAAGAGTAATATGGAGCGTACAGGCGTGTGAACGGTCCATACCACTACGAGTACGCATACGCAAGAACACCCATAGTGGTAGGGCCGTACACGCGCCTGTACGCTCCATATCACTATGGGTGTCCTCGCGTATGCGTACACGTAGTGATAGGGAGCGTACAGGCGTGTGTACAGTCCGTACCACTACGAGTACGCATACGCGAGGACACCCATAGTGATATGGAGCGTACAGGCGTGTGTACGGTCCGTACCACTACGAGTACGCATACGCAAGAACACCCATAGTGGTAGGGCCGTACACGCGCCTGTACGCTCCATATCACTATGGGTGTCCTCACGTATGCGTACACGTAGTGATAGGGAGCGTACAGGCGTGTGTACGGTCCGTACCACTACGAGTACGCATACGCGAGGACACCCAGAGTGATATGGAGCGTACAGGCGTGTGTACGGTCCGTACCACTACGAGTACGCATACGCAAGAACACCCATAGTGGTAGGGCCGTACACGCGCCTGTACGCTCCATATCACTATGGGTGTTCTTGCGTATGCGTACTCGTAGTGGTACGGACCGTAAACATGCCTGTACGCTCACCATCACGGTGGGTACACATACGGCAGCACTCCCATAGTGATATTGGAACGTACACAGGCCCTCTTAGCAGCAGTACGGCGGTTTTCACACATCACAGTGGTGACAGGCAGCACACAGGAAGGAATAGGGCAGACATACTTGTCCATGGATGGACATCAAGGCATTGTCTGTGCATTACTACATGTGTGGGGCACAGGTGTGACAGGCTGTGATGTGGAACATTACTCCTGAGTCGAGAAGGCACCAGATGTATGATGAGATGTGTACAGATGTAATGTGTGATGGTGCAATGTGTGCCAGGCATGCCCTTGACTCCTTTGACATGTGTGCATGTCGTACTGCACACTTGGGATGAGCGTCACAGGCATGTCACGGACACCAACACACGGAAGTGTCCCCTGATGCCCGGTACAGGGCTTACCACACCTGACTTGTCACTACCCACGGTGCACGATGTCACTATGTCATGTATGTGTGGGGGCTTCCCATTAGGTTGATGTTGGAGCACCCTCAAAAGCTGCAGCTGTTGCAGCAACCAACATGTGTATGTGTGTAGATTAACATTGGACACTGTTCCGCACACCATGCCACATGTGGTATCGGATGTGAGGTGTGTATGTATGCATGGGACACGGAGTAGCGTGACAAGGACATGTCTGCATCCTCTCAATGAATATGTGGTGAGTCATGACATGTGCACCTTCATGGCAAGGTGTGTGGGCTGTCCTAGTGTAATGTCATGTGACCTGTGGCTCTAGTGTTCCGCTACCAGTCTCTGCAATCGGCATCCTACTTCTGCTGATGTGTGGGTGTATGTCACTCCTGTGTTGCGTCTGGCTGTTCACTTGCACTGGGACACAGCTAATCCCATGGCATGTGGAGGTTCTCAATCTCCGTGTGTAGCTGGGTCTTGGTAGGAGTGTCAGCTGCCGGCCATACGTGTCCAGGGCATGTGGCACATACCTGACTCCGTATGTAGCATATGTGTATAGACAGATTAACATGTGCTCAGTACAAATTATTTGTTGTTGTGGGGCACTCACTCTTCCGTGTCACTTCCAAATTCCTGCACAGCGCCGCGTCTTCCCTGAGCAATTCCGGACTTGGCTGCCATGCGGGAGAATGATCGTATCCGGTGCTACCGCTTCCCCCAACGGTTGATTCTGGAGTTGAAGGCGAGACTGGCACCACACCTACAACCGCTGCACAGGTATCCTACGGCACTGACACCCAAGCTGAAGGTAATGGCAGCCCTACATTTTCTAGCCACGGGTACCTTTCAAAATACCATAGCTCATGTTGGTGGCATGTCCCAGAGCATGTTCTGCCGTGTGCTGCATGATTTCTTAGAGGCCATGTTGATTCACCTGGATGACTTCATCAAGTTCCCAACCCCTGAACAGTTGACTGGGGTCAAGCGTGGATTCTATGCCCTGGGAGGGATGCCCCATGTCATTGGGTCCATAGATGGGACACATGTAGCTTTGGTACCACCACACGCACGGGAGGTAGCGTACCGCAATCGGAAGCACTACCACTCCATCAATGCCCTTGTGATGTGTCTGTCCAACATGGTGATTTCACATGTCTGTGCTCATTTTCCAGGCTCAGCACACGATGCCTACATCATGAGGCGTAGCAGGGTGCCTGAAATGATGATGCAGCTGCACAACGAACGAGCATGTGTTGTTGGTGGGTACAGTCTGTCTGTCCTGTATTTTGCATGGCCTACCAGCACGACCGCTTCACCAGTTCTAACGATGTCCATGTGCTTCCCATGTAGGGGACTCTGGCTATCCCAACATGCCATGGCTGCTCACACCTCTCCGCAACCCCATCACGCCGGCCCAGCTCCGCTACAACACCGCCCATGGCCGGACAAGGCGAGTGATAGAGAGGACATTTGGCCTGCTGAAGAGCCGATTTAGGTGCCTCCACAAGACCGGCGGCGCGCTCCCATATGCCCCTGCTAAGGTCTGCAAAATCTTCATGGTCTGCTGCATGCTGCACAACATGGCAGTTGAGAAAGCTGTGCCACTCATCCTGGATCAAGATGACGAGGACCATCCACCCGTGGAGGACGAGGGCTTGGCAATGGGGCTAGTGATGTGGAGGATGTGGAGCCGCAAGAGGACATCCGGACTCGGCTCATACGCGACTTCTTTGCTTAGTGGTGAGTACCAGTGTCTGAGTGTGCACACATTGCTCCACGTGTGGCATGTGTTGTGATGTGTGTCTCCACCTGCATGTATGGCACGTGAGTCAGAGGTGTGTGTGGGTGTGTCACTGGAGTGATGGTGGCAGTGATGGTTGTATTTCCCCAGTCATAATTGTGAACTAGCATGTTGTCATCCATACATGTGTCGAGTACATGCACATGCAAGTGGCTGTGCTTTTTGTGGCTGACTTCTTGTGTGTCTCTCATCCCCAGGTACTTGCGCATGCCGTCTGCTGGTTGCATTGTTGTGGCACTGCTATTCCTCATGGACACGTCATTGTGTGCTGAATCAGCGTTACACGCACGGACAAGTTTGGAAGTCTCCTTAGGGTAAGGGATGCATCAGGGGTGTATTGGGTGTGGCAGTTGTTCACGATGTATGCACACTGCCCCTGTCGATGTTTGGTTCCTCTGCAGCCATGTAGCATCACCATGGGACACGACATGCAGCTGTGTACACCTGAATAGATGGTCTGACTGGTTGACAGTCATCAGTGATGGGATAGTGGATTGTGATGATGGCATCAATGTGTGTAACACTGCCCTCGGACACATACGGTTTGCATTGGCTTGACATGGTGTGGGACTTCTACATCAGTGGATCAATGGTGTATGGCAGTCTCTCCGTGAGCAGCTGTGGGTGTTTAGCTGGTGCCCGACAATTGTGTGCCAGTTCCATGGCTATCACGAATTTGTGCTGCAGAAGGGGGGTGCCAGTGTTGGACCCACATGTTACTCCACATGAAGTGTTCATGTGTACTTCAAGTTGCCTCTGCAATCCCGAAAACATGACTAATAAAGGTGTCCCTATGCCTCCAAGGTGCCTCTTCTCAGTCAATGCTGGTGTGTTGCCACGGTGCATCCAGCATGTCTGGCATGCTTTTCCCGGATAGTGGCTATGTGTCTATGTGTCGAGTTGCAAGATGCAAGCTGTGTGTGTGGGCTGAGACTGTGTATTGGGCATGATGTCCATGACTGTGTGGGTATTGTGACATGTGCCATCCCCATGCATCCAACGTTGGCCAGGCCCCCATTCTCTGCATCCACCGGACTCAAGCTTGCAGGACATGGTTCTGCCACCTGTCTACACATACCTGGGTGCCCCCCAGGACACTGGACTGGATCCCTGACCTCTGCGCATGACTGTTACTGTACTCAATGTGTCTGTCAGCACGGTTGTGCGGCCACCCCCTCAGCTGGTTGGGCCCATCACGGGTGTGTATGGTGCTCCATGTCTGTCTTGCCCAATACAATGTGACCCATGTGTGTCCTGTGCCAGACTCAGGCCCCAGGGTGTGGATGGTTGAAGTCAAAAGATAACTCAGGCATGTTTAGACTTTACAAGACACATGTAAGGTAATAATGCAACCAGCAGGCATCTTCTCTTCATGGTGTGATTTTTTATTTTTTGGGGGGTGGGGGGGTATGACGTGAGGGGCTTTCCGGGAGTTTGGAATCCAAAGTTCAGTAGGGGAGTTGGTGTCCTTGCCATTGGAAATCCTCAGAGTCCATGCCACAGTCTTTGTCAACATTGGTCAGACAGTGACCAGCAAGGCCATGTGGCAGAGAATGTCTCTTGATGCTGTGATGCTGTTGCTCCAGTGGGCCAGGTGCCAGGCCAGGTGTCCTGGGAGATGCTGATGTAGCGCCGACCCTCACGGTCCTTTCCGTGGACGACCCGGCCTCCTGCGGGGACCCTCAGAAGCAGGCTGTGACGATGTTTGGGATGCTCCATCGGATGTTTCCTCCTCCTCCTGATCCCTCCCTGTGGGTGGTGATGTTCTACGCCTTCTGGCACAGGGAGGGTTGCCCATGTTGTCCCCTGGAACACCGTCACTTGCTCAGCCTGTCTGTCCTCCATCCTCCGTTGGTGTTGCAGTAGACAGGCATGTTGCTCCGCATGTTGCTGGGCCTGCTGGGTCTTTATCTCAACGAGGGTCCCCTTGATCTCATTGAGGGTGGACACAACCTGGGCCATGCCCGTGGTGTCCTGCCGGTATGTGTCCAGGATGTTACGGACATGGGAATATACCGGTTCCCCAGCCAACTGGTCAGGCGGCGCATCCGCCGTCCTCCACTCCCACCACCCCTGCCCACTTGCACCTGGCCTGCCCTTGTGGGCACATCGGGTCTCCGGGACCCCTGAGGGGTGGCATTGGCGTTGTCGCCTGCCTCCTCCTGGGTGCCCGGGACACCGTGTCCCTCCTGGCCAGCCTGGCTGCTTTGTGGTGGTGGGGCAGGGATCCTGGGTGTCTCCTGGGATGTGGCAGGAGTGGGGGTGGTGGTTGGCCCCGCTGTACCTGACGCAGGTGCTGCAGGTGGTTGGACACCAGAGGTGCCAGGTTGGTCGGGGTCGTCCACAGAGTGGTGAGAGTCGTCGCTGCCGGTGGGATCGGGCTCCCGCAGATCCGGGTCCTGTGAGTCTTCCCCCCCAGTGTTGGGGGGTGAACCACGACGTTGACCTGTGTGTGAGAGAGACAATGTTAATTTTGGTCCATGCAACATCCATGTTTCATCAGTTTCAAAGTTGGCACATTTCCTCTTGGAATTAGGATCTGTCTTGCATTCCACTCACAGTGCACTTGTGCATGGGTGTGTCCCTTGGGCACCACTTTGGCCCCTTTAACTATGTGTGGCACAGTCTTACTTGCTGCGTCAAGTGTGACTGCAGTCAGCAGTGGAGTGGGCAGGTGTGGCGAGCCATGCATTGGCGCCTTCCGTGTAGCACTGTACATGTGCACATGGAGTGGATCCACACACTTATATAATGCAGGTAGCTGTCGTTGTGCTCGTGAACAGGTTGTGACATGGCCCTGTGTTTTGCCATGGAGAAGAGGGGGGGTTCTGGCACTGGCCACCCTTGGCTACATGCACGCAGTCTACCTGCTGACGAGCAGACATTCCCACACACCACACGGCTGATTTGCTCTCCCTGTGTCTCCCTCCCTCTCTGTCCCCCTCTCCCTCCCTCGGTGTGTCAGCCTCCCCCCTCTGTCCGTGTCCCTGTGTCTCCCTCCCTCTCTGTCCCCCTCTCCCTCCCTCCGTGTATCAGCCTCTGTCACCTCAGCCCAGCTTCCTGGGCACACGCTGTTAGCAGATCTTTGAATGGCCCTTGGTTTGTTGATGTGAGTTTGTTTCGGATCTCCAGGCACCCATTGGGTGTAGTGTGTGTCTCGGCGCTGCTGCTGTGGTGGTGTGTGCTGCCACTCTTTCACAATGTTGGCTGTTCATTAGCTGCTGTCATGTGCAAAACAGTGCCTTCACCCCCATGTGTTGATGCAAGGTGTCCGCCATTTGCTGGCGAGTCTTTCCTGTGTGGGGACACAGTGTTTGTCTGGCTGTGAGGGCATTGTTGTCTGCTTCTGAGTTGCACTATGTGAATTTTGGGGCCCACCCTCCCGCCATCCGGGTTACCGTATCATGTGTTGGTGTCTTCTGTGGCCTGTGACTTGACATTGTCCAGCTGGGTGCATGGGGCATGGTGGCGGCAGTGGCATGTGCGTGTTCATGGAGTGTGGTTGAGTCATGCGATAGCTTGGGGTGGTTGCGTGCCTGTTAGTGATTTTGGTTGTGGATGACATTCCCCCCATGTGAGGTGCGTTGTTTGTGTACTCACCCGGGTCTCGGAGTCCTCCTAATCCTTCGACTGCCTCCACCGGCTGTATGGCCATCACCCTCTCCTCCCAGGGCTGGTAGTGTACGGGTCTGCGGGAGGGCCCTCCTCCAGTGGCGTTGGCCTGGTTGTGTTCCTCCAGCATCTTGGCTCGGACCCTCCTCCGCAGATCGTACCACCTGGCTTGGCATTCATGCCTCGTCCTTCTGGTGTCCGCAACAGCATTCACAGCATCGACGATGGTCTGCCACATGGCTGTTTTTGCTGCCATGCTGGTCTGTCTGACCAATGTTCCAAAGAGCTGTGGCTCGACTCTGAGGATTTCATCGACAAGGACCTCCAACTCTCGGTTACTGAACTTTGGATTCTTGTTAGTGGGCATGGTGAGGGGTGTGGGTGTGGATGGTGGGGGGGTGTGTGGATGGTTGTGGGTGTGTGGGTGTGGTTGTGCAGGTGTGTGTGTGTGTGTGAATGTGATGAGGGGGTGTTTGTGAAGGTGGTTGTGTGAAGGTGTGCAAGTGTAAGGTGTGGTGAAGCTTGTAGTATGGTGCTGTAGGTTGTCTGTGGGGTCTGGCAGCAGTGAGTCTGTTGCAAAGGCTCATGGTTTGTGTGTATGGGCCCTTTTTATTGGTCCATTGGTGGGTGTGGCTGTGTTTGAAGTTTGGGTGGGTGTGTTATAAGGAGTGGTGGTGTTTTGGGCCTCTGTTTGTTTTTGGCAGTTGCAGGTCAGTGAATGTGTTTTTTTAGTGTTTGTTGGACATGTTTTGTGGCTTTGTGCCATTCGAATGGTGTATTCTTGTGTTGTTTTGGTTTGTCCTGGTTGTGTACGTGCGTTTTTAGCGTGTGTACGGTGTGTACATGGGCCATTTGGTTGAACGGTGCTGTCCTTGTGTGTGGCTTGGTACGACTCGTAGATGCGGTTGTGATGTTGGGGCCTGGGGTGTGCTCCGTACTTAGGAGGTTGTGGTGGGGGTGCGACTCTGACGTACATGGGTGTACATACACGGGGGTACGACACGTACAGGGGTGGGGGTACGACTCGAACGTACAGGGGTGTACATACACGGGGGTAGGACACGTACAGGGGTGGGGGTACGACTTGAACGTACAGGAGTGTACATACACGGGGGTAGGACACCTACAGGGGTGGGGGTACGACTCGAACGTACAGGGGTGTACATACACGGGGGTAGGACACGTACAGGGGTGGGGGTACGACTCGAACGTACAGGGGTGTACATACACGGGGGTAGGACACGTACAGGGGTGGGGGTATGACTCGAACGTACAGGGGTGTACATACACGGTGGTACGACACTGTTAGAAGGTGACCTCAGGGGAGCCCGGAGGGGGCCCTGACTGTCCTGAGACCCACCCTCAAGGTATCGTAGCTGGGCACTGGCGGGAGATTCCGCAGGGGAGGAAACTCGTACCTAGGATCATACACTTGGCACCACACGACAAAGAGACACCACACCGAGGGTTCTTAGGATTCAAGCTTTATCAAATCGAAGTGGTAGGATCTTTATGATCAGCAAGGCAGATATTTACAAGCAGAGCGTGGGCTCACAGAGTCTTGGCGGGGGTAGGAGGTAGCGGGACAGTCTTTGGGGGGATCGGATCAAATGCAGGAGTGTACCCGGTGCACAGCCCACAATCCTCGAGCTGGGGGATACGCTTGTCGTCGTGGGGTCCGGCGGGACCAAAGAGAGTCAGGGGGAGCCGCGAGTCACTCAGCAGGCTCAAGCACAAGTTCGGAGGTCTTACGATCTTCAGGGAGCCGCGAGTCACTCAGCAGGGCTCAAGCACAAGTTCGGAGGTCTTACGTTCTTGGTGGAGCCGCGAGTCACTCAGCAGGGCTCAAGCACAAGTTCGGAGGTCTTACGATCTTCAGGGAGCCGCGAGTCACTCAGCAGGGCTCAAGCACAAGTTCGGAGGTCTTACGATCTTCAGGGAGCCGCGAGTCACTCAGCAGGGCTCAAGCACAGGTTCGGAGGTCTTACGTTCTTCGTGGAGCCGCGAGTCACTCAGCAGGGCTCAGATGTTCCAAGGTGAGTCTCCCGGACAGTCCCAGAGCACCCCTTGTTATAGGTCGACCCCTCTTTGATGTCCGGAGTCTGTGCAGGCAGGGGTCTTGTCACCTGGGGGTCGCTTGTCGAGGTTTCCTGCTATTGTCTTTTGATCCTTTCAGGGCCGCGTCGGGAGGAGTCCCAGACACCCAGCAGGCGTGGAGCCAGCCCTCAGGGAGGCCGGCGGGCCGATCGAAACCCATCGTCCCAGGGGAGTTCAGAGGTGCGATAGAAACTGCTCCTCCCTCTCTCATCCCCTGGAAGCATGATGTCCTCCAGCCGGAGTGGCGCCTCTAGGCCCGGGTTGTGCTGGGGCCGGGCAGCCATCTTGGTGCACGAAGTGGGCACGCGTGCCCGGGGTGGCCGAAAGGAGAGAGGCCGTGGACGGGGAGGCCCGGGCTGCGTGTGTGTGTTCTGGTGGGAAGGATCGGCTGGGCCGTGCGCTTGGGGTCCCTGGTACCAGGTTAGGTAGTGCGAGGACAGGAAGAGCCATGCTACGAGGCCGGGTCTAACACGCGTCCCCCCCAGCTGAAAGCCGGAGAGAACTACCCATCATCTTGGGGGGTTCTCTTCGCTGAGGCGGAAGAACCGGGAGAGGCCGTCCGCGTTGGCGTGGTCCGTACCAGGGCGATGTTCTACGGTGAAATCCATCCCCTGGAGGGAGATTGACCACCGCAGTAGCTTGGGGTTTTCTCCTCGCATCTGCATGAGCCATCGCAAGGGCCGATGGTCGGTTTGTACTTTGAAATGGGTGCCAAACAGGTAAGGGCGCAGCTTTTTGAGGGCCCAGACTGCGGCAAATGCTTCGCGCTCAATGGTGCTCCACCTCTGTTCTCTGGGCAACAGCCGCCGGCTGAGGAAGGCGATGGGCTGGTCTAGGCCTTGGTCATTCACCTGGGACAGGACGGCTCCAATGCCATGCTCGGAGGCATCGGTCTGGACTACGAACTCCTTGGAGTAGTCGGGAGCCTGGAGGACGGGGGCCGTGCACATGGCCTTCTTTAGGGCATCGAACGCTTCCTGGCAGGCAGTCGTCCACTGCACCCTCTTGGGCTGTTTTTTTGATGTGAGTTCGGTGAGGGGGCCAACCAGGCTGCCATACCCCCGGATGAATCTTCGGTAGTAGCCAGTGAGGCCCAGGAAGGCTCGGACCTCTGTTTGGGTGGTGGGTGGTTCCCAGGCTAGGATGGCGTCGATCTTTGGCTGTAGAGGGGCGACCTGACCGCTCCCGACCTGGTGCCCCAGGTAGACTACTGATCCTTGCGCAATCTGGCACTTGCTGGCTTTTACTGTGAGGCCTGCATGGCGCAGGGCGGTTAGCACTCTCCGGAGGTGCTGGAGGTGCTCGCTCCATCCGGAACTGAAAACAGCGATGTCGTCTAGATAGGCCGCACTGAACTGTTCCATCCCGGCCAGGACCCTATTCACCAGTCGCTGGAAGGTGGCCGGGGCATTTTTCATTCCGAAGGGCATTACGCGGAAGCAATAATGCCCATCTGGGGTGGAGAAGGCGGACCGCTCCTTGGCTTCCTCTGTGAGCGCAATCTGCCAGTATCCGCAGGTGAGGTCGAATGTGCTGAGGAACCGGGCCGCCCCGAGTCGGTCAATGAGCTCGTCTGCTCGGGGGATGGGGTGGGCATCGGCCCGGGTGACGTCATTGAGCCCCCGGTAGTCCACGCAGAATCGGAGCTCGGGGGCGACACCGGGGGCCGCTGCCTTCGGAACTAGGACCACGGGACTGGCCCAGGGACTATCGGATGGCTCGATCACCCCCAGGGTCAACATCTTCAAGACTTCAGCTTGAATGCAGGACCGGACTCGGTCAGGGACTCGGTAGGCTCGGTGTCTTACTGGCGGGCTGTCCCCGGTGTCCACGTCATGGACACACCAGTCGGTGACTCGGGGGATCAGGGAGAAGAGGTCGGAGAATTGTCCTAGGAGCTGGCGACAGTCCGCTTGTTGCTGGTCAGTGAGGGATGGGGAGAGGTTCACTCCCTCTACAGAGCCATCCTTCTCCTTGACACACAGGAGGTCCGGGAGGGGATCGGACTCATCTTCGGCCCCGTCATCAGTGGCCAGCAGGAGGCTCAGTTCTGTCCGTACGAAGTGAGGCTTGAGGCGGTTCACGTGTAGGACCCGCAGGGGATCCCGGGGCGACTGGACGTCCACCAAGTACGTGACTGGACTCTTCCGCTCAATCACTTTGAAGGGCCCGGTCCACTTGTCCTGGAGGGCGCCAGGCTTCACGGGGGCCATGACCCATACCTGCTGGCCCGGCTGGAACTCGACCAGAGTGGCATTCTGGTCGTACCAGCGCTTCATCTCTTCTTGGCTTGCCTCCAGGTTGGCCTCGGCCAGCTTTCGGAACTTCCTGGTCTGGTTCCGGAGGGCAAGAACGTATTGGAACACATCTCGTGGGGGGGTCTGGGGTGCTGCCTCCCACCCTTCCTTAACCAAACTGAGGGGACCTCGGACGGGGTGCCCATATAGTAATTCAAACGGGCTGAACCCCAAGGACTTCTGTGGGACTTCCCGGTAAGCGAACAGGAGGCAGGGGAGCAGGACGTCCCACTTACGCCGGAGGGGTTCTTCTAGGCCGTTGATCATCCCCTTCAGAGTCCGGTTAAACCTTTCTACTAGGCCGTTCCCTTGGGGATGGTACGGGGTGGTGAACTTATAGGACACCCCACATTGTTGCCACAGGGACGTCATGTATTTCGAGATAAAATTAGTGCCGCGATCGCTCACGACCTCGCGGGGAAAACCCACCCGGGAAAAGATCCCCATCAGGGCTCGGCCCACCACGGGAGCCGTGACGGTGCGTAGGGGGATCGCCTCAGGGTATCGGGTGGCGTGATCCACTAGGACCAGAATGAAACGGTGACCTTGGGAGGTGGGGGGATCCAGGGGCCCCACGATGTCGATTCCGACTCTCTCGAATGGGGTACTGACGACCGGGAAGGGTTGGAGGGGAGCCTTGCACTTCCCCCCACTCTTCCCACTAGCCTGGCACGTGGGACAGGACTTGCAGTGGGCTTCTACAGCTACTCTCATCCTAGGCCAGTAAAAGTGAGTCACGAGACGGCTGTAGGTTTTGTCTTGACCCAGGTGGCCGGCGAGGGGGACGTCGTGGGCCAAGCCCAGGAGGAAGTCTCGGAAGCGTAGGGGTACCACCAGCACCCGGCCGGATCCTAGCTCCACCGACTTCTGCTCACTGTACAAGAGGTTATTCTCCCAATAAACTCGGTGTGTTCCGGTCTGGTCGCCTGCGGCTTGGCCCTCGGCCTGGTGCCGTAGTCCGACCAGGGAAGGACAGGTGGCTTGCTCCCGGCAGAACTCCTCCCGGGTGGGCCCGCCCTCGTGGCGCCACGGGGCCAATTCGGCCAGATCGCTTAACTCGGGGACCGGGGTGGTGTTGGACGATGAGGGTTCGTCGCTGGCGACTGACCCTCCCGATGGGGGGACGGGAGGACCCTCGGCGGGGACTGCTCTGACTCCCTCGGTCGGGGGGTCCTCGACTTCCCCCAGGGGGGTGAGTCGGGCGGAGATAGATCGGGTGGTGGCGCACACCCACTCGGGGAGTCCCATCATCTCTAGGTGGGCCTTGCGCTCGACGTACTTCCAGGGAGAACTCTCCAGGTCGTTCCCTAAGAGGCAGTCGACCGGCTGGGAGGTTCTTACGGCAACCCTCAGTTTACCTATCACCCCTCCCCACTCAAACGGCACCAGGGCTACCTGACACATACTCTCTCTATTATCTGCGGAAATTACGGGGCAAAAGACGTTGGGTAGGATCTGCTCCTCGGGGACTAAGTGCCTGAGGACACCGGTGATGCTGGCCCCGGTGTCTCGCAGGGCTTCTATCTGGTGGCCATTGATTTTGACGAGCTGCCCGTACTTCTTCGTGTTGGAGGGCAGGAGGCTACCAGGGACCATCTCTCTGTCTCCCAGGGACACTAGGGCCATAGCTGCGGGTTCCCACTCCCCGGTGTCCTCAACCTCCTCCCCCAGGGCTACGTTGGCTATCTGTCTAGCAGGGTTTGCAGCAGGGGGAACCTGGGGGGCCATGGGGCACTCCGGGTCATTGGCGTAGTGCCCGGGCCTTTGACAACGGAAACAAGTGATGGTTACCCGGTGCCCCCGTCTCCCGGGGGGTCCGGAGACTGGTGGGGGGGGGCGCCGGGAAAGGTGGAGGTTGGGCCTTCGGGGGACTCGACTGGGACTCTCTCTGCCCTCCCTGGTTCCCTCCCCCTCTCTGGCGGGGTGGTCCCTGACTGGCTCGGGGGTATTCTCCTACACTGCTCCGGGGGACCCGGGTGTTGGTCCAGCGGTCTGCTTCCACAGCCAGCTTCCGGGGATCGGTGAGTTTGCTGTCGAGCAGATGCTGGCGTAGTTCCACAAAGCAGTTCGCCGCCAGGTGTTCCCACAACATGAGGTCGGTGAGTTCCTCGAGGGTGGTGACCTTGCTGCCCTTGATCCACCCATCGAAGGCCCGACTGAAAACGTTTACATACTCCACCCAGGTGGTGCCCGGGATCTTCCTGCAGTCCCGGAATCCCTGACGGTACATCTCTGGGGTGAGGCCGTACCTAGTGAGGAGAGCCTCTTTCATGTGGCTGTAGGAGGTCTGCAGGGAGAGGGGTAGGTCGAGCAGGGTGTCCCTTCCTTCGCTCAGAAACCGTCCCCACAGCCCTGCCCCCCAGTCCTTCTGCGGGACCCGATGAGAGGTCATGGCGACCTCGTAGGCCCTGAACCATTGTTGAATGTCATCATTTTTATAATATTCTTTGACCACGTCCTTGGGGATGTGGACCTTCTGTTCCGCCGGGGAGGTCGCCTCTCGGTTCCCCGGGGGCCTCCCTTCCTCGTTTCTGGCTTTGAGCTCGATCTCCTTCAAGCTGCGTTCGTGCTCTAGTTGAAGCTTCCTTCCTTCGTGCTCCCGTTGGAGCTTCTTCTCCTCCAATTCGCCTTGTACGCGCATTTGTTCTACTGCTAGCTTTTTTTCTGCTAATTTCAATTCGCCTTCGATTTTGAGTTTGGCTAACTCGAGTTCGTGATTGCGACTTCTCTCTCTGTCTGCAAGCTCTTCCGGGGAAAGGCCCCCGTCTGGCACGAAGCCTCGCACCTGATTGCTGCTGCTTTCGCCTTGGGTGGGTTCTGCTTCGTCGTGTCGCTCCCCCATGCCTTCTGGGCGGGAGGCCCCGGCATCCACCCAAGCTTTCAGTGCTTTCTGCAAATCTTCTTTGGTGTTGAGACCGGTGGTAGCGATTTTAAGTTCTTTGCAGAATTGCTTCAGTTCTTTGTGCGTGTATTCTTCTAGTTGTTCCACCTGGAACACCCTGTTGGTGTTGGTTTCTGCGGGGCTCATGGCGCTTCCTTCTGCCATCTTTGTCGGTAGTGCGTCAGTCGTTCACGGTACAATCTCTAGGTTATTGGCCCGAATCCCGTCGCTTGCCACCAATGTTAGAAGGTGACCTCAGGGGAGCCCGGAGGGGGCCCTGACTGTCCTGAGACCCACCCTCAAGGTATCGTAGCTGGGCACTGGCGGGAGATTCCGCAGGGGAGGAATCTCGTACCTAGGATCCTACACTTGGCACCACACGACAAAGAGACACCACACCGAGGGTTCTTAGGATTCAAGCTTTATCAAATCGAAGTGGTAGGATCTTTATGATCAGCAAGGCAGATGATCACAGAGTCTTGGCGGGGGTAGGAGGTAGCAGGACAGTCTTTGGGGGGATCGGATCAAATGCAGGAGTGTACCCGGCGCACAGCCCACAATCCTCGAGCTGGGGGATACGCTTTTCGTCGTGGGGTCCGGCGGGACCAAAGAGAGTCAGGGGGAGCCGCGAGTCACTCAGCAGGCTCAAGCACAAGTTCGGAGGTCTTACGATCTTCAGGGAGCCGCGAGTCACTCAGCAGGGCTCAAGCACAAGTTCGGAGGTCTTACGTTCTTCGGGGAGCCGCGAGTCACTCAGCAGGGCTCAAGCACAAGTTCGGAGGTCTTACGATCTTCAGGGAGCCGCGAGTCACTCAGCAGGGCTCAAGCACAAGTTCGGAGGTCTTACGATCTTCAGGGAGCCGCGAGTCACTCAGCAGGGCTCAAGCACAGGTTCGGAGGTCTTACGTTCTGCGTGGAGCCGCGAGTCACTCAGCAGGGCTCAGATGTTCCAAGGCGAGTCTCCCGGACAGTCCCAGAGCACCCCTTGTTATAGGTCGATCCCTCTTTGATATCCGGAGTCTGTGCAGGCAGGGGTCTTGTCACCTGGGGGTCACTTGTCGAGGTTTCCTGCTATTGTCTTTTGATCCTTTCAGGGCCGGGTCGGGAGGAGTCCCAGACACCCAGTAGGCGTGGAGCCAGCCCTCAGGGAGGCCGGCGGGCCGATCGAAACCCATCGTCCCAGGGGAGTTCAGAGGTGCGATGGAAACTGCTCCTCCCTCTCTCATCCCCTGGAAGCGTGATGTCCTCCAGCCGGAGTGGCGCCTCTAGGCCCGGGTTGTGCTGGGGCCGGGCGGCCATCTTGGTGCACAAAGTGGGCACGCGTGCCCGGGGTGGCCGAAAGGAGAGAGGCCGTGGACGGGGAGGCCCGGGCTGCGTGTGTGTGTTCTGGTGGGAAGGATCGGCTGGGCTGTGCGCTTGGGGTCCCTGGTACCAGGTTAGATAGTGCGAGGACAGGAAGAGCCATGCTACGAGGCCGGGTCTAACAGACACGTACAGGGGTGGGGGTACGACTCGAACGTACAGGGGTGTACATACACCCCTGTGATGCGAGTAGCCGGGGACATTTTTAACTTTTATAATTGTAAAACGGTATTTCTCTGTGTTGAACTATTTTTTAAATAATTACATTTGTTGGTGGAATCTACCCTAACGAACTCCCCCAGGCACCTCCTTACCTTGCCCTCGCTCGCGCTAATTCCTGAGGCTTCTAGCAGCCGATTAGGCGCTGCTCGAACTACATTCAGGGCTGCCATTTTGGATGAGTCAGAGGACGAGCAGAGCAAGTGCTCGGTCCTCCCACCCTGACCAGTATAAAAGCGTCTCTGTAGCCCATAGCGCGGACTGCTGACCTACAGATTGTGTGTAAGGTCCTTGAGGCGAGTAGCCGGGGAAATTTTTAACTTTTATAATTGTAAAACGGTATTTCTCTGTGTTGAACTATTTTTTAAATAATTACATTTGTTGGTGGAATCTACCCTAATGAACTCCCCCAGGCACCTCCTTACCTTGCCCTCGCTCGCGCTAATTCCTGAGGCTTCTAGCAGCCGATTAGGCGCTGCTCGAACTACATTCAGGGCCGCCATTTTGGGTGAGTCTGAGGACGAGCAGAGCAAGTGCTCGGTCCTCCCACCCTGACCAGTATAAAATGTGCCCTCAACCTCGGAAGCGCAGCGGACGAGCGCAGCGGGCGCGCCGAGAGTGCGCCGAAGGTAAGCCAAAGGTAAGCCCGTCTGCGCCCGTCCGCGGCCTGACGGGCCTAGGGCCTGGGGATGCTGTTCCTTTTATCACTTATTCAGCTGCTACACTTAGAGCACTACAGCATCCCCCTTGTGCTCTTTCATCTACAATCTGGGATCGCTTAGTGTCTTTTGGCATCTCGGCTGATATACTTTCACCTCGACTCATACATCAGTCTCTGTCTGCCCTGACTCAGCCTGAGTCCCGTATTCGCATACTTTACCTCAACACTCGCTCCCTCCCTCAACATCACTCTGATATATTCCTTCTTCTGACAGCCGAGAACCCTGATGTCTTGCTGCTCACCCAGACCTAGCTGTCTGACCTTTCCCTCCCTGATATCCTGGCAGCCTTGCCACCCAATTACTATATGCTGAATGCCAACCGGCCTACAGCCCGTCGTGGCGGAGGCGTAGCAGCAATTATACGCAAAGATCTTAAATTTATTGCGTCCTCCTCGCTTTGTCTTCCCGAGGTCGAGAACCTTGTCATCAGCCTAGCTTCTGAAGCTGGAGCCCTGACTCTCATCTTCCTGTACCGCCCTCCCACCCCTATGCCTCTGTTCCCCACTGCTCTTAGCGAACAGCTTGCCGCCCTGATGACTGCCTCTGCTCGCATTGCCATGTTTGGCGATTTTAATTACTGGTATAATCAGGCTGATGCCGGCCCCCACGCTACTGAATTGTTCGAGGCACTTCTCAGCTTAAACTTGATTCAGCACGTCACCACCCCCACTCACACCGGAGGTCACATCCTGGGCCACATCTGGACGCTGGGGGTATCGCTCTCCTGCCCGATCGTCTCCCCGTGCGTCTGGTCAGATCACTCTCTGATCGAGTCTTCTATCTCTGTGAAGGGCCTGGTCAGACTCCCGTCTTTGGAGGGTGGGGTCGCTAGGAAATGGAATGCTCTCGATCGCCCTGCCTTCCTCTCCCTTCTCGCAGAGACTCAACCCCCACCGAGCAACAGCCCAGGCGTTAATGCTCTGGATGCAAATATTACGCACTGGCTTACGACAGCCTGCGACAAATTCGCCCCCCTATCCCGGTTCCCTCGCTCCCGACACAGCAAATCTCATAAATGGTTTAACTCAGCTCTGAAATCTCAACACCTTGAGCTACGCCAAGTGGAGCGTAGGTGGAGGCGTAATTACCTTAGTACCGTCAGGGAGGCGTACGTGCTCGCACGTAAAGAATACAAAAAAAACCATTACCACCACTAAGGCCGCCTTTGTCTCTAAGAGAATACTAACTGCCCCTAATAAATCCAAAGAGATATTTAAGGCTCTTGCTGAATTAACATCAGATGCCAGGACACTCCCCAACCAAGCCCCCTCCGCTGAGTCATGCAATGCCTTGAACTCTTTCTTCATTGATAAGATTTCGGTAATTAAAGCTTCTATTCCTCATTCCCTCCCTCTGGCTACTGTCGCAGCTCCTCCTACCAACACTTTTACTTTGACTTGTTTCCCGACCCTCGACTCCGACTCCCTAGCCAAACTGGCTACGCGAGTGAAGTCTGGCTCCCCCAAAGATTGTTGTCCACCTTCAGTGTTTCGTGAGATATGCCTCACTTTTCCGCACAGTGTTTTATCTCTACCTAACGCCTCTCTCAGTTCTGGAACAGTCCCCAGGTCTTTCAAGGAGGCCATCTTGGTGCCTTTGCTGAAGAAGCCTGGCGCGGACCCTGCGGTCCTCGCCAACTATCGGCCCATCTCCCTCTTACCTTACCTGTCTAAAATCTTAGAGGCACATGTCACTGCTTGCCTCTCGCAATTCATTGAGAAATCCAACTTTTTAGAATCAAATCAAGCCGGGTTTAGACCAGCCCACTCAACCGAGGCCGTGATTCTAGCCGTGCTGGACAACCTCAGAAGCAACGCTGACAGAGGACTCTCCCAGGCACTGGTCCTACTGGACTTGTCGGCAGCATTCGACACGGTGGATCATGCCATCTTACTCCACCGTGTCGAGTCAGCTGGAATCCGTGGGCTTGCTTTAACCTGGGTCAGGTCTTTTCTCGAGGGAAGATCCCAAGCAGTCAGCTTGGGCCCTTTCAGAGCTACCAGCGCCCCGTCGTTCGGTGGCGTCCCCCAGGGATCATCTTTATCCCCCCTTCTCTTCAATTTGTATCTCCAACCCCTTATTCACTCCTTGGGTAGGTGGGACGTCGCTGTGTTCAACTACGCGGACGACCTACAAATTATTTTTCCCCTCACTTCTCCTGACGCCATCGCCAACTTCCAGGCGGTCATGATACGCAT
Organism: Triturus cristatus; assembly: GCF_964204655.1. Taxonomy (NCBI): domain Eukaryota; kingdom Metazoa; phylum Chordata; class Amphibia; order Caudata; family Salamandridae; genus Triturus; species Triturus cristatus. The sequence continues at coordinate 602,753,022 of NC_140585.1, forward strand.
CCAGCATTGGATGAATCAAAACCAACTGAAGCTCAATCCTGGGAAAACTGAGCTCCTCCTCCCCGGGAGGAGCGCTTCCCACTGGGGCCCCCAGTATTGGCCCTCTGAGCTCGGCCCTCCACCTCTCCCAGCTGGTTGTGTAAAGAGTCGCGGGGTCATCATTGACTCTGAGCTCAATCTTAAGGCCCAAGTGAGCGCTGTAACATCTTCCTGCATGTTCCAGCTTTACAGGATACGAAAAGTCGCCCACCTTCTGACCCCGGAAGCCTTGCTACAGGTTATAATAGCACTGGTGATGTCGCGTTTGGACTTCTCCAAATCTGTACCACGGTCTTCCAAAATCCTTGCTTTCCAGGCTACAGGTCATTCAAAACCAAGCCGCAAGACTTGCCTTCAAAATTCCAAGATGGCAGTCGGCCAGACCCCTACTCCATCAATTACACTGGCTGCCCATCAGTGATAGAATAGCTTTCAAGGTCTGCTGCCTGGTCTTTAAAGCCCGGATTGGCTCCTCCCCGGCTTTCGTGAAGTCCTTGGTTACTCCCTACTGTCCCACCCGTACTCTGAGGTCCACCAACCTCCAGCTTCTGTGCATTCCCCGTTTCAAACTTTCCAGACTAGGCGGCCGCAGCTTCATCCATCTGGCTCCTAAGCTGTGGAACTCTCTTCCGCTCTCTCTCAAGACTGAGCCCTCTCTTCTGTCCTTCAGGAAATCCTTGAAAACTTTGCTTTTCTCACATCCCCGTTGAGTCTCTTTTGCACAATCTCGGTGGTCTACCAGCGCCAGGAAACTCATGGTGACAGTGCGCTTGACAAATTTCCCTTAACATACACGGGGGTAGGACACGTACAGGGGTGGGGGTATGACTTGAACGTACAGGAGTGTACATACATGGGGGTAGGACACGTACAGGGGTGGGGGTACGACTCGAACGTACAGGGGTGTACATACACGGGGGTAGGACACGTACAGGGGTGGGGGTAGGACTCAAACGTACAGGGGTGTACATACACGGTGGTACGACACGTACAGGGGTGGGGGTACGACTTGAACGTACAGGAGTGTACATACACGGGGGTAGGACACGTACAGGGGTGGGGGTACGACTCGAACATACAGGGGTGTACATACACGGGGGTAGGACACGTACAGGGGTGGGGGTACGACTCGAACATACAGGGGTGTACATACACGGTGGTACGACACGTACAGGGGTGGGGGTACGACTCGAACGTACAGGGGTGTACATACACGGGGGTAGTACACGTACAGGGGTGGGGGTACGACTTGAACGTACAGGAGTGTACATACACGGGGGTAGGACACGTACAGGGGTGGGGGTATGACTCGAACGTACAGGGGTGTACATACACGGGGGTAGGACACGTACAGGGGTGGGGGTACGACTTGAACGTACAGGGGTGTACATACACGGGGGTAGGACACGTACAGGGGTGGGGGTACGACTCGAACGTACAGGGGTGTACATACACGGTGGTACGACACGTACAGGGGTGGGGGTATGACTCGAACATACAGGGGTGTACATACACGGGGGTAGGACACGTACAGGGGTGGGGGTACGACTTGAACGTACAGGAGTGTACATACATGGGGGTAGGACACGTACAGGGGTGGGGGTACGACTTGAACGTACAGGGGTGTACATACACGGGGGTACGACACATACAGGGGTGGGGGTAGGACTCGAACATACAGGGGTGTACATACACGGGGGTAGGACACGTACAGGGGTGGGGGTACGACTTGAACGTACAGGAGTGTACATACACGGGGGTAGGACACGTACAGGGGTGAGGGTACGACTCGAACGTACAGGGGTGTACATACACGGGGGTACGACACGTACAGGGGTGGGGGTAGGACTCGAAAGTACAGGGGTGTACATACACGGGTGGGGGTTCGACACGTACACGGGTGTACATACGGGGGGGTGTACATTAACGGGGAGTACGACTCGAACATATGGGTGCTGGGGGAGTGTTGGGCGCGTATGCGGACACATGTCTCCATGGTTGCAATGGGAGTTCGGTGCGGACGGTGTTTTTACCATACGGTTGTGAGATCGGACGCACGGGTTGGATCGTGATTCCTCGGTCGGACTTGACTTTTCACATTTGTACGGTAAATCGTCCGAGGACGTGTCGGACACATTTTCCGACCCGAGGACGTGTGGGGAAATATTCCGAATGCGGTTCGTATGGACTTTTTACCAAGCGAATCGTGATTGCCAGTTTGTACGGCACTTGTACGATTCGTACGGTAAAAAGACCGGATACGAGTCGTACGGGGAAATTTTTTACCGGATCGTAATTGTATAATACTATTGCAAGACAGCCACCTTCTGACGCGCTTAATTTAATTTTAGGATTGCAATGCAAGCATATGCCCATCTGGTTTAGGTGATGGCGCGTTTTCTTTTCCCTAGTTTTTTTCTTTTATTTTATCTTCCATACTCTTGTTTAGTTTTGTGTCAGTTTTATTGCAGATTGGTATGTGCTTGAATGCAATAATGAGTCAATGGGTGGATGTATGAGTGCGAGGTTAAGGGACATGTATGTTGACTTATTGAGTGCCTAAACTGAACAGTGATTGAAGATGCATTTTCAGTTATGAGTCATACCTTTTGCCATTGGCAGTGCTTTTTCTATTAATGGTTCAATATAATAGAGTAAATTATTGATTGAAATATATTGCATTTGTATTTAGTATTTCTATAGCAGTGGATCAGTCAATAAGAATTTACGCACATTGCAGTTTTTCTATAGTCGAGCTTGGTATTCACATTATTGTATCATATACTACCATTTCTCAACAACAAAACTCTTTCTTCGAATGTTGCATAGCAGTGCTGACACTGTCCAAGAATGCAAGTTGTCATGTAAGTGCCTCTCTGATTCAATATGTGAATGCATAATTGCTCTACATGTGTCCAAATTGTCCAGTATGTAAAGCACCATTGTCACCTGTAGAACTTTTGTCCAGAAGTTACTGGTTCTTTTGCACAAAATCCTCTAAAGTTCTTTGTAATCCCAAACAACCATCACCCCGCTCTTATCCATGTTCAGTCAGTTGATGCTCATTCAATATTGAATACCCATCTTGCGTTCTCTACAACAATGTTATTATACAACCAGGTCAAAATGCCCGAAATGGAAGAGTACACAATTATTGTCAGTGTAAATTTCCATGCATGACAGACAAAGGTTGAACAAACAAATAAATAAAACAAAACGGTAGAGACGGAAGAACCATTGGATACCCCTACACTGCACATAATAGAAAACAGAGGAACATTGGACCAGGAACCTCCCTCACTGAGAGAGAAGATTTACCCATACTAGAGCTGCGATGGGTCATATCTCATATTACCAATAGGATATGCAGTTCCATACCCATACCACTCTCCACATTGTATTTTTGTATTTGTGTTTTTTCTTTGTTAAGGTTCAGTGCACTTATATTCGAGAGTCTCTTGGTGCTAGACTGGGGACTGGGCGGGGAAATAGAGAGAGGAATTGCTTGATATGTAAAGAACTAGTGCCTTGGGAGTGCCCGCTTGACCCCCAGTATGTAAAGCACTATTGCAATGACAGTATTCATAATTCTACGCAGTACAAAAGCAAGCTTGCTTACCTGTGCCTATTTTGCTAAGCGAACTTTATGTAAAGCATGGTCACCATGACTTTGTTTCTCCAAACATTTTTATCAATTTCACTTCATTTCTTACTTTAAACGCCTAGTAGGCAAAGCATCATTATGATGCCAGTGTTGAAATTGCCATCAGTATGTAAATCACTGATGTTAAGTCAGTGTCCATACTGTGTCCTGCGGCATGCTATGCTCTATAGGAATTCACAGTCCAGATTAGATTATGGGAATGGTGTTTATGATTCTTCCCCGGACACCATTATACATCAAATGCAACTGGTTCTGAATGCAGCAGCACAACTTACTACAAAGTCTCCTAAAGGTAGCCATATCCCCCCGGTGCTTCTGCAGCTTCACTGGCTGCCCGTAAAAGCAAAGGATCATCTTTAACCAAAGGTAATATTACATCGAGCACTCGATTTCCAAACCCTAAAATTCTTCCGAAAATGTTTAGTAGCACACATCCAATCGAACATTATAATCAAACTTTACATTGTTTGCCTTAATTTAAAAAAAACTTGAAGATTAAAGCTTGGTGGCACAGGAATCTCCGCAGCAGCAGAACATTGGGAATACTGCCCTCCCAGTTTATCTTCATGCTGAAACCAGTCTTCTCCTGTTTAGAAATCTCCTCATCTGTAGGATCAATAAATGCATAGTTCCCCCTCCACTCTTGCTCTTGCTTTAGTGACAAGAACAATCAGTATATGTTGTGCTTTATGAGTACTGCACCAAGGAGCAGGTGTTAATTAATACCCTACACTATCAAGAAGGGAGGGTCCCTGGGGGAACTGGGAGTGTACATTTAGGAGCCGATTACGATCCTGGAAAAACCCGGTACAAACCGTGGGTCGGAGCGTTTTCTCCATCCGACTCGTACCGGGTTGTAAAACTTTACAAACATGCAATTACGATTCGTACGGAAACACAATTTCCGTACGAATCGGAAAAAAGACCAACCAACAGAATAATGCATACAAATGTGATCCAGGATTCCGCGGACCTGACGTCCGGACGGAGTTAGGCATGTTTTTACGTACCAGCAATTACGATTCGCACCGACTGCAGTCCGGATGGGAATATTTTTACGGCACCCAAAAAGTGCCGGAAAAGCTAAGTACGCGGCGATGCGAGCTGAATAGGGGGCCCGGTACGTGCCGTACCCCCCCCGCCCCCCGTATGTACGGGGCGTACCCCCCAGCCCCCCGTATGTACGGAGCGTACCCCCCAGCCCCCCGTATGTACAGTGCGGACCCCCAGGGGGTACGCTCCGTACATACGGGGGCTGGGGGGTACAGGGGTACGCACCGTACATACGGGGGCTGGGGGGTATGCCCCGTACATACAGGGGCTGGGGGGTACAGGGGTACGCTCCGTACATACGGGGGGCTGGGGGGTACAGGGTTACACCCCGTACATATGGGAAGCTGGGGGGTACGGCGCGTCCATCCGCGGGGGGGCTGGGGGTACAGCGCGAACATACGGGGGGGGGGGTACGGCGCGTACCGGGCTCTTGTTTGGACATCTCCATGGTTGCTATGGGAGTTCGCTCCGGACGGTCTTTTTTCCATACAGTTGTACAATCGGACGGATGGGACGGATCGTAATTGCGCATTTGGACTTCAGTTTTCCCATTTGTACGTAAAAATGTCCGGGGACGTGTCGGAGACTTTTCCCGACCCGAGGACGTGTGGGGGAATTTTCCCAATGCGATTTGTATGGACTTTTTCCCATGCGAATCGTACTTGGCAGTTTGTACGGCACTTTTACCATTTGTACGGAAAAAAGTCCAGATTCAATTCGGTTGGGGAAATTTTTCCCAGGATCCTAATCGGCACCTTAGTATTTCTAGCTCCCATTAAATAGCCTACCTGAATACCTCCCTGTGTAACTTGGCCAATTTTGTGAAACTGTCTAAATGATTGGATTGGAGCATCTGGATACTGGCTGGGATCTTCACTTTTCAGCAGGTTCTGGTGTTTGCTAGTCATATCAATAGCTTTAACTGTGTATAGTTCAGATATAACTTTCATTGTAGCTTTATTCACTAGACTAAAGAATCGAGATATTTATTTGCAGGATAGACCTGCCTGGATTGAGGTATTTTTAGGTTGACTGTGTCTTGTATATTAGATTATTTGGAAAAGGGTATGTATTGCTTTGCATTGAGAAAAACATTATCTAGGCTTGAATATAGTGAAGAGGAATAGGTTCTAGATCTCTTATTTTCAGGTCCTTGGTGGACTAGCACAATATTCCGAGTGAGAGATACTAATTCTTAGCTCTGTTGTTTTATTATAATTCCTCCACTGGCCAGCACCTTGGACTCAGGGAGTTAAAGGCAGTACATTCTATTCTGTTGTCCTCAGTACTGTCTTAATGTCCTTGATAGGAGTACACAGAGACTTACCTGTTGTTACTGTATTAAATTATTACTCAGCAAACAGTATGTTACTCTAAATTGTTTTTTTTCCCAATTGTAAGCAAGGTTGCAAACACTGTATCAATACAAAGGCCTTTAGCTGTTGTCACAGACATCCCTGTTTACAATTCTTTAACATATTGTTGAAGTTGTCGATCAGCCACTTGGTCATGATTGGATTGGCTTTCTTGTCCATTCCAATTCTCTCCTCCTGATTCAATGTCTTACTTTCCTATGAGTGTGTTTTCCCTGCCCCAGAGCATTGCTGCTTTACCATGCTTTTTGATTGGATGAGTGGTATCCTTCGACTGATTACTTCATGGAACATTTTTTTTTCTTTTGGTGAGCCTGTGTTATCTTGTCTTTTTCTGCTCACTTGTTCCCTTATCTCATCCCGCCCCACCTTGCTTGTCGCATATTCCCCTCTATCCTGCTCACCTCCCCTCACTTTTTTGTCTCGCCCTTGCTCTTTGTCCTCAATTCACCACTGTGCTATCCCACCCGTTTAAGTTCTGGCTGCCTCCCACTTATGCAACTGGTTTTGTTAAGGCTTGTACAGTTGTTGCACAGATGTTGGTAAAGCTATCAGACGGCCAAATATAATTTTTTGTATTTTTATATAATAGTTACTCTCCTCCATGAGACTGCCAAATTACAAACATATTGAGCCCACATACAAATTGCTGATCATTATTTTCAAATTCTAAACTAAATAATGGAAACATGTATTTTACACGATGGCCACAATGTTGCATACCTCTGCTGATTACTCAAAATCTTTATTAACAACTAATAAAACTCCTAAGGTACTGGTTGTCAACTTATTCACAACTGTTAAAAGCCCTCTTTTCTTTTCCTCATTCAAAATAACCCCCACTGCTGGTATGATTGCTCCAAAAATATCTCCAACTAATTATGTTCCATCACCTATGCTACATGCATGTCTGTGTGATGATGTCTTTGTTGGAGCATCTATACTATATACATGGTACATCTTAGGAAACAGCAAAGCTATATAACAAATACCTCCTAATCAGCTGACAATTGAAAATAAGCATCCTGCCCACAAACAAAATAAACTCCTGCAAGGACTGTTTGTTCTTCCTGTATAACTTGCCATGTACTCCATAACTTCAAAAGTGTGTTCATAACTACTAATCCCCATGTATCTATTTTAACTTGCTTTTTTGTTTTGTAAGCACATATTTTTCCCTTCTGTCTCCTGTCTAATTTTAATTTTGGATAACTCATGTTCTTTTTGTATTCCTCTTCTTTCTTCCAAAATGTTTCAAAACGTCTTCCTCACTGTTTTTACTATGTGAAATGTTTGTGCTCCTTCCTTCTAATGCCATAATGAATACTTTCTCTAAGGGTCTCATTGAGCAAGTTAATGCTTTAACAGAATCTAGAGACATGGATGTAAATGCATGCTCTTCTGTAATGGAACACCTGCAAGAACCAAGTCATACTATGAGCAAAACTATTCAAAGTGTTCTCGCCTACATACTAAGCTAGGCAAAATACTGCATGTGATAGCAGATGACAAAGGGATATGATGGTATGTAACTTTTGCAGCTGATGAAGGTAAATGCGCACAGACGTAGCAATCTTTTGTGTCTAGTGCATGTGTGTATTCTTGAACGTAAACATTCGTAGAAAAAGTCATCTTTTGAATAACCTTAAAATAAAGTATTTCATTTGTTTTCTTCTATTGTTTCTGCAAACGTTGCAGTTTAAGGTGTAGAAATAGTTTTCACTTTCTTTGGTGTAAGAGAAACCCTATTAGTATTGCTATAATCACGAACACTGCTACTAAAAATATTATAACTATTATGTTCTTGCCTCTAGCTCTGTTTAGGAAACACATGTTTGTCTGTAGTCAGATCATTAACTAAATATAAAGCAGCAATAATTCAACAGTTCGATTTCAGCTCTTTCTTCCTTTTTTTTCTGAAAGCAGTTTTACTGATTTTCTTTTGTAGTTAGTTATTTTAGCTTTTTGTCAGCAGTCTTCATATACGAATATGACTCATTACTACGCGAGTCATTACATTGATTGGCATTACAACGTGGTTGTTACAACGACCGCGTTGTTACCATGCAATTCCATTAATATGCAAGACATTACATCGAATTGCAGTAGATGGTGCGCTGACATTAGAAGGATCACTGACAAAATATCGAAGGTCAAAAAATCGACCTACAAAAATATCGGTGCAAAAATATTGATGTCAAGAATATCGACATCCTATCTACAACATGGTAAGTACAAAAATATCGTTTTTAAAAATATAGGGTATTTTTTAGTTAAAAAAAAAAATGTAAAATAAACCAAATAATACTTATTAATAAAATGAACATAATTAAATATATTTTATAATGTTTAAAATTAATAATTAATATATATAATTTAATAAAACATTAATTAAACATATACTTATAATATATAATATATATACTTACTTAATCAGTTTTAATAATTGTTTTAATAACTTATATATTATTAAAAATTATTATAAATTACAAATACATCATACACATAAAACAATAACATGAATAAAAATTAAATAAATATCTATAACACATTAAAAAAATTACATTTAATTTGAATATTGTTAAAATTAATTATATATTACATTAGCTAAAATAATACAAAAAATATGAAATAGCACAGACAATAAAACTACTACTCCAGCTCCAAAAATAACAACAGTAAGGAAAATGTTGGATAGCGTAGGGGGAAAAATTACTATTCCAACTCCAGAGAGTGCAACAGTAGGGAAAGTGTTGGATAGCGAAGGGGTAAAAATTACTATTCCCACTCCAGAGAGTGCAACAGTAGGGAAAGTGTTGGATAGCGTAGGGGTAAAAATTACTATTCCAACTCCAGAGAGTGCAACAGTAGTGAAAGTGTTGGATAGCGTAAGGGTCAAAATTACTATTCCAGCTCCAGAGAGTGCAACGGTACAGAAAGTGCTGGATAGCGTAGGGATAAAAATTACTATTCCAACTCAAGAGAGTGCAAAAGTAGGGAAAGTGTTGGATAGCGTAGAAGTTAAAAATAACATACTTATAAATAAAATAATTATTTAAAATAATTAGTGATTTAATTATTAAATAACTCAAAATGATTTACAAATACCAATAAATAATTATTACAAACATAACTACCAATTAATAAATAAGTAACAATAAATTAATAATAAATACCAATAAAAAATTATTAATAAATATTAATTACTAAATAAGAAATATTAAACAATCAAATATTTTTAATAACCAAAAACATATGAATTATTAAAAAGTAATTAGCAATTAAAAAATATTGAACAATTAACAAAAATTATACCACTAAATATTAATGAAACATTAATTACCAATTAATGATTACTTATTAATATATTAATTATAAATATCAATACATACTATTTAATCATATTTAATTCACAATTAATGATTGATCAACAACAAATTATTTTTCATAACCAAAACTTTATAATTTAAAATATTTACCAATTAATAATTAATGTCCAATTAATTATCAACACCCAACAACAAATTTATTAATTACTTAATAAGATTTCAATTAGTTCCAACACTATTCCCCTATAAACGCACAACACACTCCGATAATAAAATAATACACTTAACATAATTATCAATTAATCAATTAATAAAAACTAATTACCAATTAATAAAAATTAATTACCAATTAATACTTAATAACAATAATATAACTATCAATACCAATAAATGAAAATAAATTATTACTTAATTACAATTAAATTACTTCCCACCCTATTCCCCTATAAACCCACAACCCGCTACAGAACTTAAACGCAAAAATTAATTAAAATTAATTTATAATTCCTAAAAATGTATAATTAATTTCATATAATTAAATTACTTCCCACCCTATTCCCCTATAAACCCACAACCCGCTACAGTACTAAAACACAAAATTGACTTAAAAAACCATTATTAACATATAAAAATTGTATACATATATTTTAAAACCAGTAAAACACTTAACAAGAAACATATAACACATGCATATTAAAAACATAATAAAATACATAACAATAATATAAATATCGATATTAGTAACATCAATATTAGTAACATCGATATATTTGATATCGATATTACTAACTTCGATATTACTAACATCGATATAAAAATACTTACCTTAGGGTCGATATTCTGTCCATAGATATTATTGACATCAATATTCTGTCCCTTCGATATTTAAAACTCGATATTAGTGTAGGTCGATATTTTATTTTCGATATGTTGACTGCTTACCACATTAGAAATGTATAATTTACTATTTCAACTCCAGCCCACGCTACAGTAGGGAAGGTGTTGGAATAGTAAACTATACTAATCCTAATGTTAGCGCGCCATCTACTGCAAGTCGATGTAATGACTTGTGTAGTAATGCCATTGCGTGGTAATAATGCGGCCATTGTAACGACCACTTTGTAATGGCATTGCGGTGTAAGGTCCGCGATGTAAAGGTCGTTTTCCTCGTATACTCATCCCTATCCCTTCTTCTCTTAAATGTGTTATCCCAACTCTTTTACTGCAGCCAAGGGAAATCTTCTCTAAAACAAACAAAACTTATTTTAGTCTTTTGTGCTCTCTCCTTCAATAGTTTCTCTAAGCTCTCAATTCTTTTCAGAAATCTTTTTTAAAACAGCTTTGTCCCAGTTTTTTTTCTAGTGTGATGTCATGGGGGCTCAAAAAGTTCTGATCTCAAATGAAGCAAGTCTTTCACTGGCACATTTAAAACAGACTTAGTTCCAGGGCCCTAGACAGGAGGCCACTTGAGCTTGCACCATCCGTTGCCCCTGGCAGCACTGCCAATGACATGACCAACACACTACTAATCATCACGCTCTTAAAAGCGTGACAATTCATACTATTACAGGCCCCGAAAGCTATAATAATGGCTTTGGAGGCAAATACTAATACTTGGAAATTTAAATTGAAATAATAAACAGAAGTTGCTGTGCTTGTACATAATTGGCAGACACCACTAACATGTGGCAGATAATCATAAGCCCCAGTGTTGGCAATTAAGTGCCGGTGCTGAGCACCGGAAAGCACCGGAGCAAATTAAGCACTGATTTAAAACTTGATTTGTGTAGTATGTCCATTCAGGTGCAGAATAGTGGTGGCAAGGCACTCTTGCTCTTTTCAACCTTCTTAATATCTGCTGATCTTCTGTGTCATTTACACTGCTTGATTCTGTCTCTTCAGCAATAGTTGGCAGTATGCCATCAACTGACATACTTCATCTCAATTTCCTTTGATCATAATTTTATGGCCATTCAGCATTGTGGGTGCCTCTTCTCGATCCAGTACTTGTTCCTTCACCCAGATCGTCTATTTTTTTTGGTGTTGTCTCAATTATTATCTCCGGTTGGGATATTGTCTCTTCTTCTTCTCCTTCAGAGACTTCAATGCCGCTTTGTGAAATCACAAGAATCTGGATTGGTTGACTGTCTGCAGTTCTTCACTCCTTTCTCCTTCTTGCTGTTGTATCTTGTACAGTATTTCTCCTTACAGTTATTCAGCTTGCGGAGATTCTGCCACCAGTGCCCTTGGTTCTGGTTCAAAGAACACTATTGCCTCCTATGGACATTTGAGTCTCTGAGGGTGCGCTGCATGCACCCAATTTAGTACTCCAGTACACATAAAAGCAGTGTTCATGATGAGAATCTCCTGGAAGGGGCCTTTTCATCTCGGTTCCAAACAAGACTTTTGCATGTGCTGCTTGCTCACCTGAACACCTGAAGCTATTGCTCATAGTAATCATGCACTGACTCTTTCAGCTCTTGTGAGGTTATTTTATCTTTAGCCAGTCAGAAACTATCACAGGAACCTTACCATAAAGTAATATCATCACCTCATCATATGTATTTATAACTACAGGAGATGGTGCATTAGCAGGCATCTCTCATTGGTTCTGTCACCAGGACTGAGGTCATGGGACTGTTTCTGATGCATATTTAAGGTAGGATCTTCAACCTGGTGAGACACAGAAAGCACCACATCAGCCAATCCTTTGCAGTAATTGAGTTTAATGTAATCTGTGATGTTCAAAAGTGCATTCACAGGTACAGCAGGCAGTCTCATTGCATGCCCCATCAATAACACATGGGGGGACAAACTTTTCTTCCTGTCAGGAGGCTCATCAACACCAAAGACAATGCATCTGGTCATTTCAGTGATGTGGAAGCACAAACTTTTTCCAACTGGGACTTTATGATTCCATTCAGCTGATCAACAATTCCAGAGGCTTCAGGTTGATAACTATAGTGTAATCTCTGCTCATTCTGAAAGCATCAAAACATTCTTAGGACCTCATTTGTGAAATGAGTCCCATGATCTGACACCAGAGAAACTGATAATCCACACCTTGGTATCAACTCTCCTAACAGCAGTTTTGCTAGTGAGACTTGTTTCTCTGTATTGGGTAGGCTTCCATCCATTGAGTAAAAAAAGTGCACACTTTTACAAGGATGTATCTTAGCCCATTACAAACCGGCATTTCAATAAAGTCCATCAGCATTCTGTTGAAGGGGCCACCTGATCTTCCTACATAGCTTGATGTTACTGGTGTTCTTTTTTCTACTGTCATCTGCTGACAGTTCACACAACAATGGCTCACTCTTTTGCAAGCATCCCAAATCTGGGGTTAAACCAAATATGTATGAATAACCTCACCAATGCATCTCTCCCTAGGTGTGTTGTGCCATGGAAATGTCATGTCACGGGAAACAATAAACTCTCTGATAACACTGGGCTTCCATCTGCTGACATCCAAATGTCATTTGCATTTTTCTCTGATCCAGCCCTAGAAAAAAGCATACTGGTAATGTGGGTTCCAAACGGCGCACTGGTGTGTAATTAATACCAATTCTGTTTCCTCCAACGCTCTGCTTTGTGACCCCATTGCCAAGAGGCCACCCCAACACAAGATCAAGAAATAACAAGTGAAAAGGAGTTTTCAATTCTATACAGGATTATCCGTTACAAAATCAACAGGTGGTTAAACTGTTCTCCAGTAGATCAAGTACTCATGATGTGACAAATAAAAGTTATTCAGGAGTCTTGCGAGCTGCTTTGATTCCAATTTTATTCAAAAAATGCCGATTTGACAGAAGCAATCCATTTGGCCCAACCACCGCGTTTTGTCCCTGTGGGACTTCATCAGGGCCTAAAATTCAAAACATACATATCATCAATGATGTTTTATACATACAAATTGTACTACACTACCCATTCATCCGTTAACCATTTTCCCTTCAAAAAGCATTAAAACACACTCCAGCAAGACTCCCTACCTATATACATACTAATATATTCCATCACTGGGTGTTTCCACCATCCCAGTGTGAGTCATAGTCCATATACAATCAAAATTAAAACATTCTGATACCATTCAATTCTTGAATTAATCACCCAAGTTGTACCAATGGTCTAACCGCCCCCAGTGATCCATTATTCACAGACATTTGCGCTATGTATAAAAATCAGGTAACCATCTCGAAATAGTTAAATTCACAAATTTGTTAGTGAATTCCAAAGTGGCCTAACATCCCACAAAGTTCCCATAATTAGGAGACACTTGGCCTGTTTATGGAGATTGGGTAATATCATGATATCCTTCCAAACCCCTCTCTCCCAATTCCAGAACAGACCATTTAAAAAATATATTTTTTAGGATGAACATAACCTAAATTATCCTCCTTCTTCTAGGTAAAAATCCCCAGCCCGAAAATGGTATCACTGACTTGATCAATATCTCAATGTTGTCATCCACCCAGTGTTGGCTCCTGCCATCTCATAAACCCTCATAGATACAATTCTGTACCACTAGATGGTGTGTTACGCTCCCATCTTATCTATAACATAAGGATTTAGTTCAGTATCCTATTTAATACCCTCAATAACAAAATTCTCTTCATCAAACAAGTATATTGATTCACGGACCCCCATACCTTTCTTACTAACCCTCAACAACAGTAACAAAATATAAATATAACAAACAAGACATCAATTTCCATTAATCTATTACATAAATTCCTTTCCAAAAAGAGTAAGCTAGTAGCCACATTACAATTGAGCCCAAAGCACTATTGGACCTCACTTTCACCAAACCATGGGTTTAAGAACACCACTAAAGTATCCTCCAGTCAATAGTCTAGGCAATCTACCTAGGGCGATATCCTTCCCAGTACTGATCTTCATCCTTTCTGCTTCCTGGTTCAAATGTCTTATGTGTTCATGCCTAGCTTTCAGGTTATCTAAGCCACCTTATTTATATCTGTTTCGCAACCAATCACAACCTTCTGAGAAACCTGTTCCCTCTCTTGTCCATTATATGAATGTATAAATCACATCACTTGTTTCATTGAAGCAAAAATCCATGCATATATATTAAAGAGTGTTGACCGATCATAAAAATGCTCAGACCCTCATTCTGGCCAATCACAGCCACTCCGGACAAGATAGGGAACCCTGCATTATACAAGGACCAACTATCCTCCAGTTCAATGCCGACATCAACAAATTGAACATAAAGGTGCCGATTCCGATTCGTTAAAAATATTCCCCGTACGAATCGTATTTGGATTTTTTTACGTACGAATCGTACAAGTCCCGTACAAACTGGCAAGTACGATTCGTATGTTAAAAAATCCATACGAATCGCATTGGGAAAATTCCCCGACACGTCCTCGGGTCGGAAAAAGTGTCCGACACGTCCCCGGACAGTTTTACGTACGAATCGGAAAACTGAAGTCCGAGCGCGCAAGTACGATCCGTCCCGTCCGTCCGAATGCACAACCGTATGGAAAAAACACCGCACGGAGCGAACACCCATAGCAACCATGGAGACGTCCAAACATGTGCCCGCATACGCGCCGAACACACCCCCAGCCCACCCCCCCAAGTACGTGCCATACACCCAGCCCCCCCATGTACGCGCTGTGCCCCAAGCCGCCCCCATGTATGCGCCGTACCCCCACCCCGTGTAGGTACGGGGCGTACCCCCACCCCGTAGGTACGGAGCGTACCCCCACACCGTGTAGGTACGGTGCGTACCCCCACCCCATGTAGGTACGGGGCATACCCCCACCCCCCGTATGTACGGTGCATACCCCCACCCCGTGTAGGTACGGGGTGTACCCCCACCCCCGTAGGTACGGAGCATACCCCCACCCCGTGTAGGTATGGGGCGTACCTCCACCCCCCGTATGCTGTGGGTACGAATCTTACTTGCTGGTCCGTAAAACGCTGCCTGACTCCGTGCAAATGTCGCGTACGCGGTGTCCCGGATCGGAATTGTGGGTATGTTTTAGCCGGTCGATGTTTTTTACGATTCGTACGGAAACGGTGTTTCTGTACGAATCGTACTTGCGGGTTTGTAAGGTGCTTTTCCCGGGTACGAGTCGGACTGAGAAAACGCTCCGTCCGACGATTCGTACCCGGTTTTTCCAGGATCGGAATCGGCCCCCAAGTGTCTTTTATTGTGTGTGTCACTTAAAGGCAGAGCCCTCCATAGGATATCCTGTCACATGATCTCTGACTCTTCTTCCAGCCAATCACTGGTCCGCCGCCCACTGCCTGCCCTTAAAAATGTAATCTGAAAAGTTTCATTTTTTAATTTTTTAAATGCATCCTGGAAAACGGGCTGCATTTAAAAACAAAAACTGCTTTATTAAAAAAGCAGTCACAGATATGGTGGTCTGCTGACCCCAGCTGGCCACCATCCCTAGGAGTGCTAATCATTCCCAATGGGGTCGCAAAATGCGACAGCCTCAGTAATATTTATGAGGCATGCATTTTGTGACCCCATTGGGAATCGCAAAAGGTTGTACATTAAGTTTAGCGAGTCGTAAAGTGCAAGTTGCAATTTTGCACAATTTGTGACTCGCTAAACTTAATGGTCGTACATCTGGCCCCAAGTGTAACAAAACTCATGCTCTCATCCCATACCACATCCTGCAGTTTGTTTAATACATCCATGGTGTCCCAGATGTAGAAGGCAAGATCACCACCAGTGGTTTTAAGAATATGTCTACAAATTATGAAAGATGTTCAGTCAGACTGCCAATGCTGGAAACAATAGGTCTACCAGGGGGATTTTCTCCGGATTTATGGATTTTTTGCAGCGTATTGATGAAGGTAAATCTTGGACTCATATTATGTAAGTATTTAAATTCCTTTTCATCCAACACACCCATCTCTTTTCAAGAGAAGTGTTTGTCAGCAATCATCCTCCCCACTTCCCAAGTAGGGTTGCCTGCCAATTTCCTGTAGCAATTTGTGTCACTGAGCTTCCTCTGGTTCTCATTATTATAATCCGACCTATGCATCACAACAATATTGCCTCCTTTATCCACTTCCCTTATTACTATTGTATGATCACTTCCAAGATGACTAAGGGTTTTTCTTTCCTCAGAAGAAATATTGGCATGCCTGTTGCGGTATGTTGTGCAACACAGTTTTGATCCTCAATCTTATGGAACTCCTCTGTTGTGTTTTTAACAAACAAATACATTGCTTCAATTTGGTTCCCTTGGGGTACAAATTTAGAAGGCAAAGATAAACCACTAGTACAATTATAATCCATTCCAATATCCAGAATTTCGGACAATTCTTCTAATTCGAGATTATCATTATTCAATAGGGATAAGAGCATCTGTACATCATGCACATGGCCAATTGTCAAGTCTGATCTTTTTATCACACTTTTGTGAGAAACATCACATTTATCCATAGTAGCAAAAAAACGTATCAGTTTCAATTATCTTGCAAATTTAAACAAATCAATTTGGAGATCAGTGAAATCACATGGTGTGTCAGGACAAAATGTAAGCCCCCGTTTCAGAACTTGCAATTCTACCTGTCATTGAGGGTATTAAATTGGATACTGAACTAAATATTCTTGTTATAGATAATATGGGAGCGCAACACGACATCTAGTGGTACAAAATTGTATCTATGAGGATTTATGAGATAACAGGAGCCAATACTGGGTGGATGATAACATTGGGATATTGATCAAATCAGTGATACAATTTTTGGGCCGGGGATATTTACCTAGGAAGAAGGAGGACAATATAGATTATGTTTATCCTTGAAAATAATTTTTTTAAACAATGTGCTCTAGAATTGGGATAGAGGGGTTTGCAAGGATATCAAGATATTACCCAATCTCCATACACAGGCCAAATGTTTCCTATTAATGGGAACTTTATTAGATGTAAGGCCACTGTCACCAGATCTCCATATGTTAGGTCACTGACAAATTTGTGAATTTAATTATTTTGAGATGGTTACCTGATCTTTATACAGAGGGCAAATGTCTAAGAATAATGGATTACTGGGGGCGGTTAGACCATTGGTACAAATTGGGCGATGAATTCAACAATTGAATGGTTCTAAGAATGTATTAATTTTGATTGTATCTCATCCACCCTGCTCTGCTTCTGAAACATATTCCTGCAATCTCATGAGCTCTTCACGTGTCAGCTACTGACAACATCAACAAAACAGTGTTCTCTCCAGATTTATTTGTGTAAGCCCTGTTAAATGTGCAGGCCACAAGTGCACAATACCATGAAATTTCACAAGCAAATCTGTCACCAACTGTGACATATCCATTGGCACTTCTGCGAGCTGCACATTTAACAACTGCAACTTCTGTAGGCATTTGCAATGCCTAAAGCAATTTTCTTACATGATCCCCATTTCTAATGGGGTGGTAGATGAGGTCATGAAACATCTTTGTGAGCATTACTGTCCAAAATCATGGACCACACCAAAGCCATATTGACTATCTATTAGTATAGTCACTCTCGATTTGCTGTTAGACTGCAAGCTCTTGTCATTGCAAATAATTCTGCAACTTGTGCTGAGGTAACACTTTGAAGCCATGAAGCTTCTACAATCTCTTGAATTGTACAGACAGCGTAAAATGCTCTCAGTGTGCCTTCATTATTTCTCAGACATGAGCCATCCAGAAAGATGAAAAAATTAGGCTCAATCAAACACTCATCTTTTATATCTGGCCTTGGCTTGGTACATACATCCTTTACATCTAGACAATCATGTTCAAATTCATCTCCAGTGGAGTCCTCATTTATGGATAGCAGAGTTAATGGGTTTAAAATCTGACATCTTTTTTAATGATATTTTTTGGCAGCTAGGATCTGCTGCACGTACTTTGCAAGTGTGCTGCTTGTCATGTACTGGGTTTTTGCTTGAGTGAGTAGTATTCCTAAAGAGTGTGGAAGCATTACAATTAAGGTATGTATCATCACTATGTTCTCATATGGCTCCATACTGACATTGACCACACTTACCAATTTCAGGCAGCCGGATAGTCCTGCGGCTACAGGGTCAAGGGTAGACGAAAAATAAGCCACAGGTCTTCGTGCATCTCCATGCATCTGAGTAAGCACTGAGAGAGTGCAGCTGTCCCTCCCTCTCACTGCAAAACAATGTGAACATTTGACTGTAATCAAGCATTGCTAGTGCTGGGGCATGACAGAGACTTTCGTTCAGAAAGCTTTCAAGCAATCATTGTTGCATGGAAGCACATCAGGCACATCTTTGTGTGTCAGCCTCAGTAAAAGTTTAGCCACTAGGGAAAAGTTTGATGTCCACTGTCTGCAGTAGCCAACCTTTCCCAGGAACATTCTGATGTCTGTCTCTGTTCTAGGTGGTTCATCTGGAGATAGTCTCCACTCTCTCTTGTGATACCTTTCTCATTAATTTCTCATTGATATGCCCCAATTATTGAACTTATTTTTGACAATATTGCAGTTTACCTGGAGGCAATTTATGTCCAATCTCAGCCAGGTGATTTATTCTATCTGCAAGCTTCTCATGTATCGGATGCCTCAAGCAGGTCATCAATACATTGTAAGAGAACTGATCTGTAAGGCATCTGCTGAGATTCAAGATTTCTTTCAATATCTAAGTAAATATGGATGGGCTTTCTGTATACCATTGTAGATCTCAACACCATGCCACAACATTCTATGAACAAAAAAGATATCAGAAACTAGCTGTCCTCATGAAATCGAACAGAGAAAAATGCCTCACACAAGTGCACAATTGTAACCATTCTCAGTGCTCTGAATTCGGAAATGGATTGTGGCTGGATTCTATACCACAGGACAGCATGAAACAACAATGCTATTAATCTTTTGAAGATCCTGCACATTCCTAAATCTACTATTAGGTTTCTGCAAACCCATGATCGGAGAGTTACAAGGACTTCCAAAAATGTCTTTTGGAATCCCTTCCCTCAAATATCTTAAATTACTGGTGTTATTCCTGGCACTGTCTCTGTGGTCAAATTTTATAGTGATGTTCTCAGATACACAGCATTAGGCTTCACTGTGATTCAGACTGGTTCTAAACCTTTTATTAGTCCGATATCTTCCCCTGTCAAGTCCCATACTTCTGGATCCGCAGTCTCTTTTAAATTAGGAGTCATCTACAGTCTCTTTTAAATAGGAATCATCTACAGTGCTCACTGGATACAATCCAACAACTGTTTCTTATTGGGTCATTTTGAATGCCACATCTGCATCATGAGTCTGAAACTCAGCACCATCTGGTGTACAATAAATGATACAATTTAACTTGCACAAACTTGGATCTTCTTTTACCAAAAGGGGCAGGTCTGGGCCTTCCGCTGTTCTAACAGTAGAACGGGTAGCTCCAGTGTCAATCAAATATTACACTTGGTGGCCATTCATTTTTCCTTCTACAAATGGTCCACTCTGGACTACCTCTTGGACTATGCTAAGCATGCAATCTTCCTCCCCAATCATTGGAAATTATCAGAGCTGAAACTGTCATTTTCTAGCATAGGGAACTGTTGAAAAGAGTTCGGACTCAGGGTCTGAAATGGATTTGGATTTGCCTTGGGCATCTGATTCATATTAAATTCAGGATTTTCCGTATTCTGTGGGACCATCAGGGCTTCTGGAACTTGCATCATTGGAACCTGTCTTTGCATTGGCACTTGCATTTGCTGAACAGATCCATTCTGCACTTGATTTTCTCCTTGCATTTGGCCATTTCTACTCACTCAATATGGATCCAGCATACACTCCCTCTTCCAATGCCCAATTTTATTACAAAATGACAAGGTGTAATTTTTTTCAGCGTTGCAAAACCAGAATTTGGCTCACTTGGAACACCTCTACCACTACCCTGTGAAACACCAACTCCTCTTTGAACACCTCGAATCTGCAAACCAACACCTTGCATCCCCCTCTGATTGACTGATTCGTAAAACCTTTGTCTGGGAGAGATTTCTCCTTTAGCTGTTTCTGTTTCATCTCTTATTTGTTGCTGCAATATTTCCCATAATTCAGAATTTCGTCTAATGGTTTTGTTTACCAGCAAATCAAACTCTGTTGTATGTGTATACTGATCTCTGGTCTTAAACCAAGAACAAATTTAGATACTAAGAATTCCATATCACTCTGTTTGGGATGCTCTAGTCCACTTTGTTGTTGAAACACCTGAAGCAATCATTCATAGTCCTCATGCACTTACTCCTTTGGCTCCTGTGAGGTTCTTTTTATCTTTACCCAGTATCTTTTGTAGGCCTGGGTGGTAAAAAAAGCATCGCGAACAAGCAATTCCGCATGTTCGTAGAATTCCTACGTGTTCGCGGAGATTTTTTACTGTTTCGCGGAGCTCTGCGTAGCACCACTACGCAAATTCCACCCACCCCTAATCTTTTGGAGCAACCTTGCCTTTCAGAAATGTAATCATCTCATCATAGTTCTGCACGTGGCCACGGTACAGCAATTTTATACTCGTGCCCACAAATCATAATTTGCACTACAATATCAAAGAACATATTCAAATCAGTCCACAGCACTTTCGAAATCTTTACAAGTCTATCAGCTTGTGTATACCACTGTCCAGGTTTTTCTCTCTCTTCTTTGTAAATGCTGCAAGATCACTTCTGCTCCAAGGTACATAAACATCCCCTTTACCTGGTATGTCTCTCAACGGAAAAGCTGAGGCTTCCCCTTCATCTGGGGAACCTGTCGATGGCTTCTTATTTGCTTCAATTGCCCCTAATTGTTTCTTTTTCTTCTAATGTTACTTGCCCATTTGCTCTCTAATTTCTCAAAATCACTCCATTTACGAATGCATTTTGCTAAATCAGTTACGTATAATTGCATTCTTGAAGAACACATTGTCTCAATGGCTTCATCATCGAATTGTGTCCTGAAAACTTTCTGCAATGAGATGCTTTTTAAAAGATCGGCTTTATGTTTTCAGGCTAATTCAGTTAATTTATCATACAAGGTCGCTTCACGTCTAGTAATTAATTTGCTCCAATATTTCAGCTCTTTTTCTTGGTATTAATTCTTATGTTCAAGATCTAAACATCCTCTAGTTATTTGTTCTAACTTTATTTTTAATCTTGGACATTTAGGTGCCGATTCCGATCCGGTAAAAATAATTTGCGTTCGACCCGTATCCGTATTTTTTTACGTACGAGTCGTACAAGTACCGTACAAATTGGCAAGTACGATTCGTCCGTGAAAAATAACTACGAATAGCGTCGGGAAAAGTCTACAAGAGTGCGTCGGAAAGTGTTCACGTCCGAATATCGTCGGGGAAAGTGTACGAAAGTGATCCGGACAGTTTCACGTGCAAATCGTAAAACACAAGTCCGAGCGCGCAAGTACGATCCCGACCGTCTGTCCGAATACACAATCGCACGTAAAAAGGCCCGTACGGAGCCAATGCAGTAGCACACATGTACACAGGTAAACTAATGCCCGTGTACGAGCCATACAGCCCCACCACCCCCAAATATGGCAGCACCGTACACCACCCTGTCCGCACTGCACCCCAGACCCGCAACTGTACACGCCCGACCCCCCCATGTACGCGCAGCACCCCCTCATGTATGCGACGTACCTCCGCATGTATGCGCCGTTCCCCAGGGCCGCACGTGTACGCACCGTACCCCCACCGCATGTACGCACTGTACCTCCAGCCCCCCCACCGCATGTACGCACCGTACGCCCACCGCATGTATGCACCGTACCCCCACCGCATGTACGCACTGTACCCCCAGCCCCCCACCGTATGTACGCACCGTACCCCAGCACCGCATGTATGCACCGCACCCCCCGCATGTACGCACTGTACCCCCAGCCCCCCCACCGCATGTACGCACCATACCCCAGCACCGCATGTACGTACCGCACCCCCCATGTACGCACCGTACCCCCACCGCATGTATGTGCCGCACACCAACACCGTACCCCAGCACCCTCACCCAGCATCGCGTATGTACAGATCGTAACTACGCGAAAAAGACTCATACAGAACCAGGACACTGTCAAACAGCACAAGGAGGGTCAAATCGACTCGCACAACAACACAAAACACGTGTACACGACAAAATACATCTCAATGACTGACCTGCCACATCCAAACAGGTCAACAGAGGCCCCAAACACAACCACCTCTTATAACACACCCACCAAAATTCAAACACAGCCACACCCAAAAACTGACCAATAAAAAGGGCCCACACAAACAAACCATGAGCCTTTGCAACAGACCCACTGCTGACAGAGCCCACACACAAACAACCCCACATTACTCATACCTTCGCTACACCTTCACTCGCACACCTTCACACAACCTCCTCCACAAACATCCCCCTCTTCACATTCACACACACACACTCACATTCACACCCACACGCCCACAACCATCCACACCCACACCCCACACCATGCCCACAGACAAGAATCCAAAGTTCACAACGGCGGAGCTGGACCTCCTTGTCAACGAAGTCATCAGAGTCGAGCCACAGCTGTTTGGAACATTGGTCAGACAGACCAGCATATCTGCAAAATCTGCCATATGGCAGAGGATTGTTGACAAGGTGAATGCTGTTGCGCCCATCCGAAGGACCAGGCATGAATGCCAAGCCAGGTGGTACGATCTGCGCAGGGCGGTCAAGAGGAAAATGAATGAAGAATATGCCCAGACTAACATCACTGGAGGGGGCCGCCCCGCAGACCAGTACACTACCATCCCTGGGAGGAGAAGGTGATGGCCCTGCTACCGCCGGTGGGAGTACACGGAGTCGAAGGAGTCGCAGAGCCTGGTGAGTACACAAACAACTTACGTAACATGGGGGCAATGGGGTCCACACCACATACACACCAAATGCACCCAACGTCCCCCAAGCACTCACCGCAAACAACCACACTAAAAAACCACGCTTATGCCACCAACGTCTCCATGCACCCTTCACAAATCAAGGCAAGGCCATGTCCAAGGCTACAACAACCACAAACACAAGACTGGATGTCCGGGAGGCTGGGAGGCTGGGCTCCACACAACACATTGTGGAAATGAGATGCAGACAACAATGCCCTCAGCCCATATGGCATAGGTACATACCCATGCACAATGCACAGGGACTGTCAAACTACTGACAAGGTAGCTGACACTGGGCCCTGCTGTATGCAGCACAAGGCCCTCCTGGGACCACTGTACACTCAAACACCAACTCCACAAGCACAGGTATCTAGCACAGGAACTCACACTCACTGTCATGCCAGCATGCACCATGAGGGGACAGACACATCACCTAGGAGACCCAATGACAACTCACACTACACACAACAGCACGCCCGGTCACACCCCCCCATAACACATGCACACACACCCGGGGCAGGCAACGGATTCACACACTCCCACAATGGACATGTGACACAACAAGACCAAACCAGAGCCAAATAAGCATCAGAGCCAACAATCTACAGGTCAAACACTCAGGAGAACATCCCAATCTGTCCCCCGCAACATACCCATCCCCAAGTGGACACTGAGAGGAATGCTAGGGACATCCAACTACCTGGAGGAACTGTGTCAACTTGAATATGTATGAAACATGGATGTGGCATGAAACAGCATTAACATTGTCTCCCTCTCACACACAGGGCAACGTCATCGACCTCCCCCCAACAATGGGGGGGAACAATCACAGTCCCAGGCTCAGCGTGAAGATGATCCCACTGGCAGCGACGACTCTCACACCTCCGTGGATGACCCCGACCAACCTGGCCCCTCTGGTGCCCAGGCCCCTGCAGCACCTGCGTCAGGTACATCTGTGCCAACCCCCACCCCCATTCCTGCCACATCCCAGGAGATACCCAGGAGCCCTGCTCGCACTGAACATCAGAGCCAGTCTGACCAGGAGAGACAAGGTCCTCCGGGCACCCAGGAGGAGGCAGACAACCCCGCAAATGCCATCCCTCAGGGGTCCCGTAGACCCGATGTGCCCACAACGGCAGGCCAGGCTCGTGTGGGCAGGGGTGGTGGGAGTGGAGGCAGGCGGAGGCGCGAACCTGACCAGCCAGCTCAGGACCCCGGTATGTCACACATAAGCAACATCCTGGACTCATACCGGCGTGACACCAGAGGCATCGACCAGGTCGTGTCCAGACTTTCCAGGATGCAGGGGACCCTCGATGAGATTAAGGACCTGCAGGTCGAGCATCATGCCAGTCATCAATAACACCAAGGACGGATGGAGGCAAGACTGGCTGAGCTCCTGGCGGTGCACAGGGACGTGAGCCAATCACTCCGTCAGATCGCCCAAAGCCTGGCAAACCCTCCCTGTACCACCAGGCGTAGACCAGCACCAGACACAGGGAGGGAGGAGGAGGGGGATTCATCTGACGGAGCGTCCCCAGCATCGTCAAGGCCTGCATCTGAGGGTCCCCGGAGGAAGGTGGGTCGTCCACGGAAAAGACCGTGAGAGTCAGCGGACAATCCCCATCTCCCAGGTCACCTGGCCTGGCACCTGGCCCACTGGCACAACAGCAGCACCTCATCCAATGACATTCTCTGCCACATGGACTTGCTGGTCACAGTCTGACCAATGATGACCAACACTGTGGTCTGGACTCTGATGACTCCAACTGACAAGGACGCCATCTCCCCCTGTGAACTTTGGATTCTATGCACCCGGTAGAGCACCTTAGCACATCTACCAAAAGACTCACCCCACTAAAAATAAATTCTTATTGTTCTGCACATGAGATGTTGCTGTCATTTGGCATTATTCAACGACATATGTGTGTGGAAATGTCTAACTATGCCTGAGGGTTGAACTAACTCCAGCCATCCATACCCTGGGATCAGAGTCTGGTACAGGACACACATGGGTCACAAGGTATCATTCAATGTAGGCATGGAGCACAACATTCACCGTGTGATGGCCTCTGGCTGCTGAGGGGGTGCTTGCTAAACTGTGCGGACAGACCTATTTGGGAGATTATCAGCAAGGCGTAGAGGTCATGGCTCATGTGGAGGTACCCGGGGAGGGAGTCCCAGGTATGTGTGGCCAGGTGGGAGAACAATGTCCTGTATGCTGGAGTATGGTGGATATGAAGAACGGTGGCCAGGGCAAGGTTGGATGCACGGAGATGGACCAACGGGTTCTAGGATGACAGACGTACAAGGTTGGTGTGGGGTCGGGTTTGTGGACTGCCTCCTGAGTGTGGGTGGGGAGTGTGGAGGTCATCCTGCAGCAGACAGTGATGCATTGCAGCTATCTATGGTGGACGGTGAGGTGGCTGGGGCGCAGGGTGTTGAAGCTGAGGTGTGCAGATGCCCCCTGGAAGTGGACCAGTTTCCTTGGAGTTTGGATGTACTTGCTCCGTAGAGGGCAGGGCAGTATATGAGACGGATGTTGTCATGGACCTGGGAGATGGTCTGTCTTTACTTGGAGTGGATCTATCTGTGGATCATGTGCATAATGCAGAGGGCGTTGCAGCATGAGGTCCAGTTGCTGTGGACTAGCATGGCATATGTGAGCGAGCCAAACATGATGCACACCATCTTGTGTGTGTGGCCACTGGGTGCTTGTGCAGGGCCCGCAGTAGCAGGCTCCATTTCCCTGCAAAATGCCCCATTTTGCACATAAAGACTAGGATGTCAGAAGGACAACTGCAACAGGCGCGTGTGTAAAGTAAGGAGTGTCCAGTGTCATATGGCACACCCAGAGACAATGCATGCACAATCACCAAAGAAGCATGACACCGGATCAGGAAACTGAAGGCCGACCTGCTCACAGGAGACACACCCTCAGCAGCTGTTGATGGCCCATTGTGTGGTCGACCTTGCTAAAAAACATACACGACCATGTACTTCATGCCCAATAGGGAGCCTAATCCATGAGCAACTGCATGCATGTCGCTCAACTACACATGGACTCCTATGCATTATCTACAGCAAGTATGCCAGATATGCCGCATGCAAAGTGGCAAGAGACCTGCATTGACAGAGATGAGGCACCTTGGAGTGTGACGAACACCTTTATTACTCAGCCTCACACTAATGGAAATGCATCCATTGGAACAGACTCACAGGTCATTTGGCTGAACATGTGTGACCTACACTGGACACCCCCTTCAACACACAGATGCGTTAAATCCTACTGAGCTGGCACACAAGTGAAGGGGTTGCGCCTCACACCCCTTGCTGCACACCGAGAGGCTGCAATTCCCAATTGAGGCTGTCATGGGGATGTCCCACACCATGTCTACCATTAGCATCCCGTATGTTCCTGAGGGACGTTATACACACATTGATGCCTTCATCAGAATCCACAATCCATGACAGATGACTGTCAGGAAGGGTGACTATCAATTCATGGGAGCCATGCAACACGTCAAGTGGCCCATGGTGAGTCGACATGTATGCATGGTAACACAGCATGCACAGGAGCAGTCCCCACATATCACAAACACGTACCACCCACAAAACGCCTTGCTGCACTCCTTACCCAAAATGACTTTTCACCATGTCTGTGCATGTAACTCTGATCCAGCACATGTTGCAATACTCATGAGGAATAGCAGGAGGGCAATGATGACATGAGCAGACGACAGCCGCAGGAACCTGGGGAGGACAGACACACAACAAGTCAGCGAAGAACTAGTAATCCGCAGACATGTACATGTACTCTACAGGAATGATGTTGTCACCATGCTATTAATGAATTTTGTGTTCCCGCAAAAGTTTGTGGAATGACATCATCACTTGAATGACACATCAGAACACACCTCCAAGTCACTTAGCACACAGTCAGCTCGACACACACATTGCAACACATGGCACACAAGGCTCTAAGCGTGCACACTCAGACACAGGGACTCACCATCATGAGAAGAAGTTGCGGATAAGCTGACTCCGGATGTCCTCATCCTCATCCTCCTCCTCATCCTCACTTGCCCCGTGCCCAAGCCCTTCATCCTCCACGGGTGGATGATCTTGCTCATCGGGATCCAGGATGAGTGGCACAGCCTTCTCCACTGCCATGTTGTGCAGCATGCAGCACACAAGGAAGATTTTGCAGACCTTCACCGGGGCATATGGGAGGGCACCACCGGTCTTGTGGAGGCACCGGAATCTGCTCTTCAGGAGTCCAAACGTCCTCTCAATCACGCGCCTCGTCTGCCCATGGGTGTCATTGTACCGGTGTTCTGCGGCTGTTCTGGGGTTGGGGAGAGGCGTCATCAGCCATGCAATGTTGGGATAGCCAGAGTCCCCTACATGGAAACATCATGGATAGAAGTGGGTCAGGAGAAGCAGGAAGATATTAAGATACCGCAAAATACAGGACCAACAGAGTATACCCACCAACAAGACATGCACGCTCGTTGCGCAGCTGCAGCATCATTTCAGGCACCCTGCTACGCCTCATGATGTAGGGATCGTGTGCTGATCCTGGAAAACGGGCACAGACATGGGATATCAGCATGTTAGCAAGACATACCACAAGGGCATTGATGGAGTGGTAATGTTTGCGGTTACGAAAGGCTACCTCCTGTGCCTGTGGTGGTACCAAAGCCACATGTGTCCCATCAATGGCCCCAATGACATGGGGCACCCCTCCCAGGGCATAGAACTCACCCTTGACACCTGTCAACTGCTCACGAGTTGGAAAATGTATGAATTCATCCAGGTGTACCAACATGGCCTCTAACACATCATGCAGGACACGGCTGAACATGGTCTGGGACATGCCACCTACATCAGCTATGGTCAATTGAAACGTACCCGTGGCAAAGAAATGTAGGGCTGCCATCACCTTCATCTTGGGTGTCAGTGCAGTAGGATACCTGTGTAGCGGTTGGAGGTGTGGTGCCAGCCTTGCGGTCAAGTTGTCAATCAACGGTTGGGAGAAGCGGTAGCGGCGTATACAGTCACGTTCCCTCATGGCAGCCAAGTCTGGCATTGGTCGGGGGAGAGCCGGTGCCCTGCAGACATTTGAAAGGAATAACGAAGATTGAGTACAGCACTACACCAATGTCAATGAACTGAGCACATGTTCAACAGCTAATACACATATGCTACATACAGAGTCTGTTCTGTGCAATGCATCCAGGACACGTATGCCAGCCAGGTGACACTCCTACCAAGAGTCAGCTACACACGTGGGTGCTCAAGGTCAACATGACATGCCATGAAACTAGCTGTGGGCCAGTGTAAGTGAACAGGCAGACGCATTACAGGAGTGACAGACATCCACATATGTGCAGAAGAAGGATGTTTTATCATACAGACAGGTTGCGGAACACTAGAGGCACAGGTCACATGTCCTTGAAATAGGACAGTCCACACACCTTGCCATGAAGGGGTACATGTCAAGACTGATCACACATACATTGAGACTATGCAGATATGTCCTTGTCTCGCAAGTCCATGTGCGATGCATACATACACCCGTTACGTCTGATTCCACATGTGGCCTGGTGTGCGTAATAGTGTGCTATGCCCATCAACACGCAGACACATGTTGGATGCAGCAACTGCAGATGCATGTCACGGAACAACTACAGCAAGCTCATGGGAACACATGACACACACATGACATAGTCACATCGTGAAACGCCGGTAGTTACATGTCAGGTGTCATTATCCGTGTACCTGGCATCAGGGGACAGTTGCGGGTTTAGGTGACTGTGCCATGCCAGTGATGCAGTGCTCGACTGTCCCCAGAGACTAGCTCCTCTGTATAAATTGATATCAAGTAATTTGCTGTTGTGTCACGCTCCCCATTGTTTCCCAGTGGCATGGTGGGTAAACCAACTGTGTGGTGCAGGGCCTACATATGTTTGTAGTATTGTAGATGTTACTCATGTTGCTGTTCATGCTATGCACTGTGACCTATGTAGTTTGGACTCATGTGTCATATGTATACAGGTGTCTGATCATTTCCTGTCTCTTCACCTTGCCTACAGCATCGTCGGGGGAAACCGAGGGAGACACTGGCACGGACGTGGGGGAGGGATCCGGCACCGGGGCCACCAGTGCTGGGGAGTCTGGCGCAGCAAGTGGCACGGAGGCCGAGGGGAGTCAGGCGGAGGACCTGTCCAGTCCCAACACCGACTGTGACGCTGACGGGTCCGAGGCAGAGCTCCCAGAGGGGACGGAGACTGCTCCCAGAGCTGAAAGCAGCACTCCATCTCTCGCCGCACCCTCCATTCCCATCACCGCCCTCCCACTTGCTCGGGTCCCTTGTGTCCGTGCTAGGCGACAACAGGTGCGTGAGAGACGGCAAGGAGGTATATTTAAAAGGTGAAGGGTGCACTTCCACTCCGGATCATTCTGTGGTGTGTAGGCACATTCAATTGCATGGTGCTTGTAATATACACGCTCATAATTTAGCTTGTATTCTGACAGGGATTCGTGTGCCAGTTATGACACCGTCTTGTATGCTGCTTGCTAATGGTAGTTATGTGCTATTCAATGATGAAGCTTGCTGTGGGATGCTGGTGGGAATTCCTCACATCGTGACTGTATCACTACGAGTGGTTTGCTGTAATAACGTCCTTTTCCCACCCCCGCATGGCCGGCTCGATGTATCCATCTGGCCTTCCATACCAACCTTGAAAGCAGAGTTCATCAAGATGAGCAGAATAAGGGCTCTATTGTCTCAAAAACAAGTCGTGTTGACTTCATCCCGAGAAACATTTGTCCTTCACGTAGCTAACACGCGCACAGAGGTGCAAGCGCTTTTGAACACTGATCTCCCACTACATTTTGGGACTCTGATTAAGACTATCTTTCATGCCTCGTCAACAAGTGGCCTGGCTGATTTTTTTCTAAATTGTGGGCTCCGGCCTCGTGACCTCCTTCCAAACTATGTTTGGTGTGATCCCCGCATTTAATCATTCGATTTTTTCTAGCGTCTTCGGAGGTCTCCCTTTGCTTCTCGCCCTCGTAGCTGGGGTGCTATTATTGATCTGCGTACTACGTTATGGCTGCACAACTTGTGTTACAAGACAGCATGCCCCGGCTGCTCCATCTTCGGAAACAGATGCTTGAATTCTACAGCACTCTGCCGCTGGTGACCTTAAGCATTGCCTATGGATTGTCCTTCCCGTTTCCCTTCTTTACCTGCGTGCAACCTGTCTTTCATTGCCTAGATTGTCCATTCGAATGGGCTCTGGATTTTTGCCTGTCTAACTCGGTGTCTCCTGCCCCGGATTATGATCGACTGATGAGCCCCTTAGTGGCTCATGAGTTGGACTGTTCTGGCGTCAGGATCATGGCCTGTGCTGCAGCACATGGAGTCCTAGGGAATTGGGACATCGGAACGGCTGCAACTGAATTCTTATCCAGAAGTTATCTTGATGTCCCCAACTGTTGTCCACAAATGGTGCTGGATGCCCCGATTGTTGAGGAACACGTGTGTTCTTTCCCCCTGCTGAACTGGATGGCAGATAATTTTGAGGAACGTTCAAATGATTTCCTCTTGGAAGCTGTTGCAACTTATTGTGCTTATAACTTGATGGATTGACTTTAGCCCTGCTCATTTCATGGTGCATCCATCGATGCTATATTTTTTCCCCTTTTACATGGTTAATTTCCCTGCAACATCGTTCATAATTGAAATTTGTTTTCTGACTTTTTCGCTTCCCTTCTATGGACTTCCAGTTCATTCCCTTGGTTCCGTTCTATCAAACTTGAACTCTGCGTTCTCGAATTTGCGCCCCTAGTGGGTAGTGGTACGAACAAGGGGGGGTGTAGTGATGATTACTATCTCCCTATGTACAATGCTAAGTTAGAACCACCGCGTTAGTTGTTAGAAAGCCATCTTGCCAATTTATACAAATACCAACACCAAATGCACCACTCAAACACTGTAAATTGAATCATATACCAATTCTTGAGTAGTTTGTGTCTTTTACAAAAACTCCACTTTTATTTTGCAACAATTTATACACTTAAAAGGTCAAAGTTTTCACAGAACAGCCGGAACAGCCGACGCGTTTCGTCCATCAAAGGACTTCTTCAGGGCTGTAATAGATATATACAAAGACGTGTTGAAAACTTTGTTTAAACTAACAGAAAACACATAAGTTGACATTACAAAACCTTCTTTCCAGATAACACCTAAGTGTTACCATGCACATATGATACTATTATCTTAAAAAGGCTACTTGAGCCCTCACAAAACAAAACATGACATGCTGAGATTGAACCATTACATGGAAAATTTCATGAGTTTACAAAATGCAACAACAATTAATATTAAAGAGAAATGCATAAAATCAGTATACATATAATTATCAGCGTAAAGTTTATGATCAAGAGACATTTTTTATGTGTAAGAGCACTTCTCCTACAATGTCTCAACTCTAATGTGGTTAAAATATCAGACAATACAAGAGAGAAGATGACCAATGGGAAGGGCATGAAAGAAAAGAAATGGTAACAGCAGTAAGTATGAGAACAGTAAAAAAAGGTAAGAAGAAAAAATGAAAAGAAAAAGAATAAAAGAATATTAAGAGTTGTGGAGAAGTCACGCAGGAGAAAACAACCAAATGTAGAAACATCCAAATGTTGGACAAGTATGACGAAAATATGTAATGTCTATACACACCGAGATAGATAAATCAGGGTGACGAAAAAGGTGTCTCAATCGTTGGTTCTTGATAATATGTTTGTATCACTGGTGACGATATCCCCGGTGATGAGTTGTAACGTAATGAATCTGAGGAGACAAGTACAATGTATGTACGACCATAGTTAGATAAGATGCCTGATGGAGACATGTATAGGTGGTATATGGTCATGTGACCCCGGTAAAAAATACTTACTTTAAATCTAAAACATCAAAAACACTGTGTTAAATCCAGAAAATCTATGGAAAGGCACATATCCAGGTTCGGACCAGCAAATGATGGTCGATCAAGTTCAAGTGATATTCAATCAGTTAGGCTTATGTAGACAAAGAAAGATACCTACAACGAAAGATGGGAAAAATATATACATCCCCACGTGACCATAAAGACAAAGAAATGATAATGAACATTGAAGAAACTATTATCAATTTCGAAAGTATACATATGCTCTGAGCAATGGGAAGGAGAAAGGAAGGGGTAGCAGAGCAATAAAAGGACATTCCTAATACTGAAAACGCCACCTTTATACCGTCCATAGGATGTTAAATGCAACAAATAGCGGTCCCAGTATCGCGGCCGCCATCTTGGAATAGTAAACTATACTTATGTTAGTATATCCATGATCAAAAGGTCCTATTGTTAACCTACACCTCTCACGTCTTGTCTCGTGGACATATAAACAAAAACGATGGAGGCACAAGCGGGAATAGCTTACACACACCACCCACACGTTAATTTGTCCATATATACCGTCTAGTAAACGCACTATCACCGGCTGGGGTTATGTCAAACATCGTGACATGATGCAGATTAGGAAGACGTTCTTAGTCTGTATCTAACCAAATACACAACAAAGTTCGTGTGTCCATTCGAAAAAACGTTTGCTCGACTATGGCTGGTAAGCCATCAGCCGGACGTAACTCTTAATAAAAAAATAAAGACGTAAGTCCTAAGCCATCATGTGATTGACTAATTCGTAAAATAAATAGAGTATCTCATGAAAAATTTGAACGCTTACCAGATTCCGTATCTTCCAGAGGCGGGTCCAGCATCCACCCAACCAGTCAAATGGCCGTAAGCTCTCCCACGAGGGGGTTCCACATATATAGGCCGTGTAATTAGGCAAAATTGAACGCACCTGGTTAATCAAAAATTCCCATTCAAAGGTTGCCGGGCAACGGAGATAACAGAAAAGTCACCAATGTCATAGGCGCCATCTTGGAGATAACGGGACATAATGAAAGGGGATCTGTATACTCCGTAGATGTTTAAAAATGTTCTAACAACACAGATACATATTCTAACAGGAAGGTTCTTATTGAAAACCATAATTCAAACATAGCGAACGTACCCCCAGTGTGACAACTAGACAATAAAGGGAAGTCTCTATTAAGACAAACAACGACGCGCGGTATTATAGACAATATTAGCTCAATAGTAAAATCCATGGGTGTAAGCTTATGGGGGGAGATTGGAAAGAAAAAAAAATAAACCAAGGGTTGCAGAAAGCCATCCACATACTGCGACAGCCTCTCTGTGGGGGAATTGATTCCAGAAATTATTGGTCGCCCTGGTGGAAAGGGACCACCCTTATGCACTTTCGGTAGGACATAGATGCATGGAAATGTAGGCTCCATGACTGACAAATACCTATGTTCCTTTTCATCCAAGAGCCCAATCTCCCGCCATTCAAAAAGTCTGTTATTAATATAGTCGCATAGTTGTTTAATGGGGTTAGTAGTTAGTCTCGTGTAACACGTGGTGTCCGATAGTTGTCTCTCTATCTCCCTCATATAATCTGTTTTTTCCATGACGACCACATTACCCCCTTTGTCGGCCTCTCGGATGACTAGTGTGGAATTTGCTTTCAATTCCTTAAGGGCTTGATTCTCGGCCAGAGATAGATTGAACGTAGTCTTGATATTTTTGGTATGTGCAGTTTTCATGTTGTATAAGTCATGACATACCCTATCGTGGAAGGTGTCAATATTTGGGTGAGTCCCTGTTGGGATGAATTTGGATTTTTCTTTAAGATTGCTGTTTACTGATTGCTGATTGATCTAAATGTACTATATTAATAACAGACTTTTTGAATGGCTTTCTGCAACCCTTGGTACAGAGACTTCCTGCTTACATTAAAGACAGTAAAGACATTCTCTCCAAATTTGAGGGATTGGAATGGCAGGACTCTATGACCTTCGTCACACTAGATGTGACCAGTCTCTATACCTGTATAAAGAAGGAATTTGGTGTTAGGGCATTGGAGTTCTACTTGGGTCAACGAACGGCTGACCATCTGGCCCATAATGACATGCTCATGGAGATGACAAACATAATTCTGTCAAAAAACTTTTTTCTCCATGACAACAGATGGTATCAACAGATACAGGGTACGGCCATGGGGTCTAGGTTTGCACCCGCTTATGCCGGCCTCTTCATGGGCTGGTATGAGCGGGTGCATGCCTGGGGTAGACACTCAACCAAATGGACCGAGCATGTTTTGTTCTGGGGCAGGTACATCGACGATGTTATCATCATTTGGAATGGACCTGTCCCAGACCTTTTGGATTATTACACCTACCTCAATGATAACCCGTATAATGTGAAGTTCACTTTGAACTGGAACAAGGAGAGAATAGATTTTTTGGACATCGAATTCTTTGTGCAGAATAATGTGATCCACAGTACAGTCCACCGAAAAAACACCGCCTGTAATAGTGTTTTACACTATAAAAGCGCCCACCCCCGACGAGTGGTAAACAACATACCTTTCGGGGAGATGGTAAGAATGAGAAGGATCTGTAGCACACAAGACTCATTCATTCACCACATCTCAGAGACTAAGGAAAGATTCCTGGCTAGGGGTTATCCAGTGACCCTCATGAATAAAACAGAGAGGAGAGCTCTGAACATTAACCGTGAAAGCACACTAGAAGTAAGAACTCCACGCAAAAAGAGGGGGGAACACTTACCCGTGGCCCTAATAACGGGATTTAACAGAGACAGCAGCAGGGTTTACAATATTCTCTGAAAACACTGGAGACTCCTGGAGGATGTTCCAGGCCTCAGGGACTCGATCACACGAAACCCTAAAATCACCTACAGACGTGGTCGCAGTTTGAGAAATATGCTTTGCCCGAGCCTGATTAGATCACCAAACAATTCTAACTGGATGAGAGAAGGCCAAGGGGGTTTCTACACTTGTACCAAATGCTGTGTCTGTAAAATTGGAAAAAACAAAATGCGCACGTTCCAGTTCAACAGTGAAAAGAAATATGAGATCAGACACATCATAACGTGTAGAACCACGTTTGTCACATACATTTTAGGGTGCCCTTGTAACATAATATATGTGGGCAGCACTAAAAGGGAACTTAGGATTCGAATCCAGGAACACCAAAGGGCAATAAACAACGGTGACTCCAAATACCCCCTTACAGCACACTTCCAAGAAAAACAACACAAGTCCGGAGAACTATGGTTCTTTGGCATAGACCACATACCAGTATCACCTCGAGGAGGAAACAGGGAACTTGCCCTGAGAAGAAATGAGGCTGGCTGGATCTGTAAACTCCGATGTGTCGAAATGGGCCATAATAGCGAATCAGAGATGCACTATTTTCTCTGAGTGCCCTTACACCTTTTCTGTTCATTCTGGAGACACCTCCACCCAAATATCATAAGAGGATTTGGAAGTACATATTTGGTCATCAACAGTCTGGGTACAACCCCCCCCTTTGGATTTCATGTAAGAATGATAAGTTTAAACTATCTGCTGCAGTGGGTTGGTGTGTTGTTTTGGAGTGTTTCCACAATATCTAAGAGCACTTCCATCTACATGTCATATTCCCTAATTTTCAATCGATATTATTATCGAACCCCCATGCAATTTTTTGCAACCTGATATTCATCTGCACGCCTAATTGGCACTTACTATTTGGACCCCCATATGGGGTTTTTCTCGTCCTTTAATACAACCCCCTCTACACCCCTTTTGTTGACGCTTTATTATCTGTCCCTACAAGAACCCACTTCACCTTTCCTCTTGAGAGGGTTATCTTTCTTTGTTTCGTCGCTCACACGGGGATGGGTCACTGATTAATCTGATTCAGACCCCTCCGATGTACACATAGATATGTTTTGTTACCAGGCAACCCATATCGTCATACATTGTCTATGACACATTTAACTCAGCACTTTTATGAACCCCCCTCTTAATATATGAGGTGCTGCCCTTATCGTCTTGGGTGGATCTGAAGAGATATCAAGTTTTATACTTCTCTTATGCTGACCTTATTTTTTTAGCTACACGGGGTTGGGTCATGTGGTTTATTGTTTCTTTGACCCCTCCGTTGTATACATATTCTTGATAGCAAGCATCGTGCATTATTATACACTTGTCGTTACGTGATTTCTCGGTAATTTCGGGGATGCACCTCCGCCTCTCGTATTAGGTGATACGATCTGTTCCACTTTGGACACGGCCATATCTAGGGGACAAAAAGGGACGTCTCTATACGGGCTATTCAATAATCCGAAGGGACCCACAGGTCATTCAAAGATGGCGTCAACAAATTTGGGAATCTTTGTAGTTAGGTCGACAGACCTTTCCGTTTATTTTTAACACGAGTGATTACTCACTTTCTTCTTTTTTCTTTCCAATCTCCCCCCATAAGCTTACACCCATGGATTTTACTATTGAGCTAATATTGTCTATAATACCGCGCGTCGTTGTTTGTCTTAATAGAGACTTCCCTTTATTGTCTAGTTGTCACACTGGGGGTACGTTCGCTATGTTTGAATTATGGTTTTCAATAAGAACCTTCCTGTTAGAATATGTATCTGTGTTGTTAGAACATTTTTAAACATCTACGGAGTATACAGATCCCCTTTCATTATGTCCCGTTATCTCCAAGATGGCGCCTATGACATTGGTGACTTTTCTGTTATCTCTGTTGCCCGGCAACCTTTGAATGGGAATTTTTGATTAACCAGGTGCGTTCAATTTTGCCTAATTACACGGCCTATATATGTGGAACCCCCTCGTGGGAGAGCTTACGGCCATTTGACTGGTTGGGTGGATGCTGGACCCGCCTCTGGAAGATACGGAATCTGGTAAGCGTTCAAATTTTTCATGAGATACTCTATTTATTTTACGAATTAGTCAATCACATGATGGCTTAGGACTTACGTCTTTATTTTTTTATTAAGAGTTACGTCCGGCTGATGGCTTACCAGCCATAGTCGAGCAAACGTTTTTTCGAATGGACACACGAACTTT
Organism: Triturus cristatus; assembly: GCF_964204655.1. NCBI lineage: Eukaryota > Metazoa > Chordata > Amphibia > Caudata > Salamandridae > Triturus > Triturus cristatus. The sequence continues at coordinate 602,790,416 of NC_140585.1, forward strand.
GTTGTGTATTTGGTTAGATACAGACTAAGAACGTCTTCCTAATCTGCATCATGTCACGATGTTTGACATAACCCCAGCCGGTGATAGTGCGTTTACTAGACGGTATATATGGACAAATTAACGTGTGGGTGGTGTGTGTAAGCTATTCCCGCTTGTGCCTCCATCGTTTTTGTTTATATGTCCACGAGACAAGACGTGAGAGGTGTAGGTTAACAATAGGACCTTTTGATCATGGATATACTAACATAAGTATAGTTTACTATTCCAAGATGGCGGCCGCGATACTGGGACCGCTATTTGTTGCATTTAACATCCTATGGACGGTATAAAGGTGGCGTTTTCAGTATTAGGAATGTCCTTTTATTGCTCTGCTACCCCTTCCTTTCTCCTTCCCATTGCTCAGAGCATATGTATACTTTCGAAATTGATAATAGTTTCTTCAATGTTCATTATCATTTCTTTGTCTTTATGGTCACGTGGGGATGTATATATTTTTCCCATCTTTCGTTGTAGGTATCTTTCTTTGTCTACATAAGCCTAACTGATTGAATATCACTTGAACTTGATCGACCATCATTTGCTGGTCCGAACCTGGATATGTGCCTTTCCATAGATTTTCTGGATTTAACACAGTGTTTTTGATGTTTTAGATTTAAAGTAAGTATTTTTTACCGGGGTCACATGACCATATACCACCTATACATGTCTCCATCAGGCATCTTATCTAACTATGGTCGTACATACATTGTACTTGTCTCCTCAGATTCATTACGTTACAACTCATCACCGGGGATATCGTCACCAGTGATACAAACATATTATCAAGAACCAACGATTGAGACACCTTTTTCGTCACCCTGATTTATCTATCTCGGTGTGTATAGACATTACATATTTTCGTCATACTTGTCCAACATTTGGATGTTTCTACATTTGGTTGTTTTCTCCTGCGTGACTTCTCCACAACTCTTAATATTCTTTTATTCTTTTTCTTTTCATTTTTTCTTCTTACCTTTTTTTACTGTTCTCATACTTACTGCTGTTACCATTTCTTTTCTTTCATGCCCTTCCCATTGGTCATCTTCTCTCTTGTATTGTCTGATATTTTAACCACATTAGGGTTGAGACATTGTAGGAGAAGTGCTCTTACACATAAAAAATGTCTCTTGATCATAAACTTTACGCTGATAATTATATGTATACTGATTTTATGCATTTCTCTTTAATATTAATTGTTGTTGCATTTTGTAAACTCATGAAATTTTCCATGTAATGGTTCAATCTCAGCATGTCATGTTTTGTTTTGTGAGGGCTCAAGTAGCCTTTTTAAGATAATAGTATCATATGTGCATGGTAACACTTAGGTGTTATCTGGAAAGAAGGTTTTGTAATGTCAACTTATGTGTTTTCTGTTAGTTTAAACAAAGTTTTCAACACGTCTTTGTATATATCTATTACAGCCCTGAAGAAGTCCTTTGATGGACGAAACGCGTCGGCTGTTCCGGCTGTTCTGTGAAAACTTTGACCTTTTAAGTGTATAAATTGTTGCAAAATAAAAGTGGAGTTTTTGTAAAAGACACAAACTACTCAAGAATTGGTATATGATTCAATTTACAGTGTTTGAGTGGTGCATTTGGTGTTGGTATTTGTACATATACTTTCCAGTTTTTTTGGAACGACATTGTGCTGGCGGGTGTCGACCAAATTTGCACACTTGCGGTGATTCCATTATATCACCATAACTGATATGGGGTAATTTCCAAGACCGGTGCTGTTCTAGAGGGCCACCGCTAGCTTCGTGTTTGGTTCTATACACCATCTTGCCAATTTTGCTGCTTTTGCACACGACACTGTAGTTGCGTGTTATTAATTGAAAAATGCCTACTCGAGTTTGCTTCACATGAGAACTGTCTGTTGTTTGACATCCTTCACAGTGAGCAGCGAGCTTGTACTGTACATTGTGTACACAAACAGTCTGGGTGACTAGACGGTGCATGTTGTTGTGTGCAGGTTGATCGTCCCACTATTTAGCCATTACATGCACGCAGCTGCAGATACCTGATAGATGAGTGCTTTTCATATTGCAGTGCAGCACGTTTTAGTTTCATTGTGATGGAGAACTTTCGCAGGAGAAGAGACTAGCTGATCCTGTGATGTGATTCCACTGAGCTGATCTGTACGGTGGGGGGTCCCCCATTCAAGCCTAGAGACCTTCTATTAGTCTAATGATACTACTATTAGTTTACTGGCGACAGGAAGGTTGCTGTTTCCACTGTCATTTTCTTATGATTGCTCCTTTCATTGTCTATGATATTGTAACAATGCTGATGCTTCTGAACTTAACCATTTGTCTGCTTATGTTAGCCACAGTACTGCATCTTAGGACGCAAGGTTCATTGAATGAACTCTTTCAACTTGTCTTTGTCTATTCTTTTGTGGACTGATCTGAGAATAATGACGAACAGGTATTTCTGATTCCCACCATACCTGAGATTATTGTAAGTCACTTGTTCTGGGTTGTCTATACATTGGGACCACCGAGCTCAACCTCGGATAACGAATGGGTTCTGAGGGGAGTTTGTGGTACACCAAACATGTCTCCTTCGTGCCAGGCACCGCACCCCCTGCCCCTGTCTCCCCTGCTGCCGTCAATGCAGAGTCTGTGGACATTCAGCGCCAGTTGCAGGTTGGTCAGATATCGCTGCTGCGTGTCCTCCATGGCCACACCAGACTGCTGACACGGATGGTGTCGTACATGGAGGGCATGTCATCAGCGATGTCTGACCAATGGATGTTGCTGAGGTCCATGGACTCGTCACTGATGGCAGCAGTGGGTCTCCTGCAGCGCTCTGTCCCCCTCCTACCCTGGCACCATCAGCACTTCCCACTCCCATGCCTGTCCCATACACACCCAGACGTTCCCATGCACGCACCCCACCAGACACAGGCAGCACACCACCAGGGAAGGCCCAGCGCACACCTCCTGTCACGCACACACAGGGGGGAGAAGGCACAGCCACTGGGTCGGGGGGCAAACAGCAGCCACGCTGTCACAGTAGGAGTCCGCAGTCCTCACGACCCACTACCTCCAAAACCACTCCCCTTGGCTCTCCTGCCCAACAGTCTGACAAAGAGTCCTTCATGGCCAGTCTGTCCCTCAGCCCCAGTGTGACACCACCCCGCAAGCGTTTGAGGGATTCCCCGGACAGGGTAGTTGAGTCCCTCCCCCTGTCCACACCCTCGCCCAGTTGCGCTGCAGCCCATCCCTCCGACCCCCCCCTCCTTGGGGCCTGTGGTTCCTTCGGGTGCAGGGGAGACACTGGAAGAGCTTGCGGGCATGTGCAGCGCCATACTGACCTCCTCCTTTGGCGCTGCCCCACCCCCTGCGGTGGAGTCGTCCGTCCCTGCACCCACGACACCTACCCATGCCCCTCCTGTCCCTGCGGTGCCTGGTTCTTCCCCCCCACATGATGCCCCCCCTTCTGTGGATGATATGGTACAGTGAACTGTGCAGGCAAGCTAGGGGAGACGCGTCCCAACGTGTGTCCCCCCAGGACTTCGCATCTGGCGTGGCCTATGGGCTTGGTGAATAGTGTACTGTAGCTAATTTTCTTCGAAATGCTGAATGTGGTTTTTTATTTTTCGTTTGCACACTATTGCTTTTCTGGTATTGCTGTTGGTGCTGCTGCTCCCTGAGTTGGGGTGGTGATAATGTGTTGGGTGTCTGGGAAATGTTGTAGTGTGCTGCTCATGGGGTGGACCCTGGTATCTGCATGCCGTCACAAGGTGTCTGCATATATTCTTAGGTCATGTTAGCTCTTACTGCATGGTGACATTGTCCCAAGGTGTGTTCCTTCCTCTGTGGCACCTGACATCTTCCCTGCAGGGTGTTTCCCAATTGTTGTGCTGAGCTGTGTCAACATTTCCTCGGTGTGTGACACATCCCTTCAACTTTGGCCATGCATGCTCTGCAATGTCTCCACCTGCATCGTTTGTGGAATCCTTGCTGGACACTGTACTTGTGTATGGAGTATATTGACATGACTTCATGTGGACATTTTCCCTTTTACGCACTATGCATGTGTGTACTTCCTGCCTCACACACATATGTTACGTGTTCTACGGGGTCTTTGGGCACCTGACTGACAATTGTGGGCATAGTATCTGTTTGTACTCCACCCTTTTCCTTCCATGGGAGGCAACAACTTGTTGGTTGCCCCGGCACCTGTACATTCCTATCAGTCCTGGAATGTGGGTGACAGTGTGTGTTCCCTTAGGCTCTCTTCGTTTAGTGGTGTTTAACATGAGGATACAGTCTTGTTGCATGATCTCAGTGTGTGTATTGTGCTGCCTCCGCCAGGGGTGTGTATGCATGTGTAATTTGTCATCACACCCACATGTGGTGTGTCATACAGTGGGGGAAGGACATCCATCCTCATGAGAGTGGGACACTGCTGTCAGTGATGTGTTGTCATGGCATTCTCAACATTGTCGCACATTGTGGATGCCTTCATGCACCCATGGAGTTTTGCTCATCGGAGGGTGATGTACACACCCCCATGTCTCTGTCCACTGCTGGGGGTCCTCTGCACCCACCGCCATATGTCTGTCCACTGCTGGGGGTCCTCTACACCCACCCCTCATTTGTCTGGGCACTGCTGGTCGTGATAGGCACCCATCTCTCATTTGTCTGGGCACTGCTGGTCGTGATAGGCACCCACCCGTCATTTGTCTGGCCACTGCTGGGAATGATAGGCACACACCCCTAGGTATCTGTCCACTGTCGCGGTACAAGCCGTACCCACGCGCTGATGGCCTGGGTACTGCCCGTACCCCTACGGCACCCCAACTTTGGGGGTGCAGGCCGTATCCATGCCTTTGGGACGTGGGTACAAGCCGTACCGCCATTGTTGGTGTGGTGACGGGTACGCGTCCACGTCCACTTCCGTTGTGGCGGGACGTGTGATTGGTGGACACGCCCCCCGAAGTGACCAGACCATGGAGGTGATTGTTGTGCAGGATATCTTAGTTTTTTGTGGGGTGTGGGTTGTGTTTCCTGCCCCTTGCACACACACCCCCCCCTTTGCACCTGGGTGTTGTTCTGACCTTCTGCGGCGTCTGCGTCAGTTTCGGAACACGAGGTGGTAGGCTATGAGGGCCGGGATGACGCGTAGGTTGGGATCCTTGGCTGTCCGTCGCTTACCGGTGCTCCTTGTTCGCGTCGTCCTCAATTTCCCGGCAGTTTTTGGCTCCCGTAAAAAATGCTACGTGCGGAGGGACGTCGGCACGAATCGTACTTGCTGGTCCGTGAAACGCTGCCTGACTCCGTCCGGACGTCGCGTATGCGCCGTCCAGAATCAGATTTGTATGTATTTTTTTGCTGTTTTATTTTTTTTACGACTCGTACGGAAATGGTATTTCTGTACGAATCGTACTTGCGAGTTTGTAAGGTGTTTTTCCCGGGTACGAGTCAGACGGAAAAATCGCTCCGTACGACCATTCGTACCCGGGTTTTACCGGATCGGAATTTGCACCTTAGTGTTCTTTCCTTCTCTGTCTCCTGTGCAGTGGGAACCTGATTTTCTTAATTTCCTGCTTTAATATTCACTTTAGTTTCTTCAAACCATGGGGGAAAAATTCCATCTTCAAACAGATTAGTCTTACCCTGTGTTATTGGTGTTGTAAAGACAGTCCTTTTCCCTTCTCTCAATGACTGAACTGTTTTCAGTGGTGTCCAGGCAACAATTTGTGAATTCTGCAATTCTGGGATAAACCCTGTCATAGTTGTTCTTCTAATATCTCCTTGAACTACTGTATTTGGAACAATATTAATTGAAGTAGCTATTGTGCGGATCTTTAATGGCTGTGCTGTTTTGACCCTAGCAACAGGTGCTGGCACAGTTATAATGGAATCAGTAATACTTGGAGGTATCACTGTAGGAACATTCTCAACCCAGGCAGGCACAGCATTATATATAACAGGGAGAGGAAAAGGGAGAGGGAGAGGGAGGGGATGTAGCCTTACGGCTAGAGCGGTCGACCTCGAAGCTGGGGAACCAGATTCGAGTCTCGGCAACGATGCTTAACATCCTGTGATTCTGGGCAAATCACTTAATCTCCCAGTGCCTAACAAAAAACAAAATGAATGTGTTCTTGTGTAATGAAACGGGTGCTCATGTAAATCGCTCTGATACCTAATATCTTCAGGTCTAGTTCATGCTATGTGAAACTCTTTAAAAAAAAAACTACAAAACAAAACAGGTTGTACAATAGGCTGTTTCATTTGTGATGGTCTTTCAATCTGAATGGAATTCAGGTCAGTGGCTGTACCACTGTCGCATTACATGTTCGAAGTACCCTCAAGTGTTTGTTACATGGGTCACATAAGTGGTGGATACACGGCTAACAATGCATCCATAATTTTGTCCCCTGAATCACTATTGGTATCTGATTTCTTTCCATCGTTTTCATCTTTTGCATCTTCATTTCCCTGTGCTTTAATCTTTTTCAGTTTCTCAGGTGTTTCAGTAGTAATAGCTGAGTACAGTCTAGTTCCTTTGACTTTGACTTTCCTCCATCTCTGTTGTTCTTCATTCCAACGAGCATCTGCATAATTACGCACTGCTCTCTTAGTTCCATTCTGATATTTTTCTTAATATGTGCTGTTTTCTCCTGAGCATTTAATGCTTTGTACTGTGTGGTTCTAGGTTCTGGCTTCATCTCATGTAACTTTTCTCTCAACCTAGATACAGTAGACCAAAACATCTTGCGGCACAGGTTAGAACATCTGGGAGTGAAGGGCTCTGCCCTAAGCTGGCTGAGCTCCTTTCTTGAGAGACTTGAGCAGGTGGTCTGGATGAAGATGGATGCCTAGGGAGGAAAGAGTTGAAGTGAGGAGAGTTGCCAGGCTCCTTCCTAAGCCCCACCCTCTTCAACATTTATATGTCCCCTCTGGCATACCTGGTTCATTCCTTTAACATCAATGTCATCTCATAAGCTGATGATACTCAGATACTCAGCTCCTGCTCAAGTTTGATGGGGATTCCACAAAAGCCAAGGCTGCATTTGCTCCCCTTTTGGCAGAGTTGCTCGACTCGATGAAGGCCAATAAATTGCAGTACAAGCCAGACAAAACGGAAATCTCATTGTTTGGGTGGAAACCCCTTCTGGGATGGTTAGGACCTTGACCCAATGGTGTTCTTCCTCCGACCCTTCTAACGGCAGTGGCTAGAAACTTTGAGCGTTATGTTTGACACCCAACTCTCATTTGGGGAACAGGTGTCAGGAGTGGTGAAAACCTGCTTCTCGATCTATTGCATGCTGAATAAGTTTCTTAACTTGCTTCTGCATGATGCATCTGGGTATCCCGGAATATCTGACCCAGCGACTAGTCCTGCAGAACCTGGCTGTCTATCTACTATATAAAATGCTGAAATAGCATCAGTGCCAGTATTTCGGGAAATACTTCACTGGATACCAGTTTGACAACGCATAATGTACAGGGCACTGACCCTGACAACCAAGCACTCCATAACAAGGGGCCTAGGTACCTCAATGTGATGATTAAGGAATACGGTCCAGGGAGGCCTCGATTTATTGTGATCTCCCATTTTAAAAGGCAATGGAGGGGAGGCTCCTCCTTCCATTCCAAAGAGGCAGGTATGTGGAATCAGCTGTCTGAATATTTGAGGCCCATTACGGATTAAGTAAAATTTAAGAATTGTAAACACTCTCAAACTCCAGCGATGACAGGATCCCAGTGACTCTCTGCTTTGCTCCATTTTTGGTTGTCTAAAAGTGCTGGGACACTTTTCGAAGTAGACAAACGCTATAGAAGAATTCCTAATTTATTCATTCATTCAAACATGGCATACTCCTCCTCTCTCCCAGGTACCAGTTCACAATCAGGTTGCCGAGCACCACGTACAAACCTTTGCACCATAGAGCAAGGCTGTCTGCATGAGTATAACATAGCTTTTATACTGAAAGGGTACCCTTCAAGTACAAAATGTAATACCTAAACAAACTGTAAAAATGTTCCTACTTTGTATGTGTGCTGTACTGTGCCGCACACATACAAAGTTGGAAAACAAAGGAGAAATAAAGTATTTCTCATTTAACGCCTGCTAAAGTGATGTTATTTTTTGGCTAAAAACTATTGCTAGTAGGTAGGGTTTTGCATCAAAAAGCATGGGTAGTAGCATGGGAACGCCCAGGTACCACCCATGTAACGTTCCTCTGATGTAGAGCAATGCAAAGCAGCTCTGTTTGCTGCTTTGCAGTCATTTTGTGCAAGTTTCCAGAACAAAACAAGTTTTTCAGAGGAAAGAAAATCCAACAAAAAATGTTTTGCATAGGCTTGCATCACCGTTGTGGAACAAACTAAGTGCACAATGTTTGTACATCTGGCCCAATAAGTCAAAAACAAAGAGAGGCAATCGGGCTTGTTCTTGTGCATAGGCATCATGTTACAGCACCAGAGCATAAAATAACAGTAGTGAAGAGTAAGACAGATGGGTGCAGCAGAATGAAAGGTATAGGGATAGCCAAATTAGATGTACAGATGCAATAAATTGAGGCACATTGCTATGAGTATATATGAAAATATCTATACAAAATTAAACCAGTTGCCACATAACTGAAATGTATAAAGTTGGCGATGGCTGTTCTAGATCAACTGAGTAATGTCAACAAGAAATATGTTCCTTCATATTTACTTGCATAAGAGCACTATCTTTGGAAAATAAAGAGTGCTCATATCAGTAAATGAACAATATAATTCAATGATTGAATACACATATATTATGGACACAGGACACACTGACCAATGTGTAAGTTGGATCATAGGTGCTTCTAGTGAAAAAACAACAAAAGTAAATAGTGCAGAACGTGATAGGTGCACCGAAAGCATATACAGTGTGCAGCTGTCACATAGGCAAACGTCCCTATAGCCCAGACTTAGTATATGTTCCTGAGTATAATGTCCAAAATAAATGGGTGTCCAAGTAACAAGCATTCAATTTTATTGACCCAGAAACTATATTACAATTCAGCTGTTCCTTTTGTTACCACTCAATTGCAGAATTGGGTTTGGATTACATAAGCTGGAAGTGGCTACCCTGTGCAGGAAGATGAGCTTGGTAGCTGTGATCACCTTGACAAGTGATTCAAATAATATTATGTGGATAGAAGTACAACCATTTGGTAACTGATCTTCTTGGTGTGCAAGGTAGGGAGGATGAAGGTGAGAGATTTAGATCAAGGCATATCTTTTCAAATTTCTCAGCAAGGTGAAGCTTTCAAATAGCTGAGCTGGGAATTTAAGGTTTTTAAGTATTTTATGAGCAGTTTGTGGATATTTTCTTGGCATTTCTGGTAAATTCTTTGGATTCTGATATCTATGGAGAACCAAAATGATGCAAGCCAGCAGAACTCACTGAAGTTTCTACAGCTGTCAGTACTTAATTTGAGAAAAAATAAGCGCTGCGGGCCTCATCAGGAAGCCACTTCAGCTTGTACTACCCATTACCCCTGCCAGCGCTGCCAATTATAGTACCAACACAACTACTGCCATCCCACACCTACAAGTGTGACAATGCAAACTATTCGGGGCCCACACACTATAAGAATGGCTTGGATGGCAGGTATCAGTCATTTTGTATGTATAGTGAATAAATAAACAGCTGTTGTTGTGCTAATCTCTAAATCAAACTGCGCCACCATGTGGCACACTGTCATAAGTGCCAGTGTTGACAATTAAGTGCCGGTGCCAAGCTCCAGAAACCATAGTCACAAATTAGGCACTGATGTCTGTATATGAAGGGTAATATATTTTGGCTTTGAAGACGGGATGATTTTCTGCAGAAGCTACTTTGAAAGCCAGTGAACACACAATCAAAGAGACATACTTGGAGAAAACCAACAATAGGTGGAAAAAGCTTGAGGTTTAAAAAACCTCATCAGAAATTGCCAACAGGAGCACCTAAACTGTAAAGAACTGGTAAGGACTTGTGGAATGGATTGAAAAGACTGAGAAAAAGATAATGGATTGAGAAAAAGAAAAATCCAGATTTTTGAAAATGGTCCCTTAAGCAGGGTCAGCCGCAAACTTTTTGCCTCCCTCTTCCACTTTTCTCACCTCGTATTTACTGATATTAGGACTCTGTGCACTTTACCATTGCTAACAGTGCAAAAGTGCTTGCGCTCTCTCCCCCAGACATGGTTATATTGATTCATACCCAATTGCATGTTCAATTTACTATAGGTCCCTAGTAAAGTGCACTACATTTTCCCTGGGCCTATAATTTAAATGCTACTAGTGGGCCAGCAAAGAGAACAGATGATGGACGCAATACTGAACAAATCAAACATTCACCTCAGTCACAGATCTGGGTTTAATCCATCATTTTTTGCACACCACTCCACCCCAGTTTGGACCCAGCCATAGGCAAATCTGTCTTGACCCTGCTCCCCATGGGAACAGTCCAGCTGAAACTGCCAGGCCAGATCCTCCCTGGAGCCAGGCTAGCTTGAATCCAGTTGCACAGTGAGCACAGGCCCCACGTCTGGGCATACCCTTCTCATTTAGGGAGAGAAAAGCAAAAAGAACAGATGATGAAACGGTGGGCTTGCAGCACTGATTGTGTGACCCACTTAAGTAGTCCCTTAACCACGTCTCAGGCCTGCCACTGCAGAGCCTGTGTCTGCAGTTTACACTGCCATGTCGACCTAGCAAAACAAACCCTTTTCCAGGCTAAAACCTTCCCTTTTTATACATATAGGTCACCTCTAAGGTGGCCCCTGGACACTCCAGAGGGCAGTGTGCAATGCATTTAAAAGGGAGGACATGTACGTTTAACTTTAGCATGTCTTGATAGTTAAAAACTCTCAAAGTCATTTTTCACTACAGCATGGCCCATCTCTCCCATAGGATAACATTGTGATTAACTTATTACGTGTAGCTTCTAATTGGGAAGAGATGATACCTCCAAGTCTGGTGTCTCTGCAAACCTAATTTAAAATGCTAACTTGTGGTGAAGTCAGATTTTAAATTACAATTCTGAAAATGGCACTTTTAGAAAGTTGCCATTTTCTTACTTTAGCCATTTGGTGCCTGCTGTCTCTGATCACATGTCTGGGGTGGGTGAAAGTTGAGTTTTCTGTATTCCTCCTAGACAGCCATACACAATGGGAGCTTAGGTGCGACGTGATGGGCCATTATGGCAGTATGGGAGTGAGGTACTGGACCCAGCCTCACTTTCACCTGAATAGGCAATTTCCTGTCCCCACACAAAGGGCTGCATAACCCTACAGTAAGCCTAAAGCCAGGGCAGGACCTCTGTGCACTTCAATGGTCTGTCTTTGAAGTCTACCCCCTTCAAAGTCCAAAATGGGTATAAGTGCTGGACCTCTGGCACAACCACTTCAGTACACCTCTGGACCTGTGGATACTCTGACAGGAAGAAAGACTCCTGTGCTGCTAAAAGGACTGTCGCTCTGCTGGACTGCCACTCTGAAGGAGCTGCTGCCTTGCTGTGCTGATATTCTGCCTGTTGCCCTCTTGCCTGGAGAGGAAGAACTGGACCTGGAATTCATCTTGAACACAGAACCCCAGAGGGAGTCAATGGGCTTGTCTTCTGGCCTCCTGATCTGAGTGTCAGGGGCATAACAGGCTCGCCAGAGCTCCTGACTCCCAAGAGGCACCATTTCACATCCTGGGCCCTTGGCAATAGACTTTGTGCTCTTTAATTCAAATGTTTGGGCTCTTCGCAAACTGGCCCATTCACTTGGAACTTAATTGCTTGCCCGGAAATCCAGCCCGAGCAGCTGCAAGTTCATACACCAAGTATTTCCACTCGTGACCTCGAGGCTCGAGTCGGGCTATCTGCGAACCCCAGCCAGCTCATTGCGCCCAACCAACCATCGCCAGCAATGCTCTCCTTGCTCCCAGCAAACTTCTTCCCCATGAACTGGACACTTGGCACAAAACTTGAGATGGTAAAACTTCAGCAGGGCTTTTCTGGGACTTTATCCCGCCTGTGCTCCATCGCGGTCAGCCTGAACTTTTGGATTTGACCGAGTCCAGTGAAACCATGTTGGTGCTTTATGCTTTTAATCACTATTTTACAATCTATTCTTCAAGAATTCATAACTCTGCCTCTACTTATTAGATTTTTTTCATTGTGGTCTTGTTTTATTTATATAATTTAGCTCTATTGTTCTAACTTCATGTGGTGTCTTTTTGTGTGATGTTCTCACTGTTTTACTCTTTGCCATGTTGCACAAATAGTTTACACATTGCCTATCAGCCTGACCATTCTGTGCTAAGCTACCAGAGGCTGAGCACAGGTTCACTGTTACTGCTTGACCAGGGCTTATATCTTGGTCAACCAAGGATCCAATTTCTAACATTGGTGATCAGTGGTGACATAAGGACTTCTGTTTGTGCAGTGCCATACAATAACTTGGTGTACACTAACAATCCACATCCAAGACCAATTCAACATTTTAATTCTCCCTAATTGGCATTTTTTATTTTGGTCCAAAATCATGTGTCCAGCTATTGGTTCTACAACTAGAAACATGGACTTTGAGCTGAAAACCTATACAGTGGCCTGGCTCAGAGATTTTTGCAAGGACATTGGGCTTCCTGCCAAGAGTGCCACCAAGAATGTGGCATTACAAAAGGTGCTAAGGGCCTGGACAGAAACTCACTCCAAACATGCTGACCACACATCTGTGGATGATGTATTGGGGCACCTTGGTATGGCTCTTTTGAGGAACCATCTGCAGTACCTGAGGGTGAATACCCTGAATTTGAATCCCAGGTCGGGGCAGGGAGCAGTGTCTCTTCCCATGGGCTATCTCCACAGGAACTAGCAGAGTGGAGGGAGAACAGAGCATTCAAACTGAAAATGGCTCAATAAAAAAGGAGGAAATTAAACTGGACATGGAGGAACAGAACACTAAAAGGGACTTAGAAGAAAAAAAGTTGTTGTTTGATCAGGAAAGGAGCCTAAAAGAGCTGGACATCAAGGCCAAACAGGTGTATTACAGCAGGACGGTGGCAGCATTCCTGCAGTACCGCAGAGAGAAGTGGGCTCTCATACCTAAGGATTTGGTGCCCAGTTATGAGGTAGAAGATGACATTGACAAATTGGTTTCTGCTTATGAATTTGCACTGAAGGTTCACAGGGTTCCTGAGGAGCACTAGTGGTGGTCTGTGAAAACACATGTCTACTCAGGAAAGGGACACACTTCTTACACTAGAGATTAGGGACCAAACCAAGTATACCCCTATGAAGGCCATTTTAATTGCCAAATTTGGGCTGACCCCTGAGAAGTATCACCAAAGATTCAGGAAAAGCCAGAAGCTCCCTAACCAATCCTGGGAAAAGTTTGTGGATTATTCCAGCACTGAATGGTTGGGCGCAGGGCACCATGGTTAGTAATTTTAATGGGTTGTACCATTTAACCATGAAAGAGCATATGCTCATTATCTGTTTTCCTGAGTTGCACCAGCACCTAGTTGACAGAAAGCTGACTGACCCCAGGAAGCTTGCTGATGAGGCGGACATCGGGGCCAGGACCAGAGTGTTCAAGAAGGTACCTGGGAGTGACCCTAGGAAGGGTGGTTCAGGTTAACCCTAGCAGAGTGAGGGGAAGGTTAAAGAGGACCCAGTCAAGTCCCAGAGTAAGGGCGGAGGAAAGGGCTCCCATGCCCCAGCTGGAAAACAGGGGACTGATTCTTGTGGGTGGTGAGCCAGGGTGTTCTATTGCCAACCCTGTTGTTTTGAGTGCTTTCAGATAGGACACACGAAGGAGGACTCTGTTAGTCCAAATAAACCACTAAATGGTGAGAACCTCTACAAGGGTAGCCAATATGTCCTTAGGGGTAATCAGTGCCCAGGAGCAAGTCATGAACCATGCCTTGATTTCCCTTAGTTTGGATATAGACTCAGAGGGTGAGCGGTGATCCCTGAGGGTGAGAGTTATCACTTCCACCAGGTGAAAGTAAATGGGGTTCCAGACACTTCTCTGAGTGATGCCAGGGATAGCCAGACCATGGCTTTGGAAAAGCTAGTTTCCCCAAAGTAGTACACTTGACAGGTGTGTAGGGTTACTGATGTCCATTGGCAAGACTTGTTCTGCCCTTTAGCACTGGTACCCCTAGAATGGGTTGGGGAGGTGACCCAGAGAAGGGTCATAGTTAGTCCCCAGATGCACATAGACTGCATTCTGGGTAATGAGTTGCCCCCGGTGTCAGGGGAACTGAGATGGGTGGCCGCCAAGAGAGCCCTGACACTTCAGTTGTCTGGTGAGACCACTTCAAATGGAGGGTGCAGGAGTCCAGATGGAGGGGCAGAGTGAGGAAGGACAGATCTTTGTCCCCTGTCCAGCCTCAGGGTACAGACCCTGGGTTGATTGGCCAGTGACAGGATACCACCTATGAACTGGCGGGATGTAGAGTGGACATAGGTTGCTACTGCCCCCCACTCTGAGACATCTCAGAGGCCATAGAAACTACAGGAGCCCATACGGTACTTCTTGCCAGTCTCAAGGCTGCAAGAGGGGTCTACCTAATATCCCCACTTGGAGTCTCCACCTAGCTGTGGATGGCCTGGGGCCTGGCTCCTGACACTGACAGCTGCCAGTGGCCTCCGTTGTTACTGTCCTTATGGGCAGAGTTCTCCATGGGTTTGGGATAGAAGTCTGATCCAAGGGGTAGAATTGGCCATATCACATGTGGGAGAGGTTCCAATTGAACAGGTTTCACATTTTGAATATTTAGTGTTAAGACTAACCCCAAATTTAAACTGAGATTTACAAGTACAAAACTAAAAATATCTTTTAATTCAGCACACTGTGAATAGATCTAACATTCCCAAAAAGACTGTATCTAAGATAGTTGCCCCAGCACTGGAAATGTACAATGCTAAGGCTTTGGAGGCAGCACTCTATGGCTCAGAAATTTGGGGCGGTGAATACCAGCATATTGACTGTTGTAGAAAACAAATTAATTAGCTCTCTTTTGACACTCCCACTGAGCACTTTATTGACTCCTGTGTACCTCTATATTGCAATCAAGAAAATCACAAAGAAAGTTTAGTGTACACCTTTGATATATTGGCACCACTTATAGTCCTTGACTGGTTTTGGAGCAATCTCCTATCCTCACTTGTATTTGTAAAATACCATAGTTGAGGTTTGTTAAAGCATTATTTGGGAAATTGGGCATGGAGAGATTCTGGATATCCCCAGAGGAATTACATTCACTCTTCAATGTGGCTTTAAAAGCTTTGTACTGGGAATATGTGTCTGTTCAAACTGTTCACAGTTGTAAAGGTTCACTGACAGAGGAGTTTATTGTTTTTAAATCAGTTCCTTTGTATGAAAGTACAATTGATGAAATTACTCCTCCACTTGCTCATAAATGGTATATTCAAATTAGATACAAATCCTTTCCTACAAGAGCCTTTTGCAACAAGTGGCCTGATGTATTACCTCTGGCAGATGGCTGTCCCACTTATGAAGGGGCTTCCGAGTCAACAATACACACATTATTCTTTTGACAGGCTTATGGATATCAAAGAGCAAAATGGATAGCACCCTTGTGTAGGAAATTGGGCAGAAAAATGACATATTAAGGCTTATAGGAGTCTCAGCACTGACATTACTAGAACTGTGCTATACTCCATCACGAGATTTCTTATATCGACTTTGATTTGACTATTGACTCTTGCAAGTGTATCTAAGCAAGAGAGTAGATAATGATACTATTTTTATCATAAAGGTGTCTTGAATACTGCTATTTTGGCACATATTCCCAGGATCTAAATGGATTGGTAGTCTGTGCCCTGCATATGTTTCTAGGGTTGAAAAGGATTGATAGTCTGAGCTCATATGAGAAATTCATGAAGAATTTCCACAGGTCTATCTGTACAGCGGAACAGGGGAATAGGGGGGCATTTTTCACATGATTAATCTGACCTTCTTCTATAATGTTTACAATTTTGATGCTGTTATGTAGAATAATTTGTCAGTCTTACTGTGTTTTTATGTGTGCTTTTATGATCCTTGGTGACCGAAATAAAGTTATTATGATGATGATAAAATTGGTATTTCCTGACCTTTAGCAACAGCTCACATTCTTGGCAAATGTGTTCTACATTTTGACAATTTTGAGGTATTATTTTCAAACAGATGGTTTTAGTCAATACAAGCTGGAGGAAATAGTTGAGGGATTAATGCTGATATTTGCCCTGCAAATTCTGCTTTTATTGACTATGCAATCTGTTCAGTGTTACTCGATAATACCACGAAAAAACTGCTTATATCAACCTGCTGATGTGGTTAATATAGTTTGGAGTTTTATCAAGATGCCATCTGTATATCCAGTGTTTGCTCAGGCTAGAAATAAAAAGGTGGGCCTATGGAGCTTTTAAGGAGTAAATATAAAGTAAGTATTACTAGACTAATAGCATGCCTGTTGGGTATCGCCATCAATACAGAAAAGGCTCACCACAGAATAGATGTTTGTTCATTAGAGGTGTGCAAGCCAGAGAACCCATGCACAAAGCTAAGCCAGAGCTGATACAGTGCTTTGACATGGCTCTTAGACCCAAAGTATGCACCATTCTTCATCAGAATTGTCATGTGATTTCTGCAAAAAAACAAATAAAATTCGCAAAATTGGAGCGAAGGTTATATCTGAGGGGGGACACAAGTTCATAATACATAGCGGGACGGGCTCGGTGGGTCGATGGGACATTGGGGTCTCCTACCCAGGGGAAGGGCAGGTTACTAGGATCGGTGGGGGCTGTCTGCGGATCGGAGGGTCGTTGAGGTATTGATGTGTAATATGTGTAGGTGGACTGAAAAAATGACAAGTGGTAATGATTTGGACATCTTCATACTGTCATTGCAACTGTCTCTACTGCTGTCTTGTTTAATAATAAAAAGTGTTTAAAAAATAAAATTTCACAAAATTGACACAAAATAAGTGATGCTTAGTAAGCCTCATTTATATAACTATACTTTAAAATGAAAACCAATTTTCTAAGCAAACAGGTCTTTGCATGCTGGGATATTCAATCCAATACTTATGATGCTAAATTTAAAACTACAACTTCCAGAATACTAAGGGGGATATTCACAACAAACGAAGATATTTATAGCTAAGCCCGTTTAGCCTGACTTTTATTATCGCTGTCTAACGCCGAAAACTATCGCCTTGTTATTGGCGTGTTGTTCACAACAAGTCGCTAGCAGGCGATAGCTTCCTGTACCGGGTCAAAAGTCAAACGATAATATTAGCGTAACAGCAATAAACATTCTCACGCTGAACGTGAAAAAAGTGGCGATGGTCCAATTAGCGATCCAAAACGGATCGCTAATCAGCACTAGGCTTGTAGTTCCCAAGGTAGGTGGGTAAAACCACTATAAAACGCCCGCTAAGCAGCCCAAACACCCAAAAAAAAAAAGCTGGAAGTTTTGAGAGAAGCCATGGAGGAAGCTGGACCAAGCACAGAGGCCAACCACAACCTCACAAACACTCAGGAGGACCATCCAGAGACCCAGGGGAAGTCCAAGTAGAAGAGGAAGATGCGGTTCAGTCAGCAGGAAAACCAGGTCCTGATTATGGAGGTGACCAAACACCAACAACAACTATTTGCTATTTGTCACCTCCACTGTGTCATTGGCAACAAAAAATGCAATATGGCAGTCCGTCGTGTCCAAGGTGAATTCTGTTGGAGAGGTGAGGAGGACAGTGGACGATTGCAAGAAGCGCTGGCATGATGTCCAGCGCAAAACCAAGTTGAAACTTGCAGCCAACCTGAAAGCAACATTGCAGACTGGAGGTGAGAGTCCAGCACCACAGGAGGAACTGGATCAGTTGGAGGAACAGGTGACCACTGTCATCAGTGAGGAGATGGTGGTTGGAGTTCCGGGAGAGGATACTGCTGAACAGGAGCAGTCACAACAGCAACAGGGTGAGTACCAACCAGGGACTGGGGGACGGGGGATATGGGCCCAATGGCACCCATGCACAATTAAATATATTGCAGTGCACACCCACAATGAATGCGGAACTTGTCACAGATCCCCTAGGCCAAGATGGCATAGACACATAACACCCTACTCAACCAATAAATAGCAAGACACATATTGGGGGCTCACAGACCTGGAACTGTGCTCTTAAAAGTCGAACAAATATAGTCCAAGTATCATTACACACCACACAATAAGGCCTACGTGAATGAGCAAAGGCACACATTTATTGGAGATGCGGCAGGCTGTCAAAAAGGCCCTCTCACCTCAACACCATGCATATGCATGTGCCCGTATGTTGGAGTTGTGTGCAAGATTGTGCATGTGCATCAAGGGTGACACAACTGCACATACACAATCTTGCACACAACCCAGACACACATGCAAAATGCTGCATGTCTGCTGACATTGTTGGTGGCATGCCCACTCAGTCACATGATCAGTCACACACACACTGCATCCTCATGTTTAGTATAAGAGAGATGTGGCCCTGTGCAGGCAATATGTATATGTGTGCTGATGAGGCAAGGGGGCCATTTAGACATCTTGCCACATCTCCAGTAAATGTGTCTGCCTGCTTGTCCATGAGATGCAGTCCTGTGTATACATTGACGGCTCGCAGTGGGAGTGCTGTGGGGCGGTGGTGCGGGGCAGTGGTCTGGGGCGGGGGAGGGTCCGGATGGGGGTAGTGGAGTTGGACACACGACAGGCTTGTGTTCGGTAAGTCAATTAATAAATCTAACTAATTTCCTTGCGCTTGTTGCATTGCCAATGCGGCGATGCAGCAAGTGCAAGGTAACTAGTTAAAATAATTTATTCACTAACCTAACTCCAGGCCTGGTATGTCCAAATCCACTACACACAATCCTGCCACTCCCCCTACCTGCAGCACTGCATCGCACCAATGCCTCACGGCACTCCCACTGTGAGCCGTCACTGTGTGTACACCACATGAGAAACCATCAATTGATTCTGCATACCAGAAACACATGCAATGTCAAGACAAAATGATCTCATAGCCTACTGGCTCAAAGGTGCATATCCCACAATGCACACAAACAGCAGACTACACACAAAACGTGATGTAATACAATGAGCAGGGTGGCAATGCCTACAACACCACAGTGCAGGGGCAATGCCTATCAAGAATGTGTCAACAAAATATGTACTGCATTACTCGTCTGTGTGCCAGACACACAGAACTACAATTTCCCTGTAAAGAAGTATGACAACCAAAGTATGACAACAAGCAGGGATAGCAAAGTTGCAACTCATAATGACAACTAGCCAAAAGGCACACTCACCCCTTAGGTAGATCTTCACACCTACACTCTCAAGTGTACACATATGCTATACAGAAAACACCACTCAAGAGCAGTCCTGATGTGAGTTGCTGTCAAGAATCTGTACCTGAGTCTGGTGAATCCACGGGAGCAGAAGGGCTGAAGTTCTGTTGGTGTATAGTTCCCAACTCCCCGACACCTCTGAACCAGAATACTCTCGGAACTCAGAAACGGGGGAGAAAGGGGAATGGGGAAATAACAAGAGAGACTGCCACTCTGGTGCCTTCGCTGCTATCCCTCAGGGGAATATCTGCACCTGTAATGACAAGCACAGAATTACTATGTCCTGAACCCCTCAGAGAACCTAATAAATAAACATCACATTAAACATCTCATTTACCTGTCTGATAGTAGATTTAGCCTCTCTCTATTCAGTTAGAAATCTAGTGCAACACTTTCTTTCTGGAGTTCAGTAAATAAACATTTTAATTGTCCTGTTGATATAATCCAAATGATTAAACTGTCTTTCTCCTCCTTTTTTAGGTATTCCTACTGAAATGGATGTAGCCTTTGAGGTTGGCAAGTATAATATATATATATATATATATATATTTCTATAACTGCTCCGCTGCACTTTTAAAACGGATCACTCGCTGGCGGGTGCTGCTCACACGGTGGTGCTCCGTGTTAACACACTGACGAAGGGAGAACCCGAAACGAGTCTGTGAAGCGCTAATAAACTGGACACAAAACCAAACCGGTGAGTGCTACTGCCTTCTTCCCGGTCGGGAGAGAGGGATTTTTGGAGCGAGATATATATATTTCTACATACATTCAAGTTGCGATGGTTGTAGAATTACTCTGCTTGCAGATATACAATTGCAGGGGTTTTAAATGCAGCAAATCTGGTAGTGCACTCTTATTCAATAGTTCAGGCAAGAAACTAATGTAGAGCAGTTAGCAAGTAATACTCTTCTAAAACGAACTTTAAAGTCTTTGTTCATCTCAGTCTTTTCCTTGGCTCTGCAGCACAGTTAGTCAATAATTAGAAATGTTGCCCCTTTTTATTATTGGCGATTCTGTCCTTCTTGTGTTAAAGATAAGCAGTCATTAGCTGGACTGTTCCATAAACTTAGTTTGAGCGCTACTCTTTTAATTAACTGGTATCCTTCTGAAGAAAACTGCCCCGATGGAAATGTCTGCGCAAGGACTGGCGCTGAATTCAAACTACTTAAGCAAATAAATAATCTCACCAGCGGTAACTCGACTCTGCGATGCTTCAAAAGCCTTGAACACCTCGCTGCTACTGGAACTCAGAAAAAATTCAATTTACTGAAGAGAAAAATGTTGTCACTGAGAAGCGCAGTTCAAAACCAGCCTCCTCTGAAAATATGACAGTTGAAGAGCACAGAGCTGCTGAAGCGCGCGAGCAAGAACAGAGCGACTGTCAGGCTGAAGGGAGGAAAAACACTAGAACGCTAACTCCCAGTGCATGCCCTCCATATTGGGTGTTCCCTGGCTGATAAGCGTCTTGCCACCAATTACTCTCCATGTAAAGGGTGAAAGCGCTAGCCTGGAAACCCTCCCAAACATACGATCTGGACATTTTAGCACTGAACTAGGGAAAATCTGATCAGACCTGAAAGTTGCACACCACAACATTATGTGCATGTAAACCTATCTGTTTGTTAAGTCAACGGTGTCAGTGAACAAATATGTAGTCATGGTTGTCATCACCTACACGCAAAGCCATGCTTTGAATAATCTGAGCCAGGACAGCATGTTTCATCCATGTGAACAGCTGTGTGGCATATACACAAACACACATCACCCTGTCATTTGCAACTGTTGGCAGGCTGGTGGTTACAATGTCTGGACACCACAAATACGCAATAGGAAATCCACAATCACAAATCCTGGCCCACTTACACACTGCACGTGGTGTCACCGTTGACGGTAATGTGTGTTGACACTGTCTGTCCATCCAGCAACAACCATAGAAACTCATGCAACACCATACTCACAATGGGTAAGCCAACAGGAGTGCAGTAAGCAATGCACGCAAGACAAATCACAATAGACAAAGTGTCCTGGATGCACACATGTACAGCATAGTGCAGCACACATTTAAACAGCAAATAGGCCTTAGTAGCTAATGCGCATAAAGGGGACTCTACTCACCCATAACTAATCTCGCTACTAACACAGGCACGTGTGCACTACCCGGCAAAGATGCGGGTCTGTGAGCTACACTCACAAGGCAAGGGACAGTGCATGGCGTATCGCATGCCCGCCCCCAAACGTCTCAACATGGTGCAGGCCACGTCACTGAGGTGGCTGAGTGTGGACCACATCCTTACAGGAGCAGGTCATACTATGACACATCCTCATGTACATACAACCTCTGATGTAAACAAGACATCTGCTGATAATAAGTCCCAACGCTGTCAAATACACATATATACCCCAGGTTGCTACATCTCAGCATTGTCAATGCACAGAATTGAAGGCTCACTGCCTGAAAGGGATAAGGGGTATTATAAATAAAGATGAAATGTGCGAGTATCCCACAATGTAGCACACACACATCTAAGTCGAAGCTCGTCAACATGGACTACAATGTGGGACAAATTGCATCACTTCCACAACTGAACAGAGGACACAATTGGTACTGCTTGTGTGTGTAAACTTGCCAATCACATTTGTCATTGCTGTAAAATGTTAAATGACAATGTACGAGTACAAGCTCTAATCCGTGATGTAGTAGAAAAAGTCTATAATCCGCTAAAAATAGGCATCTCCTCCCAAACAGTCAGAATGTACATTGTCATGCAGTCCGTGTAAACACATCCAATACATGATCACACATGAAACACATGGTTAAAATGCATGTCCCCTTTACATTGCAGAGGGAGATACATCACCTTCTGAACAGCAGCCTGTCCCACTCTTCACTGATGAAGAGAAGGAATTGGCCACCATCAACACGGACACCCTCCAACAGCTGCTAGGCTCCATCGGCACCACATCTCCAGGAACAGGGTGACCCAGTTGCATCGTGCAAACCTCAGCCCCTGCACAAACCACACAGCAGCAAGCACCTACCAATCAATCAAATAGCCTTTATTTCGACAATGTCATAAAAGGGTACATAATCAGTATAAGAACACTTTTCAAAATTCATAATTAATACCATAAAAAAAAGAAAACATTTACAACTCATTATAAAAATTGGTTAAAACCATCTGATCAAAATCCATTAGTTCCATGAAATTCAATTTTCTACAAGTTAGCATTGAATATCAACTAATTTGCACCGCTTAAGCCACATGGCTAAGAGATATTTGGAAATTGCAAATACTATGGGGGCCGCTGTGTCTGACTTTAGAATTCTATAAGCATGTTGGTATTGCTTAAACCCCAAGTTTCTACACGGTGGTACCAGCCAAAATCTCCTGGAATTCTTATATGCCGGGCAGAAAAAAAAGACATGAAGTTCGTCCTCCACGCCACAGATGCAACCCGGGCATGAGATGTCCGGGGATGCTGACCACTTACTAGTGCGGACTTTGAGCGGAAGAGTGCCAAGTCTCCACTGTATGTAGAGTTTCCTGGCAAGAATTGGATATACAATATCCATAAAGTTTTCAAAGGCATAACCATTTTTAAGATCAAGGAAAGAAGTGGTTAGTGAGCCCAGTGTTGCGGCACACAAAGTGGAACTAAATCTATGCTCCTTGTAAATCCTAGTAAGGTTTTTTCGCGAGATCTCACTGCACGCTTTTCAGTTCCTGCCTGCTTGATGAATACTAGCCAATGGATCTTTCTTACCCCGTTATAGGTAAGTAACTGTTTTAGTTCCTCCCTATAGTTGGATAGTTCAGGCGTTGACCAGAGTCTGTGCCAGAACCTTAGGGGTTTGATCCCTAGTTCATCTTCGATTGGGTTTAATCCCAAGTCCAACCTTAGGGGAAGGGTAGGTGTACTTTGCGGAAGGGACAGCAATTGTCGCATAAATTTAGTTTCAGTTTTGGCAATTGCTGTTATCTTCGTGTGACCCCACAACTCCCCGCCATATAGGACTGCTGCTCTTGCTTGCACTTTGTATATCTCAAGGGCGGGACTCACTGGTTTCAGTGGTGAAGTATTTGATACCTTGATTATACCACCCGTCAGCTGTGCAAGTTTCAGTTGGGATTTAGCCATTTGGGGGCCCCATGACATATTTTCTTGTAGTAAAACCCCAAGATAGGTGGAGGTAGTTACCCTTTCCAAGTTCCCTCTGCCCAAGGTCGGATTCGAACGTGTGGATGCCGCTGGATTAAATATCATGTATTTAGTTTTATCGACATTAATCTCTAGTCCTCGCAGGCTGCAGAAATCCCGAAAGCCATCCAGTGTCCGTTGAATCCCCATGGGGGACTTGGAGAGCAGGAGGGTATCGTCGGCAAACATGATTGCGGGTACCCTCCTACCCGCCAATAGTGGAGCATCATTATTTGGCACCTCGTTCAGAAACGGGATTAGGTCGTTAACATATAGGCAGAAGAGGGTTGGGGCCAATACACAGCCCTGCCTCACCCCTCTTCTAACCGGGAACCTAGGGGACAGTGCACCATTCCTCCCACACCTAACCTGGGCAAAATTCTCATCATGGAGCCTTGTTAGTATGTTCAAAATTTGAGGTGGAACACCCATATCCCGCAGCACAGCCCACAGTTTCCTCCGTGGTACAAGGTCAAAAGCGGACCGAAGGTCCACAAACACCATATATAAACTGCCTCCCTCCATCTTAACAGTTTTCCAGTATAAAAGGAGCAACCGGAAGATCTGATCCATGGTTGAAGTATTCTTTCTGAACCCCGCCTGGAAAGGACTCAGGACACCATGGTCCTCCATCCACTCCAGGAGGTGGTTCAGAACAAGTCGAGCGAAGATTTTTTGTGGCACATCGACAAGGCTGATAGGCCTGTAGTTGACTGGAAGCAGAGGAGAGCCCTTCTTAAAAATCGGGACTATCTCTGCACCCAGCCAAGTACAGGGAATCTCCATACCGCCCAATATGGCATTAAACAGAACTAGGAAATAGGGACCCCATATCCCAGGTTGCTGCCTAAAGAGATCAACGGGGAGTTTGTCGAGCCCCGGGGCCTTTCCTGCTGCAAGTTTGCCAATTGCAGTGGTCATCTCACTTAAAGTAAATTCTAGGGCCTCATCCTCGCTGGAAATGGCTGCCAGAGGCAGGGCAATGTCCATACTCTGCTCGTCCTTATTAAGGCCCGTGAAATGGGCTTCCCACACTGATGGTTCAATATTGGGTTCCACAGCTGATTTCAAATCCCCTATTCCTAAATTAACTAAAGACCAAAATCTTCGTGCATCCCTGGATTCCAGAGCGGCAGTTAGATTGGACCACCTTTCCGTATCACACTCCTTTTTGGCATCGGCCATAACCCCTTTATAGTGTGATCTTAATTCTCTAATTCTCACTCTGTCACTCCCAGATTTTACTGCCAGGAGTAGCTCTGCCTTAGCCTTTCTGCACGATGAATTGTACCAGGATGAGGCTGGGGTTATATATTTCCTCCACCTACCACCACGGCTGTCTTCCTGGACCTCCAGGACCCGCACCTGGCATTCCAACGCCGTATGTTAGAGGTCCAGCAAGAGATGGCTCATCAGGTGCAGGTGGGGTTTGACAGCCTGGCGGCCAAAATTGATTCCGCAAGTGGGTGTCTGAGTTCTATCCGGGACCACCTCAAAAACATCACCGACGCCCACAGTCCGCTCAATGCCCTCCAACACTCTATGGATGACATCGCTGGAGTCCTGACTCAGAGACAGGAACACCTGTCTAGTCAGAGTCCAGCGATGGCAGCCAGGAGTTGGCCCGCATGCATAGGCTAATGGAGAACATGGAGCGGATGCAGGCGGAACTAATGGCTGCCACGGCTGCACACCGGCGAGATGCAGCTGGCATTTTTCATGCCCTGCAGATCATCATCACTGCATTGCTGCAGCAAGGTCTGGTGCAGATTAATGCTGCTGCTGCTGCTGCTGCTCCTACATCCACATCTCCGTCCCCTGATGTATTAGTGCCTCACAGTGCTACAGCCAATATACCACCACCCACAATTGAGGCACATGAAACACCAGAGGGCGAAGATGTGGATGATTCTGCCTTTTTGCAGAGAAGGAAGCGGTAGCATTCATCCATGCCAAATGGCCAGTTTCAACTTGGTTCTGGGCTCAGCATCATGTCCCCTAATATCACCTTCCACTGTCCCCCGAAACACCCTGTGACACTCACCTTGGACCACAACATGGCCTGCCATTTTATTTTCTGGTTACCAATGACACAGCAATCAGCCTTCTGACTGAACTCTTCCTCATCCTTTGGACTTCTCAACCCTAAAGGACTCTGTACGGCCCTCCACTGGGCATCAATGTAATGTGGGGATTGCATGGCCAAGTACTGGTCCAGTCTCCAACCATGTTGACAGACATTTGAATAAATATTTCAAAGTAACACGGTTGTCTGTCTTCCATGACCAATCCAGTATTGCAGTTTGTCAAAACGTAGGAGCAGCTAATCCAAATGAAAGTACACCCAGGGAAATGACACAAAAGTACAGTTTTCACTGTGATCTAGATGGCCAGTAAGATGAACGTGTATGTGTGAACTAGCTGTGCCCCCATTGCTCCAATACAACAATCTATCAAGATCCCAACTTAGGCCAACATCCATGAAGGCAATAGGAATGTATGTAAATAATTCAAAGTCTGTTGCAGGACACAAGTAGTGTCCCCCATTACTATTGCAAATAGAATATCTATTGGCATATCTGCTCACTAACTACAGGCTAGACGAAGCCTGTTGTGATGGTGCACATTTGATGTCACAACCCAAGATGATGCACACCATATACACATTGATGAAGATACCTAAGGGCAAATGTCTACCACCCACTAATTGAACCACAATGTCTGCCTCAGTGAAGTAGAGTTAGCTATAGGGACTCACACCAAAATGTAAGGCGTCTGTTGGCCCCTTCCTGTGGATGTACAATGCTTACTGACATATGAACACTCACTTGCCGTGACCACTGTGAACGGATAGGGCAATGTGACAATGGATGTGTGTTGTACTGCACTGAGCATACAGTCCTAAGCAGAGCAAAATCTTCAAGGGTGGCATCACTATGAGCCAATGCCAAAAGGTAACAGCTGGGAGAAGTGGCCGTAACACTGGCACTACAGGGAGCAATGTAACATTTTCCCACCTGTGTGCAGCAGAACTGTTACCAGGTACAAAAAATATAACATTGCCTAAATCATGACTTCATAATATTTGAGATTCCTCAAAGGCATTTATGAGAAGTAAAGTCAGTACATCTAACGGCAGTACTCCTTGATGCCAGTTGTGAGTACTTGAAAACGCTAACTCATTACTTACTCTCAGATGACTCACGTGAATCATGCCCACTGTACTGCCATATGCACTTTTCAATTGACCCACGGAAATACTCATACTGGCATGTCCTTGAGGATCAGCCTCCATGCACAGAACCATGTATATAAAATGAATCTGACACATGTGCACTACGCAGCAAGTGTGCCAAGGTCTGTGCAATGTAGATGGACTATGTGCATGGAGCATGTGAGATGCTGGGCAATGACGCAATCTGTGGGATCCTGTGCATACATCCATCTCCATGATGAATAACAGTAGCTATTACAATCTCCTCTCAATGCCATGCCCCTACCTTGTGTTGTAAAAAGGCAACAATGTGCTGGCCAACTCCTTGAGTCACACTTAAGATGTAGAACTGCACAAATGACTGCCCCTAGACTAATTCCTACTTGCCCCACTGTTATCCATGCAAGTTTACTGTGCCCACATCCAAGGTATCCTGTCACAAACAATCCTGCTAACTAACATGTCATGACCACATGGAGAGTTCAGTTATGAGATTACATGCATACAATCTGAAAATTAACACTCAACCATATCACCACTGACATAAGTGCAAGCAGAATTGCAAAAGAGTGAACATTTATTATAACATTAACAAAATCATCTCTACTAAACTGTCTATATTCATAACTACTACTAAGATGAAATAAACTAACTAGAATTAAGAGAGAATTTACCTAAACTATCTACCCTAACTGATCCTAAACACGCAAGACATATCAAAAACAGCCCCTTCCCACCCTTAAGGCACATCACAAAACAGGACAAAGACATCTAAGCTATACATAAACTAACATTTAAGCTAAACAAAGATATACATTTTTTGTATCTTTTTTTAAATTTTGTAGAAAAACATCAACCCCCCACCCAAAGGAAAAGGAAACTTATACCCAATTACAATACCATAATAAAATCTAGAACTATCTTAAAATCTAACAC
Source organism: Triturus cristatus (assembly GCF_964204655.1). Lineage (NCBI taxonomy): Eukaryota > Metazoa > Chordata > Amphibia > Caudata > Salamandridae > Triturus > Triturus cristatus. The sequence goes on from NC_140585.1 coordinate 602,818,166, forward strand.
TAACTATACTTAACCTAAACTAACACTACCTAACACTTAAAATACTTACCTAATACTAAATAAACTATAAGATAAAACTTTGGGGGATGGGGCACAACGTGGCCAGACACTATGGTATTCCCAGGTGTTTTTTAATGTTCGAGAGCTGCCTTGTCTGCTCTGCCATTTTCCTCCTCAACTGTGCCAGCATCACGTTATTGTCCATGATCATTTTTTTTCCATGGAGAGTAAATGGCATCACCTGATCCGCTGGTGCAGGTGGGATTGTCCCTTGTATGGGGGTAGTAGTAGAGGGATGGGACACAGACAGTACAGGTTGGGATCCACCACTGACGGAAGAGGGGCCTGGGTTGGGCTGTGTGCCACTGGGTTGTCCACGTATTGAGAACCCAGACAATGCTTTCCATGTACCAGCGGCACGTTCCTCCTAGTACCTACGTGCCATGTTGCGGTACCCATTGCTGACTTTCTTTATATGCTGGTACCACTCCTGCCTCACCTGGAAGGCCTGTACCTCCACTGGCATCATGTTGACTGTAAAATATGAACACTGTGAAATTGTGAGTCATTCATCCTATGTCAATGTTCTCCATCCAAATACATAATACATAATACAAGATCACTTCAACATGGGTGCCTACACTCTAAAGTAACTGTGAAGTCAGAGAGTAAGCATGACAACTAAAAGTGGGATCCTGGATCATTGACTACATGCTGGGGAGACTGACATGTATGGCATAGGACATGTTCTGTTACAAACAATTTAGACTGACAGGGGGATATTCACTAAGAAGTGGCAGTGAGAGGAGTTAGGCTTCTTGGCTTAATGCCTCTCTCTGCCACTTTGTAAATGCAAGGCTGCACGATATTCACAAGGTTATGTTGCAGCCTTGTGTTTCCACCTGTGATAGCGCTAACTTTCACAACTTAGCGACAATGCAGGCACCCTTGCACCAGAGTGCAAGGGTGTCTGCAAGCAGGCATGTAGATTTATGCACAGGAAGGTGTCTCTTCCTGCACATGTACAAAACAGAAAATACCAGTTTGGGACTGACATGTCTTCTGCTTCATACAGCAGACATGGAAACACGTTGGGTGGCTGAACACTGACTTGTACATGAGGTGCTGTACCTCGCTCCACCACTAATTCACAATAGGTGACGCAATGATGTTTGAAAGTGTGAAACATCCTGTACTCTAAATTGTCACTCATGCATGTCCTTGATCCGCTAATAGCACACCGTATTAAATCAGAATACTCAGGCACTTACAACACAAACTGTTACAATGCAATCACCATAGTGACGGCACCCTGGAGTCATGATGGTTATAGTGTTGTTATGTGTAATGTTTTCTCACAGATAGCGTTCAAGAGGCATGAATTGTGAACATATTATGGAACTGCAATAATCGCAGAGCTAAAGCATGCCAGAGGAATGCATGTGAAGTAATGTCACAAATTGAGACAGATGAGCTTGTACACCTGATCCAGAGTCTGACATGAATTACCCCAAGGAGACCAGCAATCCTAATTCAAGACATGATGAAATTTTTCATTAATTCTGTGTATCACTGTCCTGACTGGAGGGGCTTTATTAACCACCACCTTTTTCCTATCTTTGTTCCACTTTTATTACTTCATAAGGGACATAACGCCTCCAAAGTTAGATAAAAACATATTGCATTACGTGTTGCACTCGTAATAGTGTCTCAGAAAGGTAATGACCAGGAGTATGATTGTAATAGTTCCCAGATTTAAACAAAGCCTTCAGTTAATATCCTTCTTATCGTCTGCCTTAATGTTATCGATAGGGACACGTCCCCTTCTTAGCTGCTAAAATTATTAGTTCACGCCTTTCATTAATTGGGCCTCCTGTGAGGTCCGCTATCGTGAAGGATTCACATAACACTCAGCGAATAACCATCAAGTCTTGAATTAGGATTGCTGGTCTAATATAAAATAACAGGATATATGCTTGCAAAAGTTGATATATTGCATCAAGAGATTTATCAAAGTCTTGAAAAAGATGGTTTAAATTTGTTATTGCCATCGAAACGCGTTGACGCAACTTTATACACAATTCGGTGTCTGACTGGTTCAATAGATACTTACTGAGGAATGGGTATCAAGTACCAGTCAACTTTTGCTCTTCACAAATGTGTTTAAATCTATGACAAATTTAAGTGTCTAGTGTTTTCTCTCGAGGTGTTTGGTGCATCCATACTTTTGATATTTGTTTTTATCTATAGAAGTAGCATACTAGTATATGCAATTGTTTTCTTTATGGGAGATATTTTGTTAAGGTATTGCTTATGTGTATTGTGCATTTATGCAAATGATTTTAAGCAAAACAAAAAAACTTTTTACTGTATAATTTTAAATAAATTTTGTATTGATTTATATTGCTGGCTATTTTGCTGAGTTCATTGTTTGGTCTTCGATTCTTCTGCTCTCCTATTTTTTCATTATATCAAACAACAATGTCTCAGAGTGGATGTCATTTGGGGATCAAATGTGAAAGGCAAAGTCGAGTTGCTAAAGAATCAATCAGCGTAGGGCAAAACACAGGGAGACAAGTATATGTGGGATATTCTGTATTTTAAAACATGTTGCACATATTCAACATCATATGTACAATCAAAAGGAGAACAGGCACTGCGTTACATTACTGGAAATGTAATCAACAGGATACTGTGCACAAGTGCTCGTGAGGTTTGTGACGGCGCAAGTGACACGTGAAGTGGTATATACAGCGGTAGTGAAAGGCGCAACAAAGAATGAAGTAGTACAATAATTTTTACAGAATCGGGACAACCAACAGTCAATGGTAGGTAAATTATAATAAACAATGAGTAGGATGTCCATAATGAGGGGGCGCCAGGATTTACGCTGTTGAAGTCGACTGCGTTTCGGCCTGTAGAAATCTAGGCCATCATCAGGACTGGGTACATACAATTAAGGGCATTGCTAGGGATGGAAGGGAATCGAATCACAAAAATGGGAGTGGACCACGGAGAAACAGAGGAGAGGTCAAGTAAAAAGGAAACCGCTCAAGGTTCAGAGAGCGCGCGCAATGGTGTGGGATGGATGAAAGGACACGAAGTGATAGAAGAACGTTGGAGACTCCACGGTGGCATGTGGTGTACGGCAAGGTAGGGGAAATCAGAAGTAAAGGGCGGGGTGTAGTGAAAGTAACGACGGGTTAGATGGGTGGGAGTGGGGCGGAGGTGATTCAAGAAACGATTAGTGTGAAGCGCATGGAGAGGGCCAGGTGATGGGGAAGAAGGCTGGGCTGCCCGAGTGAAGGCAACGTGAGGTGAGGTGTGCCGAGTCCTACGGGTTGTGAGCAGGTCCGGGGGGAGGAAGGGGGAAGGGAAAAGAGTGAGGAGTGGAGGTGAACGAAGGGGAAAGGGTGTGAGAACGGAGGAGAGGGAAGGAAGGGATCTGTTGGAGAAAGTTAGCGAGGGAGGCGGTGGCGGTGGGATACAGCTGGGGTGGGAGATGGATGTTTACCGACAAGGGGAGAGGAAGTAAAAGGTAAGGCGGTGCGATGAGTGCGTGAAGGGAGGAGGAAACTGGAACGGCAGACTTACTGTGGTGGAGAGCGGTAGAAGAATGCAACCGGAGGCCGCCCGGAGTACTCGGCAATCTAAATACGGGTCCCGGGTATGGTTTGTTAGATTGCTGAAAGGAAAGGAAGGGAGGTGAGAAAGGGAGGGGGGGTTATTTGAGGCGGTGTAATCAAAAAACTTACGCAAGTCGGCAATCCAGAACCCACTGTATGGGTAGCCTGAAGGGAAAAAATGGAAGGGAGAGATAAGGGCGGGGGTCCACATGAGGCAGTGGCAAAATTGGCCAGTGGAAAAGCGCAATGAGCTCCCTCGCTAACTTTCTCCAACAGATCCCTTCCTTCCCTCTCCTCCGTTCTCACACCCTTTCCCCTTCATTCACCTCCGCTCCTCACTCTTTTCCCTTCCCCCTTCTTCCCCCCGGACCTGCTCACAACCCGTAGGACTCGGCACACCTCACCTCACGTTGCCTTCACTCGGGCAACCCAGCCTTCTTCCCCATCACCTGGCCCTCTCCATGTGCTTCACACTAATCGTTTCTAGAATCACCTCGACCCCACTCCCACCCATCTAACCCGTCATTACTTTCACTACACCCCGCCCTTTACTTCTGATTTCCCCTACCTTGCCGTACACCACATGCCACCGTGGAGTCTCCAACGTACTTCTATCACTTTGTGTCCTTTCATCCATCCCACACCATTGCGCGCACTCTCTGAACCTTGAGCGGTTTCCTTTTTACTTGACCTCTCCTCTGTTTCTCCGTGGTCCACTCCCATGTTTGCGATTCGTTTCCCTTCCATCCCTAGCACTGCCCTAAATTGTATGTAACCAGTCCTGATGATGGCCTAGATTTCTACAGGCCGAAACGCAGTCGACTTCAACAGCGTAAATCCTGGCGCCTCCTCATTATGGACATCCTACTCATTGTTTATTATAATTTACCTACCATTGACTGTTGGTTGTCCTGATTCTGTAAAAATTATTGTACTACTTCATTCTTTGTTGCGCCTTTCACTACCGCTGTATATACCACTTCACGTGTCACTTGCGCCGTCAAAATCCTCACGAGCAGTTGTGCACAGTATCCTGTCGGTTACATTTCCAGTAATGTAACGCAGTGCCTGTTCTCCTTTTGATTGTACATATGATGTTGAATATGTGCAACATGTTTTAAAATACAGAATATCCCACATATACTTGTCTCCCTGTGTTTTGCCCTACGCTGATTGATTCTTTAGCAACTCGACTTTGCCCTTTCACATTTGTTCCCCAAATGACATCCACTCTGAGACATTGTTGTTTGATATAATGTACTGCCCCAGTCTCGCTGTGGTTTACGGGCTACCTCCTGTAGTCTGATACAACACTCCTTTTTTTCATATCTGTGATTTGGGTGAGAAAGTATAATGTGTGAATAATTTGCTTCCGGTTATTTTGATATCCAACGGAAACTTTTGTTTTCACACATACTAGTTGTGTGATACATTCACCAGGCCCCATTGCTACACACAACATGATGTAATACATGCTCTGTGTACAAATGCATGGCTGCAGATCACACACAGCAGTTTCACAGATGTTGGTGGTGTCTGACACTCTGGAGGCATCTGAATTACTTAGAGCATTTGTTCCTATCTCAAACATTGTCACACAGAGACTATGTTCAAGGGCAGCGTAGGTAACGCACCGCACTTAATGATGACATCAATTAATACACTTCCTCTAGGCCAGCACACAGGTCACAGTAACAATGCCTTTGGATTGTTCATGTATAGTCACCCTTCCTGTACACAGACAATATTAATCCTGCACACGTTTTTAAACATGGACAACAGCGTGTGCCACACTGCATAAAAGTTTATTTCTTACAGTATTCATGAATAAATGTATACTTTCAATTTACCACACTGTAGGCCACCCATGATTCCCACACCGTCCAACAGGTTGCCCTCCCGGGCCATGCTCTCCTGCCTGCGGTGCTTCCACTTGTGCACAGTGCAGTCTACTCCATATACAAGCTTCATCTGCGCACACACTCACTCCCACATCTGCTTGCGCATACTGACAGGGTATCCGGCCAGGATACGTCCTCCCCTCTCCACCATCAAGGGCAGGAAAAACTTTATCATCTAGAGGATAGAGGAAGCCACCCAAAGCCCCCTCTGACATCCTTCCCTCCCTGCTCACACCCACCATCTCCCTGCATGCACCTAACCACACTTTAACAAAATGTAAATAACCCTAGTATATATCCCCTAAAACTACAAATAAAGTTAGCTACCCCAAAACAAACACCGGACAAGTTTGAGAACAAAATACAATAAAACACGTAAATACAGGAACACAACACTTCACAGGGACATAATCGACAGGACACTGGACACAGCAACACACTCCATCTCTCAGAACTGCAGCACACACCACCAAACACCTCCAACACTCTCCAGAATCACCAGCAACGTGCGCAATAATGAAACAGAAACTGCACAGCACTCCTCCATGAGACCAGAAGCATGCTGACATCACTTCGTGTGTATTTGCGGCCCGTTTTTGACTTAGCGATTAATTTCTTCACGCAAGTAGGGTTTTGGGTGACATTCCGTATGGATCAATGTGTTTTGCAATGTATTTTCCATCGATCACATGCAAAAAATGATTGCATTTTCGCAAAAGCTTGCAGTTTTACATGCTAAGTGCACCTTCTTACACAGATGATTCTTATTTTAATGTAATATCATTGTTAATTACAAATTCTAACATGTTAATTATAATTTACCCCAAATGATACCCTACTGTTCATAATTTCCCCCAAATGACACCCAAATGTTCATAATTTCCCCCAAATGGTGCCCTAAGATTCATAATTCACTCCAAATGACACCGTATTATTCATTATTAACCCCAAATGACACCCTAATATTCATATTTATACCACTAATTGCACCCTAAAATTCAGAACTGACAAAAAAGGACACCATGATATTCATAGTTTACCACAATTCAGATCCTAGATGTAATTATTATCCACAATGTGACACTTAGTACATTCGAATTTCAAAATATATTTGACACCCTGACATGTTTAGTTTATGACTTCTGTCACACTGATCAGCATATCTGTTCAGAGGTGACAGGTCCACCATCATTTGCTATTTGAGATGTTGGATGTACTCATGCAGATGAAAAATATGCACACGGGGTATGTGTGTAGTATTTTATTATTTATATACACTGTGCTTTGGTTCAATTTGAGGAGATATATGATTGGTAAGGACAGTCACGATGTGACGTGCTCATGTGAAGAAATTGTCTGTGATTCGTCTCCTTCCGGCTGTTCCTGCTGCAGTAGCTGTGGGGTGTGTTCCACCTGCCTCATCTTCCTCATCATCCGGAGCATCGTACGGAGCATCTGGCACTTGGATCCATAGGGCATTGGTGCTTACACAAATATTGTGCAATACACAACATGCTATGATCATCTTGCAAACAATTTATGGGCTGTGAAACAGTCTTCCACCTGTGATGTGAAGGCAACGGAAACGTGACTTTAGCATGCCAAATGTGCGCGCCACAATGCCCCTGGTGCATACATGGGCCAAATTATACTGCCTCTGGGCCTGGGTGTTGGTGGCTCTGAGGTGTGTCATCATCCATGGGGTGAGTGCAAATCCTTGATCACCTGTAACATGTAATGGACAGATTTGTCAATTAGTAGTTATGCATGCTGTGTGGCCACGGTTAATATTTTTGTGGTGTGTGGTTGTTGCTAGTTTGTGATTTATCTTTGCCCTGTGTGGCTTCTGGATAATTGAACAGCATCACTGCAAATTACATTGCCTACCAGATGCTCTTACCTCCCCCCAAACATATTCACTTGTGTGTATGGAACTGTTGCATTACTGCCACTCCAACAGTGCACCAATGTCAGGCCTGTCTGGACATGTCCACAAGACTGGCACATGCACAAGCAGGCTCCCAGGCTCTCATACCATTTTACCCTGCCACACATCCACACTACTCACAGTCAACACCAGGAGAACGTTTAGATGTCAATGGGCCACAACAGACACGGCTCACGTTCTGTTGAGCCGCTACCACTGTACTATCCACAATGCACAAAAGATATCTTTTCAGGTACAGACATGTCACAAGGCAACAGTCTGCTGCACCCTCATCTGCAGGGCACAGAGAGGGTGTGAACACTTAACATTCACCATCAACGTCATCACACACCACATCATCTACTCCATGGGCTAGGTAGTCATCCATCATCATAGACTCCACCTCATATACCACAAGTACTCAAAATCCATTTACCTCTGCCAGATGCTTGCTAACATCGAACTGAGACAACTCTTCTCGACACTGATCCACAAGGCAGGGCACACCTTTGACACCATCTTCATATGTGGAAACTGCGTCCACTTCATCAACACCACTCAATGCCCATGTTGTGACCTGCACAGCGTACAGTTCCTTGTCATGTAACACCATGACACACAAACACACAGCAGGTACCATGCAGACTTACAGGAGCTGAGTCAATATAGATCTGTTACTTTACACCAGCAACAGCAACAGCCACACCGCTGCAGGCAACACCAACAGCGCAGTCAAGATTTTTGTAACATGTATAGACTAATGCACATACACACTTGCCCAAATATGCAACTCCTATATACAGCGTGCTATGAATGCCACATCGTTAACATACAACATCGAAGCTGACAGATGCATCTGCGGACGCGTGGAGTAGAACTTTACCTACAGGAAGGTGAACATTGGACATCACCACCTACCAGGACACCTAGCTCATACTCTCCCTCAAGAAGGCACCACCACACACCAGACTGGTGTCGCAGGGATTATTGCTGCAAGTTGCTACATGGATCTTCAACAGTTGGTTGGTGCTCTACGAAGAGGGGACATTAGTCCTCCTCCTCCTGTCCACACCATCGGCATGTGGCAACACCTGGTGGGCCACCGTCTTTGCCAGCCAAACCCACAACAACTATAGATACATAGGCATAGTACTTGACTCCTCCCTCTTCATGTACAAACAAGTCTAGGCAGTGGCCTGCAGATGCTTCAACAGGCTCTGCATCATCCATGCTGCCTTCACATGCTTCACACACCACGTCAGATGGGACAGTTAACAACGCTGTCTTTGCCATCAGGCTGGACAACGGGAACACAATATATTCCCACTTGGACATGTCTGTACTCTGCACAATTGAGACTATCCAGCACTCCACTGCCACCTCTCACCTCATTTGCTGATGTGTGGCAGAGGGGCTATGCCTTTGGTGATGGTTTGTCTACATGGCTGTCCCCAGTTTCCACAGTTACTTGTGTTGTTGTGTCTGTTAGGTGAGCTTGTAAATTGGCATGTTGTGTGTGAGTTTTGTACGTGTGCATACTCACAGTTATGTGTACTATGATTGTGTAGTTGAGGTTTGTTTTCAGTTAGGACTTACCAATGAGAAGTGCATTTCTATATTTGCCATCCTCAAAGCGCTGATTGATTATGGACTGGCGGAATATGTAGGAATCATGCACACTGCCTGGGACCTTGGCTACAACATTGGTGAACATGGCCCAGTGATCCACTATTGCCTGCACATTGATGGAATGTGTGCACTTTCTGTTCCGGTATATGTGTGCAGTGTCAGCAGGAGGCACAAGTAGGACATGTGTACAGTCAATTGCCCCCAAAACATGCGGGTAGCCAAATATGGCGTAGAACCCTTGCTTGATCTCCAACTGTTCCTGCGCAGTATTGGGGAAGTGAAGGTGTTGTGGTATCAGGCTGTTGATGCCAACCAATACAGTTGTGACGAACTTTGACAGGAATGGCTGTGAGACTCCTCCGACTCTGGCAGTTGTTGGTTAGAATGTACCAGAGGTCAACAGGTGCAGCACAGCCAGCAGTTTTGTTTGCGGAGGGATGTTGGTTTTTCCGCTGTGTTGGTGTTGTCAGCCTGTGGGCTATCGATGTTAGTATGCGGAGGATGGCTGTCCTTTTGAGCCTGTAGTGGGCTATGACATCCTCTGGCATAGATCTGTGAGGCTGATGCGTCTGCGATTGACATGCTGTCTTATTCTGCGCAGCCTCGGCGGTGGTCCGGGAGAGTGTGGCGGTGGTTGTTGTGGCCCTCTTGGTACTCCAATCGGCATGATTAGTACCTACATGGCAGCAGTGGGTATTTCCCTTATATACAGCTAATTTTCACCCCTGTTAAGACCTGATTTTTTCAGGTCTTAAGTTCCTGCCGCTAACGTGCCTTAGCGACAGTTTTTGTATCACATCGCCGGTCATGACCATCGTTGTGAATAGGGCGATGTGGTGTTAGCGTGACTTTTAGCAAGGGAACGCCTACATTGCATATCATTAGCGATAAATATTGCTAAGGTATTATGCGATGTTGAAATAGGTCGCTAACGTAAAAAATATGTTGCTAATTACTGTTTTTGGTAGCTTGTGAATAGTGCAATAAAAAAACTTGCCACTTTATTGGCAAAAAAGTGCCGCTAAAGCGGCAATATTGGCTTGTGAATATGCCCCTAAGTGCTCCTAAGTGCTGTTTCTTAAGGACTTGAATTGACTAACGGTGTCACATGCTGTTGGTCCACTTCCCTTGTTCGCTTTATATAGTACAGGCATTAACAAACTGCCTTTAAATTCACCAGTGGGGATTATCCTTTGGTCCACAGATTCTGTCGCTAATCTGATATATGTGAATGATGCAGGTCGGATTCCAAGGACAGAACATTGTCTGCACAAATAGTTATCTAGTTTTGAGCTATATTGTTTATGCAGAAAATTTGAGCAGGATGTTCAGAAATGGAATTTCCTATAGTAGGGAGTCGATATATGCATAGGCAGTCATTCAAGCTTTCAGGCGACTTGAGGTTTTCTTGTCAAGGGACTTGGAAAGCTCCCAAATCTAGTTACATATCTCTCATGTTGTTGCTGCTTTAGGATAAAAGGCGGGGCATGGGGCCCTCTCTCCACCTTTTGAACATTTTGGAACATAAAAGTAAGTGGCTCCTTGTACAGCACAGGGATCTGTGGTTGACAAAACTGAATCCACTCCTGTGACTCAAAAATGTGATAAGTAATGTTTTTGAATCTTCTTCCATGCTTTTAGTGCTCATGGAGTCGGGGGTTAAAATATAATTTACAGCATTTTAAAGCCTGCTCTGTTTTGGGGTAGAACTTTGGTTGACTCGAAATGTTTCCCTTGACCGTCAGTCTTTAAAAGATCTTTTGAGCAGTTATGAAGCTTTACGGCTTGGATGTCTGGATAGTTTTCCTGTTTTTGTGCTTTAATGAAATATGGGTAACCCAAGAACTACAAGTCATGGGACATCCGAAGAAATTAGATCCAAGTACTGGTGTAAAATATTAATAGATGCTCCCAGTGCCACCTGTAAATCCTCTGTAGGCATAGAGAAATTGCAATACGAAAAGGAAATTACTTGGAGGTGATGAGACCCTCATCATAAGGTCAACAATATTAGCAATATCCTGATGGGTATAATGCTCAGTGCTGAAGAGGCTTGAAAGATTCTGATTAATTCGGTAGGTGGACACTGATTTTCAGCATAGTACCTTAATTGTGGAGAGGAATGTGTGTGGAAAGTTAAATTAGCTAAGTATCTGTCATAGAAACCATTAACAGACCCTGTCGAAGGTCCTTTCAACATCAGTGAGAATTTCTGTGAGGATGAGCCAATGTGTTTGACCAGTGCCTAGAAGTATGAGAAAATTGGTGTGTTACAGCTCAGAACACAATCATGATGCTTGGTTGAAACAAGAGTGCTAGGGAATGTATTACAAATATGTGTATGTCAATATTTTATGAAAATTTGAAGTGCTATGAAGTGCAGATGTTGGAGTCCAAAATGTGTTTTATTTAGATTGCAACACTAGCATGGTGTCATGTCTCTGGGATATTGTGTGCAGTCATTGCCCTCTGAATTACATCTACTAATACTGAGTATGCTGTGAAATTATTGGTTAGTCAGAGTATGTTTGGATTGCTTTATTGTCATTGGCCCTTAACAAGATATCAGTGGATCCAAGTACTATAAGCCAGGATAGTGTCACAATTAGATGGTTGGATGCATGTCCAGAGATAACATTTTGATAGATGATCACAATGCCACCTGAATAGTATATCTCTGCAATGAAACGGGGAGGAGAACATTATCGGGATTAGATGACACGATCATCAGTACTAAATCGTTTTAATAATTATCATTTGATACATTTACTATTATTTAGCTTCATGTCAAGATGGTCTGAAATGTATCCTGCAAACTGTATATGTGGCTTGAATCAATGTGAAGATTAAATGCATTTTTTCCTTTCATGCCCTTTAAGTAGAAAACTTCGGGCCTCATTTACAATATTTTAACCCACGGCAGCGCTGCAAGCCTTCCTGCTGTGCTGTCGTGCGTCAAATGAAAATGGCAGGAATGCGCCCTATCTACAAGATACGGCACATTCCAGTCCTTTTCCCCTGCACTGGCACACAATGGGCTGCAAGGTGCCAACACAGGCATCCTTGCGCCATGGTGCAAGTGTGTCTGCACAAAAATAATCACAAGAGGTGTTTTCCTCTTTGCATGTGTGATGCAGAATGCAGCACACATGGAAAAAGGAAAAACCATGAGAAATATAGGTATTTCGTTGCACCTCCCTTACTTCTCCCCTGGGGAGGCGTTTGGAATCTTACACATTCACAGGTTTACAAAACATTGTGGGGATGCGTCAGGTTCCATGGATGTTGTCTGGGAATACCCACAGCAACACCCTTGGAACATTCCTTTCAAGCAGGGTATTGCGTGACATGGGGCCATATTTACAAGGCCATGAAAAGCCATGCAGGGTGGCTTACTGTGGCCTTGTAAATATGGGCAGGCACACTGCTCCGCTGGTGCGTTGAAAAAAGTGATGCACCGGAGACACAATGGGCTTGTAAATAAGCCTCTAAGAATGCATTGGCTTAAGACATTTTTAAAACTGGCATGTGGGAGCCTATATAAAGTAATAGAGATATTGTGTATCCAAATCTGTACTACTACAGTTGTTTTTATTAGGACATAACAGCGCAGAAGATGGCTAATTAGTTTGCAGAAATAACTAGTCTTGCAGTTCTGTTACTTCTGGATGTACCATGTTTAAACTTTTGGAGGCATGTGATAACTATTTAAAATTCGAGAAATTCCTTAATCCATGCAGACTTATACTGTAAGTGTGTCTGGGCTTTCATTCAAGGCTGATATTGTATGAATTGCTGTATTGTTTATATTTATATTCACTTATCAGTGAGATTTTAAAAGGCACCTCCCAATCAATGTGTGTTCAGATTGAGAAAGGCTGCGGGACAGCTGAAATGTGTCTCAGAACGTTCTTTTAACCTGCCGGTTCGTGGAAGGCCCAACACATTAGAAAGAAGTGAACACTGTCAGTTTTCGTGTGCATGCTCTTTTTTGAAATACAGGAGTTGATTTTGGATTTATATATATATATGAACATATTCACGAAACCAACACAAGTTACAGGAATGTTATAGTTAGGATGACATTTTACTTGTACAAAACCTGTGAAATTCTGATGTTATAGCTAGCTGAGCTAACTATAACTCACTCCCCCGTAATGCACTGCTGATGATTTCCCATATTACATCACTCATGACATGGTCAGTGACATCAATCATGACATCACTGAAATGCAATGTTGCAGGGGTGGACACCCTAAGACATTGCTGGAGGTGGCCCTAGGGGGTTGCGGTCCCCAGAGCCATTTACGGCTCCACGAGGGGGCCAACAATATTTAAGAGCTGGGAAGGTGGCGGTCCCCGGGGCTCCATGCGGGGGCTGGAGCCCCCCATGCATTTTTCAAAACTTTTCCCTGGGGAGCTACCCACGCATTTTTTTAAAGAATAAAGCATTCAATCTATAAGCCCGGGGAGGTGGCGGTCCATGGGGAATGCTGATTGGATAGCAAGAACTGCACTACGCTTGCTGGGCAAGATCGTAAGCGTACTAAGATCAGCACCACATTTGGGGGTTCATTGGATGACAGCCATATGGACTAAACCCTTACAGGAAGGAATGTACCTGAATGTGGTCTGATCTCTGGTAATACCCAAGGTTTAGCACATGTTGGGCAAGGGGACATACCGCTACAATCCTAGAATTTGATGCTGCTCTGAGTTGAAAGGAGAAAAGCAGTGCCCTGGTTGGAAGGAGGTCTGTGCATGCACCATCAATGGCACCAATCCTATGATGCTTCATGCCATGATGATTTCAGACATCAATCAATCAGTACTTGTAGAGCGTGACTTGCAGAGCATGAGGGTATCCAGGTGCTGGTTTGCTGTTCTTAGTTGAAAAGCCAGGTCTTGTGAGGGTGATGTTCATAGGTGGAAAGGCACCCATGTTCCAGGACATGGCAGTGAGGAGGGAGAAGGAGAAGCCTCTGCTGTAGCTTCAGAGGATGCAGCACGCAAGGGCGAGGGAGGTGAAGTGAAGGTTTGTGGATGGTTAGTGGAAGTTCAGGTGTTGGTTCATGTATGCTGGTCCTTGGTCACAAGGGCTTTCTGTGCGTGTGTCAGAAGTTTGAATTGGCATTTTTCATGAACTGGGAGCCAGTGGAGGATCCTTGGGTGATGGGTAATGTGGGTCCTTTTCGGCAGAATCAGTCTGGCCACTGAGTTCTGTAATATCTGTAACCTTCTCATGAGTTTAGTGGTGGTTCCCTGATTTTGTAAAACAGCAGTTACATCTTATTTATCCAAAGTTCCATTGTTTATTGTCTATCCACTCTACCACCATAGGTCCTTGTGCCAGGTCCTCCTATGCTGCATGTTGCTTCACCTCCAGCTGCCTGTTTCTTTGCATTTTCATTGTGTTACCACTACCCGTAATCGATTGCCTGCATAGCCGTTAACTGCTACATTGTATCCTATTAACCATTAACATTTTATCCATTCTTCACTTAAAACTTCTATTTGTATAGCCAGTAACGCTGTTATTTCATTTGCCCCTACTGTGCTCTTTGTTAAACTTAATAACTCTTGTCTTATCAGACCACCTTTACTGTTGCTCCTGTTTGTTTTCCCTTCTGTTATTTCTTCTGTTTTTGATAGACTTCCTCCGCTCCCCACCGATGCTCGCTTTCCCGCCATTTTTCACTGCTCCTTTCCCTCTCGCTTCCCACCTCCCAGCACCCCTCCTACTGCCAGAACCTACTTAATCGAGGGTGTGGACATGACTGCATCGCCGGCATGCAAAGACGTGGCAAACACAAGCCTGTTTGCATGCCTGGACAGCACCCAGTGCCAGGAACCCTGGCTCTCCAACCTCCCAAAGCTACACCACCACTGAGTTCCGAGCCCAGGGCCCTGAAACAACAACTGCTGCTGTACCTCACTTCGATCTACGGTAGAACCTTTCGCCTGCCAACCCTGCTTCTTCGCCTGCAACACCTGAGCACCACTCGTATGGCAACCACTACCACACTGACCACCACCATCCCAGAACATCTCCACTGCCTCATACTCATTGCAGGGGCTCTCTGCAAACACGCCACCGAGATCTGGGACACCATCTCATTCCATACCCCAACGTCATTTTCCTCACTGAAACCTGGCTCAACCCTACATCAGCACCCGGCATTGCCTCCGCAACGCAAGACAGTAACAAGATAACATACTGAGACCGCGTCAGTTGGATTCACCATCATCCACAAGAAAGCCATCCACTACACCACCCTGATCATGGAGCATCTCAATTTCCAACTCTACACCAGCAGCAACACACCATCAGAGGTATGCTTTTCTACAGACGTCCAAGACCTCACCCCAGTTTCTGCGACACCATCCCATATTTCATCTCCCCATCGGCTCCAAGCACTACATTTTCCACCTCGGCAACCCTAATGACTCCAACACTGCCAACCTCCTCAAAAGCATAAACACTCTCAGCCTCACTCAACTAGTCACCAACCCCACACACATTGCAGGACACACACTTAACCACAGTTTCATGGCCAGTGACAAGTACAGCCACGTCACCAAACTCATCTGGACAGACCATGCCACTGTTAACTTCACCATCACAGATACTCCATCAACACCACCAAACCACCCAGCACCTCTCAGCACAGTATCAGAGAACCAATAAATTGACACCCTCAACTCCTCCCCCACCCAGTCAACTTAAACAACCTAGAAAAGGCTGTCAAGAACTTCTCAGCCTGGATCTCCGATTGCGCGATCAGAGTGGGCTCCATCAAGCCCATAACACCTTAGAGACCCTCTAAAAAGGCCAGCTGGTACACCACAGACCTAAGAACTGCAAAAATGCAACTGCAAGCAACTTGAAAGAAGGTGGCATACCAGCAAGGACACCACAGACCAAACATCCTGCAAAACGTCGCTCAACTAATACCACCAACTCTGGAAAAGGACAAATGCTTGAAGGCCATTGCCAACTGCAATAAAGAACTATTCAACATCATCAGGGAGTTCTCCAACCCTTCAGACTCTAAAAACGCCATCACCCTCTCCCAGGAACTCTGCAATGCTCTGGCAGACTTCTTCCATGACAAGATCTCCAATGACTACAAAAGCTTTGAGTCCCAACCTACCACCGCCACCCTCCTCAGCCTCATCGCTTCCACAGGGGCTAACCCTGACCACCTGCTAACCACCTGAGACCGGCTCAC
This sequence comes from Triturus cristatus, assembly GCF_964204655.1. Taxonomy (NCBI): domain Eukaryota; kingdom Metazoa; phylum Chordata; class Amphibia; order Caudata; family Salamandridae; genus Triturus; species Triturus cristatus. Next base: position 602,834,481 of record NC_140585.1, read on the forward strand.
CACTCAAAATACCACCACCATCATGAACTGTATCCACTCAGAAGCACCTACGGACTCATGTCCCCACCACATCTCCAACCTTGGGAGCAAGTTGATCAGCATCGAACTCACCACCATCCTAAACACATCCATTGCCATGGCCACCATCACTGATGAATGGAAACACATTGAAATTAAACTTTTTCTCAAATAACCTTCCGCAAACCCTCGCAAACTGAAGAACTTCTGTCCCATCTCTCTGCTCCCCTTTTCTACCAAGAACCTCGAAAAAGCAATCAACTGCCAACTCACGAAATACCTGGAGAACAACAACCTTCTGAACTTCTCCCAGTTTTGATTCCACACCAACCACAGCACCGAAATCACCCTCATTGCTGCCACTGACGGCATCAGAGCCCTCTTTCACTGAGGAGAAATGGCAGTCCTGATTCCCTTCAACCTTTCAGCAGCATTCAACACTGTATCTCACCACACCCTTATCAAGAGACTCGACCACACCAGAATTTCAGGAGATGCCCTCAGATGGATCACATGCATCCTCAGTGGAAGAACCCAGAAAATCTGCCTTCCTCCCTACACATCCGAACACAAGAGCACCATCTCCGGCATCTCTGATGGCTTATCCCTCAACCCTATTATGCTCAACACCTACATGACCCTCCTGGCAAACATCTTCAGAGCCCATAGGCTAAACATCATTTCCTTTGTCAATGACACCCAGCTCATCCTCTCACTTCAGAAGAGCCCTCCACCACGAGAGTCAACTTTCACAGGTGTATGACGAGCATCGCCAGTGGGATCAAAAACAGCTGCCTGAAACTCAACACAGAAAAAAAGGAAGTGCTGATCTTCTGGAACAACACCTCCTCATGGAACGCCCCCTGGTGGCTATCCCAACTAGGACCCTCACCCACTGCAACTTTGGCATCATCCTGGACAGAAAACTTACCATGAAAAACCAGATCCTCAATCTTCATATGCTCCGCAAGATCCTCAAATAGGTCCTGGTCAACACCAGATAAACCGTCCCCCAAGCCCTAGGGCCCGATTCACAGAACTAACTTAAGACAAAATCCTAAACTTACTACCATTTTGGTATTCACAGAAGGCACTTACTCATTTTGGTATTCACAGAAGGCACTTACTCATTTCGGTATTCACAGAAGTTAGGAGTCCTAACTTTAGGACTCCTAAATGCCTTCTGTGAATACCGAAAGTCTTAAAATTAGTATTTTTCTCAGTTTAGTAGTAGTATAGTTAGGACTCCTAACTTTAGGACTCCTAAATGCCTTCTGTGAACACCGAAAGTCCTAAAATTAGGATTTTTCTCAATTTAGTGGTAGTAAAGTTAGGACTCCTAACTTTAGGACTCCTAAATGCCTTCTGTGAATACCGAAAGCCTTAAAATTAGGATTTTTCTCAGTTTAGTAGTAATAAAGTTAGGAGTCCTAACTTTAGGACTCCTAAACTGAGAAAAATCCTAATTTTAAGACTTTCCGTATTCACAGAAGGCATTTAGGAGTCCTAAAGTTAGGACTCCTAACTTCTGTGAATACCGAAGTGAGTAAGTGTCTTCTGTGAATACCAAAATGAGTAAGTGCCTTCTGTGAATACGAAAATGGTAGTAAGTTTAGGGTTTTTCTTAAGTTAGTTCTGTGAATCGGGCCCCTAGTCACCAGCCCCCTGGACTACGGCAACACACTCTACGCAAGAATCTCCTTGCACCTCTTGAAAAGACTACAGAGCACACAGAACTCTGTAGCCAGACACATCCTTGACCTCCCCAAGCGGATCCGCATCATCCTCACCTCAGGAAGCTGCATTGGCTCCCCATTCAGAAGAGATGCCACTTCAAGATACTGACCCACACATACAGAGCCCTGCACAATCAAGGTCCAGCATACATTAACCCCCACCTGAAATTCTACAAACTCTCCAGACACCTGTGTTCTGCCTCCTTTCACCTCACACACAACCCTCACATACAGCAAAGCCACAGCAGAGGCCAATTGCATCCCCTGTCAATCAGCTAGGCCTGGAACGACCTACTTCGTCACCTCTTGGCCTCACCCTCACTGCTGGAGTTCAGTAAAGGACCCAAGACCTGGCTGTTCAACTGAGCCTCCGCAGCGATAAACTCAGCACTTGGATACCCTCTTAGGTGATTAGCCACGCTATACAAGTCATGTTTGGTTGGTTGGGATCTGCAGTCTACCCCTTCACATCTCCGCAGAAATTTTTTCTGGCCCTTCTTACCTTTTGCTGACCGATATTGGGGAGATTTCGGAAGGAACGTGGTGAGCCCCTTAAATCCTCACTAACCAGACAAGTGTCAAAGAGCACCTTATTGGATGTCTCACCTACCTGAAAAAAGTTAGAAAAATTGTGTGGCAACAGTGGCATCAAATTGAGAAGGAAGATCGTCTTTTTTAAGTCTAAAAACAATTTGTGAATAATGTTGTCAGCTGATATGGGAGGCCAATATTGTCAGCAAGGACATCTGTGAATGTGTCAGAGTTGCCGAAGCTGCTGGTGCTAATGATCATAAGGGGTGGTTCCCTACCATTTATGGTCCAGGAGGCCAGAAGAGGAGAAGGAACACACTCAGCAGCTAATGGCTGGGTGCTCCCAATTATTATGTCAAGATCAGTTTTTTTTTGTTGGTTTTAGGATGAGGTCGGGGTTCATTTACGTATTTACTGGGCGAGGATTTACTCATTCCTGAGGCACAAGCCAATGCAATGACGCCAGGCTGGTGGAAGTGGCCAGTTTTACATTCTTAGGCTATGTTTGCTGATGGGTGCTGACTTTTGCAGCTCTGGGCGGAGTCAGTAGAGGATCAAGCATCAGCTTTTAAAGGACTTGCCTCTGTGGCCAGTGTGAGAGTGAATTGCAAGAGAGTGGCCGGAAGGAAATCATGTGGGAACTAATTCCGTCAGCCTGCCTTGATTCGCCATGTGTAGTATTCTGAAGAGAAAATCATTAAGCTCAACTGTCTGTCTGCTCCTGTTCTGACTCCTATCCCTGTCCTTCATTGCAGTTATGTTTATGCTTCCAGTGGACATAAGGCCTGGAATGCCTGTGTTCTGCTGCAGTGCAAACTACAACAGCTGTCCTCCACTAGCTGGATAGAGATTGATGCTGCTGCATGACCTCATTGTTGTTCTCCCACTTGGCACAAGAGAAGAGGACTGATTGGCGAATGACCATGAATGGAAATCTGCTGTCCTAATTGATGGTTCTGCCAGCAGTGATATCAGGCGCTGCACTTCTCAGAAATCCTACTGATCACTTTCCATACTAAATATAGGCAGCACAACTGATTGCAGTGTGTGATGTCAGTCCGGTTGCCCATTGCCTGCCTCCTACCGGAATGCCAGTTTTCTGCCCTGCACTCCTAACTGCTGCTTTTGTCAGACCTCTCTTTAGTGCTGCACAATCTATTGGCTATGATTACAACCACTATCAAGGGTACGGGGCAAAAGAGAGGAACCGCAGAAGAAGACAGGAAAATTGATGTCAAGATAATAGGCAATGTAGAGCCCCTGATCTTGCACTGCACTGCCTATTAGTCATGCTTACTACTTTCCATTCCCTGCTGTCTGCCCTGTGCTCTTGTGTGTCCCTGGCCTTTTCCACCTTGATGTAGATGTTCTGGGTGCAACATGTGCAGAAGCACTTTTGCCCATGAGTGTGAGTGATCAACTGCATCCCAGTAATAGATGTCTTGTACTACAATATTTTAGGGTAGGGGGCATTTTTCTGCTTGAATCAGGGCCCATGGTACCATTGTTATGTACTGATTAGCAAATATGAGGGTATCATTATGAATAAGGCAGGCCTACTGGCTTTTTTAGCATGTCATCACATTAGTAAAAACAGCAACAATTTATACTTTATTAATGCAACACCACTGAAATCACTGGGGAAAGTGCAAATAAGCAATACATGTTATAACCCTCGATTAAAGTCAATCTGGGTAGTACCAATATTCCACAGCATTCATTATACTATGAGAACCTGTATTTTTAACTATCAATATTATGAATAAAGCACAACATTCAATCACATGTATCACAGAGCGTCTTTTCTACGTTTACTCTGCTTCAGCTCAAACACCAGCCAGTGCCACACTCCACAGCATCTATACAAAGCAGATGTTCCAGAAGTGTTTTGAACAAAGTGTTTTGCACAAAGGGGAGTGGTTTTGCCGAGCAGCGAAATGGCCGCTGTTTGAGCAGGGTCCACCGGCTGGGGCATTTATCCTGCATAATCCTGCATTAAACAGCACCGCTCGAACCAGCCACAGCAGCAACATTGGGCTCTGAACACCGAGGCGTGACTCGCCCCTTTCCTGTGACTCTGAGGTCGTCTACAACCGAGGATATCCCCACAGATCCATAACGTTCCGGATCCAACATGGCGGCCTGCGATTCCTGGCCGGTTGCGGTTCCCGGAGTTCCATGCAGATGCCATCGGCGTTGACGTGCCCTGACGCAGATCTGGATTCTCCTGCGTGTTGGGAGGCCTGGCGCGGCACCGCTGAAGTGGTTTCTGAGACCAAGGGACAATGCACTAGATGATCACACTGGTCTGCTGGGTGGTGCGCTTCCTGTCTGGGCCCCGCTCGGAGTGCCTCCTGGCTTCCGCTCCCTCTCCCATCGCGGCGGCCCGTGGGGGCTCTGGAGCTGGGTCACGCGCCAAACTGGACTGTGACTCACCCCGCTGGGGCTTAATCATCCGGAGCACTGTGGCGGGGGCCTCACAGACTTGCGCGGGGCGCTGGACGCCTCTGGCACACCAGGACCACGACCATTCAACAGCCCTCAACTTTACCGCCGCTTTATACAGGCACTCTCACCTGTGGCCCTCGTGTTGGCAGTAGACTTTCTGGAAGGAAGCGGAGGAGCTCTTCACAGGTGGGCCAAATTCGTGACTTGTTCGGACCACATCCTGAAAGCTGCAGGACTGGGCTGATCTCGGCGACAATCTCGTGGAGGTGTGGCTGTACCCCTGGACGTGAGGCTCCGGTGACAACTTGAGGCAATGCCGGGCAGAGTGGTGGCCCCTGGCTGGAGCCAGACTGCAATCCTGACTGGGTCTCATTGGCGGTGGCCTCTCAGATGTAGCGGGGGCACGGCAGCTACCTGGACACCCATGAAGAGGTTTGCTCTGGAGGCGGAACGTCTGCATGCGCAGTGAGTAGCTTTTGTTGTGCATGGGCTCTTGGGCCAGGTGCTGGTGCGCAATCGTTTGTTGGTTCCCCATAGGGCAAGTGCTTGCCCCGGTGGGGGGGGTAAGGGGTCAGGCGCTTTGGGCGCTGCATGGAGGAGCCTGGGCACGTTGGGTTGCTCAGACCTTGGGCGGGCAGGGCGCTGTCTGGGCTGGGGCTTCATGGTGCGGGACACGGCACAAATCGCAGCACTACCCCTTGGTGCTAGCTGGGGCCTGCTCGTGGCCAGGTGGCACGTGGCGCGTGCATCCGGCCCAGGGTCAACTCCCCCCTTGCTCAGGGGCACACTAAGCCGACCAGCACATCGCCTCACGACACTCTAGTAGACAACAGCCCTGTGGTACATCTGCAGGCTATATAAGTTGCCCTCCTTCTTGTCATCATGGTTAAGAAAGACCTGAAGCAACCTAGAATCATGTTCGTAAACAAATATTAAACTCACACTACGGACCTCGCCTCTGCAAATGATACGGACTCCCATACGATGGGCGAGGCCCATGACAAAGATCTACGATCCATCCTGTTAGAAGTCATATCCAATCTGAAATCCATTGACACGAAAATAGATGCGCTCATGTCCAGTCTTGAGGCAGTGAGGTGCCAAGTAGACACACATGAAACTAGGCTTGATTCCCTGGATAACAGAGCCCTCGAAAACAACGAATTTCAAGCCGACACTAAACAACAACTGCTGAGCATGGAGAAAGTTCTCTCGGTCATTCAAGCCAAAAATTACGATTTAGAGGCTCGCTCCCGGCGGAACAACCTCCGCATAGCTGGCATACCAGAATCGACCGCTATCTCGAAAATGGAGCCCGACATAGAGACACTTATGCGAGAATTAACCCTGAAGCTCTGTCCAACATGTCTGCTATAGAGAGGGCGCACCGATCTTTAGGACCTAAGCCTCCAGTGGGTGGTACCCCTAGACCTATCATTGCCCGCGTCCTAAATTACCAGGACAGAGATTCCATCCTCAGGGCGGCCAGAGAACATGGTCCTATAACTCATCATGGCAACCACATCTCAATTTTTCCGGACTTCACCCCCTTAGTCCAGGCCCCACGCAGGGAATTTCTTCCCACCAAAAGACTACTACAAAAAGCAGAGATTCCCTATGCAATGTTGTATCCAGCTAAGCTCAAAATTTCCTTTGATGTGCGAGCACAATTATTTACAGACGCTAAATCTGCTCTAAAATATGCAAAACACATCTGCTCTACGCAACAATCGCCTCGATCCTCACAGAATCTAGAGAAGATCTCCAGACGTAGCGACAACAGCTGATGGATGAGCATAGTATTTCTCACTGGTCTCCTTTCTTGGCACACCAGAGACACCTAGTTTTCCAAGAGCCGTAGACACTTGAACATTTCTTGTTTCTCCCTGATGTAAAAGCCTTATATGTTTTGCGAAGCTGCTATTATATATCGTAACCTAGCCACCCTGTCAACAGGCAGGGGTGTTTGCCGGCAACCCACGCCCCAATGGGAGAGCTCTCATGGTTCTTTGGGTTCCTTTTCTTAGTTGGGGTTTCAGGGTGGGGGGTAAATCACAACCTAATTGGGGGGTTGGTATGGGTGGGGGGAGGTTCCAGGGATTTGGTTTTTGGTTAGTTTTCACAGAGGCGCAAATATCACACCACGCAACACACTATCGACACTCTTGCAATGTATTCCCAGCCTTTCAACTGTGGACCCCGGGAGATGGCAATATAGGAGGTTGTTCGGCCCTATTTAATATATCCACTGCTAACATTGCCAATGGCATAATCATCACTAGCTATCTATGGGGCATATCAACAACAACCGTCGATAATTATCGCTAAGCGCACTTAGCGCTAGGATAATTATCGCTGGCTAGCGTGGATTTTTATCGCTGAGATAGCGTGCTATTAGCAACGCTTATCTCAAAAGCGATAAAAATCCTCACGCTATCTGCCTAACGTGAGATTATCGCTGGAAACCCAGCTATAATCTCACGTTAGCTTGTTGATAGGGACTCACAAACTTAGCCATGATATCCACCTTCCATAGGATACAATGGCTAAGTCAGTCCTGAAGCAGGCGTAAGGCAAGTAGCGATAACAGGGGTTATCGCTACTTTTCCTGCCGCTATGCTTCATAGCGTGGGGCTTGATGATAGGAGAAATGTCGCTTAGCGACATTTCTCATGTCAGGTCAGGAACGCCCACTTTGCATCTCATTAGAGATGCAAAGCTGGGCGTTAGGAATCCCCACGCTAAAGCAAGGTTTCACGCCTTAGCGTGACCTTGCTAATTAGGCGATAAAATTATCGCCGCTTTTCGGCTGAAAACGGCCGCTAAAGCGGCGATAATTTATTATCGCCTCCTTGTAAATATGCCCCTATGTCGGTAGCGTCTAAGCCCACCACTCACAAATTCCTAACGTGGAACGTACGGAGCTTGAACAACCTCAGAAAGCCGGGCTAGTTCATGCATACCTTGTTCGCCACAATGTGGACGTATGTTTCCTACAGGAGACACATTTACTACTGCCAGATAACAGTAGACTACGGCACAAACTCTGGAGGGCAACATATTCTTCGACTTTCTCACACTATGCCAGAAGGGTGGCCATACTCATCAGACGTGGATTGGATTGGACAATGGAGCACTCACTTATTGACTCCGAGCGCAGATACATAATATAAAAAGGCTCCTTGGGTTGCACCCGAGTAACTCTTGCGGCATATATGGCCCCAACACAGACAGTCCAGATTTTTTTTATGAGGTAGCAGCGAAAATTGCGGGAATAGGATGCGACACCATAGTTTGGGCTGGTGATTTTAATACAGTATTATGTGACGATATGGACCGGGCAGGGACTTCCCGTGCACTCCATCCCAGATCCGGTCAGGCACTAAATTCGATATTGCTTGACTGTCAACTTTCAGATATCTGGAGAACTTTTCATCCCCAGAAACGTGAGGGTACATACATCTCTACCCAGCACAGCTCCTGGTCCAGACTGGAGAGATGGCTGGTGTCCGGGGATGTGGCGGCTTGGACGGTGGATACACAGATCCTTCCTAGGACGCTCTCTGACCATTCGCCATGCACTTGCACTTTGCGCCGGGAGTTCACATGGAGATTGCCCCCCTATGCCTTATTAGACTCAGCCTTCCAGGCTGAAATCAAGGAGGACATTCTTGAATAATTCGCTCACAATACTGGCACTGTTTCATCCCCCTTGACCCTCTGGGAGGCATTCAAGGTAGTAATTAGAGGAAAATGCATAATGCGACAATTGGGGATCTTGAAATCGCTACGAGGCACACTCAACAAACTAGAATCAGACTTCAAAGGCCTGGAATCTCAATACTTCCAGACCAATGACCCTACCACTCTAAACACTATATGTGAAACACTCTCCGAATCCAGCGAAGAGGCAGCCAGGGAACTTACATTTTTAGGACAATATGCCACGGCCAGAAGATATGGGGAGGGCGACCGTCCTGGGAAGACCCTTGCTTATATACTTAAACCCTCTCACTGTTCTGCCTTTATTGCTGAGATACTAGACGATGATGGCACACTAATAAGAGGTCACACCGCAGTACATGAACATCTTACAGCATTTTATTCTTCATTATACACATCCACTAACCCCTCCGTTAACGTGATCTTGACCCCTATCTGGACTCCATAGAGCTGTTGTGGCTGGGAAATGCACATCCAGAATATCTTGATGAGCCCTTTTCTGAAGAAGATATAATTCAGGTAATCAGAGGCCTCCCACTAGATAAAGCCCTGGGCCTTGATTGCCTTACCGCCGCCGTTTACAAAACCTATGCTACTGTGCTGGCGCCACATCTTGCTGAGATGTACTCCGAGTCTCTAGAAACCGGCTCTCTCCCCCTGTCCACAAGAGAGGCAATTACTTCAGTGCTACTTAAACCTGGAATGTCCCCCAACAGATGTGATTCTTACAGACCACTGTCCCTCCTCAATATAGACAAAATTTACACTAAACTCCTTGCCAATAGACTTCAGCCCTTGCTTCCCCTTATCGCTCGTCCCGATCAATCGGGTTTCATACCGGGCCTCTCCACCTCTCACAATCTGCGTACATTTTTTTCCCGTTTGCACCACCTTGACCCCCATACACCGGTGGTGGCTGACTGTGTAGATGCCACAAAGGCATTCGATTCACTTTTTGCCATCTTAACCCGAATAGGACTTAGCCCCAAATTTATTGCCCAAATTCGACTATTCTACAAGCAACCCACTGTGAGGCTTCGAGTCAACGGCTTGATATCTTCCCCATTTGAAATCACACGTGGCACCAGGCAAGAGTGCCCCTTGTCACCTTTATTGTTTGCCATAGCTATGGAACCCCTAGCTGCCAGAATTAGGCAACATCACAAAAATCAAGGTATCGATATTCCACTACGAGACATCATCATATCCCAATATGCAGATGACATTACCCTTTGCATTCGAGATCCGAAAGATAATCTTAATCCAGTCTTATGTGAATGTACGAGGTTTGGGGGGCTTTCCGGGATTCACATCAACTGGTCTAAATCCTGCATACTCCCACTCACTCCTGACTTTCCAAGGTTTGAACCAGACTACCCTCTTCAATGGTCAGACGGCCCGGTGCGGTACCTGGGGATCTGGCTTAGGACTGACACCCAAGAGATATGGAACGCAAACTTTGGTTGAACCGTGTCTTGGCTGGAAGGCAAGATAGCTACCTGGTCCAGGCTCCCCATGTCGCTGGCAGGCCGCATAGCTATTACCAAGATGATTATGCTTCTTAAATTTTTATATCTTTTTATTAACATACCCTTGCAACTTACGCAATCATTTTTTAAAACGTTACGATCCCTGATGATCTCATTGGTCTGGGCCGGGAAACAACCTCGCATAGCATGGGAAATACTCACGTTACCACTGGCACAGGGTGGACTTGGAGCTCCAGACTTGGCTCTATCTGCTTACTGCGTGCAGGTGCAATTCCTGCACTATTGGATGTTCCCCACCCCCTTTCAACCACACGTAGCGGTAGAAACTGACATTGTCACACCAACACCCCTTACAGCAGCTCTATATCAACCTCACAAATGTCATCAGACTACTATACACACGCCGGGCACTCTCAGGTGGGCCTGGGATCAGCTCCGCATCTGAGCTCATCATTCGGTGCTATATGTGTCTTCCATCCCGCTGGCACAGAACACTCAGATCCCTATTCTGGAAGATAGGGGTCAAACCGCTCGCGCACAAAATTTGGGATGGGAAACCTTTGGGGATCTGTACCCGGGAGACCAGTTCCTACCCCCACCCACGTCTCCACCAGGAGAGTCCACCAACTTTTCTGACATGTTGCTATATCATTCTATCAGGGATACTTGCCGCACTATATATGACACATTCCGAGCGCCGCCCCCACAGCTGCCTGCCCTAGCACAGATACTGACAAACTCATCTCCAGACAAACTAATTACCAAGCTTTACTGCAGCATGCAACGTTTCTCACCAGTAACACAGCCGCAAGCAATGTCACTCTGGAATGTGGACCTGACGGATCCGCTAACTGACACACAGTGGAAGTTTTGTTGCGGACAGTTAGAACTATTGTCCCCCAACTATAAGCTCTGTCTCATTCATTTAAAATATTTACATCGTATATATATCGAACACCCTTGCAGCTCAAGCGGATGGGCCTTCGCCCAGACGCGGGCTGTTGGAGATGTGCGTCACCGAATGCCTCCTTCATGCATATGGCCTGGGAGTGCACCGGAGTAGCATGTTATTGGAATGAGATTCTCAGCTCATCCAATGAGATTCTTGGTAAGCAGCTTTCCCCGTCTCCCAAGTTGTGTCTTCTGGGTTATGTGCAGGATGTAACGCCGGGACTCCGCAGGCTCTTGGCTATGTTGCTTTTGCTGGCCAAGCGTCGTGTTGCCATGCACTGGGGCCAGCGGACTTCCCCTCCTGCTAAACTCTGGGTCCTTGATGTCACGTTTTGCCAGGAGCACCTAAACACATGCTGGGATCTTATGCCTCAAGCATCTAGACCTAAAGATATATGGGGTCCCTTCCTTACTTGGTTATCCAATCACACTACTGACACTGTGCAGCACTCGGGATCACCGACGCTGCCCACTGGTGCCCTCCCCCACATAAATCCCCTAGCTTCACATGTTTATTGGTATCCATATTACACGCCACAGTTTTTTTTTTTTTATAAATGCCTGACTTTTCTTCCGCAGATCATCGCACAATGGTTGATTCCATATTATGCAATTTTAATGTCGATGGATGTTTTCACTTTTTTATGTGCATATGATGCCTCTGTCTCGTTTAAGCTGTTCTGTTATTTCGCTAAGAATGTTCATGTCATATATCTATGCAATCCGAACATTTATTGTGCATCGTACATTTTGAAATACCAATAAACAAATAACAAAAACAAAAAAATGTTTTTCACAAAGAAAAGCCTCTCCCGAGGTCATCCATTCTGTCCCCTGGTAGAGGTATGACATTGTTGGAAAGGCAACTTCTGGGGGCTGCTGCACTCTTTGCAGACCCCACAACTGTTGGTGGTGCTCCTGCTCATCCCGAAGCAACCACAAATAAAATATGCACCTTTTTACCACTTCATAAGGGATTGTGGGGTGCCTGATGCCCCGGGTCTTTTTTTCTGACTGATATCACGTAGCATATTTCTTTTCCTCTTTATTTTGCCTACCTGGTGCCTATGTACACCGGGCACCCTGGTGTTGTTAGGGTCACTGGGGATCCAGGGGACCCAAGGGAGGGGAGCTGTGCAACCCCTGTGGCCCCTGCTGGCTCCCTGTGCATGCACCACTACTGGTGAGGTGTGTGGGAGACAACTCTGGTTTCTTGTCTTCCATCCATGGTCAGCGTGGGTGTGAAGATGGCAGTAGTGTGCTCCCACATCCCCCAACCAGTCACACGAGGAGCAGGTGAGGCACATCACCTCATAGTGGAGTGTGCTGTCACTCATGATCACCTCTTGTGTCTCATGGGGATGGGTCCTCTTGGACAGTTTGGATTGCATTGGGCCACAGGAATTGGGTCCCTGGGGCTGTGGATTATCTCATGAAGGGACTCAAACACATCCTGTCCTTAACAGTGTATGCCTAAAGAAGGTTTTACCGACCCCCTGTGGCTTGGCACTCCCCTGGGGTATTTTCATAAATTGTCACAAAGCACCACACACCCTTCTTTCTATGTTTGGATCCCCTAGGGGACAAGGCTGTATCTCGGTCTCTGTAGGGCTGAATTGCAAACTCTTTGGCTTATTTTACTCTTGGTGGCCAGACATAGCCACCATGAGCATTTTCTTCAGTTTTCCTGGCCTCTAAAACGGCATTTGGGTGTAGGATGCTGTGTTTTCTGTCTTCCTTCACCCAACATATCCTCTGCATGGCACTTGGTGTACTTTTCGTACTTGTGGAGACTCCAGGCAGCCAACAAGTAGCACATCCTCCCTTCTGTGCTGCACACTTCCCATAAACTCCTGGCTAATTGCAGGGCGTATGCGTGTCAGCGGTGCCAAGGTCCAGTCCACAGAATTTGTAGGGGAACAATCCACGGTCCCCAATCGGGTTCACTCCCTCAACTGTTCCTTAGGGGGCATAAGAGGGCCAGCACCACTAGTCTTGGAGAGATCCCTACTACTACTGGTGGTCGGCTGGAGTGAAAGTCTATGCTTTGCTGCTTCTCCTTCCAATTGGGCCTTCTTTGCAGTTGTTATCCCCAGGTCCAGTGTCTTCTTATCATCACCAAAAATGTGTGATATTGTATAGGCACCACAGACCTTCAGAAAGCTCTACAGCCCTACACTATGAATGCCCACTCACATTATAGGGCCCACCCTGGGTCAGTACCAATCCATCAAGGGTCCCTTCTGTGACAGGCTACCTGTGCACAGATACTGGTCTGCATGTGATGATAGTCCCATATGTGCCACCCACACAATTGCACACATGCGTATGTTGATGTGTTCACATGCAACCAGCCGAGAGCCTCTTGCCATAGCTGTGCATCAGCGCCCTTATCTTAAAGGCCAAACACTGTAAGAAGGCACTCTCAATCGAATTTACCATGAGTGACACTCAGGTAGTGGGACCCACTCACAGTAAAATTCCAAAAATCAGGTAGTCAAACGCAAAACATTCAACGAGATTAAGTGGGTGATATCCATTTGGTACAGTCCAGTTGCCAGATACTTCTTTTGTACTGGCATAAATGACAAATCAGACCACACAAATATCCAGACATAATGAGGCGGTACTGCTAATCTTACAAGGACAACCTAGGGAACATGGCTACAATCCCTTTTACAAGCAGCAGTTGGGATTTATCAAGGCCCTACAAGAGTAGGTATATACATTGTAAAGGAAAAACTCCTACTTTGATCAATAATAAGTACATCTCTTCAAGTTCTACATTATAGAAAAAAGCAGATTGTATGCCATTGAACAAACTCTGTTCAAGACAGAACCAAGCACGCCTGTACCAAGAGAATGGTGGAGCTTACTCACCTACCGCTGACCTCTGCAACCGTGACCTTATCAAATCCCAGTAGTTAGAAATATTTTCTATGTGGAGCTCACGATTAGTTTGAAGATTATGTTATTCTTTGTGGGAGTCACATTTGCCAAATACTTTAAGAATGAGAAGGTGGGATATGTAAATTCTGATTGGAGATTAGTAGAAGCAGATTTACAGTTTCATGAATTATATACTTTCACTGTACCCAGAGGTTGTAGATTTATGGTAATAAATGTCACGCTTCCGGGCACTTATCATGCAAATGACTCATAGCTAGAGCCCAATCGTAATGTGGTTTAATAAGATGCACTTCAAAGAATGATCGCTACACCAGGTAAAGACCTGACTAAATAACTCAAGTATACTGTATTTGTTTGGCACCTTACAACAGCTCTGCGAGATTGTCAGCACAAATGTACTGGATTTGACATCACTGAGGCATTAAAATATAAACTGGTGTACAATAAAATTAAATTAGTTTCAGAATGAACCCCTCTCCGTGAACTGTTCAGTGCACAGCACTTTAGTGGCTAATCCTTATTCTGTATTTCGATTACAACGCGGTAATGTGAACATATGAAGTTGAACAATTGTATTGATTGCTTCAAAAGGTTAAATATCCAATTATGGCACCAAATGACTTGGCTACTTCTCAATACCTTAGTAAATAGTTTTGGGACTATTGATTTTCAGTCTCACAATGATATCCGTATGTCACTGTCTAATTCACTCTAACACCTTTTTACTCCCACATCCCTTTCTTCATTTCTCTCTTCATCCTGCCTATGCTCTCTTCTTCTAGATTTATTTTTCTGTAATACTTTCTTCCTCAGTGACGTGCAGTGCTCGGGCACACATTTTTCTCAGAAACCTGCTGGCACTGATCCCGAACGCTGGGGCTCCCGAATACAAGATTGTATAGTCCTAGGCCCTGATAACGAGTTTAAGTCTTATTTAATGTCACATGATAAATAACAATACCAAGGGGTACATTATTTATCGTATAAAATAAATAATACCTATCACGAGTTTGTGGATAATAACGTAGATTTTGTCGTTTAAGTCTCAAAAATCTGCATAGTACGGTAAATACCGTAAATTTCCCCTGGTAAATTTTGGCTGGTTTTAACCTGCTAAAATGTAATGACAGCTGAGGGATTTAATGCATCCGATAATTATCGTAAGCGTTAAATACAGCCAAACTCATAATTCGGGCCCGTTCATGAACAAGGATTTATGCATGGGTCAGAATTTACCAACCCACACAAAGTTATGTTCTTAATTTCACCTCATGCCTCTTTGTTCCAGCAACATACTCTCCCTGCTCCTTTACCTCACTCTCACAAGTTTTTTCCATACTAATAATTTGGGGGTTGGGTAAAGGAACTTGAAGTACACGTTCCTACTAGCGCTGAGACACATCAACACCTGAGGTATTACAGGTATACAGGGGTCCCTTTTTTTCCCTGATCCCTGGTTATTTTCTCTTCTATAGATATTCTTTTACCTTTTGGTCCTGACGAAGCGCCCTTGGATCTCTTATGGACCGTCACGATGCGCGAAACATGTTGACCCCATTATTCTCCACACACCCACATGGATACTGAGAGCAACGGGATTACATTTACCTCCGCCTCTACATTTGTTTCCAAGAGGAGCTCCACATCCAATCTATTTTTAACCTTATCATCCGGACCCCTGAATAAAACTAGGTTCTAGGTACCGGCTGGTAATTTTAAGTCACCCATTCACTCACTGTCCCAGGCCCACACACCAACATGCACAACTGCGGCGTCTCCTTAAAAGATCTCCCATAAAGAACCCTCTTGCATGGCCCGTGGGGGACAGCAGCGCCACCCCCACGAGGAACAACGCCCGATGATGAAGCAAGACACTTGTAAGGGTGTGTGGAGGCACTATGTTCAAAAGGTGTAATTCCCCATCACTTTAGAAATCCCAACTCTACCGAGACAGACTACTCTCATACCTATGTGCAAACCAGAATAGGTTGCCACTCTCTTTTTCTTTAGGAACAGCTACCCCTCAGTGTATACCACTTTAGTTCTTGGGAGCAATGGTACTGGACCTGTTTTCTTTCTAATAGCTCCCCGTACCCCCTCTCTACAGTGTGTTGTGATGACAAGAGCAGGCCATAGCTTAGTACTAGGAAGTTATCTCGCATTCAAGCAACATGACACAAGTGCATGCCCTCCTTAAACCCCTTTTCACTGCTCCCTAAGCCCCGAACTTACCCTCCCTAATTCCCTCCCATTAAATATTGCTTTCCATTTTACAGTCAGTCCAAAGGCTTCTCCCACATTTACTACTAAAATGTATACCTACATATGTTGAGACAGTTTCTCCCAGTCTGGGTAATGCAAATAAAAAGATGCCGTAAGTAGAAAATTCCACTCAAACTGAAAGAAACAAAGAAAACTGTGCCAACATGGCGTCCACCTGGCCGAAATCTCTTTTGACTCCACAAACCTGAAAATATTGATGGATTTGTTATACTTTCCATACTTACATGGAAGACTTCTTGCACAAAATCCATCTGGCAGACATGGTGTTCTGCAAACCTAAGGCTTTGGAACACTCCTTTTCTAATTATTCCTCATTTGGGGAGACAGAAAAGGATTCCATCATTAGTTGAGTCGTAAGCCATGTTTATGTTGTTACACCACAGAAGACCTCAGCATAAGTCACCACAAGATATATAACTTGTTCAAGTTACCGAACAGTACAGGGGGTATGTAGAGTCCGGAGGATGGAAGACATCTACCACATAAAAAGCGTTGGGAGGACTGCTTGTAAATACTGTAAATCAATTACAATCACTCTGCATATCAATCCAACCCACTATTTGTCAGCCACTATGTTACTCTAAACAGAGGCCTGCTTTGTGCAAACAAGTATTGACCCTGCTCCTCATGGGAACAGTCCCTCCCAAACTGTCGGGCGAGGCCACCTCCAGAAGGGAACACAGGCGTTTGGGTGATTGCAGTAATGCCCCAAGAGGCCGAGGGTATGCCCAGACGTGCTTCGCGTCCTCTCTGGCACAGGTTTCAAGATAGACCCCACTGACGAGGTAAAGGAAAGTGGAATATCCTGACCGCTAATGCCTAACACAAGCGCCTTTAGCTCAGTAAAGGGCATTATCTTCACTTACACTTTCATTGAAATGGATTGAATCTAACCAATAACTTAAGAACATGTGTCCCACCCGCAGCTGGAAGCGCAAGAAGAGGCTTTATTTACCGTGAAATGTGGTCTGTGGCTGCAGTTGATCACGGGCAAACACAAAAATGCCACCGCTAACTGCACATTCCCAAACATGTCACAGTCATTCGTAATTACATTTGCAATCATTTGAAATTAGATTAATCTGACAGCTCACACCATGAAACCTACAACATGTGTATCATGTGTACTTGGTTTGCCAATGCATGGCAGCTGATCGTTGACAAGTACTAATTCAAAGAGAATGCATGAAATGTTGTGCCACATCATAGGGTTTATCACTCATCGGCTTAATATTATGGGATGTTTATGTTTCGCTTGCTTAAAACTACTGCCTTTATTTACCATTGATAATCATTCAATTTAGAAATAGGAACTGCATGCGTGGTTGCATAATAAACAAGCATTGGCATAGCCAACTGGACTCGCCTTTGGGTAACATAAGCACTCTTTTAAAAGTGATCTGGAGAAGAAGCGTGTACTTGGGTGAAAAAACTTCGTATTGATCTGGTGGGGTGAGCGTGAGCACCTTCCTGCCACTGCCCTGCGGAGAAGGGGCTGCGATCGCGGCTGCCATGGTCTCTGTTCCAAGCAGTACCCGGCGAGCATGAACTCAGATGCCCTGGATTGTGTACCTGCCACGCGCCGGGACTGCACAAGCTGATGCCGCATCACTCTACCAAGCAGCAGCCCCTGCACAGGGGCCTAGACTAGGCCATATAGCAGCTGGAAGCCGGAAACACAACACAAGCATTGGCAAAGCCAATAGGTCTCACCTATAAAAGATCTATTGGCCTTGTCAATGCTTCTTCACCCATACCGCCCAAAGGTCTGGCCGGTATACAACATGCCTGAATATAAAGAAAAACAAGTACTATGACATGCCTAGCATTGCACACGTAATAGCGCTTTTATTTTCTTTATTTTCAGCCATGCTGAAAGTAAAGAAAATCAAAGTGCGCTGATGTGGCTGTAGTGCTTGCTTTGTGGTGGTGGGTGGTGGGTGGTGGATGGGGAATGGGAAAGCAATAACAGAGGGTTCTGGGGGATGGGCAAGAAAGGACGAGGGAAGGGCAGGCTATGCTTAAAGCTACCATGGAAGGCGAGAGGCATGCAATGATGGGGTAAGCAGTAATGAGGGTCAAGGGGAAGGTCAGTGGACGGGCAATCAACAGTGGGAGGGAGCAAGTCATGACAGGAGGGAGGTGATGGGAGGGATGGGGGCAAGCCACCATGGAACGTGGGTGGGGTTGCAGGGGTGGGAAGAGAAAGCCTGCAAAACAGTGCACTCCTATGGATTGCATCACTAGAAAATAAAAAACATCTGCAAGCATGCGGCTACTGGAAGGTCACTGTCCGCAGACGGGAAATTGTATTTTGTCTATGCTTCACATAACCTGACATTTACAGGACAAAAATTAGAAGCTGGAGGCACTTTTATTTATTTATTTTTATTTATTTATTTTAAAGGTTTTATATAGCGCTGGCTGGACCCAAGAGTATCAGAGCGCTTTACAGGATTTGGTAACACAGAATAACAGACATACTTAGTACAATTAAGAAAATAAGGCAAGGCAATGTGAACTTTAAGAAAGTTGTAAGTTTGGAAGATCAAAATCAGGTATCAAATCGAAGATAGTAGATCAGGAAGACAGTGAAGTATTATATAGTGTGTCAGTAGATGGCGGGGCAAGAGAGTGAGGTATATTTGTGGAGGGGAGGGAGGAGGTGAAATTATAAGTACAGGGGGGCTAATATAGACAGTGAACATGGGAAGAGTTCATGGCCAGAGACAGTAAGTTAAATAAAGGCCCCCAGTATTTGTTGAGAAGGAGCAGCTTGAGGTCTTTTTTAAAGCAGGGGTAGGAGGGGTTGCAATGTAGATCTTTGGGAAGGGTATTCCAGATAGAAGGCGCATTCCAAAAGAATGAGCGAGACTGAGTTGATTTCTTTTTTAGCAGAGGAGGGACAAGGACAAGAGCGTTAGTGCTCCTCATTGCTCTAGTGCACCCAGCTTTTTGGAGTTTGTCAGAGAGGTAAGAAGGGGTATTTTGATGAAGGGCTTTGTGCGTGATGCAGGCGATCTTGTAGGTGGATCTGCCTTCGATCGGAAGCCATTTAAGATTTTTGAGAACAGGGGAGATGTGATCGTAATGCTTACAGTCAGTAATAAGCCAGGCAGCGAGGTTAAGCACGGATTTGATAGGAGCTAGGTGGACTTTAGGGGTACCGGCAAGAGTGGCGTTACCGTAATCAATCCTAGACAGGACTAATGATTGTACAACTGATTTAAAGTCATCTGCTTGAATGAAGGGTTTAATTTTTTTAAGGTGATGTAGTATGAAGAGAGCACCTTTTGCCAAGTTTTTTATATGGGGAGTGAGACTGAGGTTCTGATCAATGCTAATGCCAAGGGATTTGACTGAGTTGGAGATGGCAAGAGAGAAGTTGAGAGCTTTAATGTCCGTGATCCAGTGTTGAATAGGGAGCGAGTTGTTCTTGGGAGAGAATAGGATGATTTCCGTTTTTTGGGGGTTTAGTTTGAGGTGGTTTTGGTGGAACCACAGTTGGATCTTAGTCAGGGCATCATTAAGATGTAAGACGCTGTCATGGGATTTGATCTTGTAGTATAGTTGTGTGTCATCGGCATAGAGGTGATAACTGATTTTCGCTTGTTTAAGAATAAGGGTAAGGGATTCCATGAAGAGGTTGAATAGAGTGGGAGAGAGAATAGAGCCCTGTGGAACGCCCAAGGAAGCAGGCTGAGGTTTAAAAAGGCAACCGCTGACTTTAATTTGTTGAGTTCTAATTTGGAAATAAGAGGTGATTCACTTGAGAACATCACCGTCAAAGCCAAAACGGTCTTTGAGAATATTGAGTAAAGCGTCATGGTTAACAGTATCAAAGGCTGCAGAGAGGTCAAGAAGAATGAGGACGGAGGATTCGCCTTTGTCAAAGGAGCGTCGTATCATCAGTAATGCTGAGCATTGCTGTTTCCGTGCTGCATCCCTTTCTAAAACCTGATTGGAAAACGTCTAAGAGGTTAAATGAGTCGATGTGTTTGTCCAACTGTAGCAGGACGCATTTTTTGAGGGCTTAGGATTGGAAGGGAAGGTTGGAGATAGGGCGCAGGTTGTTTAAGTCGTTGGGGTCAGCCGCTGTATTTTGACGATGGGGGTAATTTGGCCAAGTTGGAGGGAAGCAGGTATACTACCAGTGGTAAAGGACAAGTTGATGATATTGGTCCATAGTGGGGCGATGATGTGTTTTAGTTCTTGTACCAGATGAGCTGGAAGTGGATCTCTAGTATGTAAGGATGGTTTAATCTTGGTGATGATGTTAAGGACATCACTTTCTGACACTGGACACAAATTATTCCAGGAAGCATTATTTTTTAGCTGGGGGGTGGTAAGGTAAGGTTCGTAATGGGTGAAAGAGAGGGGGAGTTGGGAGGAATCGGGGGCGGGATAGGAGTGGAAGAAGGCTCAGGAGGAATGTTAAGGAGGGCGGGTTGACTGTGTGGTGGGGGAGTTGTGGCGAAGGATTGGTCAATCTTGGTGACTTTATCAGAAAAGAAGCTAGCAATTTCTTCACACCTCTCAACCGTAGCTAGTAATTTAGGGGGGGCTGAGGTAGTTTGGTTTTTAACAATGTTAAAAAGCTCCTTAGGACGATTTCTAGCCCGATCAAGTTGTGTATAGAGGAAGGAAGCTTTTTCGTTAAAGATGTGTTTTTTGTAGTTGGCCCTTGCAGCTCTGAGGAGGACAAGATTTGAGGTGGAAGGTTGTTGCCTCCAAATGCGTTCAGTCTGTCTGAGAGCTCCTCTCTCTTTGTTAAGGTCAGTATTAAACCAAGTTTTGGAGGGAATAGTTTTTGGGAGTTTTAATTTGGCAGGGGCAATTTGGTCAAGGACTTCAAGGATAGAAATATTGTAATGATTAGTAAGACCAGTGGTGCTTTGGGAGAGAGGGGAAAGCTGTAGGCGAGCTTTGATTGTAGATTCCAGCTCGCCAGGAGGAATAAGGTGAAGATTTCGGGTTAGCTTCTGTGGTAAGTTGGTGTTAGAGGGAGGAGGGGGCATAGAGCTGTTAATCGTGAAGAGGATGAGGTGGTGATCGGACCAGTCAATGGGGATGATGTGGGAAAGAGAAGCCAGTTTCTTGCTAGTGATAATAGCATCAAGGGTGGCACCTTTGGAGTGAGTTGGAGAGTTACAGATTTGCGTCAAGTCACTGATGTCAAGTAAGTCATTGATGAGGTTAACTGCGGGGTCATCGGTTTTGTTCCAATGAAGGTTAAAATCCCTAAGGAAGAGGTTTCTAGATTTGTAGAGTGAAGATTGAATAAGAAGATCGGACAATTCCTCAGCAAAGGAGAGAGGGTCGCCAGGGGGGTGGTAGATATTATGTAGGCAGAGAGGAGGGGAACCCTGTACTGTCAGTTCAGCACCAAGGTATTCAAAAGTGGATAGGTCATGGTGGTAGGCAGGTGAAAGTTTAAGTTTTTCTTTATAAATTATAGCGATGCCCCCGCAAATTTTTTCAGGCCTGTCTTTTCTGAGGATGGAGTAGCCCAGGGAGGAAGAATGTCAAGGATAGATGAGGAGTGGGAGTTGAGCCAGGTTTCTGTCAAAAAGGCGATGTCAATGCTTTCGCTGAGGATGGTTTCCGCGATTTCTGTTGCGTGACAAGAGGCCGCCCGGCAATTAACCAGCATGCAGTTGAGGGGTTTAGGGTCACTAGGTTTGGTGGAGGAACAGGAGTGATTAGAAGTGAGTTGCTGAGGGGGGTCTGGGTGAAACTGGGGAAGGCGGGATCCTACTAACTCCCTGGATCACTGGGCTAGATGAATGAGATAGGGGGGTTCGCACTCAAGGTGGAGATGGGGTAGATTTTATTGAGGTCAGCGAGGTCATGGGGGGAAGATGACTCGGGAGTGGGGAGGGCTGAATGAGCTAATACTGTCTGTAAGTTTAGATGGAGAAACAGGAGAGGACGCGATCATACCCATTCCCAAGATCACTGGGATAGATGCATGAGGTGGGGGGAGTTCGAGGTCAAGGTGGAGAGGGGGTAAACTTCATTGTGGTCGTTGAGGTCAGGGGGGAAGATGGCTCGGGAGGAGGGGTGGGCTGAATGAAATATTACAGTCAGTCAGTCTAGAAGGAGAATTGACGATGGGGGAAATAATTCCTTATATGGTGCATGGTAATTTTGTGAGGGGACTAAGGGGTAGGTGAGATTGGGAGGGTTATTAGTGGTGAGGGGTGAGAAGTTGGGTTCCCAGAATTAGCATGGGGTTGGGGAGGTATGGAGGGCCTGGGAGTTGAATTTGGGGGTGTTAGTTAGATAATGGGGGGGGTTTACAGGAGAAGGAATTGGGAAGGTTGGTGGAGCCGTTAGGGGAGGTGTTAAATGGGGATGGTGTAGGTTTAGTGTGACTGAGGGCGTTTTTGTAAGGTTACGAAGAGGGAAGGGGAGTGGAGTAGATCGCGGATCGAGGGGAGGAGTAGCTAGAGGAGGGTGGGTTTGGGAGGCAGAGAGAATCAATAGAAAGCGGGGATGCTGGCGAGGTAGTAGGGTGTTGAAGTTGGGAAACGTGGCTTTCAATAAGGGTTATAGAATTAAGAGCTGGCGAGGTTGTGTGGAAGTAAATATGAGAACCAGGGCTTTCAATTAAGGTTAATGAGTCAGGGAATGAATGAGAGGGGGTCGTGATGTGCCGGGACAGAGAGGTATCTTGCAATTGGGAGGCTGGGAGGTTAGTGTTAAGTGTAGGTTTAAGGTTATGGGATAGTGAGCTGAAGTGGAATTAAAAAATGGTGAGGTGTTTTTCAGACGCTTGAATAAGTATATTTCCTGATTTGAATATAGAGATGTCAATTTCACCAGGTAATGAAGAGGAGGGAGTGGTGGAGAGTTTCATACCATAGGTAATTTTGCGGGAATTAGTGACGGGGAGGTGTTGGAGAAAGATGCTTTTCCATTTGGATGGGCGTTTGGTGAAGAAGATATAGTTAGTTTTTATGATGAAGGTTAGGCTACAGTAGTCATCTACAAATAACGTTTCTTGGTGTTGTATAAGAAGTTTGTGTTTAAAGTTTTTCTTGCCATTTTCAGAAAGGTTTGAAGGGTACAGGACGGACCACGAGTTGGGGCCATGCCTAGTGATAGGTGATTCGAGCATCATGGGAGTATGGATGAGGGGAGGCATGATGTGACAGCTGTGGGTGGCGCACAGTGGGGAAGGGGAGTAGGAGCACGGGTATGGAACAGGGAGGATGTCTGAGAGAGGTACAATATTTCCAATAGAGCATGAAGGTCACGCAAGGTGGAAGATTGGAGTGGTGAGGGATATGGTGGGGGTGTGGGAGAAGGGGGAGATTCCAGGGGAAGCGGCAGTAGACAGGGTCACAGTTAAAAGAGAGAGGGGGGAGTGGGATATAGGATCATCATGGAGAGAAACTAGTCTAGAGGAGTGGCGATAATACTGATAAAGAGATCAGTGAGGCGATGGGAGAAGAAAATAACTCAGAACAATAAAAATGTACAAGTTTCACAATACAACCAGAAAGATAAAGTGAGGAAGACTATTAAGACTGCAAAATTTAAAATTACACATTACAGATTCAACAGATAATTTGAGGTAGATCAATTATTAGTGCACGAGAAGGAAATACAACGATAAGTACCAAAAATAAATGACAAAATTAGGTAGACCATTAAGAGTGCCAGAATGGCAATAGATAACAATTAGCACTTTTCACGGAAAGGCACAAGCAGCATAGACATTTGAAAGAAAAAGGATGGTAATAGCTTTCAGGTATGTTTAGTTGTAGATAGTAACTAGGATTAATAATGGGCAGTAATAAATATCACACAGCATATACAGACCAAAAGATAAAAATATAAAATAACGTAAAATAGCAAGATGAGGTAAGTCAAAGCGAGAAAACATACGGAGGTATGAAGATCAGAGGGCGCAAACTAGAACCAAACAGGAGCTGGACCACTGTTATAGAGCTACACCAATGTGGCCGCCTCAATTAGGAGTGGACATCATGTTCGTCAAGATTGTCCTGTGTCTCTTTCCCTTCGATGGGCCGATCCAGTTATAGCCCTATTTCAGTTTCCAAAGCTCCGTTGCATGCTTGTTCCCATGTGTGGGGAAAGGAATTACTACGATACGGGAGCAATGCCCACTGCTGCATATCAGAGAGGTTGCATCTACACTGTCATCGTTCCAGAGGGAAAAGAATTCTATTGCCATGGATACCAAGTGTAATGCGGAGAACCGATCTCCACGGATAGGTTGTGCGTCATAACATTGTATCATTATGAGGCATCTTCGCCGGGTGCCATTTTAAGGTCTGGCGCCAGGGTACCCCACTCTTGATACCATTTATCCACTTCCTCTTGGGCGGATGTATCGCTGAACGTAGGAAGACTGCAAGTAGCCTCCTGGTGGGGGTTATAATCTGAAATGCCAGTATGAGTCTGCAGAGAAACAAGCCCCACTCAAGCTCCGCGGCAAAAGATATAGATGAGACCAGGAGCAGACGGAATAGAGCGCAGTGACATTGGGGTAAATAGTCAAGTACCTCGGCAGTAAAGGCACACAGTTCTGAGCAATGAAGCCCTCAGCAGAAGAAAAGATCAGCCCCTGCTGTGCAACACAGCGCCTCCACAAAGCCAGTCCGAACTGCTTTCAACACTTTAATTACAGCGCCACATGTACGAACACGCTTCCTAGCGGGGGAGCGCTCTCTGTGGTAAAACGCTGCTGTGACAGTGTGAGCGATAATGTTGTGCAGCTACCCCGGCGGTCAGCAGCACAGTTAGCACACCGCTGTAATCACAAATGGGGAAAGTTGAATTATTGTACCTAGTGCTAAAGAGTAGGACGCTGCAAGAATGAAATGCATTTGGAAAGTCAACTGATGGACAATTTACACCATCTTTTATTAAATAAGGAAAGGTTGTAAATTGAACATAAATAAAATGGCGAAAATTAGGAAAAGGCAGGATTTGACGTAATAATAGACACATTACCAAAAACAATAAAGTTGGAATGAAAACACATTGCACGCTAGAGAGAAAGTAAAGACACTGGAAAAGGAGCAAGGAAGCGAACAGGCATAGAACATGTTCTTTTAGCGAAGATAAAATAGTGCACAAAGTGCACTAAATAGAAGGGACTGGTAATAATGCCATTTTAAGACTGAACTATGTTATTTGTCCCTGAAGTGCGCACTGGAGTGCTTGTGGCTGGGAGAGCAGATGTGGGTGGAGGGCATGCTGGGTGGTCAGGTCACATGCTGCGGTGGTGTGGACAGCAGAGTAAAGAGTAAGATAAGCTGAGGAATCAAAATGGGGTTAAAAGGAGGGATCTTCGACCACTGAGTATTTACCTACAAGTGAGCAGACGAGCACTTGTTGCTTAGAGCCTGGGGTTATTATTCAGCCGTGAAGCCTGTGCGGTCACAGCTGCATGCGCTCCCTGCCGTGTGGCCTTGCTTGTGCAGACCCTCTCTGACAAACACAGACAGGCCTTAAATTTAGATTCTATAAGGAAAGGGGCGCCCAGAAAGTCACGACCACCAGAGAGGCCCCTCAAAGGATGGTGCACCCTCAATCGCCTAAACAAGCTCAGTGACGCTACAACAGGGTTAATGTCAACTGTCAGCACAGTGTCATGGCTGGGTCCTCACTCGGATTATGGTGCCTGTTTTCAAACAGGCCACACTTCAAAACACCCATCGGTCTTGACTTATTATATAGAGACATTGCCATCAGATGTGTGTGGGAACCGCTCCCACGTACACACGGTCGACTCTGATGTGTGAGCGGTCGAGTTTAGAACGGGGGCTCCAGGTATTGGGCACGCCCCAGTACAACACCGTCCAACAGAAGCACAGAAAAGGGATCGGAAAACCGTCCCCAGACCACTTGAATGGGTGTGAAGTGAATGACAGACGGGGACTGGAAACTATCTTCCCGGCTATTTCTCAGGCAAATATAAAAAGGTTACTATTCTTTCCATTCAAAATATGTGTGGAGGCAGGGGAGGAAACAAGCACGAAACACCAGCATTTATTGTGAACTAACCGGGTGCAAGTGAAGAACCAGAACCTTTTGGACCTGGCGGCGCAGGGTACGCCTTAATCTCCTGGGTTCTCCTGCTTCAGCTAACAGAGACACTGGGACACTCTGTCGGCGTAAAAGATCAGATTTTATTAGCTGCAGCTAGTACAGTTGTCCTGGAAGTACACACAGTATGTTCTCAGGAGACTGCCACTTCACTCCGTGGCGTACAATCTTTTATAGTACATAGATAACATATACATTAACAAAGAACACACCTAAAACATACATAGAGGATCAATAAGGTAAGTTTAAAAACAGAACATGTCCAATGGAAAAGGTTGAAAAACAAAGATATCGAGTAACTCGAAGAAGCCTCTCCTCCAACTGTGTTTGCCACCCCTCCCACAGGTTAAAGTATTAACATGTCTGTAACTGACTTGCAGGTGGCGAGATACGTTCGTGTGTTTTGGAGGACAGTTGTGAAACGAGAGAATGTGAGCGGAGGACAGCGAAGGCCAGAAGATAAGATAAAGTCAGGAGAGAATAGTGTGAACCAACAGATAGTTAAGACAGGGATTAGAAAAACCAGACAGGGATTAGTGTACTCGGCCAGTCTCTAACACCAGCTTCGTAAACAGAGGCACAAGGCTATTTTGACACAATATTGCAGGAAAAGCAGAAAAGACTTCGTTCGTCGTGCTGCCAGAGTGAGGGCAACACAAAATGGTGGCAGAGCACAAAATGGTGGCTCAATGCGATCGTGATCGAAAATCGAATTTCCTCACAAGTCTCTGCAGGATGCTCAACATCGCATGTGATTGCTACGTAAACAAGAACTGCGAACCTCACCTGTGCAGCAAAAAAAAAAACGCGCTCGCGAAAGTTAAAGCGACTGCGCTAATAAACACAAGAATGTCAGGAATGCAGCTGGCACCCGACCGCACTGCTACTCGCTCCCGAGCTCCCTAGGCCAGGGGAGTTAACGTTTTTTGAGAGAAGGCGGGACATGCACCCGCCTTTGGCCAATTGTGGGCTTTCAATTTTTGAAAGCCACACGCAATGGCCAATCACTTCAGCTTTTCGGCAAACTCGTGCATGTGGCTTTTTTTAGCCACACGCATGAGTTTGCTGAAAAGCTGAAGTGATTCCAAGAGGTAATTTTCTAGAGCAATGCTTCGCGCTACACTAGGCTCGACCTAAAAAGTACTATTTTAACTTAAATGTTTTTAGTATTGGGCTATTATAGGGATTTAACTGCACTTTGTCATTTGGGTAATTCGAAGGTTTCGATTATTTACTAATCGACTGTTCTTAGCTTTATTTTGAGAAAATATTGATAATATTTGCTTAACTGTCACCATAGAGGTTAACAAAATCAAATAGATTTGGCAGCAGAGTATAATGAATCTATTTCTATTTCTCTGTTTCAAAGTGTGGCTTCCGAATTCATCATGGCTTAGCCACTAAAAAAGTGAGAGAGAAGAATTGGAAATCTCAGCGGGGAATGTGCAGAGATGACATTCTTGTCAGTTTCATGACAAACAAGCAACCTGGAACTGCTTTCAGGGCATTACCCCTCATCAGCCAGGCTAGCTTGAATCTAGTGGCTCAGTGAGCACGGGACCCACATCTGGGCATACCCTTCTCACTTAGGGCAACAAAAGCTAAAGGAACAAATGATCGACAGAATTCTGAACAATACAAACATTCACCCCCAGTCACTAAGATCTGGGTTTAATCCATTGTTCTTTTACTCACCACGCCACATCAGCTTGGCCCCAGCCATATGCAAATCAGTCTTGACCCTGTTCATCATGGGAACAGTCCTGCCCGAACTGCTAAGCCAGGTCCTCCCTAGACTGGAAAAAAGAATCCTGGGACTGGTTTCAAGAGCATCAGCAGGCTAGCTTGAATCCAGTGCCGCAGTGAGCACGGGACCCACGTCTGGGAATGCCCTTTCACACATAGGGTGACAAAAGCAAAAGGAACAAAAGCTGAACAATGAAAACATTCCGCTCACTAAGATCAGGGTTTAATCCATCATTCGTTTGCTCACCACGCCACCCCAGCTTGGACCCAGACATATGGAAATCAGTCTTGAACCTGTTCCTCATGCAAACAGTCCAGTCAAGACTGATTTGCATATGGATGGATTTGAAACTATGGATTTAGGCCCAGATCTCTGTGCTGGGGTGAATGATTGACATTGTTTAACATTCTGCCCATTTATTGTTCTTTTTGCATTTGTCACCTCGAGTGGGACGGAAATGCCTAGATGTGGGCTCCTGTGCTCTCCATGCCACTGGAGTCAAGCTAGCCTTGCTAATAAGGGGTGTCCCGTTCAAATTCCTCACCCACGCCTACAAATCCCTCTACAACATCAGACCCAAATACCTCAACCAGAGAGTATCCTTCCACGTACCCAAGAGGAACCTCTGCTCTGCCGACCTCGCCCTAGCAAAGGTCCCCCGCACCCGAAGACACAGAACCGGTGGGAGAGCCCCCCTCCTCCTCTCCCCAGCGCCTTGAGACCCTCACGGGTGAGTAGCGTGCTTTATAAACCCCTGATTGATTGATTGATTGAAACCCCGAAATTGGTCCCAGGATGTTTGTTTCCGGTCCAGGGAGGGCCTGTCCTGGCACTCTGGGCCGGACTATTCCCATGGGGAACAGGGTCAAGACTGATTTGCATATGGCTGGGTTTAAACTGGAACTGCATGGGGACCAGAAAAACAATGTATTTAGGCCCATATCTCTGTACTGGGGTGAATGTTTGACATTGTTCAACATTCTATCCATCAATTGTTCTTTTGCGGGGTGGGTATGCCCAGACGTGGTTCCCATGCTCTCCATGCCACTGGAGTCAAGGAAGCCTTGCTGATGAGGGATAAAACCCCAAAATCTGTCCCAGGATCCGCCAAGACCATGGACCTGGCGCAACCCACCCGCAAGACCACAACCCAACCGAAGACCCTGCAATGCATCCTCCTCAATGGCCGATCCCTCCACAAACACGCCACCAAAATCTGGGACCTCCTCGACAGCACCACCCCGGACATAGCGTTCTTCACCGAAACATGGACCAACACCACCTCGGGACCGGACATCGCCATCGCCATTGCCCGAGGATACAAGATCTCCAGGAAGGCCCGCCCGACCCGCCCGGGAGGAGGAATCGCCATCTTCCCCAAATCCAACCTCCGCCTGAGCACACTCCCTGAAGAGCCCACAGACCTGATGGAACACCTTCACTTCAAGAAACCGGCCAGCCCTACCACCACCCTCCGAGGAACCCTCATCTAACGACCCCCTGGACCCAGCTGACTTTTTGCCCACTCCATCATGGACATCATCTCTCTGCATGCCATTGCGTCCACCAACTACACCCTACTGGGAGACCTCCACTTCCACCTCGACAACCAACTGGACCCCAGCACCACATTCCTCCTGGACAACCTCCACAACATTGGACTCCACCAGATTGCGACCGAACCCACGCACTCAGCAGGACACACCCTCGACCCCCTCTTCACAGCAGGTAACTCCATCCCCTTCAGCCACACCACCGAACTCCCATGAACTAACCATTGATGCGTCCACTTCACCCTCAGAACACCCACCATCCACAGACACCTTCACCTGCTGCCACAAAGAAATTGGACCAGAATCACCAACGACCAGCTAACCTCATCACTCAGCAACTCCACCCCAACCATCGTGAAAAACAACGACCCCAACACCGCAGCCCGAACCCTGCACAGATGGATCTCCGACAGCGCCAACTCCATAGCCCCCCTCAAGAAAAACAACAACACCCACGCCAAGAAAGTTAGATGGTTTACCACCAAACTTCGAGAGTCCAGACACACTTGCCGCTGCCTCGAAAAGGCCTGGAGGAACACCAAATCTACAGTAGCCTACAACAACTTCAGAGCCGCCACCAACGCCCACCACCAACTCATCAGAAAAACGAGGAAAAAAGCGATTGAAGACAGAATCTCCACTCACGCACACAACAGCAAAGAACTCTTCAACATCATCCAGGAGTTCGCCCAACCCACCGAGTCCACCGACATCCCTCCCTCACAAGACCTCTGCGACAAACTCAGCACCTTTTTCCACCATAAAATCAAGAGCATTTACGACAACTTCGCCGAAGACAACCAACACAGTGAACCCTCACCAACCACCCCCGACACCCTGAAGCCAGCGATCGACAACTGGACAGCCCTCACCACCGAAGACACACTGAAGATAATGAAATCAATCCACTCCGGGGCCCCCACGGACCCCTGCTCCCACCACATCTTCAACATCGCACCCATGCTCTGCCACACTATCAACCGCTCCCTGGCAACCGCCATGTTCCCCGATGACTGGAAACACGCTGAGGTCAACCCCCTCCTGAAGAAACCCTCGGCGGACCCCACTGACTTCAGAAACTACAGACCCATCTTCCTGCTCCGGTTCCCAGCGAAAGTCATCGAGAAAGCCATCAACAGCCAACTCGCCACATTCATCGAAGAGCACAACATCCTCTACCTCTCCCAATCCAGCTTCAGAAAAAAACACAGTACGGAAACCGCCACCCTCGCTGCAACAGGCGACATCTGCACCCTACTGGACAAAGGAGAAACAACAGCCCCCATCCTCCTCAACCTCTCAGCGGTGTTCGACACAGTCTCTCACCGCACCCTAATACGCAGACTCCATGACGCAGGGATCCAAGACAAGGCCCTCAACTGGATCTGGTCCTTCCTCTCTGGCAGAACGCAGCGGGTCAGTCTCCGACCCTACACCAACCACCTGTGGTGTCCCCCAGGGGTCCTCCCTCAGCCCTACACTCTTCAACATCTACATGGCTCTGCTCGCCCCCATCGTCAGAACCTACGGACTCAACATTGTGTCATACGCAGACGACACCCGACTCATCCTCTCCCTATCCAACAAACCCAATACCACCAGACACAATTTTCGAGAAGGCATGGAAGCTGTCGCCAAATGGATGAAAAACAGCTGCCTACAACTAAATACCAACAAAACAGAAGTACTCATCATGGGCCCAAACCCCGATGCATAGAACAACCCCTGGTGGCCCCCCGCCCTCGGAAGCCCACCCACCCCCACGGACCACGCACGCAACCTGGGAATCATCCTGGACTCCGAGCTCCAAATGGACCGCCAGATCAACTCCGTCTCGTCCTCCTGCTTCCACACCCTCTGCCTCCTAGTAAGACCTTCAAATGGATCCCACTCGAACACAGAAAGACCGTCACTCATGCCCTGGTAGCCAGCAGACTCGACTACGGCAACGCACTCTTTGCTGGAATAAACAAAAACTTCACCTGCAAGCTACAGAACATCCAGAACGCCGCTGC
This sequence comes from Triturus cristatus, assembly GCF_964204655.1. Lineage (NCBI taxonomy): Eukaryota > Metazoa > Chordata > Amphibia > Caudata > Salamandridae > Triturus > Triturus cristatus. The sequence goes on from NC_140585.1 coordinate 602,865,972, forward strand.
AAGACTGGTCCTCGACCTGCCAAGACACTGCCACATCTCCCAGCACCTGCGCACACTCCACTGGCTCTCCATCAAAGCTAGAGCCACCTTCAAGATGCTCTCCCACACTCGCAAGGCCCTCCACGACACCGGACCAGCATACCTGAACAGCCAACTAAATTCCATGCACCCCAGAGGACCCTATGATCTGCCCAGTTCTCCTACGCTGTGGTCCCCCGTACCAGAAAGACCAGATCGGGAGGCCGCTCCTTCTACTTCCTCGCAGCCTGAGCCTGGAACGCCGTGCCGCTCCACCTCAGACAGACAACATCACTCCTCATCTTCGCAAGAACCTCAAAACCTAGCTCTTTGACAGGCCCCTCCCTTGATGGACTGGAGCCTGCTAACCCCACCCCTCCACCCCCCCCAGCACCTTGAGACCCTTACGGGTGAGTAGTCGTGCTTCACAAACACCTGATTGATTGATGCTTGTTTCTGGTCCAGGGAAGAAATGGCTTGGCAGTTCGGGCTGGACTGTCCCTTGGGGAACAGGGTCAAGACTGATTTGCATGTGGCTGGGTTTAAACTAGAATGGCATGGGGTAGCAAAAAAACGATGGATTTAGACCCAGATCTCTGTACTGGGGTGAATATTTGACATTGTTCAACATTCTTTCCATCAATTGTTCGTTTTGAATTTGTTTTAATGGATACAATGAGTGCCCATATAGGTAAGCTAAAATTTATTTGCACGATTATATAGACTCATTACGACATAGAACTGGTGAAAATTACTATAAACACATGCAGTAGCGCGTGGGGGACCTAGACCCGGTTATTGCCAGCTGGCTTAAGTTAACTGCATGCTGCGTGCAACCACATCCTCTTTTCCAGCATTCCCTTGCATTTTTTAAATTTTTTCAACCACTATTAAACTTTTCAGGAAGTGGCAGTTTAGTCTTGTTTCCTTCAGCTCAAGAAAGCTAAAATTGCCGGTCTGCATGACCGAACTCTCCTTTCATTGATTAGCTGGCGCAGAAGGACCTCCCGCTACTTAGCAGCTTTTTAGGTCTCGCTGAGCCAGCGCATGCGCTGCTCTGCGAGACATTTAGTAGGTGGGTTTTGAAAGTGCTACCCCATGCTTTGGTTGCCCTAGGGCTTGCGTTCATGCGAGCATGCACACGCGCAGCCGCCATCTGTCTTCCATGGGTCATTAAGCGTGTTGACACTACAGCTGCTTTCATTTTTGCAGCCGCACGCCCACTCGCTCCACCTTTCCGTGTCTAGACCACCTCTCTCCTCATGCACTCAGCGCATCGCTCGCGGGCACACAGAATGCGTGTGGATGCTGCAGCTGCTTTCACTTTTGCAGCTGCGCGCCCACTCGCTCTGCTCTGTCCATGTCCATTTTGAAGACCGCTTGTTCTAGTGGGCTTGTGATAGCCGTTTGCTTTGTGAGCTGCCTTTTGTACCTTCTTTACCCCGAGAGAAAAACGTAACCCCTGAGCGTCATGGTACGCTGTTTTTCAGTTTGCGCATGCCCCATTCCTGTGCTGGGCTTTCTGTCAACGGTTTTATTGTTTTTTTTCCTTTCACCGTTCGAAAAATACAAGATCGCTTTGGTTGGTGGTAGTAATGATGGTACATAAATCCGATAGGTTGAGGTGCGCAGCAGGAAAAATGCCGGATGATGCCAATTGGCTGGTACCCGGGGTGCTTGCGTGACCCTTACTCCCCTCTTTGTGTTCAACCCCCCACCCCTTCCATCCGTGCTTAACCCTGATTGGTGGGTTACCCCTGTTGCTATTGTCCTCTTCTGCTCCCGAGATGCTACTATGTCCGTAGGAGCTTGCTTTGGGACGTTGAAAGCTCTGGTGGGGGATGGGGGCCCAAATAACACCGCCCTTCAGGTTTCCAAATGTAGTGTCAGATTCGCACAGCACGGTATCCCATCTTGTTCCACCCAGCACCAGATACAGACCTCGTGATGAGCTTTGGCATTTTTTGTACATCGTCATAGCAGTAAAACAGAATTTTATCTACAGGTTATGTGACTATTTGATGTGACAGGTAGAAGGTGCCCTGAGTTGCCCTCTGCGGATGGATATACAACTATCCCAGACAAAGGTGCTTGTAGAGCGCCAGATTCTTTTGAAGTGGGAGTCATGTTGATGCCCACAGAAAGGGATGGATCTTAGCCAGACATTTCCATGCATGTTCTCTACTCATAATGTTTTCTACAATAATCTGCCCGCACTTCCTCGTTAGTGTCTAACGTCCTTCCATTATGAAATTGTGGTAGAAAATTATTGTGTTGTGGCGCCTTCTGCCCAAAGACAAAAAGTGGTACCATTCTAATGTTCCAAACGGCGTGTCTCCGACACTGGCATTTTATCGAAATTGTATTTTAAGACATGATTGTAAAACAAAATGACATTCTGGAATGTGTGTACACCCTTAACTCTTGTTCAATGTGGGGCTATTACACATATCAGTTTTGGCACCTCTTCGTAATGTTTATTTTCCTCATTCTGGTATTAGGACGTCCAGCCCGTATCAAATCACCGGTGCATGTACTGCATGTGAGTTCATCTCCGACGCACCCACCATTTTGCATTTCTCGTTCTCGCCTTAAAAAGAAATGCACTGCGGGTTATGATGTTTGTTCTTTTGCATTTTTATGTAGGTCTATTCCCCCCTCCCCCTCCCCGTTTATAAGGCTGAAAGTGCAGGTGCTTCGTTTTCAAGTTGAAGATTAATAAACACCAAGATGATGTGATGTGCTCCCGTGGAGCACCATTGTCTGATCTAGGTCGGGGTTGATATCGTGAGTCACATATGCCTTTACCTTTTAGTAGCTAGAGTGAAACGGTGCACGGTTTTATTCCCGATGGGAGTCGCGGATTATGGTGACTCTCTCTAATGGATACTTAATGTTTCGGCCATATCCTGTTAATTTATGCTCTCTGGTACAACAAAAACTAGTAGTTAGTTGCTTGATGGATGGATAGCTGTTGCAGACTACATCTGCATTGACATTGGAGTCCTCTGCACAACCACCGCTGGACGTTGTAGAAGACTCCACCATCTGTGACTTTGCATCTGCAGAGCTGCAGCAGAAGTGGAAGTTCTACCTCCACCCCCTTCCTCCACACTATGGTGTCACTGATTGAAACCAGTGTGCCCCCCGCCCCTCTACCACTAAGTATATTTCTAACACAAGTGCACCAAAGTTAACCACACTGAATGGAATACACTCCAAATGCTCTAACTGCATATGCCATGGCATTTGTTGTGGGAAAATGTACACATCACCACATCCATTACAAACCAGCCACAAATTCTGCCAGTCAGTAATCCGCATTTGCGTACAACATGCAATACAACATATCATGGAGCTGTGGGGGTACTCTTCTACCTACTGATGTGACACCCAAACTGTTGTTGATTCAACATCTTTGCTTTGTCCCCACTGGAGAGCTGTATCTATTTTTGTTGCTGCACCTGATTTTAGGAGCCTCTTGTCTCATGGGATCCATCAACGTGTGAAGCACAAGAAAAACAAACAAGCATTGGCATACCCAATAGGTCTCGCCTTTGGGACCTTATAAGTATTTAATTATGCAGCACAATATCCTTGGTGCAACATCAATAGTTGCATGGCTAAACACATAAGGTCCCAAAGGCGAGACCTATTGGCTATGCCAATGCTTGTTGCAGATGCAGCCAAGGTTGATTAAGTCCTCTCTCATTTTCCCACAAAGCCTGCAGACTGCATTGTCAGGTAGTCTTAGCCAGGGACAGTTGAGATCAATCGGAGGCAGGTTCCTTGAAACTATATCTCATGATTTTTTATTTAATTAATTTTTATTTTAAGTAGATTGCGAAACCTACCTCCAGATATGATTGCACTGTTAGTTTTTTATAATTCTGTATTAGCGTACACGCATGACGATGCTCTGAGAAGATGGCTTTATCTTTAGGCAGTAATTGTGGCACTGTCGCCTTCTCTACTAATTTCATAAAAATGAAGGAAATCCCACAGTGCTATAAGCTTTACATTTACAATGACTGTTCCAAGTATCTTTTCACACATGATTTCGGAGCCACTTTGCTTATTTCATGCCATAAATTCTGATTTAATGATTTCTATTTTGTGTTTTTCAGCTTGTAGCATATTTTCACAAATGCACACTGCCTGGCTACCGATTGTTCTGTGAGCCCAAACACCATCCTTATCTATATATGAGAAAGTGGTGCCTTCTTTTCAAAGGGCAGTGTTTGGGAAAATCGATCCTCAAGAATTTAGCCAGGCTCTTGATCGGTCTAGGCCCATTCTGTCGGGGGATCTTGAGGAGTGCCTATCAGGATTTACTAATTGGGAGTCGCGTGCGGCTGATTCCGTGGCCTTTCCCCGGTCCTCTAAGCCGGCTAGAGATTCCCCCTCTAAACCCTGGTTCAACTCTGCCCTTAAAACGCTTAAGCACGAGTGCAAGGTTCTTGAACGGACCTGGCGCAGGTGCAGCTACTGCCCTATGGCTAAGCAAAGGCTTAGAGTCATGCAAAAAACCTACTATGAAGCCATAGCGCAGGCTAAGGGGCAATTCTATGCTGCTCGCATAAACTCTGCCAGTAACAACTCCAAAGAGATCTTCTCCATAGTGCAGAGATTTACATCTCCGCTTGCCCAATCGAGAGTGACTCCATCCTCACTGGCCTGGTGTAACACACTTGCCTGTTCTTTTAGGAATAAGGTCCGGGCTATCCAGGCGTCTTTTCCTCCTGGAGTGATCAGTAGGGCGTGTCCTGCAGTGGAGCAACCGGCTGCCTCTGCCTGCTCGCTGTCAGTCTTCAGTCCCGTAGACCCTTCGGAATCCCTTAAAATCCTTATGGGGCTCAAGTCAGACTCGCTGTCGGATCCTTGCCCGGCCAGGCTTCTGGCTGCAGTGGCCATGAGCGTACATGTGGAGGTGAACCTTATTGTTAACCGGTCCCTCCTGACAGCCGCCGTTCCCCGGGCCTGGAAACAGGCGAAGATTCTGCCGCTCCTCAAAAAGCACTCCCTGGATCATCTTAATCCAGGGAATTACCGTCCTATCTCCCTCCTCCTGGCCATTGCCAAGGTTTGTGAGAAGGCGGTGAATAAACAACTTACTGAGTATGTGGAGAGAGAGGCTCTCCTGCACCCAGCGCAATCAGGGTTCCAAGCCTCCTACAGCACGAAGACGGTTTTGGTGGAGGTGTCAGAGGCTATACGGGAGTGTCTTGATGCGGGTGGGAGAGCGGCTCTAGTGCTGTTGGATCTCTCCACGGCGTTTGACACAGTCCCGCACGATCTTCTGCTGGCTCGTCTAGCAGAAATTGGTGTCAAGGGTGCTGTTTGGAGTTGGGTAAGGTCCTTTTTGAGGATCGTGCTGAGCAGATTTGGCTCCCTCCGTGCTCCTCCCCTTCTCAGTAGGTCACGACTGGGGTCCCACAGGGCTCCGTTCTTAGCCCGCTCCTCTTCAATATCTATGTCACTCCTTTGATTTATCTGGCAGAGGAGCTAAGGGCTAAGGTGATGGCCTATGCGGATGACACCCAGTTACTCTTCACCTGGGATAAGACATCGGATTCGGTCCAAGTGCCGCAACATTGCAATGCTGCCGTCTTTAATTGGTTAGCGGATGCACAGCTGAAATGTAATGAACAGAAATCCGAGATCCTGCTATTTGGCAGATTCCCCCCCAACTTTCGAAACTTACTGTGGCCATCGGACTTTCCTCTGCCTTCCTCCACGAGCCAGCCTGCCAAAAATCTGGGGATATGGTTCGATGAGTCCCTTTCCTTTTCGACGCACATTAAGAAACTGACCGGCTGCTGTTTTGGCCTTTTTAAGACTCTTAGGTCTTTCTTTCCGCTTCTCCCACAGGCGGCGAAAGAAACAGTTACTTGTGCCCTGATTTTGTCACGCTTGGACTATGCTAATGCCCTCTATGTTGGTATTCCGGCCTATCTGCTGACAAAACTTCAGGTCATACAGAATACGGCGGCTAGACTGCTATTGGGCATTTCAGCAAGGATCAGCGTGCATCATTATCTGCGCTCTCTTCACTGGCTCCCGGTGGCGCATAGAATTCAATTTTAATCTCTGATCTTGGCTCATCGGCTCTCCCCGGGCACGGGCCTCTCTATCTTCAGAAACGTTTTTCTTTTTATGTTCCTTCACGTGCTCTCCGCTCTATGTCCTCCGCCTTGCCCGGGTCCCACGCTTTAAGCTTCAGAGGCTCGGGGGAAGCTCCTTTGTTTTTGAGGCCAGTCTGGCCTGGAATGCTCTTCCCCTTGACTTACGCTCCATTCAGGACCCTGTATTGTTTAAACGGAGATTGAAGACTCATCTGTTTGCTTAAAACTTTTACTCTTTCACCTTTGTGGCACCGCGCCGGGACACTCATGAGAAGCCGTGTGCGTTACATGTGGATGTAACATAACATAACATACAGGTGATGAATTTCTAGGAAGGGAAAAGTTGTATCTATATGTTGTAGTTACTATGGGGCATATTATCAAAAACGGCGTTAAAAATTATCACCGGTTTAGCGGCAGAAAACTGCCGCTAAAGCGGCGATAATGGGCTTGATAATATGCCCTTGAGAATTCCAATAAAAGTCCATGTTCTGGTGTGAACATGGGCTTCTATTGGAATTCTCCAGGGCATATTATCAAGCCCATTATCGCCGCTTTAGCGGCAGTTTCCTGCCGCTAAACCGGCGATAATTTTAACGCCGTCCTTGATAATATGCCCTTATGAGGTCCGGGACTTTGACATCCATCCCACAGAGAGCCTCACTACCAGTCTTGGTAACAATTTTGCATACATAACTTTTAACAATGGGAGAAGTGATGGGCCTTGCAGGGACCTGGATTGTTTTTATAAGGCTGCCATTAAACCCAAGCCTTTAGTTCTGAGCTGATGCAATTGTGATGTAAACAAACCATTGTTGTTACACAGAACTCATAGGTACTTATATTCCATCACTGTTTGAATCTGAATGACTCCCCAGTTTCACTTTTGCATGTTTTTATTTCCTGTTGCCCATTGCCTTGGTCTTGGGCAGATATATTTCTAGACCATTTTCATGACTAGGGTGTCTATCAGTCTTTGGAGACCAGTTTTGGGGCAGGAAAGTTGGCCATATTCAATTGCGAAGTCAGGTCCGCTATAGAAAGATTAAATCATTTTGGTGCCAACACGCATCTCTGTTTCAGACCCTTAAGTGTGTCGATTTTCCTTTGAGTGGTGTCCCCATTTCCATAATTTAGCCTTATCCAGGTGTTGGTGTAAAACATTTGTATCTGTTATAATAACAGTGATGGTATTTGCCAGCTGGCAAGCGCGCCCTTAGCTTCTCATCTACTATGATATTAAATGCCACTTTGAAGTCCACGAAACGAAGATTGAGAGGTGTGTCATTCCTCTGCTATGAAGCCATAATGAGGGAGAGCACTAAGATGTTTGTGGAGGTGCCTACTTCTTGGCTAAAGCCGGTTTGTTTTAATAGAATGTTCTCCTTAACTTTTGCCCAGGTTGACAGATCTTGCAGCAGTAGTGAAGCAAAGTATTTGGCTTTATTATCAAGCAGTTAGAGCAGTCTATTGTTTGCTGATAGTGACCTCTCTTCACCTTCGTATATTGGATAAATCACTGATCCCTTCCATGACTCTGATATTACTTCGTTTTGAAGGACAAAGTTGTACACCATCACAGTGTGTTGCCCAAACTCTGGATTTATTTTATAGATTACTTGTGGTATACTGTTGTGACCTGGTGCCCCTTCGTGGTGTTCTTCTTTGATAACTTTTAAGAGACTTTTCTCTAGATCGCCGGTCAGGCTGCTGCCTTCATTGTGCTCCTGCTGTAGACCCCGGTTCGCTCACACTTGTTTATCTAGTGATCCTGTGCAGTTTGACAACCCTGATCTCATTATGTTACAGGTAAGTAGAATGGAAGCCACGGGTCCTCTGGAATGTTAGAGTAGTTTATACTATGGGGGCACTGGTTTACGCTCTTAATAGTCTGCCAGAAGTTTTTTGAGTTAGTGTTTTTACTCATATGTTGCAGCTTTGCCCAGAAGATGTCCTCATTCCGCTTCTTGTCCTCCCAGATTAACTTCATACATTTCGTCTTTGTAATTGAAAAATTGCCTTTAATTCCTTGTTTTGTGGATCTTTTTTTTTTTTTTTATATTTTTATTGAAATTTTTCAGTTACATTCAGCAATCGTTGTAGGGTAAGACCAGATTGGCATAAGACACATTTCTTACATTGTTACATGAATAACTGGCCCCTACTGTTCGTCATCTCCATACTCTGTTTGCTTCTGTTTTTTTTGGCTAATAGAACTGCTCTGGATAGCCCTTGTTGGGTTTTTGGGATAATGTTTTAACCTCTGTTGATGATTTAGGTTTACCAGTAGTAAACTTAGTCATTTCTTAAAGAAATTCTGCCAGGTCTCTAGTGGGTTGTGTTCTGACATATTGTATCAGCTTTTCTGCTATTTCCTCTAATTTGCTGATCAGTCCATCTTAGGCATTTATAGTCAGTTGTGTATTGAATTCCAATCTATGAACTACCTGTGACCAGGACTGTTGTGTTACTTTCACATCTTTGCTGAATAGAAAATCATGTGATGGCCAGATAGATGTACACAGATACTATTGTATGATCTAATATTGAAGTTGTTGTGGTTGGGCAGTGCGTCAGTGACAAGGAATTATCTGCTGGAAACCTACCATTCAAAGTTCTGAGTCCCACTTTAGCTACTTCTGTTTCAAGAAACTCACCTGACTTGTCTGACTGTAATGAATCGCAAAACCTCTGTGATTGGAAATTCCACATATGATCTTGTAGTTGTAGTATGTCATCTTCTGGGGATGGACATAGAAGGTGCAAGTTAAAGTTACCAGAAATTACAAGGTCTATCAACCCTGGATGTTTTTGTACGTCTACTAATGTTGTTATCAGTTCTTTTGTTAAATTCTGCGTTATTGATCAGTTTGGATGTATATATACATTTATAAGGGCAAGAATTGCATTATCCATAATGTTCCAATATTCCATCGTGACCACAAGGATGCCAGAGTCCTCTATTGGTTTCGTTGTGCATTTTGCTTTCATAGGCATGCTTATGTAAGTACCAGGCCCCCCTTCGGGCATCCTTTCATGTGAGTTATTGACCCCGGGTTAGTAAAATCTAGAAAACCTGGAATTTCCAATGGGACTATTGTCACGTTACTTTGAGCATGTTGATCTGATGTTCCATAAGTTATTTTATGACCTCCGGACTATCCAGTGTGTTTGGTAGACCTCCAATGTTCCAGGACTATATTAGGAGGTGATTATATGCATTTATATCTTTGGGCCATGCACTGGCCTTGTTTCATGTATTGGGTTTCATTTGTAGCACTACCAGTAGCCATCCTCAATTCCCCAATCCTGAATGTTTCTGCTGTTGCCACAATTCAGTGAATCATTTCCCCCTGCTCCTTAGAATTGTGTCTCATTTCTAATTTATCATTTGCATTACACAGTACAGAGTAAACTGGTTTCTGCTCCAGCCACACGTTTTTTTTCCGGATTCCGACCTATAAACCAGGAGGTGTGGTTAGCCTGGTGCCTCTTACTAAGCAAATTGAATCCCCATAACTTGAAATGTGATCCTACTACAAGAATCTCTATGGTTATTGTGGAGGTAGCCCATCTTAACAGGGTTGCCTCATACCCTTTGTGTAATTGTGGGGATTAATACTGGATTGAATCAAGATAATTTGAGGTTATGTCCATTGATATTTTCCAGTGATCGTAATAAATGTTCCCTCTGTTTAGGATGTCATACCACCCACTTGATCTGTATTCCAGTAGAAGTAGGCTCTACCCACCTAACCCTTCCACCATTGGTCTCCCCAGTAGCAACACAACCTTTGCTAATGGACTGTTTGTGGACCTCTGTAGTTTTATAAATGTAGCATTGCTGATGTCAACCTTACTACACGGAGCAATGATATGCACTCCTGAGTCATTCATAGATTCTGGGGAGTGAATGGCTACGTGTGATGTCCTCAAAGGATTCCCGTTATCTGGCTGACCTGTTTGTTGCATTTGCTCTTATCGAGTCTCAGCCATCATTTCTTCTGTAGTATCTGTGGGTCCTACCACCAGATCCATTTCTGCTTTTTGGGTGTTTCTTTCATTTTCCCTGTGAGGTTACCTGCCATGGTCCTCCTATTATCTCTTTCTCACTTTTACTGACCCGACCAGATCTTTTTACAGACTTAAAAAGTAGGAACACCTTCATTGCGTAGATGTTCATTATTCAATTTTCTTTTTTGTATCTTGCTTTCCTCTGTCTCTTCTGTTGTCTATTGGTCAGATATTTTGTGTAGTCTTTTGTGGTGAGGTTAAACTTGTGACATCCTGTGAAGTATTTAGGGGAATTTGATTAGCGCTGTCTTCCTTTTGAGCTGTAAGTGCATCCAGATGTTTAGGTCTGTGTTGCCTAAGCCCAAGTGGTGAGTATTGATTAGTTTCAGTGTTTTAGGCTTCCTTTGTTTGCTGGACCGTTAATTTCCAAGTGGTCTTCCTGTGATGATTTTGGGGGAGGGACCACTGTCTCTTTGCTTGTATGTATCGATTGCTCATCCATGTGGGGTTCTGAACTATTGGTTGTCAAATGCTTATTCCCACAAGCATGACTTTGCTTGAGCGTTTCTGCTTTAAATTCTGTAACTATTGTATTTATGACTGAAGGTAGGTGATTTGGTTTATCCAGTGGGTGCACATCGGCAAAGTAATGTCTCCATTTCTGTATTCCTCTGCAACTTTTTTTACCATGTTGCTTAGGTTTGCAAGATCACTGTCTAGCTCTCAAACATATACTGCCAACAGATTTAACAAGTCTACTTGCTGATCCAGTATGTTTGACTGGTAGCGAAGGGCATCCACAAGTGCTTGGAAAGTTCTTAAAAACATTGCCCAGATGTCTGTTGCATTGTTTCCTGGTCCTCTAGCATGGGTGTCATCCTGTTGTGATTGTTTCTTCTATTATTGCTATTATGTGTTACGTTTGTATTTTTGTGTTGCATGGCCATGCCACCTGAGCCTGATTGTGCAGCTTATTGCTTTTCTTCATGTCTTGTAGTCTCCACAGGTTGAGTGAGAGCCTATATATGCCTTCCTGATCATCTAGCGTTCAGCCTATTTCTGGCATTTCTTTGTTTAACTCTTCCAAATGAGCTAGCATGGAGTGCCATGATCAAGTGATCCCCCTCTGTGAGGCGATCTCTGCCTGACCTTCCCTTCAGGAGGCATGGCCAAACTTCCCATGTCCATGTCTACTGACAGATCTTTGTCGATGATGACATGTTCTGCATGCACAGGAGCTCTTCAATGATTAGGATTTGGTTCCCACTGTTAGGAGGGGAGTCCTCTTCCAGGGACACCATGGTGTTCGGTTTTATTCTGTTTTTCATTAAGGTAAAAACACTCTGAATAGGTGTCATTGGTGGGGGGGAGACCTCTTTGCTCGTCTTCCCTTTTCAATGTAAGAAGGGATGGGAGATTACAGTGGTTTGTTTCTTTTGGGTCATAACTAGTGGTTAATGTTGCTAATGTAGCCACTGAGATTGGGGCCAACAGAACTGAGTGCCTTTCCTCCTCCCGCTCTTTTTGTGACAATGAAGTCAACATTGGATTGTTGTCCTTAACTGCATCTCCTTTTATATTCAGGATAGGATCTGGTATGATTTCTGGCAGTTTTTTTTAAACATTTGCATTAATGTTAGTCCTGTTTTCATCTGTGTCAATATTAGCAGGCTACTCGTTGCACCCTTTGGCTGCCTGTTTTTTCTAGGTAGATTTAGTTTAGGTGTAGTCCTTGTTTTAACTGACTTCATATTGGCTGCGAGGTCTTTCGTGGTCTGATGCTTGATTACTCTAATTGTGCTCATTTGCATGGATATATGTCGTTCACTTCAGCCAGGGGAGGATTTGATTTATGATTGATTTCGTAGTGTCTTAGTAAAATTTTACTATGTTTGCTTTTATGATTTGCCTACAAAAATCGAATAAAGCTTTTTATTTATTGATTGATAGTGTCTAGCATCTAATATCTGGTGCTAGTGATGCTGAGTAATGTCAAGGAGTGCGGCCCTCAGTAGTTAAATCCTGGTCGATGATGTTATGGAGCTGGCTGACAGGCTGATAGGTGGAAGTGATGGGGTGCGCTGGCTGAATTAGACAGGGGAGACGTGGTGCACAAGCTGCACTGGTAACTAAACCGGGTGCTTCCCTGCTGTCTGGCCTCAACCGTACATCATGGTGCAAACAGCGCCGGACATGCCATTCTAACAATGGCTGTTTGGGCAGTGCAGCTTGCCCACCTACTGTGCCCTGCTCCATGGCGGCTCCTCTGACTCCACACTCTGGCTCAACACTCCACGCCACCCACCCCTGGAACACTAACAGTGGTTCAGGTGAGTTCAGGTGGATGGCAGCTGGTGGATGGGTGTGGATATTGGGTCAGCAGTATCGGCAGTGCTTTGCGCCAGACTTGTGAGACACACTGTGCTTTACTTCTTGTGTGGAGATTCAGTGGGGGAGTTATCCCCGGCCCAATTACTTGAAGCACCACCTTGGGGCCTTGGAGCTTCTTGCACCTTGCTCGATACTTCTGCTCCATACTGCTCCACACGCTGCTGACATTTGACTTTCCAACCCTCAATGTCCGTTGTGTCCTCGTCCATAACAGTAATGAATAGTAATATGGTGGCTGAGTGCTCAGCAACAACTTCATTAATATTCAATGAAAGGAGGAGTTTGTTTCCAGTTTCTATATTTTCTCAAATGGCAGGTTTGTCACCATAAATTAACACAAGGAACTATTTTGTTTTTTGCTGAATACAATTTAAACTGCAAGAGCCTCCTTTAATCACGGTGAACTGTGTAAGCAGAGACTATGGGCTCTGCTTCCATAGCTAAGGACCTTGTGCCATATTTGGAGATACCTGCCAGGTAGGTGGGGATGTTTGTGTCTTCAGTAGAGCGTGCTGTGGTTCCACTGAAGATACCGAACTTTGCTATGCAGGTGGGATGTTGGATACTCCTACTTTGTAATGTATTTTGTCCTGCAAGAACAAACTACGAACGCGGGAATTTATTCATGAGGAACAAATAACCATGGCCTGAAACATATAGATATTTCTCCCTCTGCATTTGGGCCATTTGTGGTTTCTCTATCCATGAGTGCCTTTTACCCACTATGATCCTTGGTAGGCAAAACTAGTGTTAGTCACCCCCTCCTAAGTAGGGTGGCGGCGACCATCAATGAGACCTGAGAGCCATGCGCAGAACTGGCCATAAGGTCAGAGATCTTAGCTGGTAGACCCAACTGAGGCTCTGATGTCTTGAGCACTATGGTTTCCTCAGTTCTATATAGAGTGGTGGAACCTGATATTTGGCATAGCAGGAGCAGTTCCAATTTGCAAGGGTGCTCCCACTAAGCCAAACTTTAAATGACCCTCTCTGTCTACTTTACTCAAGCAACATTGTATAGTGTTTTCATATAAATAAACATGGACAGCCATTGTGCAGTGTTTCTGGACTTAGCAAAAGAAACATACCTTCTTTAAAGTGTCAGTGAAGCAAATATAATGGCTAGCTTTGCTGTATGATTTCAAATGTTTAACAATGATTAATTTGAATGCATTTCATAAAGTAAACGGAAAGTTGGAAAGAAGAAAGTTATCAGCTGCAGCACTATACACTTTGTCCCTGCCAGTTTTCTTGTCATTTTGTCAGGGCAATTTTTGGCACACTGTTTCTCAGTGAGCTCTGAAACTGTAAACATGGAGGGCCTCAGCAACACCCTTGGTGTGCGCTAAGATTGAGACATTCCTTTGGTCTCCACATCCTCCACCTAATCCACACATGCTCTAGATGATGGCAGCATTTATAGATTCAGAGGTGTTGCCTAATTGATGCCTACTTGCCACACCAAGTTAAAGCATTTTCAGTAGCTTGAAGCCTATGAAGACCTCTTTGTGTTTTTATTTTTTTATGACAGGAAATGTTTCTAAACAGTCTGTGCATGTCATACAAATAATCGTTGTGAACTTCGGAGTGTGTCCAAAGCGAAGAGAGTTATTGATTTCTAGACATGCAACGCTCATTAATATCCTTCATTGATTTTCAACATTCGTACATTTCTGAGGACAGAGTTACAGGATGAAAGATGGATGGTGACCATAAAGGACAGTCCCCACCACTCTTCTTCCTACAGCTTCTCTTTTATCTGGAGGTCCTGTTGGGGAAATGCAAAAGGGTTTCAATGAGAACAGGGCCCTGAAGGGAAGAAAATGCCAGCTGCACATAAGTAGTGGACACCACATCGCATTCGAAACAGGAAATGGATCCCCATTCCAGAAAACTCAATGAGAAGGCAAAATCTTCTATAACATAGCTAATTCAATTTTCTTTCAAGGGGGAATTGCAGAACTTACATTTGTACTGTGGAGCTACTTGTAGCTTATTCAGCATCTTATTGGACTAGACCTGCAAGCATCCTGCTGCTGGTAATAAGCCCCAAGTCACTGCTGAATATGTTGCCTGTCCTGCTGCTCCTGAACTTGCCTGTATGGACACAGACACTGTGCCTAAAAGTCCTGTGTACTCTTTAACAGAGAACGGAGCAACACGTCCTCATGACTCCTACTGCTACAAGTGCAGATGAGCTGAATAGTGACTCCAACTGGCAAGCACACTCCATGCCTGTTTTGCTTTTTAATGTGATTTATAACCTCTGAGCCTGTTTTGTGTGATAAAGTTAAGTAGTCAAGAAGACAAAATGCTGGTCAGATAAAGATTGGCCTCAGTGGAGTGTGAGCACTTTGTGTTCTCTGGGCTTGAACACTATACTGCATGTGGATCAGACTGTGGTATACCTCTTTCATCAAGGTTAGTATCATCTAAGTGTGGAGAGGCTGAATTCTAGCCGCTGGGCACACATTTCATAAAATGTGCTGGTTATAAGGGGAAAGCATCATCAACCCTTACCCTGGAGTTAGGCGTATCTTCCCAGAAACTTTAATGCAGTTCCTGCTCTCACAGGCATGTCACGTTTCCCACTGCAAACAACTGTTGCAATGTTTATCATTGCCACTGTGTTTCTCTTTATTGCACATTGGTTTTTTGGTGTTCACACACAATGGGATTGTCAAACGTAAAGTTTGCATACAACGTAAATCACTTTTCATGTGGATCTCGAAATCCATCATTATATATAGTAGGATGTATATATAAATATATATGTATAGTATATGGCGATAATGAATGTTCTATGCTTGCAAATATTATTTGAACCATTGCATTATTACTGTTACAGCACAGATATTAGTTTATGTTTCTTGTTTTAAAGAGTGTTTGGTCTTTCGTGATTATTTATTGATGACAAATGTTTTATAGTATTTACACATAGGGGACGAGGTTACTACTGTACTGTGTTAGATTATCGTTTTATTGTGTAATTCTATTAGTGAGCTTTTTTCATTATATTACTACGGTACATATATTTATACACTGAACTGTTATTAAAATGTTGTGTCTTTACCAACACAGTCAATTCTGGCTTGAAAATCAAAACGGTTTTGATTGCTGTGTTTTTATAAAATTTTGTCTACTGTACCTCGATTCTTCCTGCACGCTTTGCCATGACCACAGTCCATGACTACGAGGTCAGTATAGGAGGGTTGGTATGGCATACTAAGTACCCAGTGACCTAGGTAGAGGATATCAGAATTCTTACCTTTGATAATGCTTGGTTAAGGATTGAAGAAAAAGCCTAGCTCAATAAGTTTTAAATAATGACTTTCAGAAAGGAAATTTCTCACTATAGAAACAGTGAGATTAGATTTGTCATTGACAGATATAAGCTGAATGGCACTCAGTAATTCTGTTGAGATCGGCAATAGGTCAATAACTGCTTCAGTTGAATTTCTTAGATTTTTTTTTCTAAGGAAGCCATTAGACAAATGTATTTTGAATGCTTCCAAAAAGAATGAGAATGAATCACCTATCTGTTTTGGTTTGTCCTGCGATAAC
This sequence comes from Triturus cristatus, assembly GCF_964204655.1. NCBI lineage: Eukaryota > Metazoa > Chordata > Amphibia > Caudata > Salamandridae > Triturus > Triturus cristatus. Next base: position 602,882,081 of record NC_140585.1, read on the forward strand.
ATTGGCGATTGGAAGAATAGAATACAAATAACAAAAAGTTATTTTATTTGCAATTATTCTATGCGATCTGAGAAAAATAAATAATTGAGCTATAATCAAGCACACTCTGCATCATTTATTTGCTAACTTTGAACCTCAGATTTTTGCATACATTTTTCATGTTAGCTTCATCTGCCATTTGTATTGCATTCTTGTCCCTCATTTGTAGCGAGATTCTTGAAACAAGATTGTCAAATGAATAATTTGATTATATTGTATCCATTGCACACTTTAGTGGTTATATTATATATTTATATTTGTTATTATTATAATTATAATTACTTAATTTCGTTTTTGGGTGCTCAGTTTTGTTCTCTTTTAATATTGCTGCTAACAGAAAATTGATACAGATTTGAAATTTAAATTTACGAGTTTGTCAAACAGTTGTTTATTGAACACAAAAAATAGGCTAGCAAAAGAATCAGGCAGAACGAACGAGTAGGGCAGCCAATTCACCAAGACTTGTAGACCGCTGGCGATTTATAAAACATTTCACTATATCAGTTCAGGTGAAAACAATGGGGCATATGTACAAGACCCAGCGAAAAAAATCGCTACCGTTAGTTAGCGGAAAAATGTTTATCGCTGCGCACCACCGCAAACTATTGCCACATTACCGATGTATGCACAAGCCGACACTACATGTCGATAGTTTCCCACCTAAGCGTAAAATTTCAACGTTTAAAACAGCATCACGGCAAATAAAATCTTGACGCTAACGTGAAAAAAGTGGCTCCAGGCCAGTCAGCGGCTAGAAAATGCATGCAAACTAGCATGACCCCACTTTTTTCACGTTAGGCAGGAAAAGCGACTACAAAAAAGACCGCAAAGTATCACAAACTGCGAGAAAAAAAAAAGAACCATGGATGAAGCTGGACCTAGTACTGCAGGAAAAAGCAACCTCCCAAACAGAGAGCCAGGAGAAGGGCAAGGGGAAGAAAAAGAGGAAAACCAGGTTCTGATTGCGGACGTGACAAGAAAACAACAGCAGCTGTTTGTCAGCTCCACTGTGTCATTGGGGACAAAGAATACAATATGGCAGTCCATCACAGGCAAGGTGAATGCTGTCAGAGAGGTGAGGAGGACAGTGAATGACTCCGGGAAGCGCTGGCATGATGCTAAGTGCAAGACCAAGGAGAAACTGGCGGCCAATCGCAATGCAGCACTACAGGTGGGAGTCCATTGCCACAGGAGGAGCTGGATGCGTTGCAGAAACAGGTGTCCGCAGTCATCTGCGAGGAGTCAAGTTTCAAGTTTATTTTATTATGATAAGGAACTCTTTATGAGGTCCACATAAAACAACATATACATACAAAACAAGAAATACATAAAATATTATTCCATCACAATTACACGAAACATCTTAATACAGATCCAAAAAACATTTTAAAAAGTTGTACAGTTTAAAAGCGAACATTTCATTAGGTGGGTTAATCAAGGCTACCTTAAATAAAGAAGCAGATAATATGTTGAATTGTAAGCAAATTGGTCTTAACCATCTACGCCTGCAAGACATCAGTGCAGGACAAACAAACATGACATGATCTAAGTCCTGATCATACAATTGACAAAGATCACAGCATGCCGAATGACCATACCAGCTGGCATGTAGAACTTTCAGCGGAAGCAAATTATGTCTTAATAAGTACACAAGGCGTCTGACGCCATGGGAAATGTTCCAATACATATATGGTTGAGCTTTCCGCAGGGTATAAGATTCGATAACAGGCGTACCACCTTTTTTCGCTAAACAGAAGTCTCTATCCTGACAAAACCCCAATTCCCAGGAGGCTGACTTCAGAACAGTTTTTAATTGATGAGAGGATAATAAAAATAAAGTCTCCTCATCCAATTTCAATTGCAGCACGGCAAATCTGAAGTTTTTTACAATCAGGGAGAAATCATTAAAAGATCCTAATAATTCATTTTTTATAAGATCTCTTAAGGAATTAGGTTCACCTTTAGATAAAGCTACTACCCAACGTATGATACTTGCCAGACCTTGAACCCAGCTGCTACGTAAACCCAGTTCCTGTCTCAAGGAAGCAGTCGAACTTGCTGTACCTACAGACATTAAACTGCGTAAAATTTTTCCTTCCGCAGAGTTTAAAAAACTCCACTTTTTTACATCAATTAACTCAATTCCGTATAACAGGGAGGCCGGAACTTTCGCTCTGAAAACATCTAAAAGAATAGAAAAATGCCTTCTACCTGTGGCTTTATACAGGGAAACTAAACTCTTTCCCTGAGAAATAGCCTTCCGAGAGTTATTGTCAATGTGTAATTTGACACTTAAATTATAAGTGACAATTTTACCTAGGAAGGTATAAGATTTCACACATTCCAGTTTTTTCCCCCCCACAACCCATGGATAATTAAGGCATTTAGGCTTCTTTCTACCAGAGAAGCAAATCACTTTGCTTTTTGCCGTGTTTATTGATAAGAAATGACTTTCCGCATATTCAGAGAGTGCTTGCAACCGATTGTTCAGGCCCTTTGGGGTGAGATCCAAAATCAGGATGTCGTCTGCATACATAAGGCATGCAATTGGAACTCCACCCAAGGACGGGGCAATACCTGCGCAAGCAGAAAGTGTGACGGGTAAATCAACTGTATATAAGGAAAATAGCAATGGAGCCAAAAGGCAACCTTGCTTCAACCCATTGGAAGTGGGAATTAATTTAGATACACCACGTTCACCTCCAAGTAGAACTCTGCACCAGGTGTCAGAGTAAAGGGCGCGAATTAACTTAATCAGGAATGGGGGCATACCTAAGTTAAATAACTTTCTCCACAGCAAAATTCTATCTACTTTATCAAAGGCGGTGGAGAAGTCAATAAAGGCGCCATATACCTGACCACCACGGACTTTCACATATTTTTCATTAATAACTTGCAATGCAGTCAGGTTATCTAAAGTTCCATGATTTTGTCTGAAACCTGTTTGCTCCATGGGAAGGATTTTATGTTCAGATACCCATTGATTCATTAAAGTAAGCACACATTTTGCGAAAACCTTACCAATGGCATCAAGCAAAGCGATTTGACGGTAATTTTGCGGTAGATCTCTTGCCCCTTTTTTATATAAGGGGACAATAATACTTCCTTTCCAGGAGGGAGGGACTGTTCCACTAGAAAAACAAAATTTAAAAACTGGAAAGAGTATTTTACTCCAAAGTTCACTCTGGTGTTTTAATACTGAAATTGGGATTTTATCAGGACCCATCGCACCAGAGGAGCGCATATTCTTAATGGCACATTTAATTTCCTTTTCCGTTGGACAGTCAAGTATACGTGAGACGTTATCAGATTCAACATTAAAAACTTGAGAATTATTGTTACTGTACAACTTCTCGATATAATGAACCCACACCTGTTCCTCAATGGCAATAGGCATAGGACTGGCTCTGGTACCACAGCCTTTGCCAATTAAGGACCAGAATGTCTTGGCTTGGCCATTATAAGAAGCTTCCCTCAATTGAATCCAGAGGGCGTTTTCCTTAGAACGTTTTAAACGGGCCTTAAGCCTAACTCTCCTTCTTTTTAAGAGAAACAACTTAGACTTAGCTTCTTGGGTAAAGAATAAAAATTGTCCCCTTACCACTTTGTTTATTTCTCTATTTATAGCCCGTAGAGGATGAGGGACTACGAGGGATTGTTTCACACCTGATTTCTTTTTTGCACTAGCAGTTACAGAATCTAAAAAATTAATAAAACTCGACAGCTCTCTCCCTTCCCAAAGGGGTAAATTCTCAACAGTAAAATACAAAAGAGGCACCACATTTTCAACAGAACAAGGGTTCCAAAAACATTTCCCTGAGCTGGAATCAAAATTCACAAAATCTGTATCCAGACTCCACGAATCCACTTTCTGAAGATTAACGGAGACAGAAAGCATCAATGCATTATGGTCACTAAGAATAGACTCAATGACCTTCATGTCCTTCAGTAGGTGAAAACCGGCATAATCTACCATGATAAAATCAATAATAGATTTTCCCTTATTAGATTTACGAGTATAAGCTGCCGGGGTGTCAGACGGAAGCCTCCCATTTACTATTAAGCATTCAACTTTAAGTAAACCATCTAAGATAAGTTTACCTCTTTTGTTAGTTTTAATTTTAGAGGGAAACTGGGCAGAAGGTATATTCCAAGACTCTTCCAATTGAATATTTCTAAACAACTCCGACCCACAGTTAGATATATTACAATTTAAGTCCCCAAACATTAACACATGCGGAGTTGGGGAGACATCCAACGCTTTAGTTAAAAAAGTGAACAAAGTTTTTACACCAGCATTAAAACTACAATTGGGGGGAATATAAATATTAACCACAATCAACAATCTATTAGGGCAATCCTCAAATACATCTTTTAGGGTTATTGCTTGAAACAGTTTCCCTGGATCTAGATAGTGTGAATAGTTCCATTGCAATCTGTTAGATAACAAGCATGCTAACCCTCCCTTAGCATGACCTCTTCTAGTGCTGGTTGCGCTGTATTCTAAAACAAAATAGTCTTTTTCCAAAGCTAATCTTCCTTCAACCCAGGTTTCTTGCAAACAGATTATATCTGCCTTTTGAGAATGCAAGAAATCCAATTTCTCCTTATAATCCTTGAATCCGGCAGTGTTCCATGAGATAAATTTCAGCTCTCTGTTAAAAATTGGAATGTTGTTTAGAACAGGGAGCAGATTTACTCGCTAGAACTCCAGGTAACCAACTCCATTTAGATTGGTCATCCTTGACTGTCTGCTTAGGGGGAGGGTTTTTGTATGAAACTAGCCTTTCATTCCTAGCCACACAAATTTTTAGGTCCTCTGATCTAAGATTAGACCAATCCGACAACAGCACACCCGTATTAGAGGGAAGTGATAGTGAAGAATTGGCGAGAATACTTTGAGTACATTTTTCCCCAAAGTGTGGCATGACATCTATCCCTCTAACTTGTAATTCCTCTGCCCACTGTAGAACAAGATTTAACACAACTTTCGAATGAAATTTCACCCTTGTTGATCTTATTGGATTCCCCACGAAGGAGTTAAGGAGAAATACAATATCTAAATCGGACGTTTGAATTAATTTCAAACTTTCGGTCTCTTTAAAACAGATCAGTAGGGCAGATCTATTTAAAATTAAATCTGGTTCAAATAAGGGAGAAAAATCAAGATATAAAGTATCCACATTTATTTTTTCTTTTGGGAGAATAACTGTCCTTGAGGATGGAGCCTGAAAGGGTCTTGCTGAAGGATTTAGGGAAGTATGGGACGGGATGACAGAAGAAGAGGTAACCTTAGAAATAACTTGGCAAGATCCTGCTTTAACATTACAATATGCTGAAAAAGGATTGGCGGAAGGGTGGGAAACCTTGGGGAGGAAAGGATTAGTAAAGCTTATAGGACCTAGACCAGAGGAAGGGGCGTCTTCTTTAGGCGAGACAACCCTAGTTTCTACATGAGAGGTAGGAGACTGCTCCATCTGCGGAGAATCTTCTCGACTTAATTCAACATTCTTATCAAAAAGAAGTTTCCTCTGTCTTTTTTTAGCGAATCTTCGGATGGGTTTCCTCTTCTTCATTCTAATCTTTTTGTGTTTCAGGGGACTCACTTTTCCCATCAATCCAGTATTTACTGTGGGAATCTCCTCTTCTTTGCTTGATGGCAAGGAGAATATCGGAAAGAGAGATGGAATTTCGGATTTGGAAATGAGAGGAGATGTTGCTAATACCTCTATCTTGTCACTGAGTGGGGCTATACAATTAGCGCCAGCCGAAACCACTTTGGAAGGATTGGGGACAGCAGGAAGAACTACAGGCTTCCTTTCCTTTTGACCTTCTGTCAAAGGAGAAGACTGAGCTAAATCCAAAGCTGCCGAAGAGGAAGGAGCGCTTATTTTTGGGGGCACCAACAGAGAAGCCGATGGTATGGGAAGATCGGACACTAACTCATTTTTACTTAGCAAGAGAACTTGCAAAATTTGCGTTACAGTGTCAAAAATACATTCCGAACCTCCCACAAACTTTTCAAGTAAACTCAAAATCGAAGAAAGAATTGATTCCAAAGAGGACAAAGAATTAGAAATTAGCCTCCCATTAATATTTGAAGAACCCTCAGCTAAATTGTTCAACACTGGACCTGAGCAAGACGTAAAATTTAATTGTGGAAGGGAAAAATCTAGTTTATTAGAAGGTGTGCTACTTAGAGGATCGGTACTCGAGATAGTTATTGCTTCCTCTAAAGGCACACCTTTAGGGTTCCCATGTAACGATCCCACCCGCGCCCTATGAGCTGTTAAATCAATGTCAGGCAGTGTAAAATCATTCCCTACTACCGGGGATTTAACTAACGCGGCTGACAAAAGATCAGTATTCACTGAAACTTTAGGAACATCCATTAATGCAACTTGGGAGGGGACAATTTTATCAGATTTTGAGGGCATATTACCCGAAGATTCAAGGGGAGCATTCTGTTTCAGATGTACATTGTTTGACGCCGAAGGCGAGCCCCTTGGTACTTCGGGACTAACTAGAATAGGCAAAGAGTGACTAGCAACCAAGCTTAAACTAGAGGAAACATCAATGACCCTATTAACAGGCACCGAATCGTTAAACCCTGGGATTTCATTCGGGGGCTGCAGATCAGTGGGTTTATCTTTCCCTTTGTCCCATAAATTGAAAAGCTGATATTGACCTTTCAATTGCATGGAAGTTGCAATTTTGTTCCGTAGGGGGTTAGATTTGGTTTTAGACCCAGATCTCCCTACAATCACTCGCCCAGAGCGTAGTTTTTTAGCCGTCATGAGACTGTATTAAAAGGGGGGTAAGAATCAATTAATAACGATTGTAGAATAAGAAACCTAAGAATCCTAAAATACAATACGAATCTAAAGAGGCAGTGTCACACAAATTTAATACCGGAGAACCAAGGGAAGGGGCCCAGCCCAGCCTTCTTCAGCCTCTGACGGCCTCAGACGGTCCCGCCCTTGTCCCGGGCTTCTCCCGGCGCGCTCCCGCGTTGCGGTGTCACAAGGGAGGGTTATAGCCGCGCTGAGGCGGGGGAGGAGCCAGCAGGGAGAGCGGGTCAGCTGCTGGTGATGCCGAGGGTCAGGCGCTCCTGGGACTTGAAGTCCTCGCCTGACCACGCTCGCAGCCCTGCCCACACCACCGCCACAGAGGCTCTGTCAGATAAAATACCTCGCAGTCACAGCGCACTTCCAGCAGCGCTATACAGAGAACCAGAGGCGAAGCGGGACCCGCGAAGCGGGTTCCGCGAGGAGTTGTTTGAGGAAATTAAAAGAAGAGCAGCTCCAGCGTGCTCGCAGTCCAAAGCTCCCTCTTCAATCCACACAGGCAACAGGTGAGAAAACCAACAATGAAACTGACGCGCTGGTTTTAGCCGCGCTGAGGCGGGGGAGGAGCCAGCAGGGAGAGCGGGTCAGCTGCTGGTGATGCCGAGGGTCAGGCGCTCCTGGGACTTGAAGTCCTCGCCTGACCACGCTCGCAGCCCTGCCCACACCACCGCCACAGAGGCTCTGTCAGATAAAATACCTCGCAGTCACAGCGCACTTCCAGCAGCGCTATACAGAGAACCAGAGGCGAAGCGGGACCCGCGAAGCGGGTTCCGCGAGGAGTTGTTTGAGGAAATTAAAAGAAGAGCAGCTCCAGCGTGCTCGCAGTCCAAAGCTCCCTCTTCAATCCACACAGGCAACAGGTGAGAAAACCAACAATGAAACTGACGCGCTGGTTTTAGCCGCGCTGAGGCGGGGGAGGAGCCAGCAGGGAGAGCGGGTCAGCTGCTGGTGATGCCGAGGGTCAGGCGCTCCTGGGACTTGAAGTCCTCGCCTGACCACGCTCGCAGCCCTGCCCACACCACCGCCACAGAGGCTCTGTCAGATAAAATACCTCGCAGTCACAGCGCACTTCCAGCAGCGCTATACAGAGAACCAGAGGCGAAGCGGGACCCGCGAAGCGGGTTCCGCGAGGAGTTGTTTGAGGAAATTAAAAGAAGAGCAGCTCCAGCGTGCTCGCAGTCCAAAGCTCCCTCTTCAATCCACACAGGCAACAGGTGAGAAAACCAACAATGAAACTGACGCGCTGGTTTTAGCCGCGCTGAGGCGGGGGAGGAGCCAGCAGGGAGAGCGGGTCAGCTGCTGGTGATGCCGAGGGTCAGGCGCTCCTGGGACTTGAAGTCCTCGCCTGACCACGCTCGCAGCCCTGCCCACACCACCGCCACAGAGGCTCTGTCAGATAAAATACCTCGCAGTCACAGCGCACTTCCAGCAGCGCTATACAGAGAACCAGAGGCGAAGCGGGACCCGCGAAGCGGGTTCCGCGAGGAGTTGTTTGAGGAAATTAAAAGAAGAGCAGCTCCAGCGTGCTCGCAGTCCAAAGCTCCCTCTTCAATCCACACAGGCAACAGGTGAGAAAACCAACAATGAAACTGACGCGCTGGTTTTAGCCGCGCTGAGGCGGGGGAGGAGCCAGCAGGGAGAGCGGGTCAGCTGCTGGTGATGCCGAGGGTCAGGCGCTCCTGGGACTTGAAGTCATCGCCTGACCACGCTCGCAGCCCTGCCCACACCACCGCCACAGAGGCTCTGTCAGATAAAATACCTCGCAGTCACAGCGCACTTCCAGCAGCGCTATACAGAGAACCAGAGGCGAAGCGGGACCCGCGAAGCGGGTTCCGCGAGGAGTTGTTTGAGGAAATTAAAAGAAGAGCAGCTCCAGCGTGCTCGCAGTCCAAAGCTCCCTCTTCAATCCACACAGGCAACAGGTGAGAAAGTCAGCGGTTGGAGTCCAGGGACAGGACACTGCTGAACAGAACCAGCAAAATCATCAACACGGTGAGTAACAACCAGGGACTGGGTGGATGGGGTGGATGGGCCCAATGTCACTCATGCACAATTAAATATCTACCAGTGCACATCCACAATCACAGCAGATCTTGTCACAGATACTCTTGTATTTCACAACAAGGAGCTTTAGAGGGAAAAATCAAGGCAGGCCGTCCTCCACTCATCAATCACTAATACAACAAAAGACCTGGCTTTTAAAGCGGTAGAAAGGTTTTTCCAGAGGAATGGCTTATGACGTGGGGGTATCTACCTCCTAGACTCAATTAGCACCCCATCTCTAGAAGCAGGGCCATCCAGCAGTGTTTTGGAAACTACAGCCCCTGCACAAACGGCCCAACTGCAAGCACCGACCACCACAGCTGTCTCTCTGGACCTTGAGGACTCACTTCTGGCATTTCAATGCCCTGCGGTTGAGATCTAGCAGGAGATAACTGGTCAGGTGCGGGTGGGGTTTGACAGCCTGGTTGCCAAATTAGATGGGTTACATGGGTGTCTCAGTCCCATTCTGGACCACCTACAGACCATTACAGACACCCACAGTCCACTCCATGCTCTCCAGAATGCACTGCTGACATTGCTGGACTACTGACTCCGAGACAAGAACAACTGTCCCGTCTGAGTGGCTCCAGCAATGTCAGCAAGGAGTTGCATCACATGCAAATGAGCATGGAGAACATGGAGCAGATGCAAGCCACGCTAATGGCAGCCACTTTTGAACACCATAGACACTTTGCTGGAATCTCTCAAGCCCTGCAGCTGCTCATCACAGCAGTGCTGTCTCAAGGTTTGGCACAGATGAATGCTGCTGCTGCTTCAACATCCAAATCTCCGCCCCCTGATGTCTCAGTGCTTCACAGTGCCGCTAACAATCTACCACCCAGCACACCGGAAGCACATGACACATCAGAGGACGAAAATGTTGATGATTCTGAAATATTGCTAAGAAGAAAGAGGTAGAATTCATCAATGCTCAATGGTCAATTTTGCCTTGGATCTGTGCTTAGCATCATGCCACGGAACATCATCTTCCAATGCCCTCTGCTATACACTGTGACACTCACCTTGGAACTCAATATGGACTGCCATAATTTGTGTTGTACACAAAGGCACTGCTATTAGCCTGCTGACTGAACTCTGCCTCTTACTCTGGACATGTTCCACACAAAGGACTCTGTCAGGCCCTCCACTGGGCATCTATGAAATGTGAGGGTTGTTTGACCAAGAACTGTGGCAGGCTTCACCAAATCCAATGCACATGCTAATTAAAACCTAAAATGTACACAGATGTGTGTTTATCATGACCATTCAAGTATAGAAGTCTGCAATAATGTTTGAGCAGTGAATCCATACCAAGGTATACGTGGTGACACATGATACATGTTCATATTAAACTGTGTCACAGATAGGTGGTGAGATGACTGGGCATGTGAGATCTAGCCGTGCCCTGATTGATCAAATATGACCTACTAGCAATATCCCAACATTGCCCTCCGTACATGATGGCAATAGGCATTTGTGGAAATAGGTCCAAGTCCGTTGCATGCCACAAGTAGTGTCTCCATTTAGCAAGTCTCACTTGGCAGATCTACTCACACTCTACGGGATGGACAAAGCTTGTTGTGATGGGGGTCATTGCATGTCACATTCCAAGACAGCGCACACCACATGCACATAGATGATGACTTGTTATGGCACATATTGCCCATCTGCTATTGGAATCACCATGTCTGTTTCACTGAACCTGTGTTGGCAATAGGGACTTAGTCTTAAGTGCAAGTCCACTGTCAGACACTTACCGTGGCTTAAAAATGCCTTGGAAACAAGGAACCCTCTCATGCTGTGCTCACTGTGAAAGGAGAGGGCAATGTGTCCAGGGATGTGTAGTGCACAGCACTTAGCACATAGTCAGATGCTGTATTACCATTTCAAGTGTGGCATCACTATGAGGCAATGACAAAAGTAACAGCGTGGAAAAGTGGGTATGACACTGGCACTACAGGGAGCAATGCTACATTTCCCCCCCTGTTTGCTGAAGAACTGTGTTCGGCCTTGTGCCATGCACATTTGACCAGCTAATTTACAACATTGTGCATGGGCAGGCGGCTGAGCCACCAGCCACAGGAACAACCAATGTCCATAATCATGACACACTTGCACTACGCAGCAAGTGTGCCTATGTCTGTGCATGTTAAATGGACTCAGAGCCAGGCTCTTAAGATAAGAAGGGAGTGGATGTAATCTGTGGAACACAGTGCAGATATCCATCATCATGATGGACAAGGGTTTCAATGTCAATGTCTGTTCAAGAACAATGTGGGTGGAGAACGCACTCTGTTTCAATATTGAGTTTAATAGTTTACCACGATATGCGTGCTAGATTGCCAATATGTCTGCAGGCCACCTTTTTCAATGTCTGTTCAAAGCCATGTTCCAATATTGCGTTGAAACTGTGCATCAATGTGCATTCTAACTCTGTGAGTCTCACATGAGATGTTCAACTGTACAAAAGAGTGTCCCTAGCCTAGGCCATGACTCCAACTAGCCACACTGTAATGCATGCAAGTTCACTGTGCTCAAATCAAAAGGATTCTGACACTATCCATCCAGCTAAGTAACATGTCATGACCACATATACACCTTCATAGGATTGCCCAGAGATTGAATATGTGGGAAACATATAAAAAGCAACACACCACCAAACTACTTCAGACATGAGTGCCAACTGAATTCCAAAACAGTATGAATTTATTAACATTTAACCAAATAAACTACCCTAAACTGACACTAAGCACTGCTACAACTAACCTAATCTAAACTAACTATGACAAAGTGAATAATAGCCAACTGACCCTCCGTGTGCACTTCTTATTATTTTCTTCAAGTGGGAGCAGGCCCAGACCCTCAGGTTTTTGCAGAGGTCATAGACAGCAGGCCCAGTCCTTTTCTGTTCCTCCACATGTCCTGGTGTGTTTTGAAGAGCTGGGGGTGAGGTGCTATTTTTGTGCAATTTACCGGCCAGTGGGTGGGAGTGATCTCTGGACACCCCCTAGTCAAAAGGGAAAATGTTTCCAAGGGCAAACCTTCTGACTTTTGCAGCACATCCTGTTTGCCTTACTGTAAAGTATCCCACAGCGTAAAATTCTCATAGGAACCTTTTTACCCTAGGGGGAGGCAGGTGGCCCCCCCAAGCTTGTATCTAGGGAAATGAGCAGTTCCCTACTCCCCAACACACCAATTTGGTTCTGGGACCGGCTGCCCTTGCAATGGAATATAGTCAGCCTTTGATCCACATGGATCAAAGGATCATACTTCCCTAGGTCTCAATTTGCACCTAAATATGAAGAGGCTCGCTTTACACTGGCCCCTTTTAATTTTAACATTGTGCATTGGCAGACAGGTGAGCCACCAGCCACAGGAACAAACAATGCCCATAATGATGACACACTTGCACTACGCAGCAAGTCTGCCTCTGTCTGTGCATGTTAGATGGACTCAGCGCCAGGCTCTTAGGATAAGAAGGGAGTTGACGTAATCTGTGGAACACAGTGCAGACATCCATCATCACGATGGACAAGAGTTGCAATGTCAATGTCTGTTCAAGGCCATGTTCAAATATTGCATTGAAAATGTGCATCAATGTGCATTCCAACTCTGTGAGTCACACATGAGATGTTCAACTGTACAAAAGAGTGTCCCTAGCCTTGGCCATGACTCCAACTTGCCACACTGTAATGCATGGAAGTTCACTGTGCTCAAATCAAAAGGATTCTGACACTATCCGTCCAGCTAAGTAGCATGTCATGACCACATATACACCTTCATAGGATTGCCCAGAGACTGAATATGTGGGAAACATATAAAAAGCACCACACCACCAAACCACTTCAGACATGAGTGCCAACTGAATTCCAAAACAGTATGAATTTATTAACATTTAACCAAATAAACTACCCTAAACTGACACTAAGCACTACTACAACTAACCTAATCTAAACTAACTATGACAAAGTGAATAATAGCCAACTGACGCTCCGTGTGCACTTCTTAATATTTTGTTCAAGTGGGAGCAGGCCCAGACCCTCAGGTTTTTGCACAGGTCATAGACAGCAGGCCCAGTCCTTTTCTGTTCCTCCACATGTCCAGGTGTGTTTTGAAGAGCTGGGGGTGAGGTGCTATTTTTGTGCAATTTACCGGCCAGTGTGTGGAAGTCATCTCTGGACACTCCCTAGGCAAAAGGGAAAATGTTCCCAAGGGCAAACCTTCCGCCTTTTGCAGCACATCCTATTTTCCTTACTGTAAAGTATCCCACAGTGTAAAATTCTCATAGGAACCTTTTTACCCTAGGGGGAGGCAGGTGGCCCACCCAAGGGTGTGTCTAGGGAAATGAGCAGTTCCCTACTCCACAACACACCAATTTGGTTCTGGGACCGGCTGCCCTTGCAATGGAATGTAGTCAGCCTTTGATCCACATTGATCAAAAGATCACTCTTCCCTAGGTCTCAATATGCACCTGAAAATGAAGAGGCTCGCTTTACACTGGGCCCTTTTAAGTTCATGAAGTTCATGGACCCTCCCTAACTGCCTTTCCTGAGACACGCCCAGGGTTTCTTATTAAAAGTTCCATAGCCATTCATTCTGCTTTGAGGGCAGTTTTCCTACATCAAAGCAATGGAAGCATAGGCTCTGTAGACAGGCTAATGCTAATTATCCTACTGGAGCTTCAGGTAGATAAGATCTAACTTCTTAAATATATTTTTCCTACATTTATCAAAATGCATCTTGACCATTCAATTGGCTTTTTATTGAATTTTATGAAGAGTGGTAGAATGGATGATTAGCTTATTCCAAATCAAAGTTACAAAACATAGTATTATATAATTGCGTTTTGTTTTTCTACACAGTGAAAACAGCTGGTTGGGCCTATTCAAATTGGGAGCGTGCCAACCTTAAATTCTTACATGTTGAACCTTTCAATAGAAGACACCCTACCTGGTGGGGGTGTTAAGACCTGCTTTGGGGTAATTTACTTGACATGTCAGAGTAAGGTTCCCTCCTATCAAAAATGATTATTTTGAGAGGTTTACCTATAGGTTTAAAAGCTGCAACAGTCAAGCTACACATTAGTGGCCTGAAGCCATGGTTTCTCAGTCAACCTAGAGAATAGGACAATATGTGCTTCAGTCCACCGGTGACATTTACTCTTCATGCCACCTGTGTATTTCATGCACCATATTCTATGGCCTTACTGGAAAGTTAGCTAATGGTAACATAGTTTTAGGGATCAGAGCACATACACTTTGGTCTAGTCAGCATTGGCCCAGAGTGCAGGGTTCAGGAACCTCACATAAATTGTTTTGCGCCAACGATGTTAGAGTTTGTCAATAGTATTGTCTATATCACATCAACAGATCTATGTTAGCAGTATTTGCATTTGTTGACAGTCAAATCTTTAGGATTGTTTGGGTTTCTCACTCGTAAAGTTCAGTGCTTTAAATTGGCTACAAATTGCTCCACTTAATGTATTTTTCCTTGTTGCCTCTGTTATAATAAATGACATTGGTACGATAAATTAAAATAACCATCTTTTACAATGTCCAAAATTAAACACTTCTGATACAAATCAGTTTACACGATCAAGTCAATGCAGTTGACAAATTTAAACACCAACCACCCAAACTGATACAGCCCCGTATGTTGTTACATAGGCCGAACAAGGAGTGACCCAATGTGAATTTCAGGGTTTGACAAATAGTTGGTAAATCAGTCAGTTGTAAACGATCTTTTTATGATGATGTCTTTGAACTTCATCAGAGCTTTTAAATTTTAGGATGAATGATGGGTCTTTCGCAATTTATTTTGCAAATGAAGAAATTGTGAAATGTGGCCCATTTCTTTTAATGAGCAGCTTTGGAAAATTATTGTCTTCAGTTTTTGGACTAGTCCCAAATTATTTGGGAGTGAGTTTTGTGCATGATGTGTTGCATCAAGAAATTTGAGGTGGGTGGGGCTTATTGGTGAACTCTTTTTTTCAGTGTTCTTAGTTTTATACTTTTATGATTTTATTGTTCTGTAAAATGTATAATACTTGGTCTGTTTGATCGTATCCTAACGTCAAAACGGGTCAAATTTTCAACTATACTGTTAATCTGCCTTTTCTGCATAATCACACCAGATTTTTGTCTTTTTCTGGACCATACATTTCCTGTTTTTTTTTTAACTGTGTGACCTTTAGCTCTGCTAAACAGGAGGAAAATAACTGTGCTCCCCCTTTAAACATGGCTAAATTGCTTGCCTCAGAATAACAGGTTAAAGTCTACTATAAATCACTAGTATATGGTGTAGAAAATACACCCAGGGCCAGGAAGTTAAATATCACCTGTGGGCTGCTGCAGCTTTGGTGCCATCCACAGGGTTGGACTGGGCAGCATGACTTAAGGCCAGCTATTCACCCATTGTACTGTGAAACCTGTCTAACAACCCTTTTTGGTTGGCTGGAGACCCAACTTTTAAATATTAATAAGTCACCACTAAGTAAACCCTGTAATCCACAAGGTAGGGTCCCTGATATTTAAAAGTAGACCACGTGCAATCTAAAGCTGGCATCTTTCTCAAGTGACTAGCCCTCAAAAGCAAATTTCTCTGGCTAGGCTGCGACTGGATCCTAGAAATGTCAAAGTACAGATTACAAACTTTAATCTGTAAAACTTGACAGGAAATAGATAAAATAGTCATTCATGAACTATTTAATCATTCTTTCTTCATTGGTGAAGTTATCTTTTAATAAATATTTAAAGAAAGGCAACGTTTAAAATGTTACCTATTCCTGCTTGAACCACCTTGAGGCTAATTTGCATTAGCATGCCTGCAGCTGCCCAACATATGCTTGACCTTAATGAGGTGTGAAAACTGCTTCCAGAGCAGAACAATGGCCTGTGACTGGCGAAGTGTTTTTCACCCTTTGCAGGAAGACCAGTTTGAGTGGAGTGAGGAACTTCATTAACTTGTAAAATGGCCTGCCCTTTCACAAGTAAACACAAGATGAAACCTTAAGGGGCACCTTTAAGCAAAGGTGTCTGATTTCCATGCATCTTCCTCTGCTATCTCTTCAGGTTTGCCTAGCAGGAGGATTTTGAGCTCCCTAAAAATACCTTCATTGCTAGCAGATGGAGCAATCTCCGTAGGCCTGGTGGAAGACTTAGTGTCTGCCAATGCCGGGACTACCACACACTCCAAATTTAGAAAGCATTGGCAGGAGCCCCCATCACAAGGTCTCCTGTCAAAGCTGTTTACAGTTTGGCGCAGAGCTCCGTCAACATGATGAAGCCCTGCCCCATGCTGTGTTCTGTTATTTCAAAAAGAAAATCCTTTTAAAGCTTAATTTTCTTTCTTTTTGAAAATAAAAGACAAAATTCTCCCTATATCATGGGAGTCCTCTGCCACAGTGAGGGGAGCATTTAGCAGTTTTCACTGCAACTTACCACCATGGTTTTCCTGGTGGGATGGGCAGTTACATCTGACCTCTAATTCCACCCATAGAAATTAGCTGAGCAGAATTGGAGGTCTGCCTCTGTTGGTTCTCACTTTGCAGTGCCATTGGAGGGGTTAAATCTCGGCAGAGACAGAGAAGTCTCTGCTGTGATTAATCCTAAGGTCCGCCCGCATCTAATTTTGGTGGGTGGATCCTTATCTTTGCGATATAGGTCGCCCTTGTGATGGAATATCTATGCTGCTGTAACATAAATCGGGTCCTAAGCCGGAATGTAAAATATTTGACTGAGTTGAACTAGCCTGGGGTATCTGACCGTCATACCATTGTGGAAGGACTGAAACTGCTCCCAGGTTCCGAGCTATCCCTGCTATAGACCTTTATTGGCACTTGGTACTTTTTTGCTATTTTTAATAAAAGCTTTAAAAAGTCATATCTCCAGGTCCCCTTATTGGATGGATTTTTGTCATTTAGGTGTCATCTTGTTTATTATATATTGTTATATGTTTCATATACAGTTTTGGATTTTATTGTATGGTGATTTTGCTTTATGGCTGTTTGGTACAGCATAAATACATTAGGTTAAGCCAGTCTGTTTAGTGATATAGCTACCAGGAGGTTGAGCTCAGGTTAATTTAGTTACTTTAGGGCTCACCCTGACAAGTTATTGTCATTATTCTTTGAGCTGGGCAATCGCAGACCCAAAATACTATTCCTCTTCCTAACATATAATTACTAGTATTTTGCTGTAGTGTTGCATTAAGGACTGACTGTGTTACTATTGATGCTGTACAATGATTAAAAGACAGAGACATTCTCATGCTAGATTAGTTCATTTTTTCTTGATTTTTTCCAACCATTATTTGGTAATGCATTTTGAGGTAATATCCACCTTGATGAGTTAAAGAGTTGATGACAAAATGAAGCTGTTTGCTTATAAGGCTTTCACACGTGGGTAGTGTGTGGCCTGTAATGATTAAATCATGGATTTAGCAAATACTGTGTTTTGAATTATGGGCAAGAGGTTGCTGCAGGTAATCATGTAGATGATGAGAAGCCTCTGTCATTCAAACAACCTATACTTAATTTATTGTGGTGGTCTAACTATGTGTTTGTATTCCATAATTTGCTGTGGTGTTGTTTAATATGCCTTTGTACTGCCAGCAGTAACATGGAGTATCTGCTCTTTAACCTAAACCTGCTTCTTATTACTTTAAAGAGCTGCTTACCTCTTGTATGGGGCTAGTGGTTCCAAAGAGCATCCCATGATTCATTGCTTACATTGGTTCTAGTCTTTTGTAGTACTGACTCCTGCTGCCCTATTACAGATAGAGCGCACTTTTTCTGTTTGCGCTATGGCGCACCTTAAAATAGGTGCGCATGTGCAAACAGGGAAAGTGCACCCTATTACAAAGAACGAGCTGCCCTCAGGGCATCTGTGACCTTGTGCTGGCCGGGAGGCTGCACATTCTAGTGAAAAACAGAGTGGCTGCTTTAAAGCTGCTGCATGTTTCACTGTGCAGACGGCTATGTACCTGCCCTTGTAAGAGGGATTAGACATCCCGTTGCAGGTGGTTGTAGTGAGTTACTGCACTCGCATGCAAGGGTACGTCCGGGGGTTCCATGGGACCCCTTAGCTACCATCTTGAGGGCTACCATCTGGGGGCACACTGACAGTGCATCACCCTTTTGTGGCACAGTGCTTCATGACAGCTTCTTTGCCTCTGTGCCTGCATTCATAATATGGTGCGGGTGCAGCGGCAAAGAGAATCCCTCATTTGCATGGGGCCATGCCCCCATGCAAAAGAGAGAAAGCCCTCTTGAGATAGCACAGTCGCTTCATGTGTGTAAGCGCTATCAGTATTACAGAAAAGGCTGCACAAGCATATACAGGCCCTTCTGTAATACCAAAGTGCCATGGGGGTGCACAAAGCAGGAGCGCATGCCCCTTGCACACCCGGGGCACTTTATAAAATACGGCCCCAGGTACCCATGTTCTTGATACCCAAGCAACATACTTCAGGAGAACAACTGTGTTTTTGTCTTTAACTACTCTAAACAAAGTTGGAAATCAAGAATGCAATTGTAAAATATTGCTCCCTGTTTCAAATAAGAATTTGTCTGGTTTCAAACTTAGGTGCCTGGTGTACAAATTATGATCAACTGGGATGCGGCCCGAGTAATTACCAGTGCCTGAGATTAACTCAAGCATTCCAGCCTTCACTTTTTTGTATCCTATTTTTTATACATACAGCATCTGTACTGCATATTGATTATCACATCCCAACACAAAAAGATCATTTTTAACTTTTACAAGTTACTTCTCCATTTTCATGCAGAGCATGTTTTGCATACTGCTAATGTAACTTGCCTTACTCTATATTACATTGATTTCTTTCATGCGATTTCGTACATCTGGCCCATTTATTTGTAACTTTGTCATACTTCATCTCAATTCAAGTGACGTGTCGTTATGTCTGTGTAGTACGCCAATCTGGTTGAGATATCTAAAGATATATCCAAACATTAAGTACCTGTAGTGGAGTATTTGAACTCCTTAAAGCAAGGGGGAGAGAGTTGGCCTAACGGCTAGGGCAGGCGACCTCGGATCTGGGGAACTGGGTTTGAGTCTCGGCAATGACGCTGAACATCCTGTGATTCTGGGCAAATCACTTAATCTCCCCGTGCCTAACAAAAAAAAGAATGTGTCCTCATTTAATGCAACTGGAGCTATGTAAAGAGCTCTGATATCCAATTCGGGTCAATTTCGCGCTTTATAAAACGTTGTAAAAAAAAATGATATGACATATCTTACTGGTGTTTCGGTAGTTATTTTAACCAACACATTTTGAATGCTGACGTGGCTAATTGAAATCATTTACATACTTTAACCCTCAGTATATGAATTGAATACACATGCCATACATTTTTTATTATATTTCTAAAACATTTAATTAATTAGACATTTCTACATTTTTTCCACTGGTTATACAATTTAGTTTTTATGACTCACATCTGTTTAACACTGAACATCTCACAACATGAATGCCTGTTTGTTTGTCTCCTGCATTGACTGGAGTGGGTTAATATGCAAAACTCAATGAGCCCTCTGAGTAATGCAATTCTGGCTCCTGAATTCTACTAGGGTTATTTTGTCTTCCTTGCAAATTGAAACAAAAGGAAATAATTGTTCAGTAATATGACAAATACATAAATAAAGTTTGTAATGTTTGTAATGCTGTTATGACAATTCTTTTTGGTTGAAAATGTTCAAATAATAGTTAAATACCATTAAGCCCTAGCAATTGTACAGCTGTGTGCTGAGTTACATCCCAGGAAAACCCTGTGAAATTTGCATACATTTGTTTTTCCACTTCTCCATGTTTGCCTCATTCAGGAAGCATGTTTTTGCATACAAGGCTATAAGCTATTGTTTGCTCATTCTCATGACATCTTCTTCATGCAAATGCCACATGATGCAACCTACTGTTGTAACAAGACAGGACTAGGAAGAAGTTCATGCCAGCTGTCCTTCCATGAATGCCTTGGCATGCAATCGTCAGGTTCAGGCAGAAAGGGAGTGTAAAATTGTTGGAGCTCTAAGAACCCTGTATGTGAGATCAAAAGATGTATAGTCTATTACAAATGTAACCAATTTTCAGGATTTCATAAGATGGAAGTTGATGCTAAAACTGTGCTTCTTTTCAATCCTAAATTCAAGTGCTTACTGGATACAAGTACTAAGTATAAGACCCATAGCAAACAGAGCAGAAGAGTTAGGGATGGTAGAAACACTTGTGCAGCCACGCAGACTTCGCAAAAGTCCACAACTCCCTCTGCAGTAGCTCTTCACCTACAGTGAGACATAGTATTTAAAATACAGAATGCTAAATGGGAACACAATATGAATAGGTTCTTGTAGTATTAACCACTGTAGATTGAGGGTAAGGCATCACCCATAGCAAGAGCAAGTATTCCAGTACCAGACTCAAAGGAAATGGGGCGATGAGAACAGCAGGACTGTAAGAGCCGATGTGGTAACAGGAGACAGCAGGACTTCTACAGATAAGGAGAAGAGGTAAAGGATATTGAGAGTGATCCGAAGAGAGTTACCAAAATAACGAAAATGCACACAGAGGCAGAGCCGAGTGCAAACTTGGGAGAAACCCAACAAGATGACCAGTTGCCAGGCAAAGAGTTCCTGGTTCTTGTGGTTTATATACTATCTCTTTACAACGTAGGGGCTTATTACGATGTCGGGTGGAAAATCTCTGCCCAACAGTTGGAATCTCCCGATCGTGTCCGGGCTATTCCGACTGACTCTGTCGGTTTACAGTCCAACCGATTATGATGTTCGTGCTCGGAACGTACACCGGCCAGTTCGACTCGGTTCCGACCGACTCATAGATTATTCATGTCGGTCGAAACCGCACCATAAACCCCCTATGGATGGTGTTTCAGCCGTCGGGATACGAAGTTGGTCTCCAACAGGCTTTCCACATCTACATGTCCGACACGGGAAGGCTGTTGGAAAATTACTTTGGGGGTCCCTAGCAGGGCCCCCTGGCCACTCAGCCTACAATTGGTGACCGATCGGGTACCTAAGGTACCCCCTGTAAAAGTCTGCACTGTGTGGCAGGCACCATGGGGTCCCTGCGACAGGGTGCAGGGTTTTCCACAGACACCCCATCTTCCCATTTGATTCTGTGTTATGGCCATTTCTCAGGTATAACACAAGCTCCTATAGGAAAGAATGGTAATCCGACCGAACAGTGTTCGCTCGCATCGTAATCCAGCAGTCGGAACCGCCAACCGCAAGTCGGTCGGTCCCGAATCCTAGACAGTGTCAGGCGGAGACCTTCCGCTCGACATTGTAAGGAGCCCCTTAGTCTGAAAGTGCTACCTTCTGCCATCTTGGATTGGGAAGGTCAACAGACACCATGATGGAAATGGACTGATAGCAACAGTCTGCTGGGCAATTCCTATGCTGGCTTCCACATTCTACAGGTCCTTTTGTGAATTTCCTTCTAGCACTATTCTTGGATAACATGAAGTGCTTACAGTAGCACTACTATCCAGCAAAACAGTTAGAACCCCTTAAAACCCTCACAAATGCAGCTATGAGAGGCACTTTGAGACCACTATCCACAACAACCAGAGTTTGAAGGCTCCAAATTTCCCAAAATGGGTCTCATGAAAAACATTCCTTGCTCTTTTTAATCTGTTTATGACAATGGATGATTACTAATGTAAGAATGTGATATCAGCCGGTTAGCCATGTAATCCTTGATCAAACAGCCCTCTATCAGTGGTTTAATCATGCCTCTGAACAAAAGATTTCAAAGTAAAACTACAAAAATGGGAACCATGGAGACACGTAAATATGGGTGGAAAAGTGGTGTTACAGTGAATGTAAAAAATAAACAACATAACATTTTAAATCAAATAAGTTCTTTCAATGTTCTTCTTCCTTAAACCGTTGTCTCAACAAGCTGGCAATAAAATGAATAACATTCCTTGAGACGCCAGTGTCTGGGAAAACAAGAGGCTATAAATCACAGTTCTAACAGAAATTATTTCTGACATCATCAGCACGGCGCCGGACAGCAGACATGGAAGACATATATTGTCCTATTAATCGTTTCCAGAGTGTTCTCTTTCTTGCATCATTTTGTTTTGTTCAGAATCACAGCCTGTGTTTATTAGCAGCAAGGAAGTGAACGAAACAACATGAAATATGCGATATATGCCTGTTGGAAACGGCCCTTTTTGCAGGGTTATCCTCAAACTTTTTGCTTCTTCCTCCTTTATTTTTTCTGACCCGTGGTTGTTGGCAATAGGACTCTGGGCACTTTACCACTGCTGATCAGTGCTAAAGTGCATATGCTCTCTGTATAAATTGTTATATTGATTGGTTTTCCATGATTGGTATATTTGTTTCACCTGTTAGCCCCTAGTAAAGTGCACTGCATGTGCCAGGGCTGGTGATTCAAATGCTACTAGTGGGCTGCAGCACTGATTGTGCCACCCACAAGAGTAGCGCTAAAATGATGTCTTAGGCCTGCTTGCAGTGCCTATGTGCAGTCCAGGACTGCCATGTCAACCTGGCCAGTGCACCCACTGACCAGGCCTTATCCTTCCCTTTCTGTACATGTCAGGCATCCCTATGGTGGCCCTAGGTACCCCCCTGGACTGGGTGCAGTGTATCTGAAAGGTAGGGCATGTACTGAGGTGAGTAACATGCCCTGGTAATGAATTACAGCCATTTTCGTTTTTCACTGCTGAGAGGCTAACTTGCCCATAGGATAGAATGGGGGAGGCTGTTTACATGCTTATCTTCCCATAAGGGCAAGATAGAAAATCCAAGTTTGGTATCTTTGTGTTCAAAATTTAATTATACATCTTTTTAGCAAGATGGTTTTTAAATTCACTGTGTGAGAATAGCACTTTTTAGAAAGTAGCTATTCTCCTGTTTAACCTTCCTGTGTGCCTGTGTGCTGGTTGGCTGACTGGTGTCATGTGATGGGCTAGGTGGCTCCAGGAGCCTGGATGAGTCAGCAGCAGGGTGAATAGGGAGATCTGCTTTAGATGGGTGGGAGGAGTAGTCCCTGGGTTTGAATAGGGCTGCCCCTGCCAGCACAATTCTGGCTCCACACCCTGCTGGCCAGGCTGAGGACCCTGCCTCTGCTGGCACAAAGAAGGCTCCACCTCCTGCTGAGCGTCTAACGACCCTGCCCCTCACTCTGAAAGGAACCAGGTGCTCCAGAGCAGAGCACACCCAGGAACCGGTTTGAGCAGGGGATTCCCCCCACTGGAACAAAGAGAGACAAAGACTTGGAGGGGTATAAGAAGAGGACCCCAGACACCTAAACTTTAGATCACTTTGGAACTAAGAAGAAACCTCTGCCAAGGAGAAAGCTGAAAAGAACTGAAGAGGAGAAGACTGCCTGCTTGCTGTTTTGCTTTGCTGCCAAGGAGAGGGGAAAGACTTTGATGTGTCCCCTCCTTTTGATTCTGATCTGATCTGAGAAGAGCTGGCTCCCTGTTAAGAAGTCCCAGGAACAAAAGGACTTCACCACCAGCTCCCCTGGAACTCTGCTGAAGGAGTTCTGACCTGCTTTGGAGTGCTTGCCCAGTCTTGGGGCCTCAGGAGGTCGTTTTGCTGTGTTTGGGAGCTGGGAAACAGAAGCGTGAAAAAGAGTAACTGGTACCCACCGCATCGTCCGATTGCGTGTCGCAAGAACGAGAGTGCGAGGAAAATTTCATTGCGGCGTCATCGCAGCACCCGGAGTCCCCGCATCGCCGAGTGCGTCGAGCATCGTTCCGGTGCGAGAAGATTCCTGACGCCGCGAGGGTCGTCGCAGAACCAGTTTGCGGGCCGCACCACTGCCGGTGCGTGAAAGTATCCAGTCGCTGCGTGTGTCGACGCAGAGTCCCGTCCCGTGACGCATCGAGGGTTGCGGCGCCCGAAGTCAACGCTGCGCCGCGCACCACGACGCATCGAGGGTTGCGGCGCCAGAAGTCAACGCCGCGCATCGCGCCGCACCGAAGACCGTCGCATCGTACCTGTGCGTGAAGCTTCCCCCTAAGAAACCTACGCAACGAAAGCCAAAGTCATCGCATCCTCCCCCTACAGATCGGAGCCGGCGCATCCACCTCTGCTGCATGAAGCAGGGCTGCTGCAAAGCCTCCCCAAGATCTCAGGAGTATCGCATCGCCTTTGCCATCTTCCTTGTTATAGCTTTTGGGAACCTTATCGCAACTACAGGTACTGTTGGGAACGAGAGTGTCGCATTTTGTGCATTGAGAGTCACATTGTGCAGGACACTGACTTTTACATCCTGGAGTACTTTCTGCAAACTCTTGAACTATCTTTAAAGTAACCTTTTTAATTGTGTGTTGGTTTTCTGAAGTATTTGATCTTGTGAAGTTTTTAGTAAAGAAACCTTATTTTTCTAAAACTGGTGTGGAGTAAATCTGTGGTGTTTTCACTGTGTTACTGTGAGTGTTGGTACAAAAACTTTACACATTGCCTTTGATAGCCTAGACTGCTCAGGCCAAGCTACCTAGAGGGTGAGCAGGGGTTATCTTAACAGTGTATCCCCCTTTTCCCTGACTAGAAGCAAGGGTCCCTACTTGGACAGTGGTACCTACCCTGCCAACTAGAGACTCCCAGATCTAACATTGGTGGTCAGCGGTGAGGATTGAACTTGTATTTGTACTTGACCCACAGTAATTGGTGTACATCACTAGGAGTGCAGACCAATAGACAACCACACACTGTATTTTTCTATTTTTGAGTAACTCTTCAAGAGCATCATGTCTCAGGTGGCAACAAGTGAGAGGGCAGAATTGGAGTTTTCCATTGAGGATCTGTATTCGTACGAAGTCGAGGAGCTCAAGCAATTCTGCAAAGACCTTGGTTGCCCTGTGAAAAGCGGATCTAGAAAGGATGTGCTACAAAGATTCTTGAAGGCCTGTTGGGAGGCCCAAGAGGAAGATGATGCAGATGAGGAGAATGGTTTTGTTCCCCCAGATCTGCCCGTGATCGGACCAGTCTCAAGGGCTGGCAGCTCCCATTCCAGTAGGAGTCTCACTCCAGAGGAGTTGGAGGAGAATCAAAGGGTTAGAGATCATGAGTTCGAAGTCATGAGGCTTGAGTTGAAGCTGATGGAAATAGAAACCCAGAACAAAGTAGAAGAGAGCAAGAAGATGTATGCCTTGGAAGAATTGAAATTGACCTTGGCACATGAATTAAGAATGAGGGAGCTTGATTTGGAGCTCGAGAGGCTTGAGGCCATGAGTGTCTCAGCTGAAGAAGAATGGTTAGCTCAAGAAGTGAGCTTTGCAGAGTTGGAGGTGGAGTCCAGCTCAGATGGTGGCAGCAAGATTGTAATATCCAGTGCTGAGGGAGAGGTACAAACACCCAGAGATGTGGTGCCTAACTTGAGGGAGGGGGTTGACATACACCAGGGGGTTCGGGTTTATGATGTAGTTCCAGTGGGGTGCAGTGTCCCTGAAATAGATTGGGGAACTGGCACAGGGGACCATATTCCTAATGGTGGGAGGGACACTCTACTGACCCTAGATGAGAGGTACAGGGAGAGGGGTTCCCCCATGGTAGAAACCTTGGTGTGTGAGTGTGAAGACCGCCCAGAAGAGTGTGAGTTGTGTGACAGAGACAGTCAGGTACTGTCTTGCCAATCTCAGGAGAGTGGTGTGGGGTACTTGTGTGAGGCACTGGAGGGTGAGGCAAACGGTAGCTTGGTTAACAACTGTGGGGGGCTGTGTGATTCATTTGTTGGAGAGCATATTTTAAGTCCCTGTTTTCCAGAGCTATGCCAACACCCGGTGGAGTGTGAGTTCTCTGGTTCCAGAGAGCTTGCGTTGGAGGCAGACCTTTGGTTGGATGCCAGAAGCTCTGGAGAGGCATTGGGGAGTGATCCCAAAAGGAGTGGCCCAGATATCTTCCAGACCTGTGAGGTGGAAGAGGTTCAGTGTAGCCCAGTTAGGTCCCAGTGTAGTAGGAGGGGTGTAGGGGCTCACGTCCTGCCTCAGTGGAGAAGGGGTGAGTGTGGGACTGTGGGTCCCAAGGTGCCTGAAACCCAGTCTCAGGGCCTGGTGGGTTCCTTAAGGGAACACCAGGTTGGGGGCCTAGACAGTGCTAGTAGGCCATTTGAGGAGGATCTCCTAGTGTCAGGAGAACCTGGAGCCTCTGTAAACAGAGCTCCAGTGGTTCTGGTGTCTGGCGGTACCGCTCCAGTTGGGAGGGTGCAGAAGTCCAGACTGAGGGGTGAGAGGGGGATGTGTTCCCCAGTGGGAGAACCAGTGGGTCAGGGACCAGCCAGAAGGGCTGAGTCCCCTAGGAGTGACCATGGTGACACCACTTCTGTCCTGGGGGATCTTCGCGCACTGTCAGGTGGACAGGGGCCGGGAGATCTGCGCCAGGCAGACTGTCACGAGACACATGAGTCATGTGTCACCCTCGGGGAGATACTGTGTGAGTACCCAGAAGTCCTGGCATGCCAGGCAGGTGTGCAACCGCAGGGTTTAGTCCCTGGGATGGGAGGCCAGGTTCAGGATCTGCCTGACCTGGGGGGAAGGACATCTGTAAGCAGTGTCCTGACCGGTTTGGCTTCCAGGGGTACCCCTCCAGTGGGGAGGGTGCAGCTCTCTGGAAGGGGGTGCAGAGGGAGAGAGTCCTCGCCTCTGACCCCGGTGCAACCTGAGGGTTTAGACCCTAGGTTGGGAGACCAGTTGCTGGAGAGAGGTCCTGAACTGGAGGGAGGGACATCTGTAAGCAGTGTCTCTACCAGTTTGTCTTTGAGGTGTACCACTCCGAGTAGGAGGGTGCAGAATTCGGGAAGGGGGTCTAGAGGGAGGGAGTCCTCGCCTCTGACCCCGGTTCACCTGGAGGGTTTAGACCCTAGGTTGGAGGGCCAGGTCCGGGGTGTCCCCCCTGACCTGGAGTCCCAGTTGCAGGATAGAACCCCTGAACTGGTGGGCGAATGGTGCAGGACACCTGCCACAGGTGCCCTGACTATTCTAGAAGGGGGTACCGCTCCAGGTGGGAGGGTACAGAGCCCCAAGGAAGAGGAGGACTGGGCATGGAAAAGCCTACCCCAGCCTCCTGTCCAGCCACCGGATACAGGCCCGGGGCTGGTGGGTCAGTGCCAGGTTGTCAGACCCGACCTGACAGGAAAGGAAGTGGACAAAGGTTGCCAAGCACCTGGGGCTACTGCCCCCCACCTTCTGACGCCACAGGGGTTTGAGGGCCCTGAGAGGAATAAGGCCTGGGTCTCATCCCTGACCACTGTCAGTGGTCACTGCGGCTTGCTGTCTGTCTGTTGGGACACACCTGCGAGCAAGTGAAGGCTAGGTGCTGCACAGGTGGTGTCCACAGGTGAAGAAAAGGGTTCCACATGGGTTGGCTTGGTGGACCCTGAGAGTATGGATGGAGAGATCCAACCGGGTTCAGGAAGGCGTAGCACAGGAATAGTACCCTGCTGTCAGGGCCAGTTTCCGTGTTCTATCGCCCTAAGCAGGGAATCCCATCGAGGTATCGCTTGGTCTACCCTGGCTTTAGGCTGGAAGGGGGTTGTGTTGGAAACGGCCCTTTTTGCAGGGTTATCCTCAAACTTTTTGCTTCTTCCTCCTTTATTTTTTCTGACCCGTGGTTGTTGGCAATAGGACTCTGGGCAATTTACCACTGCTGATCAGTGCTAAAGTGCATATGCTCTCTGTATAAATTGTTATATTGATTGGTTATCCATGATTGGTATATTTGTTTCACCTGTTAGCCCCTAGTAAAGTGCACTGCGTGTGCCAGGGCTGGTGATTCAAATGCTACTAGTGGGCTGCAGCACTGATTGTGCCACCCACAAGAGTAGCGCTAAAATGATGTCTTAGGCCTGCTTGCAGTGCCTATGTGCAGTCCAGGACTGCCATGTCGACCTGGCCAGTGCACCCACTGACCAGGCCTTATCCTTCCCTTTCTGTACATGTCAGGCATCCCTATGGTGGCCCTAGGTACCCCCCTGGGCTGAGTGCAGTGTATCTGAAAGGTAGGGCATGTACTGAGGTGTGTAACATGCCCTGATAGTGAATTACAGCCATTTTCGTTTTTCACTGCTGAGAGGCTATCTTGCCCACAGGATAAAATGGGTGAGGCTATTTACATGCCTATCTTCCCATAAGGGCAAGATAGAAAATCCAAGTTTGGTATCTTTGTGTTCAGAATTTAATGATACATCTTTTTAGCAAGATGTTTTTTAAATTCACTGTGTGAGAATAGCACTTTTTAGAAAGTAGCTATTCTCCTGTTTAACCTTCCTGTGTGCCTGTGTGCTGGTTGGCTGACTGGTGTCATGTGATGGGCTAGGTGGCTCCAGGAGCCTGGATGAGTCAGCAGCAGGGTGAATAGGGAGATCTGCTTTAGATGGGTGGGAGGAGTAGTCCCTGGGTTTGAATAGGGCTGCCCCTGCCAGCACAATGCTGGCTCCACCCCCTGCTGGCCAGGCTGAGGACTCTGCCTCTGCTGGCACAAAGAAAGCTCCACCTCCTGCTGAGCGTCTAACGACCCTGCCCCTCACTCTGAAAGGAACCAGGTGCTCCAGAGCAGAGCACACCCAGGAACCGGTTTGAGCAGGGGAATCCCCCCACTGGAACAAAGAGAGACAAAGACTTGGAGGGGTATAAGAAGAGGACCCCAGACACCTAAACTTTAGATCACTTTGGAACTAAGAAGAAACCTCTGCCAAGGAGAAAGCTGAAAAGAACTGAAGATGAGAAGACTGCCTGCTTGCTGTTTTGCTTTGCTGCCAAGGAGAGGGGAAAGACTTTGATGTGTCCCCTCCTTTTGATTCTGATCTGATCTGAGAAGAGCTGGCTCCCTGTTAAGAAGTCCCAGGAACAAAAGGACTTCACCACCAGCTCCCCTGGAACTCTGCTGAAGGAGTTCTGACCTGCCTTGGAGTGCTTGCCCAGTCTTGGGGCCTCAGGAGGTCGTTTTGCTGTGTTTGGGAGCTGGGAAACAGAAGCGTGAAAAAGAGTAACTGGTACCCACCGCATCATCCGATTGCGTGTCGCAAGAACGAGAGTGCGAGGAAAATTTCATCGCGGCGTCATCGCAGCACCCGGAGTCCCCGCATCGCTGAGTGCGTCGAGCATCGTTCCGGTGCGAGAAGATTCCTGACGCCGCGAGGGTCGTCGCAGAACCAGTTTGCGGGCCGCACCACTGCCGGTGCGTGAAAGTATCCAGTCGCTGCGTGTGTCGACGCAGAGTCCCGTCCCGTCCCGTGACGCATCGAGGGTTGCGGCGCCCGAAGTCAACGCTGCGCCGCGCACCGCGACGCATCGAGGGTTGCGGTGCCAGAAGTCAACGCCGCGCATCGCGCCACACCGAAGATCGTCGCATCGTACCTGTGCGTGAAGCTTCCCCCTAAGAAACCTATGCAACGAAAGCCAAAGTCATCGCATCCTCCCCCTACAGATCGGAGCCGGCGCATCCACCTCTGCTGCATGAAGCAGGGCTGCTGCAAAGCCTCCCCAAGATCTCAGGAGTATCGCATCGCCTTTGCCATCTTCCTTGTTTTAGCTTTTGGGAACCTTATCGCAACTACAGGTACTGTTGGGCACGAGAGTGTCGCATTTTGTGCATTGAGAGTTGCATTGTGCAGGACACTGACTTTTACATCCTGGAGTACTTTCTGCAAACTCTTGAACTATCTTTAAAGTAACCTTTTTAATTGTATGTTGGTTTTCTGAAGTATTTGGTCTTGTGAAGTTTTTAGTAAAGATACCTTATTTTTCTAAAACTGGTGTGGAGTAAATCTGTGGTGTTTTCACTGTGTTACTGTGAGTGTTGGTACAAATACTTTACACATTGCCTTTGATAGCCTAGACTTCTCAGGCCAAGCTACCTAGAGGGTGAGCAGGGGTTATCTTAACAGTGTATCCCCCTTTCCCTGACTAGAAGCAAGGGTCCCTACTTGGACAGTGGTACCTACCCTGCCAACTAGAGACTCCCAGATCTAACAATGCCCTATTGTTTTCTCGCTCATCCTTTTAGTTTTGTGTGCAGGGCTCTCTCCTTCGTCCCTTCCAGTCGTAGAGAGGACCCTGTAACTCTTAAATCCGAAGTAGTCACCAAAGACCTCCAACCCCACGGACTCATCTTAAAAAAAATAATCGCTGAAAGGCTATTTCATGATGAATGTTATATAACCGTATGTTGGACATGTATTAACTTTGTAAAGGTGAGAATGTTCTTCTTCACACCAGCAGGTACATAGTGCAGCAACACAGTTAACCAGGCGAAAGATCCCTTCCACTGTAAACCAATGTTTGGGGCTGGCGGTGCCTCCTGGGTACCAGCACTGACCAGTCTTCTTTGGCTATTAAGGTGACACTCGTTTGGCATGACCTCCAGAGACAGCGTACGGCAGACATTCTTTGGTTTGTAAATTGAAACCCGTATTACAGAGAGTATATTGTGCCACGTGATGTCGTGAGGACATTAGGCCCATGAAGGACAACCTTCCCACCAGGTCCATAGCCACGACAGTGGACATGACGTCTGTACCAGGGGATTGGACAGAGAGAAGCAAAGCAGGCAAGGTCATGGATGGAGACACACTACCCCAGAAGTAGAGGATCACATGCAATACAAAGGAGTATGTTTCATAAAAAGTGGTTTATCACACATAAATCTTGTGAACCAGTGTTTATACCAAGGCACTCATCTGGACCCTCTTCCCCCTTACTGTCCACCACCCGAGTCTCCTACTCCCCAATGCCCATTCATCCTTTGTTGGCTTCTGCACTTTTGGAATGTGGTTTGTCGGATGCCAGCCAGAGCAGAGCAGAGTTTTCACATTTAAATCTGCTTTCTCTGGCACCAGACAACCTTCTACTGTGAGGCGCAGTAATACTGGACACTCTGCCCAAGGTCCCCAATCCCAGGATGCAAATTCCTGTGGGGGGGGGGCGGGGCTCATTGTGGGTAATGCTTGAGGGCCAATGACATCCTTCTGTTTTCATTAAAAACAACTCCTGAAGGAAAGTGCAAATCGTGGGCTTAGATTTATTACTACCTAGGAATAGTACTGCGGGAAAACAACTAGTCCTAGTGCAATTGGTGGTTTTGGATGACATTTGCACTGCTTGAGTTATCAGCACTCTGTTATAAACTCACGCATACTCTGAAAGGCAGCTTGTCATTTGAACACAGGTTCAAATTGGCTTGAATAACTAGTGAAGTAGAGTAGATAAACCTTATTTCCGTTAGTAAAAACCATAAAAGTTCACATAAATACATAACAGAATAGCAGATAGTACAAAACCACACAAAAGAAAATTCACCATAATTTCTATTTACAGCTAAATAAACTGTATAAAACTCATCTTGGTCAACAAAAACCTCATACTGGGTCTGCCATACTCACTAAGAGGGCCTAAACAGTCTTAGTGGTTGTGATATGTAATTTAATTCACTAATACAATCTATATATAAAAACCAGCATAAAATGTGATAGTAGGTTCTTTGCGGTGCGAAGTTCCGTGCACACTTATGCTAAATCTAAACATTTATTATCAGGCAGAGAAACCCTATTACATTTGCTCAGGACACGAGATTATTTCAGTTAAAAAGTACATAAAAACAAAATACAGTTAATATAGGCTGTCTTACTTGTTGTTAAGCCAAGAAAACAATCGTTATTCTAAACAAGCATTTGCAATGCAATAGGTCTCAAATTTGCTAGAATGAGAGCTACTGGTGTTGTAAATGACAATGGTTTTTTCTTGTGTTTTGGTTTGGAGTGGATGTATGTGGTGAGGAGTGCAGTGGTGTGGCATGGACTGGAGTGGAGCAGGATTGTATGACATTATGTGTTAGGGAGTTGAATCGCATTGTGTGGCGTTGAGTGGTATTGAGTGGATTGCACAGATAGATGTTAGTATTATTAGTGAGGATATAAAGTGAGAATATAAAGACGGCGATTGACCCCTAGGTGCTGAAATGGGGCTTACGAAACGCAGGGCTGGCAGTAAAAGAGGTGCAGTTACTGCCAGCCTTGCTTCTCGTAAGGAACAACTATAAGTACTATAAGGGATTGGTTAGCCATCTTTCTCACACTCATATGCTTTTAAAAAAAGACACATGAAAATGTTTTCCTTTGTTTCCCTATGGAAGGGCTGAAGTGTCCTTTTTCGCATACATTCTGATTTTCTTTTAACTTCTGTAAAGAGCTAAAAAAAAGCAGAATAGTATATCGCTAAAATTAGTTTTGAAAAATATCACAGGTCATAAAAAACACATGTGTGCCAGAAAAATGTCTGTAAAGCATAATAATAATGAAAGTGCCTCGCTCCTGTATTACCAACAGAGTATGTAAAACAGATCATATAATCTAGTACAATTATTAGGAAAGAGTAAAAGGAAGGAGATCACCAAGTATCGCCACCACGAGTGTATAAACAAATTACAGAGCTTAGTAAAACAAAAGCATTTAAGTGTAAAATATAAGGACTGAAATCCACAGTCGCGCCAAAGCAAGTAGGATAAACAAATCATAAGGAGTAGTAAGTAAGACCTTAAGGTGTAGTAAGACCTTTTTAAAGTGGAATACAGAAACATTAGAATTCCCAATATACCCAATGCGAGCATGTGGAATAAAAAACACAGGAGCTAGTAAAAACGTCTGTTAATCAAAGAAAAATATCACAGAGCGTAGTGAAACCCTTGTAAAGCATTACTCACATTTGGATGTGAAACGAATCACAGGGTGTAGTGAAAACAACTGTACAGTGATACATAGACACTGAAGGCTCTCTGTGTATCACCAACATGTGTGATAAGCAAAATCCCAGAAAAAAGACCTAAAAGTGATCGCCACACCAAAGAATTTACGCCTTAACGTAAGATTTGCTGATGAGTGAGAGATTTTATATAGATGAATGGGCCTGTCTGAGATGTCAGAGAAGGGGAGTTTAGTTTATCATCTCCAGAAAAACTGCTCCTAGCAAAGTCAATATATCTTGCCCTTGGTCCCTATCGTCATTGCTAACATTGTAAGTTCTGCCTTACAGCATTCTTAATGCTGTGCCCCAGTGCTTTATAAAAAAAAAAAAAAAAGGGTGTACACAGTGGGCTTTGTAATTTTGCAGGCGCAAGCACCAAGCATGCATGTACCTACAACATGACACAGGAACTTTCAAATAGAAAAGTTTTTGCTTGGTGGTTGGAGTTGGACTGGTATACAAAACGTAGCCCAGGAGAGGAGAACAATAGGTAGTGGGGATTGTAAGGAGTCACAGACGACGGTTGTGTAAAACAAGCGTGCAAGTGAAAGCAGGTGGAGAGTGTGCAAATGGAGAGCTCAATAGGAAAAGGGTGGTAATTAAATGTGGCTTAAGGGCTACAGCTGCCATTTTTGGAACTGGGGAATAAGGTTGGAGTGCTGGTGTCTGTTCAACACCCTGTGATTCTGGATAAGTCACTTAATTTTCCAGTGCTTAAAGCAAAGTAAACGTGCCCTTGTATAATGTAAGTGTTGCTCTTGTAAAGCACTCCAATAGCTTCCGGTCGAGCTCAGGCTACATAGAAAACTGAGAAAAAGAAGTAACCATCATGTGAAAGTGGACTAAAAACACAGAATAGTTAAACATATAGATATCACTTGCCACAAAACGCCGGCCCTCTAGTCAGCTACGCATACCTGTGACTTAGAAGTTGCCTTCAGAAGCATGCAGAACAAGTTGCTACAACTCTACGATAACAATAAAATACAACTATGATTGAATTTTGGGAACACATCGACCCCTCAACTCTGACTCACGTCCTGCTCTCCTGCTGACAATGACTATTAAGCGGCCGGCGAGGCGTCCTGCACAGAGTGTTTGTGTGCAGCAGATGGCTCCTCCGGCTTGGCTGGAGTAAACGTGGTCTCTGTCTCTATGTGCGCCCTTTTTGCAGTGCATTGTTGTTGTAACCTTTAAGTCAGCTGCTCATAGCATGCCGACCTTGGTTGGAGCTGCCTGAAGGGTGCTCGGAGAAGACCAAATTCCTTTGAACTTTCTGGAGGGAGAACTAGCTTCGGTGGGATGGGTCTCTAAATGCTCATACTCTCAAGTCAGGACTTCACCAGGAAGGGCTGGTCCACTTTCCTGGTCTGTGTTTTGGCTCTGGAGCAAATGAGGCTGAAGGAGGAGGAGTGCAGAAGGGGAGGTTGCTGCTAGCGGTGAGAGTGAAAAGCTGCATCTAGTCTCTTGTCTCTACCATCTTCACGCTCAATTGTTAACGGGGAGTGGGCGGGGTTTCGGCATCAGCTCTAAACCATTGTTAATTGAAATGAAACGTGAATGTTGTATGTGTTAACAAAAATGGAACCAGCGGAGCATGTTTGTTTTAGTGCGTAGACAAAGCAATAACCAGTGTGCTTCTCCCCCCAAAATTAAATGTGTATGCCGAGTGTGAGAAAAAAATATTTGCGGAATTTGCAGAGATCATTTGATTCCCATCCATGCCAATTAAAGTAAACAGTGTAAACAAAGGAAGCAATCTGCTGAGCACGAGCCCATGCAAACAAAGACAAGATAAAGGCACAAGCAGCGTGTGCGTTGCTGCTTGTTTCCTTGTTAATACTACATGGAGCGGGGCAGGAGCTGTGCCTCTGAAGTGGTGATAATTAAAAAAATGTAAACGCTGCATACTATAAATGTTCAGATACAACTTGCAGCCAAAACACACTGTTGACGCACACTAGCATTAAATAAACAAGTAGTCCCCAAATAACACATAACACTTACGAGTGTAAGGGAACTGTAATTGGCCGGTGCTCTTCGTGGAAAAAACGGAAATGATGTATCGGAGCGCTAACGGATAGGGTGCAAGAAACAAAAACCTCACCCAAATTAACCAATTATAAGAAGCAGACCAGATTACACTCCGTAGAGTGATTACAGCAAGTCTTGCAGACAGCGCATGCACGCTGATGCTCGACAAAATAAATAGTGCACAATCATAAAACTATATTCTTCACGTCACAAGGTTTAAGTTAGGGTTCCATCTAAATTGCCCTGTCAAAACGTATAAAATTATCCCTAATCTAGTTATAAATTGCTTTTGATAATATTTAGAACAAACGTGTCCATCTCTAGTAAAACATCGTAGTTTCACTCTAAAACTTTAAAAAACATTTTAGGAGCCAAATACAGTGAGCTACATTTTTCTTTATAAACAATACAGTCGCCTTTAGCATAGTAGGACTTGTCATAGAATGTATCCTCACTTGATAGTGCAAGCTATCAAGCCAATCGCCTGGAGTAGACAGAGTTAAGGGTTTAAAAGATAAGGTCCTTGCGAGGTAAAAGCTTTATAAAAATCCAGATAAATAATGTTGCAATAAGATTATGTCAATATGAGTGAATAGTAACTTTCCCATTGCTCATTTATAGACGGAAAGGGCTTTAAAATGTATGACTCCTCTTCCTCCGCAAGAACCCAACTGCAAATAAATATCTGCTCAAGGTATAAGCTATATACAGGGATGTATCAGGTTTTAGGACCCTAATTGCACCTAAGTACTTTCTAACCCAAATTGTGACAAAGAGGGCAAATCCATTTTTTCTAGGGTTTGCATATACAAGACAAAAGAATAAGATAAGCGCCAAAAGGGGCACACAGTGTAATTATAGTCACCAAGCACGCTGTTATCGTTTTTCCACCTCAATGTGGGAGTCCTGATTTGTAAGATGTCATAGTGAAATATTAGATAAAGCGTTTTGACCAACTAAGGTTGTATGTAATTCAGAAAGGCTTTGAAGTGTGGAGTAGGCTTTTGACAGCCTCCCCGACCTAGAGCTTAAATGCCGGAGAACTCATACCTATTGCCAATAGACCAGTTTTACCCGCTTGGAGAGTGAGGTCAAGGATTGAGGGTCATTCCTAAGATATCTTAGGTCTAGTTTAAGCAAGCCAAGATTCAACTTGCTGAAACCATGGGAAGCTGTAGGTCTTATCTAACCCCAGTGGTTCCCTCAACCCCACTCTATAAGGAGCAAGTTCCTGCGTTGACCAAATTCTCGTCCAGTAAAACAGGAAACAAACTCATGACTGCAACATACTCTTCAGGGCTATGTCACAAAACAAAGGGATAAGAGGAGTACTTCTGGGAAGGTGTAACAGGGACCTTATAAAATTGTTCTCATCCAAGGTCAACTTAACAACATTATCAGCCCCTCATAATTCTGCACCATATAAGGCAGCCACCTGGACCTTGGGCTTGTAAACTTCAATAGCCAGGGAAATAGCTCTAGATGTTGTTGCTTGTTGCATTGTCATAGCCCTATGAAGAAGAACAGCTTTGCTCCTATGGATATAGGGGGACCACAAGAGGTGACAATCTACCGTTATACCCAAATGCTCAAATTTGTTGACTCGTTCTAATCTTTTCTGTCGCAAGTCTGTGTTCCCTCTGAAGTTCTTGTGCATTCTAATCACCATATATTTAGTTTTATTAACATTGATTTCTAATCCCTTGGTTTTGCAGTAAGTATTAAAGTTTTTAAGTAGCAACTGCAAACCCTATGGAGTTTGCGACAACAAGAGCATTTCATCTGCAAATAACAGTGCAGGCACTGGGGTCCCTTCTAATTTGGGGAAGTCATGATTGCACACTTGAAGGGCTTTACTAGTGTTCCTGCAGGGATCGGTTCTTTGTCATCATATTTCTTTCTTTCTATAAACTGTAAATAATTAAAAGGCATATTTAAAAAAATATACGGCAGCTAATGAGGTTGCCTGAGAAACTAGGACCACATTACTCCAATGCTTCATCAGCAACAGTGGCTGATTATCATCTACCAAATAGAGTTCATTTAGCGGCATTATTCACAAAGACATCCACACAAAGAAGTGATTCAATGTAAATCCAAACAAAGCCAATACTTTGAAGCTATTAGCAACTAGGGCTTCATTTATTGCATTTTGATATAGAGCAGCGCAGCAAGGCACCGTGCTGCGATGCCCTATGCCAAAGTGAAAGGGCAAGAATGCACCATATTTAAACAATATGGTGCATTCCAGTCGTTTTTGCCTTCGCTGGTATTTTTGGCAGTCTAGCCCCAACATAGGCATCTTTGCACCATGGTGCAAGAGTGCTGTTGTTGCAGGCAAGAAGGTTTTTGTGCAGGGGGGGCACCTTCCAACACAAAAGCAATCATCAGGAGCATTTTCCTCTTTCTAAGTGTGCTGCAGAATGTAACACACATGGAAAGTGGAAAACAGTTGGAAAAATGAACACATTTCTCCTCGTTTCTCCTCACCTTTGGAGGCATATGGAGTTGGTCCTTCCCCTGGTTTACATCACTTTGTAAATCTGGGGCAACGTCAAATTCCATGGGTGTTGGGTGGGAAAACCCACCGCAACACCCATGGAACACCTCCCAGGCGTGTGTTGCCTTACTCATGATTTATGAGGCCACTTTATGGGAGCCCCGAGTCACACATGTACCACTTTACATGTTGCAAAGTGATGCAGGTCTCTCATAAATAAGCCCCCCAGTGCTTATACCAGCATTGCAGCACCAATGTATTCTAAGAAACGCTCTCATGCACAGCCGTAACAGAACACAACGTAAACCAAAACGGTCCTGTAATTATAATACTGGACTCAGATCCACGTAATGCTCCGCAAACCAGGACTAATGGTACTTCTTTCTGTGGGCCTAACTGTGTCCCCGCAGTTGACTAACATTCCGTCGCAGCTAGCCTGAACTTGTGACTTTGTCCTGCTCTGGCACAACCAGATATCCACAGTTGATGCTTTTCTCCTTTTTTGTGCTATTTTACTTAAAAACTTTCAAATTCAATAACTCCAGTTCTAACATTTGGATTTTTGTCATTTTGATCTTGTTTAATTTATTAAATTCAGATCTATTTTTCTAATCTGGTGTTCTTTTTGTGTGTTGCTTTAACTGTTTTAATGTTTGAAATGCTGCACAAATACTTTGCACATTGCCTTTCAGCTAAGCCTGATTGCTCTGTGTCAGGATAATATTTGGTTTGCTTGTGACTTAGCCTGACTACGATTGTGGTTGCTGCTTGAGCAGGGCTGACACCCCAGTCGACCAGTTGAAGTACTGGGTATTTTAGTCCCAGCGGTGCAGGGACACACACCCTATGACTTCTGGGTTTCACCCTGTTCCGGACCTACAGAAACACAGAGTCTTCTGGGTGAAGTCAAAGAATCGTTTATTGGCTGCAGACCAATGACAGGTATCCTAGAAGTACAACAGCGTGTATGTTCTCAGGAGACTGCTGAAAATCATAGGAACGGACTTCATCTTAAATACGCTTTTCCTTGCCTCAAGCATACATTCCTAGGTTTTATGATACGGCAA
The DNA here is from genome assembly GCF_964204655.1 of Triturus cristatus. Lineage (NCBI taxonomy): Eukaryota > Metazoa > Chordata > Amphibia > Caudata > Salamandridae > Triturus > Triturus cristatus. Next base: position 602,920,361 of record NC_140585.1, read on the forward strand.
TATACAAGTGTACATTACAAAGAAAAGGCAGAGTCATGATGACCATCCCACATTCCAGTTCGGCCAGCCCACAATGATTTACACAGTAAGATTCAGATCCCACGTTTGATGTAAAGAGACCCCCCAATAAACATGAGCATCTCCTGTTTTGGGAAACAAGTCATAAAGCAGGAACAAGCAGGTGTGGAAGAGATTAGCCGGGGGATTGTGTAGAATGAAAGGGTTTTATGACGGGTCAAGCCCTGATGCTAATCACAGGTGGACGGAGGAAGGGGAGCTCGTGAGACCGGTTTGACCCAGGGCAGCAGAGGCAGCTGCCCAGGTCACAGAGAAGTCAGAGGGGAAGCCCATATACTGTGAGGCCCGTATTAACTCCATCATAGCCTATGTGAGGGCAATGACAAGATGGCCACTGCTTCCAAAATGGAACCCGCGTAGTGAAGCAGAATAACGTGTACACAGTGCGTTCATAGCTAGAACGATATGTAAAGCACTCGTACATGCCGCATTTACCATTTGCGGTTCGCTAATACCAAGATAGACAGGGGTAGGGCCCTGTCCCCTACGCGGTCCCGAATATTAAAGTACGACAGACCCTCCTTTTGCCCTTACATAGGCAATTACTATATTCATCTTAATCCAAGTCTAGGTCAATGTCCGCAAAGTCATGGAGATGTTGCTGTAGCATCATCCTATTACTTAGCTCGTCCCTCGATACAGGTTTCCTTACACATAAGGTAGCACAGAGGCCACATATCGCAGGAGCACACTGTATGCACAGACAGAACAGGAAAAGAATGGCTAAGATCATTCCAATGACCATCAGAACTTTCCAACCCCAGGCAGATATCAATTCCCAGAACCATCCCACCAGTGACCAATCTCCCTTGTCCACGTGTATGGCTTCAGATATTTTATGGAGTTTGGAGATGGCTTGATACACTGTTGGAGCATTATCTGGTATGAAAATGCAGCAACTGGATTGGATGACCTTGCATACCCCACCGCGGTCTGCAAGAATAACGTCTAGAACCATGCGGTTCTGCAGAGTCATAAGGCGATCCGCTTGGAGCTCAGCTGTCAGATTACTAAGGGCACCAGCCGTTACATTGACAGTGGATTCAACCACACGAGTCAGCTGTCTCAGGTTCCTACTATTGACCATAGGTCCCCAAAACGGCAGGAAACCCAAGAAGAAGTCTCCCGCTTCCTGACCGGCAGTATCCTCCTTACTAATCACACCTCTCACAACTCTGGTCTTGTGATAGTCAGAGGCGGCAGTAAATGTCGGCGGTAGCAAGTTCGCAATATAACATGTGCCCGAGAAATCAGGGGGCAACCATGTATATGCTCGGTCATGACAGATGAAATATGTGCCCTTAGCAGCCAAAAACGCAGGGGAAAACTGTGACGGGAAAGTGTACGTTTCAGTACAGTCACTTCTTCCCAGTTGAGCTCTAGGATTCTGACCATTACCCTGTAAGCAGAACCGACCCATGTGGGGTACGACCCAGATTGGAGATGAGATTTTTCGCTGTCTTTCACCCAGACTAATACGATACCCCGTCGCGTTCCATCCTACATAAGGTCTCAACTCTTCTTTGGGAATAGAGGAGTATGCATTAATAACCCTACTCATATCGGCAACTCCTTTCATCAAAGCCTTATTATTGGTGATGGGTCTGATGGAACGCGGTTGGCGAGGGGAGTATGTATCTAGAGCATAGAGAAACATGGTTTGGAATGCCCATGACGATCCATTGTAACTGTACGGTAGCACCAGGTAGGGAATACCCTTGTTAATGGTATGGGGCATTAACCCACACACCCAGCAATTGGTCGTATTCATTACCAGTTGGTGCTGGTGCAAGAGCTGGATAAACGAGTTATTTACAAACTCTGATCGTCTGGTCTGTTCGTGCTCAGGCAAAGGGTGAAAAGAGTGAGAGGAGGCAGTAGAAGGAGATATAGGCTGTTGAGTGGGTGCAATGGGCTTTTGAGCGGAGAAAAACACAAATCCTACAATAAACATTATGATACTACACAGTGTAAAAAGGCACGAAAAGACAAAACATTTACTTTTTACAATTCTACACATCCTTGCGTTAAAGTTCATTTCCTCAATCGGTCTCTCCATCTTAAAAAACTCCATCCTCTACTCGGGCCGCTCGCGGCGGATGAGTTTCTTCTGCTAAAGAGTACGCCTGTCAGTCCAGGGAAACGCCCTAGACCAACCAGAACCGTCGACCTAGTGTCTTCGGCCTGTACCCCAAAGTCTTGGCACCGCGACCCTGCGGCAGAACCCGGATGGTGGTTCGAAAAACAAAAATCAAGAAAGTCCTTCAGATGGGAGAGCAAAAATGTCAAAAGGAAAATAGTGAGGACATCTTTATTTGTCCATGGGCCTAGGTCTCAAATTATAGCGGAGACGGCCAGGTGCTGTTTGGTCTTGAAACAAAGGTTCAGGCTCAGTGGTGTCCAGTCGATTTGATGGTGGCACAGTTTCCTGCAGAATATTGTCACTCTCTTGGTCTGAAACTGTGTCTTTTAAGCGTGCGTCACTGAATGGTACAAAGCGAGGTACAATGTCTGTCTCTGAGTCGGCGATACCCTCCTTGACCCACTGGTCATATGGCAGAGGCAAGGGGACTACCTTGCAGTGAGTACCATGAATCCAGTGCTTCTTCCCTTTCACTCGCACTGCTGATCTTGTCGAAAGAAGAACAAGATGAGGGCCGATCCAGCGAGGCTCGTCGTTGCTCTTGCGCTGGAAATTTCGGACCAGGACCCACGAGCCAGGGTTGATAGGGTGTCCAGGAGGTTCAGAGGCTTGGGGAAGAGTATCATGTACCTGTTGGTGCAAAACACGCAGTTTAACAGTCAAATCATACAGGTAATCGAGCAGTACTGGATGCTCAATCTCACTGAACTTCGTAGGTCTCGGTACACCCCATACGTTGGCGGGACGGCCAAAAACGACCTCGTAGGGACTAAGTCCCACTCGTGAGTGTATGGTCATTCTAGTAGACAGGAGTGCTAAAGGCAGAGCGTCAGGCCATTTAAGACCGGTGCTCGCCTGGATTTTGGCCAGCTTGAGCTTTAAGGCTCCATTGTAGCGTTCTACTAATCCAGCTGATTGGGGGTGATTTGCAGCGTGGAACTTCTGCTTTATCCCTAGCCCTTCACATACATTCTTCATCACTTTACCCACAAACTCACTTCCGTTATCACACCACACCATTCTTGGCATCCCAAACCTAGGAAAAAATTCCTTCACAAGGGCTTTGGCTGTGGATAGGGCAGTGTTATCTTTCAGAGGATAAGCCTCAATCCATTTTGAGAAAGCACAAACAACCACCAATACATATTTCAGGTTGTTGCATCTTTCCATGTGAATAAAGTCCAGCTGCAAAACTTCAAATGGACATGATGGGGGTGCAAAGTGACCAGCCGGAGTTGGGGTTCCCCTACCAGGGTTGTACTTCAAGCATACTATGCAATTCTTGACCACATTCTCTGCACACTTGGGAATCCCAGCATTCTGCCATACTGGAGCCAACAACTTGCATATACCTTTCGTACTGATATGTGCCATTCCATGTGCCATAGTAACCACTGGAAGCACATATGCATCAGGCAACAACCATCGCCTATGTTCTGTCAGATCAATCCAACAACCATTCTCATCCAACTTACCCATACTTTCTCTCCACTTGCTTAACTCTTCCTCTGTGGCTTCAGCTTGAAGCGACTTCACACTCTCTATTGTGTTCTCACACATTCCCACATCATTAACCCATCTTGCGGGACCTGCAACATACATTCTAGTCTTCACATTCTGTGCTGTTTCTTTCGCGGTCTCATCAGCAAACGCATTCCCACGTCCAACATCATCTGTAATTTTCCTATGCGCACTGCATTTCATGATCGCAACTTGCAACGGTAGGGTCAGTGACTCAAGGAGATCATTTACCAACTTGCCATTCTGAATTTTAGCTCCATGCGACGTCAGGAACCCACGCTCTTTCCACAAACGCCCAAAATTATGAGCCACGCCAAAGGCGTACTGGCTATCTGTGTATATGTTCACTCTCATTCCTTCAGACAACACACATGCTCTCGTGAGGGCGATTAATTCTGCTGCTTGGGCCGAATTATGTGGCACTCGTGCAGTTTCCACAACCGTGTGTAGAGTCGTGATAGCATATGCAGCAGTCGTGTCACCATTAGGGAGCTTGAAACAGGACCCATCTACCCATAAAGTGCCATCACACTCAGTCAGGGGAGTATCTTTCAGATCTACTCTCCCTTTCGTCTCTTCTTCTGTTCTGAACAGACAGTCATGCTGCTCAATCTCATCTGAGTCTGCTGGAATTGGCAACAATGTAGCTGGATTCAGCGTATTGCATCTTTTTATGTGTATGTGATTAGCTAACAGTGTAAGTTCATAACCCGATAGCCGCGCACTAGTCAAATGTTGTGTCTTGGTCCTATTTAATAATGTGTCTACAGCATGTGGAACCATAACAATCAATGTATTGTCCATTACCAAACCAGCAGATTGTCGGATAGACATCGCTGCAGCAGCTGTCGCTCTCAGACAGCTTGGCAATGCCCTCGCTACAGGGTCCAAGGTAGATGAAAAATATGCGCATGGGCGCGGTCTGTCGCCAAAAGGCTGTGTTAACACGGACAACGCACATCCATCTTTCTCGTGAACATACAATGTAAAAGGCTTACTGTAGTCGGGAGTACCCAACACAGGTGCTGAACATAATGCATTACGCAATTCCAGAAAACTTTTCTGGCACTCTTCAGACCATGGGATAGGATTCGGTGTGTCTTTGCATGTTAAGGCTAACAAAGGTTTTGCCAATAAAGAAAAACTAGGGATCCAATGCCTACAGTATGAAGTGATGCCCAAGAAAGCACGCACTTCTCTCTGTGTTTTTGGCACACTCAACTGTGCAATGGCTTGAATTCTTTCTGGGGTCAGTTTCCTTCCCTCCTTCGATAAGAGATGACCTAAGTAGGTCACTTCTTGTCGACAATATTGCAGCTTAGAGAGAGACACCTTGTGATGGAATGCGGATAAATGGCGCAACAGTGACAATGTGGCTTCTTTACAGATCTTCTCAGTATCCGCGGCGATCAGTAAATCGTCCACGTACTGAATCAGGATAGCGCCACTGGGTAAAACGAGTGCATCAAGCTGCGCTTTTAAAGCCTGACTGTATATGGATGGACTTTCACAGTAGCCCTGGGGAGCGCGTTTGAAGCGGAAGCTTCGGCCTCCCAGACTAAACCCAAAAATATCTCTACTCTCTTTTGCAATTGGGATACTAAAGAAAGCATTCTTTAAATCGATCACAGAAAACCATGCAGCAGAGGCTGGAATCATCGTTAACAAGGCAGTTATATCGGGGACAACCGGACACTGTGGCACAACAATCTTATTAACCTCTCTAAGATCAATCACAAACCTGTAAACAGGTGGCTGTGAAGGATCCGTTCGTTTTAAGACAGGTAAAATCGGACTATTGCAAACGTTGCCTCTTGTCTCTTCTATCACACCCTTATTAATCAAGTCGCTGACAATGTCTAACAATGCTTTCTGCCCTTCATTAGAGATCTTGTACTGGGGAATACGTGGCAGTCTGACATTAGCCTTTAGAGTCACCACATATGGCGGTATCTCTAAGAGGCCCACGTCATTGGGACCAATAGCCCAAAGGGCATCCGGAAGGGATGACAATTCAGGTGGCATCGTGTTTTTAGACAAATACATTGGGGAAATCACTTTCTTGCCTAATGTAAGTTGTACTCCTGAAGGAGAACAATACAGTGTAGCGTGCAATCTTTTCAACAAATCTAATCCCAGTAAATTCTCACCACAACCTGTTGTTAGGATCAGGGGTGCTTTCAGCTCGCAAGGTCCAACAGAAAGTGACATGGGACTAGAAATCGGGTTCCTTACTGGGGCGCCAGAAAAACCTACTGAAACATTTATATCGCCAGACAAAGGTGCGCCAGGGAGTTTTGAATGCATGATTGAACTCTTTGCAGCACCAGTGTCTAGCAGAAAAGGCTCCGTTACATTGGCTGTAGTCACCTCAACATACGGTCCACTCTGATCCACTGGCACTGAAACAACTCCCTCTCTCTGTCTATGGCTGTCCTAGTAATCATTACTTTCTGCATCACCGTCCTCTGCATAATAATCATTATTATAATACTGGGCCGTATTGCTAATCGCGTTAGCTTGCTGATCAAAGCTATTGATGGCACTTTGAGGCGGCAGAGGACGCGCGTTCTGGGGAACACTTCCACGCCCTCTGCCTCTAGGAGCTTGCTGACCACCCCTACCTCTTGCGCCATACATATTACCGTTCCGCTGCATTAATTTAGGGCAACTATATTTATAATGACCTTCCTCTTTGCAGTATGAACATTGGTTGGGACCTACAGGGACACGTGGTTGATAATACCCATTCATTTGCTGGTTGTTCTGAAACTGTTGAGGTTGGTGATAGACACCTTGGGGTTGCCTATAATTATTCTGACCTCCACGTGGTGGGTAAGCCTGCTGTAAAAGGACCTTTGTCTTTAATTCCTTAGTTTTCTTTTCTGTTCTATCTTTCTCGTCCTTATCTCTATTTTCATAATACTGTGCAGTAGCCAGTATTTGCGCTGAAGAAGAAACAGCCCAAGAACTTTCTGAATCTTTCAACTTCTTACACAGGTCAGGAAGTAGATTCTGCACAAACTTATCCACAAACAGCCGTTGGCCACCCTCAGTACTCATATCTTGCCCACTGTGGTCAATAAACGTTTCTTCAAACCTAGTAAAGAAGTCTGACACTGTCTCATCTTTCTTCTGCTTGCATGCAGATAACTTGTCCCAATTTACGCGCATCGCAGGCATTATTGTCTTCATATACGTGATGATTCTACCAGGGAGTTCAGCTACTAAAGGTTCTGGTTTCGCACCACCCGTTTGTCTAGCATCAGCAGCAACAATGTTAGCCCATGTATCTCCTAGTTCTGCATTATGATCTACATTACGAATTGATCCCCATAGAGGCTGTGGAACAACATTGCCAAACAACATGTCTATATCGGCCAGATTCATAATGCATGACCCTGTCGTCTGTGACAACTCTTTATAATAACCTGCTGGGTTCTTACGGGGATCAGGTAAGGACTGCTTAAGCGCTAATACTTCAGAGCGCTTCCATGGAACATGCACCCAAACACGCTGGAAATGTGCTGGAGCAGCAGCAATACCTCGAGCGGCATCAGCCGCAACTGCTTCCTTCCATACCGGGGGAACTTCTCTCATGGGGTATTGTCGCGCTTTTACCTCTTTCCCCACAAGGACATCCCGTTCAAACAATAACTGTTGACAATCATCATTCCTGAAGGACAATACAACTGCAACTGCTTTATCTATATCGCGGTCCACAATTATACCAGTTCCAAAATCGAACCTCACTCTACACAATTCCGGCGGACTCGGATTTTTACCACTATCCTCCAATTCTTCACAGAGAATTTCGCACATTTTCTCAAACACATATCTCTGTTTCGGGGCATCCCATTGATGGAAAGTATTGACAACTGATTCCACATCATACAGTGAAGGAAAAACGATCCATCTACGCGCCATGTGATCTATTACCTTTTTCTCATCGGGGTTAGGCAATTGGCTGCGCAGCTGCTTACGCTGTAAACCAGGAGTTGCACCAGATGACCCAAAGAGGGGAGACATTAATGTAGTAACCACATTAGCTAAGCGCTGTCGCGCCGAAGGAGAAGCTGAGGCGAGAACAGGGGGAAAAACAGAGGGAAGAAAAGAGGATGTAGAGACAGGTACTGGAGTGATGGAAGGAAGAGTGTTAGGGGAGGCAGTTACTGGATTAGGCAAAGTCGCAGGAAATGCGGGGGCAGTTGGAAGCACCACTGGCGGCGCTTGAGAGGGCTGTGCTACAGGAATAGGAACTGGCTGCAAAGCAACTGGCGGTTGCGGCAAGGCTTGCAGTATATGCACTGGAGGTGGCATATTTACAAGCTGGGGAGGCGCCGTGGCAGTTTGAGCATACGGGGGTGGCGAACTCAACAAATGTGACATCAGGGGATCTTTCTCCTTTTCTTCTGACTCATCCTGCTTAGGATGTGGCAAAGCTGGGTAACATTTGTCAATCCCTAACTTGCGCTGCCTGTGCAATTGCTCATTCATTTGCTCCTCTTCATTGTCTTTAAATTGTACAGCTGCTTGCATTACTGACATACCTTTCTCTCTCTTATTCTTTTTCGCTAACTTAATTTCTTTCTGTTTGGCTTCCTTTCGCCATAAGCGGAAAGAGTCAAACATCGCCGGCCGGGCTTTCTTCTTAAACAATTTAATTTCCAGATTATCTAAAATATCGGTATCAAAACTACCATTTTGGGGCCATTTTAAAACACCATCTTTCCTGGTGTAGTGGATCCACACTTCGTTATATGCAATGGGGCCTACGCCATGTTTCACATAAAGCTCATAAGTTGGAGTTCCAACCGGAGGAACCGGACATGATTCCTCTAGCTGGAAATCTTTTCCACAACCCAAACAGAATAATCTACCAAATAGTCCAGAACCAGGCATCTTCGCTCACTAGTCTAGATCCAAACGTCAAAGGATTATCGAATACGATATTCTCGTGAATACACGAGTCCTCTGGTTTTGGCGTTTGCAAACTCCAAATGACTAATTCAAAATGATCCCAAAGGATACCAAAACAAATGGGAGACGCTCCACTTATACTTAACTGAATATTGCTGATCGATGGCGTCACCAGAAGACTCTCTCGATTGTCTCGCTCTCTAAAACTCGTCAAGGGTCCAAAACAGGTCGATTAATCAGGGCAGCAGTCCTTCGTAGCCGTCGGGACGCGGAGAACCTCGCAGAAAAGACTTTCGGACCACGTCGACATGCAGGGGTCGATGAAGTGGCGGCCTTCCTCCGGAATTTCCACACGAAGCTCCTCACGAACCTCTGGCTTGGACTGGTACCGCTGAAATCGTCCCGAGTTGGGCGCCAAACTGAAGTACTGGGTATTTTAGTCCCAGCGGTGCAGGGACACACACCCTATGACTTCTGGGTTTTACCCTATTCCGGACCTACAGAAACACAGAGTCTTCTGGGTGAAGTCAAAGAATCGTTTATTGGCTGCAGACCAATGACAGGTATCCTAGAAGTACAACAGCGTGTATGTTCTCAGGAGACTGCTGAAAATCATAGGAACGGACTTCATCTTAAATACGCTTTTCCTTGCCTCAAGCATACATTCCTAGGTTTTATGATACGGCAATATACAAGTGTACATTACAAAGAAAAGGCAGAGTCATGATGACCATCCCACATTCCAGTTCGGCCAGCCCACAATGATTTACACAGTAAGATTCAGATCCCACGTTTGATGTAAAGAGACCCCCCAATAAACATGAGCATCTCCTGTTTTGGGAAACAAGTCATAAAGCAGGAACAAGCAGGTGTGGAAGAGATTAGCCGGGGGATTGTGTAGAATGAAAGGGTTTTATGACGGGTCAAGCCCTGATGCTAATCACAGGTGGACGGAGGAAGGGGAGCTCGTGAGACCGGTTTGACCCAGGGCAGCAGAGGCAGCTGCCCAGGTCACAGAGAAGTCAGAGGGGAAGCCCATATACTGTGAGGCCCGTATTAACTCCATCATAGCCTATGTGAGGGCAATGACAAGATGGCCACTGCTTCCAAAATGGAACCCGCGTAGTGAAGCAGAATAACGTGTACACAGTGCGTTCATAGCTAGAACGATATGTAAAGCACTCGTACATGCCGCATTTACCATTTGCGGTTCGCTAATACCAAGATAGACAGGGGTAGGGCCCTGTCCCCTACGCGGTCCCGAATATTAAAGTACGACACAGTAACGCAATTTTTAACAGTGTGGATCTGTTTTGTTCTGTGATTTTTTTTCTTTGATAGTATGGGTATGTTATTTCAATATGTTTGGTGCGAGTGCTGAAAGTTTGAACATGATTGGTTAGATAATTCTTTTTAAAAGATGGATGTTCAATTAGGTGCTATAAGGTGAACACTGTTTTCTTTTTTCTTCATTAAAATTGTTTATTATTTTACTTAAGTGAACATTGCTGTTTTATGGATCCTATGGATTTAATAGGACTGAGTATTAGGTCAACACAACTTCACAATATGGAGACTAATATCATTGGTAAATGTTGGATTTTGGCTAGCTCACAGTACCACACCTAAACCCCTAAACGTTCACTGTAATAGATGTTACTGTTAACCTTGAACATTGCCCTTTCTCATTCCTAAATAATTTGTGGAAACAGATCTAACCCTTCGTTTGTCAAGTCAAGTAAAAATAACTTTATTTGATTAGGCGTAGAAAAAAAGTACAATAAAACAGTTCAATAGCACCATTTAAATCGTTTCCAAACAGCAACTTACAAATTCATGAATAAAAATGGAACACCACCACTAAAAACCACAATCAATAAATACAAACATTAAAATTATCTAAAAGTTGAAGATAGTATAGCTGATTTTGCTTGTTTAAGAAGTTGCGGATATACTTATGTTGTAAACTAACCCATTTTGTGCAAATAAAAATAATGTGTAAAGTGTCTAATGCAACAACCACATCACATGAGCAAAATAGAGGTTGTTTATCCCATCCCTCTAAAGGTTGTGAAAACAAATTAAAGCGAACATATGTTAAAAGTCTTCTGTGAAAAAACAGCATATCAAACATTAAATACAGTTCTTTCTGATTTCACCATTGCATAATGAGCGCACAGACTATTAGACAGTGAACATATAGCCCTTTTCTCTTGAAAATATGCAAAAAAGGTCTCTGTTGCCCAAGCAATATCTGATTTAGAAATAAACCCTGGGTCAGTAATGAGTTGTGGTTTACCCTCTTCTCCCGGAGTGCTATTGACATAATTCAACTTTGGTATATGATAACAATGATCCAAGCCCACACAATCCCTTAAAATCTCTTATTGAATTCGAGTTTTTGAGCCAAACTGAAAACCATAATAATATGGGCAGAGTTTGCATGTAGTCTGAAATAAAGCCAGCAACCAATTCGTCAAGCCTAATCTCTGAGGGTACACTCTGAGGGATCCTCAATATTCTCTGAAAGAATTTGTTTTCTGCCACTTGCATTGGGTGACATGGCTCATATCTCCAAATCTCAGCCCCAAATGATATTGTCGATATTCATTTTGTTATATATAGATGTAAAATAGACTTGATGTGAATGTGACCTAAGTGCCTAGAGAAAGCGTCAATACTATGTGCTATCCTGTAAAAGATTGGACATGTGTTCTCATCAGAGGATCCCAATTCATTTTACAATCCAACAGATTACCAAGGTAGTAAAATATATCCTCTTTGTCAATACAATGATCCTTAATTAAATATGTTTTAGTTTTGAAATTTTTCGGCCCAAGCGCCATGGTATATGATTTAGTTTGATTGAGTTTCAGTCCCAAATTCTCCATAAAAGTGCTCTAATCGATGCTGCAAGCCATTTACTATACTCGATAAAAGGACAGTATCGTCTGCATACAGTACCACTTGGACCAGTCTGTTTCCAACCTTCGGTACAACTTTACAGTGATCCCTTAAAAACTGCTCTAACCGATTAATATAAAGCATAAAAAGCATAGGTGGAGCATTCTCCGTTTGGCCCAAATCTTGCAGAGGCATCAAGCCCAATGTGCAAATTATGCAGAAAACTACGAGAGCATCATGAACCCCCATGTCCTTCAGCACAGGCCAAAGTTTCGATCTATTCACCTTGTCAAAAACTGTGCTGAGGTCCATAAAGGCCAAATGAATACTTTTGTTTCTTGCAACTGTATATTTAGTAATCAATACATAAAGATTCAGGTTCTGTTCCAATTTTCCTTGTCCTGGTCTGAAGCCGTATTCGCTTTCAGACATTATTTGCCCATTTTCTTCAATTAACCGAATAAGCAGGACCCTGCCAAGAACTTTCACTTCAGCATCTATTAATAGCATGCAGGGTCCGTTCGGTTTCCTTTTTTTTAAATTTGAACAACTGATTGCTGCCAAGATATTGGAAAATGACCTGCGCTGCTGCATTTAGATGTTGAGCAATTAAAGAGGCCCAAAGGTCAGTACATAATTTAAAAAGGTCCACAGGAACTCAGTCCAGGCCATGCAATTTCCCTGATGTGAGGACCACTATTTCTTCAGTCACTTCAGCGACATCAAATTTTAGTTTTATCTCTCTAACGAAAGGTACAGTTGTAGTGGGGGGGGGGGGCTATTATTAGAATAGATATGTTCAAAATGGACAACCCATTCCTGAGCGGGGTGGTTTGGCCCAGACCCAGAGCTGCTACCCCATTGAAGAGGGGCTGTTTCACAACTTTCCAGAAGTCCAAACTATCTCTAGAGGTACAATCCTCTATTAGCTTTTCCCAATCTTCCCTTTCAAAGGCACTCTTACGATTGCTACATGCCAGCGTATACAGTCTTCTGGCCTCCTTTACAGCTTCTTTTGATCTTGGCTTCTGTTTAAGGACATCTTCAAATCTTTTTGGCCTTTGTACAACTCTTATCAAACCACTTTGGGCCATGACTAACTGACCTTTTGCTCTTCCTAGCTAGGGCAGTCTGAACCTCTTTACAAATATTTGAAAATGAATCCAAAGTAGCTTGATCAGGGGAATGTAATTGCAGGCATACTTCAAAATTGGAGATACAGATTCATACCAAATTCTTCATAACATCCTCCCAGATAATCTTGCTCCAGACTATTCAGTAACCTTACTACTTAGGAGAGTTTCTTTATATGTATTAGTGGTCTTGTCCCTAAAACCATACCAGCCGAACTCTGCTGTAAGTGGGTTATGATCACTGTTTGCACTCCACTCTGTCTTATACTTAATATGAAATGGTATCATCCAAGCAGATATAATGATAATATTGATAGTGGAACTAAAACCTCTACCCTTAAATATAGGGACTATTCCAGGGGAGTCATACTCATCCTTAGTCAGAAGAGTAATACAATTGAATTCAGATAACATAAGGTTTAAAATATCTCCATGACAGGAGTGACTAAAACATGCCTGCTCTGTATCATCAAGTAAACCCTATTTTCACCTGCTAAAACTACATGAAGAACATGGATGTGTGTTAAAATCCCTAACAAAATTATAGGCAAAAAAGACCAAGCAAGTAATGTCTCTCCCCAAAATTTTCTTAACTCTACCTCCAGTAATACCTCTGATGAGGATCAGTTATAGATTTTAATTACAAACACCCTCACCGTGTGTGGGAAAGATAGAAGGACACCTAAAATAATTCTTGAGTCAAAAGAGACTAGCTCTATGTCACAACATAGCCCTAGACTAACAAACGTCTCTAACCACCCTCCTTTGCTCTGCCAAGTAACAAAGCTACTGCAATAACACAAAATCAATAAAGAAAGTCCCCTCCACATCCCAAGTCTCTTGGAAACACACAGCCCTAAAAGACTTGCACAAATCAAAAGTGTTGTGATCCCCCAAAGAAACCAACTTTTCCCTTGGGTGCATCTTTTATACTGGCTTCCTCCATGCACTCATTTTCATTAACAGCCGCAGGCAGAGAACCAGCCTCCCCCTTGTTAAGTCAATCTATATGAGCTAGGGCATCAAACTGATTATAAGTAGGAAACCCAAATGAACTAGCGCAGTGTGTGTTTGGCACTACTGTGGCAATTAACACCCCTCTCCATTAGGTACCCGGGCAGCTCAGTGGTCTGGTTCATACAAATAACCGAGAGGCGGTAAAACAATGTTACTGGGTTCATACTATATACTCGTATGCCCAAAGAGCAGACTCTGAACCAAAAATGTGGATCTAAAATTGACAATAATACAATATCCTTGCGATTCACCAACCCTGATCCAATCTAACTCCCCTCCCCCCTTGTCTGCAAAATACTATTAGCCAACAAGGATGGGAAATTTTGGTGACGTCCTAACCAGTTCACAGTCTTATTGAACAGCTCTTCATGGGTCTCCTTTTGGTCCTTCCGCATAGGGGGAACTCCTAAGAGGATTAACACATATGGGCAGGAAGCAGGAGGAAGGCCTATTACAAGCTACTTTACCAATTGGGCACCTCGCCCTCCCAAAAAATGTCCAGGTCCCAAGTCCTGCATCACATCAGTCTGAAAAAACAACTATTGCCTTTTGCAGTGCCCCCTGTCTATTTGCGTTGACAGGAGTGTTTAGGCCCACACGTTGGGAGTCAAGCATAGGTCTTCAGGTTGAGATAGACATTTGGCTGGAGGGGTTCCTAGGTAAGTTGGTTTGTTGTGATCTTTGAGTATCATCCTTGTCTGTAATTGCCATAGCTGGAACACAAGAGTCCCGTTCAGAAACATCACTTAGCTTTTTGATGTCCGAAAGTACATGATCTACAGCATCCAGTCGTGAGAAAACTGGAAGCATTTCCGCCCTCAGAAGCTCCATTATTTTTGCCAAACCATCCTCATTCAAGCTCCTTTACCCGCCAATGTCCTGTATATCATCATCCACCCCATTCCCCACTAGTAGTAAGTTTGGGTGGGCTGCTGCTTTAACTAAGGCAGCAGTGAGGCATGACGAGGGCTGAATACTCTAAAAAGCCTATATTTACTTTGGGTCTGGTTGAATGCTTTCTACATTTAGCCTCCCCCTGGGGATATGGACTATCAGCTCAGGAGAACGAAGGCCCACTGTGGGATGTGCAACATCTGAACTAGACACAGGGGAAACCAGAGAGGGTTGATCTAAATTATTCAAGGGGGAGTAGTAGAACAAGTGGAAATAAGAGAATTGTTTTGAACCCAACCCAGACACTGCAGTAAGAGAAAGTCTCCTTCCGGTGTGGTCAATTTCATTGCAAATAGCATTCATTGAGCTCTAGATTATTCTGTCAAGCGAAGTAGTTGCAGGTGGGGGCATTGCAATACTTGGGCCATCTTCTGCTTTCCTGTTTCCCATTATGGTTTTCAAACTTCTAATCTTTCCTCACAAAAAACAAAGTCGAAACACGTACCTCAGGCAGAGAAAACAGGAACCAAGAAGGGGGGCCAAGCTTTCTTCGGGCTCCAAAGTCCAGGTGTGGCCCAGGCGCAGCCTGTTCAGCGGGGAGTCTGAAGCGCTTTTTGCGCTTCTTTGTGGGGCCACGCCCCATCAGAAGGACCCTTAACAACCACGCCTCTGGCACTGGAAATGCTTTTAGCGCATCTTTGGCAGGCCATGCACTCTCAGATGGTTACTTGACAATCACGCCACCTGGTGCATTGCAGGCTGACAAATGCAGTCCACAGGGGTCCAGGTGGGCAACTGATGGAGGCCCCCAACATTCTGGCACACAGTTGTCCCCTTTCGTTTGTCACTTTTGCATGCCCATAGTTTTACAAAGAAAAGAAATGATAATGCATTTTTAAATGTTTATTGAAAAGCCTTAATCATTGTAAATAATATGTGAATTGCGATTATTAGACAGATGAAACACATCATTGTTATAAGCATTATTATCTTCATAGCTACCTACTTGGAAATGTCTAAGACATGATGCGAAATGAAACATTGAAATGGGGAGAGAAATGAAATGGCAGGTGGGGTTTCAGCTACAGTAAAAGGCATATTAAACATAGTGTAGGTCACCTCTTTCTTAGCCATTAATCTTTGCATGCGTCTAAAATGATAAGGCAAAAACAATTCCATTCCAATCAAATAATTCCATGGCAATAAATTTGATTTTAAAACCTGCAATGTCCAACTCAATGAAAAAATTTATCTTAACTGACTCTGGACATGTTAAATCATGGGGGTGAGTGCTTGAAAAGTTTCAACACGCAGCCCATCATTTTATTTTGTTATGTTGCTATGTGTGCTAAGGGTTTGTCCAGACATGGACACCTTTCTCACTGCGCCACTGGATTCAAGCAAGCCTGGCTGATGAGGGTTCATACTCCAAAATCAGTCCCAGGATGCTTGTTTCTGGTGCAAGGAGGACCTGGCTTGGCAGTTAGGGCTGGACTGTTCACATGGAGAGCAGGATCAAGACTGATTTGCATATGGCTAGGTGCAAACTGGGGTGACATGGCGAGCAAAATAATGATGGATTAAATCTAGATTTGTGACTGGGGTGAGTGTTTGAAAGGTTTTAAGACACTGTCCATCATTTTATTTTGTGATGTTGCCATTTTCAAGCATCGACATATCCTTTTGCATGAAATCAAATATAGACAAAATAACTTTGTTCAGTTGCTCAATGCGAGTGGACAGTGTAGTTATGCCATTATAGACAACAGCCAAAGTCTTTTCCAAGTTTTCTTTACCAATGAGTCTCGAACGTTCAGCAGCTTCTTGTTGAGAAACTTTCCAAATTTCATTGAAAGTGGCAATTACAAAACACTTAGAACAAGGAGATCTTGAGACCCAACAAAACATCCTGTAAATACATATTAGCAGAACGGAGGGACAAGTGCTGTTTAACTGCCAATAAGGTGGAATGTTCTAACCGTTGCTGGCATAATTTTCCTACGCTATTGGTAGTAACTACTTCTAAGTGTTGTGACTGAACATGTCGAGTGTCTGGCCTGCTTGCCTTAAACTCCATTGAGGAGTTAAAAAAATGAGTATTACACCCATTTATATCTACTGACCATAATAACCACCTATCCGGACCAGAAACTGAAGAATTGTACTTGCCATTCTGCACCATTTCATTAAGCTGTGCTTCTGTAAGATTAACAAATTGTTGCTAGTTATCAAATTATGCAACAAAGGGAAACCTTGGTGTAATTAAATATTTTGCATTTCCAATGCCAAGACATGCAGTCTATTGTACTATTTGTTTAAAAAAATTATTTGTTGAGGGATCAGACAAGCGCTAAATAAAGTATCAGTGCCATGTACTTGCCAGTGTTGTGTACCCCAAACAGATTTAAGTTCAATATTTTCCTTCCAATATGCATAACCCTTTAGGGCTAGTTTTAAGTTCAATATTGTCCTTCCAATATGCAGAACCCTTTAGGGCTAGTTGTGAAATAAATGAGTCAGAAAAAAACAGCTTTGTTTGTGTGAGCATATTTTCTTCAATGGGGAAGGTATAAGGGAAGAGTAATATGAAACCAGGTCTGTAGGGATATGACCAAAAAAATAAGGAAACGTCTTTAAACATGTTTTAGAACTACCTACAGATGGTGTCAGACAGTGTTCCCACTGTGTTCAAATACAAATCCGCATTTTCAAATACTGTGTACAATTCTAATTCAGATAGCACACTAGAAACAGCCATAACATCTCATTCATCAGAAATGGAATCTAGGTTAATAACATCATCCATAGGAAGTGTAAAAACAGGATCAAAAACTGTTGCGGTGGACTTTATACCAAACAATAACATCATGGACAAGAAATGCAGTAACATTCACAACGGTCAAGTCTCTTCGGACCTTATGTGATGAAGAATGGGGTCTACGCGCTTCATCTACTTGTTCTGGAGAATAGTGATCTGGGAGATAGTGTCCGTTCAATGACACAAAGAAGACTGTCACATATCCAATACAGAGGAAAAGAAGTACGCAAAGAGTCTGAAGAAAAATCATCAATGTTGATAACCGGAGGCAGAGTGAGTAAAAACAGGGACCTCATCAGGTAAAGGAGAGCAGAAGGAGGCTCATAGTATATAAGGATTAGGAGTAGAAAACGGCAACTCACGTTAGAAGCACATCCTGTGTTATCATCAAGAACTGATATGATTTTCAATCTTTCTACATCTGAAGACCTCAGCCGAGGAGTAAAAAGATCAGGACTATTTATAGACTGTAAAGGGAGTTCTTGTATAGTAGGGAGAGGTGATAAAGAACCATCCAGATACCACTCATGCCTGCTATGGAAATCTGGATACATGGTGTGAAGTGATCAAATAAATGGAAACTTGTTGTTTCTGTTTACAACCAGAAAGCGGTGGAAAAATCATATTTTGAGTACCTTGCATGGCAAGGACAGGCACTGATGCACAGTAAGATGGGCCAAACACTTTTTGTCTGCAATCGTCCCCCGGATTGGATGCCCAACTTTAGGAATTCAGCCAGAAACCACTGGTTGCTCCTTCACTTCATCAGTGGCAGAATGTTAAGAATTTAAAATTAGAGTGCTTATCTTTTAAGTCTTGCAATTCCAGTAGGACAGTGAAATGTTCATTGATGTCAATAAGAGAATCTGCCACCACTGTGCAACAGTTATCAAGATCTAGAACAAACATTTGGACACCAAATAATACTTTGTAGGGAGTCCGAACACCCAACAACCCAACAGTAGACATATTATATAATGCTCTCTGAACTCCATACAGGAGATGTATCCAACTATGACCTAAACCTAATATTCTAGCTGTTAAGGACTGCTTTAAGTCCAGGTTCTTCTGTTCCCCAATCGAATTTTCCTGATGATTATAGGGGGCAGAAAAATCCACAGCAACACCCAGGGTGCCCACAGTGTCCCAATTGCCTTCGAAGCGAAAGCCAGTCCCCGATCTGAGTGAAATGCTGCCACTGCATATGCACTGATAAAGACTCGCAGATTTTTAATAACAGTTCAAGCATCAGAAAATTAGATCAATTTAGAGGCACAATCCATATGGAGTGGTCCGCAATGATCTAAATTGACCTATTATAATGACTTATTTGAAAATAAAAGTGGTGTCTACCCTGGTTGTGCCACAAAGGAACTTTTAATTTGTTGACAAGCTTCACAGTAAAGGACAAATTGTTCAGTCTGTTTATAAAGACCCTGCCACCAGTAGTATTTCTGTAATAAGGAAACTGCCACACCAGCTGGGCAGACTCCAATCTCTCATGAGCAGCTATTATTAATTCTAATCTGTGGTCCTGTTTGGGTATCATTCGATCACCCACCCTGGGAATGCAGGTAAAGGGAATATTTTGAGGAATCAATAGATAGGAGATTTTTTGCTGATTAGCCTTAAGGTAGGGGTTCTCCACTTTCTGAAGCAGTAACACAGCCATTATGTCATCATCAATGTAATCATCTATCTTTATATGTGAACAAATAATCACAGCTACTAATACAGTCTGAACTGCTGCCTTGGCTGCTTCATCAGCCAATTAACTCCCTGTAATGTGCACACCAATGCAGTGATGACAAGTTGATGACTCAAAGTGTGGATCACTTCTTTCAATGCTGCCAGTTTATGCTTTATAGTATTAACTTTAGATTCTCTGAATCCATTCAAGTGCCAATAAGGTAAATTATCATTCAAGGATTGGATGCAGAAATAGGAATCACACGCTATAAGTGTGGGGTATTCTGAATATGTATTCTGCAATGCCAGAACCAAAGCTTTCAATTCAGCCAGCTGAGCGGGACAGTTACCTAAAATTTCTGTAGCTGTGTTTTTGTGCCTGAAATACACCTTCTTTCATCGCACATTT
The DNA here is from genome assembly GCF_964204655.1 of Triturus cristatus. Taxonomy (NCBI): domain Eukaryota; kingdom Metazoa; phylum Chordata; class Amphibia; order Caudata; family Salamandridae; genus Triturus; species Triturus cristatus. The sequence goes on from NC_140585.1 coordinate 602,939,887, forward strand.
TACTGAAGCACATGCAACTGAGTATTTGTACTTAGTGCCATCAACGGGCTGGGCTGAACCAATCAGTATAGAATATAAAAGCATATTTATCTAGAGGTAATAAATCAATAGAGATAGGGTATTTTTGTTTACACTGGAGGTCACACCGCCAGGGTCAGGGCCACACGGCCTCCCTCATTCTACTAGACCTCTCAGCAGCCTTCAACACCATCTCCCAGCGCACACTATCTGCTAACTCCACGGCGCCGGCATACGGGGAATTCCCCATGACTTGATCCGCTCCTTCCTCACCGTCTGAACCCAAAGGATCAGACTCCCGCCCTTCCTCTCTAAACCCACAGAGATCAGCTGAGGAGTACCCGAAGGATCCTCACTCAGCCCCACACTCTTCAACATCAACATGGCACCTCTCGCCACCATCTTTAGAAAACACAGACTCAGCATAGTATCTTCTGCCGATGACACCCAGCTCATCCTCTACCTCACCAACAAACCCGACATCACCAGACACAGCTTCCAGGAAGGTATGAAAGTCGTTACTAGGTGTCCCTCACGATTCAAATGCAAAAGCATTGACATTATTACATCAAGCTGCAGTTCTACTTTTTGTTGCTAGGTGTCCCTCAAGTCAAATGCTTTTGCATTTGACTCATGAGGGACACCTAGTAACGACTAATGGAACTGCAGCTTCATGAAAAGGTTTCAATGCTTTTGCATTTGACTTTTGAGGGGCACCTAGTAACGACTAGTGGAACTGCAGCTTGATGTGATAATTTCAATGCTTTTGCATTTGACTCGTGAGGGACACCTAGTAATGACTACTTGAACTGCAGCTCTTTGTAGAATTATTTTGATATTGGATACTATAATATTCACTGCCCACTGCTAATCTCGTCCCATAATGCTTTGCAGGGCCTTTGGTTGGGATTGTATTTTAGTCCATAACTGTGCTTGGGGCGGTCCTAAGAGGATGGGACCACCACCGAATCGTTCAGCAAGATGTGCTTTTTGTTTTCAAGCCATCTGCTTGGTTCTCTCCCTAGGTTAGGGAGGATCCCAAAATCATCACCTCTCTCACTGCTTGTTAAATTTTAATTTTCTCTTTTGTGAAAAGACTATATACATTAAAGCATGTAAAGACAGAGATACTTGTTATTTTACCAAAAGAATATGAGGTTTCTGTTTTATTAATTGGGAGTCTGACGGAACAGAGTGAAGTTGCGGAATTCACTGAGTTTTTGTTCAACTTCGTGAAATTTCGCGTAGTAGTACTCCGCCAATTACGCCCACCCTTATAAATTAGCAGCATTTACACAAGTACGTCAGTGTTTAGACTCAAGCATGTCTGTTTCTGAGAATAGTAGTATGTTCATTAGTCTCATGTTTATTAGAAAAATCTGAAGGAATTAAATCATACAACGGCTTAACTAGTTGCGCACAGTCTGGAATGTATGTTATAGCAAAGTTGAGAAATCCTAAAAACGATTGAAGTGTTTGCATTGTGTTCGGTGTTTGCGAAAGAGCAAATTTCTCTAAGAAATGTGGTGCCAGGCTTTTGCCTTCATTTGATAATTTGTATAGCAAAAGCAGGATTCTGACAAAGTCAATGTCCTATTTTAGAAAATGACATTTATTGCTATGGTCAGTGAATCTCAAATTAATACAATCCGCTGTGGTCAAGTGTGTGTTAAATTCATCATCTTTGAGGTAAATGCCATCATTGTAAGACAGTGCTTCTGTCTCATTTTCTTTTAAAATGGATATCACTCTGGCAGCAAACAGACCTGGACAATTCTTATACAGAATCTTTGTTGGACTCCTAGCACTGAGAACATGGTTAAACTGCACCTTTCTGGTGCCATATTTTGACAGAAAAAGCTATTGGAAATGGTCAGTGTAGCTTTGTATTTTGTATGAACTACATTATTTATTAAGCCTGCGCTGTAATTTTGTACAGCAAAAGTGATGGTTTTATTGTCAATAGTCCAAGGCTTTGTGATGGGAACAATCAGGTTTAAGAAAAGGAAATAGTGAATTATTAATAGAGGAGACACATGGCTCAATCACATCTTGATATTCGAATTATGATAAAATCTCCCTAACAGGGCTCGTTTAGCTTCATGTTTAAAATTGGTATTGTACTTGCACCTGTGGCTGGTTCTTACAGGTATAAAATGATATGGTGACTCTTTATCCCAACCCGCCTGATTGCAATACAATGCTGCGGCTTGTGAAAGAGCCCATCTGCTGCTTTAACTTCCTTGAGAACAGGAACGAAAAAGGAAGACATTGTCCTGACCTTTCTAACAAACGAACCAATCAATGAATCAATCATTGGATTTGTAGAGCACTTCTTGACACCCATGAATGTATCCAGGTGCTGGCTGGGTCTAGTTAATTAGCCGAATAACCCAGTCTTCAAGGACTTTCAGAATTCTGAAAGACATGGGGGGGTCTGTAGATGAAAGGGTAGCTTGTTCCATGTCTTTGCTGCTATGTAGGAGAACAAGTAACCTCTGCAACTGTTACGTCGGATGCGGGGTTGAGGGTTAGAGAAAAGGACATGGAGCAGAGGTATCTGGTGAACTGACATCATTTCTGTACAGGGAGCAAGAGGGTTTCCCTGAGGTAGGGGGTGATGTGAGTTCATTTAGGGAGATTAAGGACTAGGCTGGCTAAGGTGTTCTGTATGGTCTATAGTCAGTGGCAGTGAGCTGCGATCCCTGCGTAGAGAGGGCTGACAGTCCAGTCGGCTGGAGATGAGGGCATGGGTGATGGTGCATCTTAAGCTTTCAGATAGCTATTTGAATATCTTACAAAACATGTGGAGGAGGAAGAAGCAGGATGAGATGAAGTTGACTTGTGTCATCATGGTTAGCTTGTTGTCCAGAGTAACGCCTAGGTTCCTAGCATGGTCAGTTAGGCTAGGAGTAGGACTGAGTTCCAAGGGCCACCAGGATGTGCCCGATGTGGAGCTTTTGTTTCAGGGAATCAGCTGTCAAGAGAATGTCATATTCATTTGTTAAATTCTGCCAGACTATAACCCTAGTAGTAAATGGTATGTCACCCTCAATTTGTATGTTCAAGATGGCCGCTGTGTACAAGCCTCCCACAGGAGCTCCAGGTTTTTGGAATTACCTTTTGGTAGATATCCCGTTATAAACCATACCGACACTGGCCTGCCACCTGCCTACACATCGGGAACTTACTGGACAACTCTATGGACGCACATCAAAGAAGGATAACTCACCTGATATGTTGGTTTGACCACCGTGGTGAACCTGGCCTGCAGCCACATGACCTGGTCAGCCCGACTCCAGCGCTGCATGAAGACTGCCCATCACAGCGCACTTAGGGCTTCGTGAATCGGATTCATCGATGTTACTCCGTGGAAGTTGGTGGCAATTAATTGCTGCTAGCCGATAGGGAATTTCGTTGGTTCGTTTGCTTCGGACCACAGGGGAGTGGCAGCCAACAGTAACTGTGTCTGGCACTCACCCCGAGCAGTGTTCTGAGTGCGGATCGGTGGGCAGTCTGTTCACCACCTATCAGTTGACCTGCCACTGATTGCCGATTCGCTACCCGCTGACCGATTCTTTCCACACACTGCAGCTGGGAGCCGGAGGACACTGCGCATCGCCCCGAATCTGCTCTGGAGTCTGGCTGGAGGCGGGAGCAAATTGAGGGCGGATCGCGTACATCACCCATCCATCTCAGACGTTGGATCACGGAGATGGTGGGACAACTTGTGTTGTCGATGTGATCTCCTCCGGTGACCGAGTTGGATGGGCGCCATTTTCCAGTTTGCCCATCTCTTCTTCTTGACTGCCCTTCCTCATGACCCTAGGTAAGCTCTTCTGGCTAGATCCTTTAGTTAACTACAAAGGGTGAGAAGTTGAGCTGGGGAAGCGGATTGCGGTCTTTCATGGAGGTCCTGCGAGTCGGCAAGGAGCTTTGAAGCCAGACGCCTGACTTTAAAATGGCACCTGTTTGAGACACTAAAAATAAAAACCGTGCCCCTTGTCCACACTGTTAATAAACAGTGAAACAGGACTACACTCAAGGATGTACAATCAACCTGACTGTCTTTAAAATGGCACCTGATCAGAACACTAAATAAACCAGGCCGCTCGTCCACACAAGGTTCTCTAAGGGAAAGGAAATAAGGGGGACTTGAGGAAATTCGATTTTCGATCTCGCTTGTATTCAGCCACCATTTTGTGCTCCACCTCCATTTTGTGTTGCCCTCACTCAGGCAGCACAATGAATGAAGCTTTTCTGCTGATCTTACTGCGACATGTCAAATAACCTTCTGCCCCTGTTTACGAGACTGATGTCAGGGACTGGCTGAGTCCACTAATCCTCGTCTGGTTTGACTAAACCCTGTCTCAACTGTCTGTCGGTTCACACCATTCTTTCCTGACTTTATCTTATCTTCTGGCCTTCGCTATTCTCTACTTGTATTCTCTCATTTCACAACTGTCCTCCAAAGCATACAAATATGTCCTGCCACCTGCAAGTTGAGTTGCAGACACTACCACTGATTAACTTGTGGGGAGGGGTGACAAAAACAGTTGGAAGAGAGGTTTATTTGGGTTACTTGATATCTTGTTTTCAAACTTTTCTCATTGGTTATATCTTGTTTTCAAACTCTTCTCATTGGATAACCATGTATGCATTGGGAGTGTTCTTGGTGAATCTATGTGCTATAAAAGATTGTGCGCCACGGAGTAAAGTAAAGTAAAGGCAGTCTCCTAAGAACATACTGAGTGTACTTCTGGGACAACTGTACTTAGCTGCAGCTAATAAACCAGATCTTCTACGCTCAACAGAATGTCCTGTGTCTCTGTTCAACAAAGCAGGTGAACTCAGGAGATTAAGGCGTACCCTGCGCCACCAGGCCCCTAAGGCCCTGGTTCTTCAGACTACACTGCAGAGATAGAGTGAGGGAGTACTCTGAGTGGCCATAGCGATCTGTATATTTTGAAGGGCTGACACCCATATCTCCTCTTCTTAACATGCTCAAAGATTTGTTCAACTCAGTGGGTTTTCCAAATATACCGGTAGGACAAATCTTAACTCATCTGCTATTTTAAAATTACCCCCAACTGACGGGAGCTGGTAGGACAGAGAGAGAGAGGGAAAAAAAAAATACAAATAAATAAATGGTCTTAGATTTTGAACCTGCAGGCCACAATGCCTTCACCATTCTCTACCCACCTAACCTCTCCAAAAATGCTACAAAGAAGTTCAAGCACAGGCTTATGATAAATCATCCTGAGACTCTTGTTTCAGACCCATATTTCTGCATTAACAAAGGCATTATTTCCAATGACCTATCTTCCACACGAAAAAACTTGCCCCATGGAGAAATACCTTATACGCTTTGCTCTGAATCTCCAAAACGAAGAAAACCCTGCATGCCCTCAAATTGACGTACCGCCTCGGACCTATGCCCAGCGAATGCCACCATTACTATCTACAACAATGGTAATATTCTTATACAAACCTCTAACGATAACCTCGAAAACATTGACAGGTTCTTCCCTACTCTCAAGAAAGCAGTAAACAGTAATGATAGCACTCTCACCCCACCTTTGCATCTTCAGGATTTAGAGACCTCCATAACTCCTCTTCTTCAAAATACCACACCAAACTCTTCCAATCTGACAAATGTTTTCCCTGACAATGTGCCCAGCCCCCCAGACATGTCCGATCCAAATACACATGGGTCCTCTGGCCCAGGTGAGACTGGGTTGCAATCAGCCACCATCCTCAGCAGTGCAGAAACCCCCAGTATTCCCTACATCCCAGTCCGTATGGTCGAGGCCACTCCTGGATCCCCCGGCCTAGAAGAGACAGGGTTAGGCTTTGCTACCGATCTCATCAGGACTGACGCACCCTGTTATCCCTGCCGTCCTCGCGGGATGGCACCAAACGGGATGCCACCAACACCGACCTCCTGTCCCCCTTCATACAAAGCAGATCGCTTAGACCCCCTTCATCCACTGTCCTCTTCAATATCTGAGGGGGAACACTTATACCCGCTACACTCATCCCACCCATCCAATCACAGAGCACTATGCCCATTCCCCAACTTCACGAGGAAGCCCCCATTCGGCTGCCTCGCCTATATACCATACCACTCACGGATGTAGACCCCACAATAAACCTCCCGGTTCAGCTTCCCGCTTCGTCCCCTATTGAAGTTATCCCCAAGCAAATGAATAACGTGATTTTGCAAACAGAACATACTGGTGGATCCCCCTCCATAACGGATCATACACCCATACCTAATGTAGATATCCCTAAGCAATTGGAGAACATGATCATGCAACCTGGCACTATGGGCGGATCGTCCTCTATAATTGATCTTACGCCCCTCACCTACTACCTACTTTCCCAATTCTGTCTGGATCACTCGATTTAATGAGTTAGCCACTGGCCTATCCCATCTCAAGGACGATATGCAAAACCTATCTACTATCACTAAAGAACTTCTTAACTTACACAGAGCCACTAACAACACTGTGAACCACATCAGTCTCCAAACGAGAAACGGCATCCCCACGAATGCTCACACCGAGAACACTAGTCAGTATAACAAAACCAACGTCAAATCTAGTAGACACATATCCAAGTTCACACACTCCAAAAACACTAATCTGGGTAGTTTACCCCCCCTTCATGGCCTAGGAGGTCAAGCGATGAACTATCAGACAGAGACATAGATAACCTCCTCACATCCTATGCCCGGTATACAGACAACAGTTAGTCTCAATGTGGCACTATTCAATCCATTGTAACCAATCCCCTCAGAGAACCGACTCTCAACAACAGATCCGTAAATAGAGATAACCTCATAAATATCAACTTAGAACAGATCACTTTAAACCACTCTAATAACAAGCTGAAGTGTGGGCTCATTAATTGCAGATCTGCTAGCAAACATGCTACTGATATATTCAATCTCATTTTAGAAAATGATTTAGACATTATGGTCCTCACAGAAACTTGGCTAAATAGTTCCTACTTGCCCATCCTCAACTTACTGGTTCTTCCTTCCCACGACCTAGACAGAACTGGGAAACTAGGAGGAGGGGTAGCATGTATTTATCGTAACTCAATAACAGTCAAGCAAGCGGATTCCATCGGGCTATCCTCCTGTGATTATCTATGTATTAATATCTCTGATGCTAAGCGCATCCCCAGCAAGCTGCATATATTCTACCACCGCCCAGGCGATAACTTGACTTGTATCGAAGAGATAATGGAGATCATGGCATCCAATGCCAACTCACAAGTACCTCATATTTTCTTGGGTGACTTTAACCTCCATTGGAACAATGCAAACGATCATATTGTAGGCTGTCTTAAAGAGTTTCTGTCAGAACAGGAGCTATCTCTATTCTGTGACAGCCCAACTCATGACAAGGGAGAGACATTGGACCTCATCATTGCAAAAACAAACATCGTCCTACTAGAATCCATCACCCCATGCGATTGGTCTGATCATTATTGCATCCTCTTCTCCATCAATATCGAAGTAACTCAAAAAAGGGGCAAACCCTCAAAAACAAGGTAATGGAAAAGGAACTTACAAAATATCAACCCCATCACCTTGGTAAACTGTTGCAACTCCGCTCTGACCCTCATGACGGACATGACTGATGTACATGAACTCACAACCTTCTACAATGCCACTTTATACGAAATCCTTGACTCTAGAGTGCCCCTCCAGGAAAAAAACATCTCCTCTGAGATTTCCAAACCTTGGTTCAATGAGGCCCTGAACTCGAAGCGTCAGCATCTAAGAGTTACAGAGCGTCTATGGAAATATGCTCCTACCACTGATAACCTTGAGCACCTTAGAAGGTTAAGGAATTTATACAATAGGAAGATTCTTAAGGCAAAGGCAGACTTTTTCAGAACCCAGCTGAACCAAGCTATCAACCGGCCGAAAAAAATCTTTGAAGTCGTCAAGCAACAATCATGCAATACGACTAACACTAAGGAACTAAACGACCCGGCCACACCTACCTGTGATGTGCTTGCCAATTTCTTCCACGAAAAGACTAAGACCATTGAGCTAGACATACAATCCAAGCTGGCGCTCCCACAAACTATGGTCCAAGATTCTAAATGTGGCTCTCTAATCAAAGTACATTTTAATAATCATGGGGAAGTCACAAAAAACAATGCCTCATGACACACCTTTTCGCCAATCTCTCAACAAATAATTGACAACACTCTTCAAGCAATAAAGCCCTCCAATCATTTCTGTGACCCCCTGCCGCCTGCCCTGTTCAAAATTTTAAAAACATCTATCCTACCGCTATGGGCTAAAATTGTAAACGCCTCCCTGAGTCAAGGTGACATTCCGGACAGCCTTAAAATAGGGCAGGTCACACCTATACTACAGAAAGCCGATGCCACTCCATCGGATCTCAACAACTACCATCCTATATCCAACATCCCAACTTTGGCGAAACTATTGGAGAAGTGTGTACAAATTCAATTATGCAACCATATTGAGAATTACAACCTCTTAGACAGTCACCAATCCAACATCTCTAATGCCACCAAGGGAGCTAATCACAAGTTGAGTATATTGAGGAAACTCAAACCCTTCCTCCCTCAGGCTGATCTAAAAATGGCAGTACAAGCCCTAGTGCTGCCAAGATTAGACTATGGAAGCACCACCCTCTGTGGTCTCCCTAAATACAAGCTAGCTCCACTGAGGGCATCACTGAATGCCGCGGCTAGACTGGTATGAGGAACCAAAAGAAATAGTCACATCTCTCCAACCTTGAAAGCCCTGAACTGGTTGCCTTACGAGGCAAGAATACACCTAAAAGTGGCCTGCATGACATTCAAAGCAATTCACAACAATACACATTGGGGCATATCAGCAACACCCGGCGATAATTATCGCTCAGCGCTCTTAGCGTGAGGATAATTATCGCCGGGTAACGAGGATTTTTATCGTTGAGATAGCGTGCTATTAGCAACGCTTATCTCCTCAGCGATAAAAATCCTCACACTAACTGCCTAACGTGAGATTATCGCTGGAATCCCAGCGATAATCTCACGCAATGAGGCGTTAGCTTGCTGATAGGGACTCACAAACTTAGCCATGATATCCACCCTCCATAGGATATCATGGCTAAGTCAGTCCTGAAGCAGGCATAAGAAAAGTAGCGATAACAGGGGTTATCGCTACTTTTCCTGACGCTATGCTTCATAGCGTGGGGCTTGATGATAGGAGAAATGTCGCTTAGCGACATTTCTCCTGTCATGTTAGGTCAGGAATGGCCACTTTGCATCTCATTAGAGATGCAAAGCTGGGCGTAAAGAATACCCATGCTAAAGCAAGGTTTCACGCGTTAGCGTGGCATTGCTGATTAGGCGATAAAATTATCGCCGCTTTTTGGGCCGAAAACGGCCGCAAAAGCGGCGATAATTTTTTATTGCCTGCTTGTAAATATGCCCCTAGTTACTTAGCTCTAAAGATGGAAAGGTCTGGAGGTTGCAGACAACTACGAAGTGCAAGTACTTTCCTTCTGAAACCCCAATCCTTCCATAAGAAGAGAACTGGATGTAGAGCTTTCTCAGGGATTGCACCAAAGATTTTGAACTTCTTACTGCCAGTAGTGCGTGGAATCACTTCCTTTACAGCATTCAAAAAAGAAGTAAAAATACTACTAATGAACAAATTAATGTCCTAAGTCTTAATTCTAGGTTGTCACTGAGTCATCTTTAAGACCCGAATACATTTGCCTATCTCAGGTGGAATGGACAAGACTATTTTTATGAAAGCCTAATACCACAGTCCTTATTGCTCAATAACTGTATGTAATGTAAAGCTTAGCTGGCCTCGGGTCCTCCTTGGTTATCTATATACTTTATATCCATTGTGAATTGAATGAGAATATTATATGTTTGTTTGCTAGCACTATCACCTAATGTTCAATAACTGTATATTGTGCAACGTCTTGCAGATTCACGGTTCTCTATGTTTCTTATCCACATATTTTATATTTCTTTTGTACGAATTGACACATTTGAATACATGTATTCCACCTCATCCATTTATGTTCTTATACTGTAAAGCACTCTGATACCCTCGTGGGTCACGTTCGCGCTATATATAACTTTATAAATAAATAAAGTCTATCAGGAGGCGGTAGCCACAGATCTGGAGTTTCACCTTGTAAATACATTTGTTAGTCAGTGTCGCCACCAAAAAACCCTTTAAGAGTCTGGTGAACTATTGTGATCTCTGCTGTACCTTTTGAGATGTGTTCTCGCCCACGTCTTGTTCTGAAGAAGAGTTCTGAGTATTTGTGGCACATTTAGTGGAAATTCCTGCCACTGTCTTCTTTTTAAACTGTGTTTTTTGTTGTAGAAGTTTCACTTCCCTTTTTATGATGATATCAGATTACGCTGAGTCTGTGTTTGGTTTCACGTACTTCTACTGTCTGCGGTGACTCATGCCCCTCTTTCTGACCGCTTGTCTGTAGAGTCCTGAAAAGAACAAGAAGGACATGTATCAGAATACTGACACCTATCAAGCTGTTTAAGGCAATCTCAATTACATAAATTGTAATGTTTTTCAGAAGACTCCAATTGCAGAGATCCAGTCAATGTTTTAATTTTAGCTCTGTCTTTTGTTTTATCCCAGCGCTTTTTAGAAGACTCAGTTCTCTGCTTGGCAGTGTCGGCATCAGATTTGCCTTTAAGTTGTGTCTGATTGGGCCTGGTTCCCAAACTGTCATGACCTTTAGAAGTGTAGGTTTCAGAAATTATTTTGGGTAGCTTGCAATCCTGATCCGCAATGGAAACTAAATTGAGTGTTGGCGTGTTGCCAAAAAAGCCGCCTCCTCTTTAACATTACTTAGAAAAATTAAGGACATTGTGGCAAAGTTGGAAATAAGTTTCATCCCCAAATCCAGGTCAGGGGCCGCTCAATGTTCAGCCTTAATCATTCTAATGACTTCCGATAAAACTGCAATTGAAGGAGTACTATGAGTAATGGTGTAAATGACAGCAAATACAGTACACTATGTATTACGCTCCTCAACTGGGGGAACCAAATCTAGTGGAAGACACATAGTGAGTATTCCAAATTTATCTTGGGGTCTGGCTTAGGAAAATACTGCTTCAAGCCGATTTGTTTTTTGTGCATTCCAAAACACGATCTCACCATTCTTGGTAGGAATTTTACCCATAATAGCATTAATAGTTACTGGACAAGTTGCAGACACAGCTAACTGCACCTGCCCAGCATGAAGAGCCCTTGCTGGCAAGTTATGCATAATGTAATGTATTAGAAGTTGATACAGCCTAACCAAATCGTTTATTAGAGCACTTGTGTCACACTGGTTTAATGCATTTGCATCCTCCTAAGACGGGCCAGGTTGCCACTTACCTACTGAGAGGGCCCAGTCTTACATTTGAAGTGTATGTGGGAGTGTGCCTTGAAACCAATCATAATGTTCCTGGTAAGTTAATGGTATTTCTAAATATTCCTAAGGTCTATATGCAGCCAGAACTGCAGCCTCACTGCACGTGTGAAGTGTCCGTGAATTGGCTTCGACTGCAGCAAAATCAAAGCAGGAATGAAAAGCTTCACATTTAATAAGGGTGGGCGACAATTTTAGTTCCGCTCTCGGAAATTGCAAAAATTCGACATTTTCGCGTTCCGCGTGGAACGCGAAAATGTCGAAACTTCCGCGATCCGCGACGGAACGGAAATTGTCTCCTAGGCAGGTGTGCTTTCTCCCCATATCTACCGTCAACAATTTGCTGTCATCCTTGATGGAGCTCTGTGCACCCATGAGTTTCTCGAGCGCAATCCCCGTGTAGTTCCTGACACCAGGAGGATCTGTCTCCTCATCTGCTGCTCTGATCGGTCTCTGGCCCTTTATAAACAAGAGGCATGTGAACTGCATGGAAGCCCCGCCCGTTTGGCACCAGCCCACACATCAGCGGTGTGCAACGTCTTCCCGCCCTTTCCCCCACTATGATGGACAGCAGCTCACTCGAGGGACCCCGGCGCCCGTCGGCGCTGTGGCAACGTTACAGACACGCTGTAGACAACTCTTCTGGCCCTTTACGCAGCTGTAGTGTAGGAAAAGCACTAAGTACTCCAGTTGAGTAGAGGTATTCCACAAAACGGTGGCATCTTCTTGGATAAATATGCAGGCAGGGCAGGATTCATTTCTGGCACGATGCTTCTGTCACAAAAATTAAATCCCAACAGGAAGCACTTGTATTTGACCTTCAACTCGGGCACCTGCTTTATTTATATCTGTAAGTCTTACAGATATAAATAAAGCAGGTGCCCGAGTTGAAGGTCAAATTCAGTAACTCATTAATCAGCATACAAAAATCGCCATGATCACGCGAAATTTCGCGTGATCAGGGAGATTTTTTGCCGTTTCGCGATATTTTGCGAAAGGCACTTTCGCAAATTCAGCCCACCATTAACATAGATGTTACTGGTAACCTTGAACATGACCACTCTGATTCCCTAGGAATTTGTGGAAACAGATCTAACCATTTTGTTTGTCATTTTTGCATGCCCAAAGTGTTACAAAGAAAAGAAACAATGACGCATTTTCAAATTTATATTGAAAATCTCTAATTTTGTAAATATTTATTATTATACAGATGAATCATTGTTATAAGCATTATTCTAATGATGAAAAACACAAACAATTAAATGATGTTAATCGTTCCGAAGATTACTACTATCTATCACTGGTCCTACTATGCAAATGAGAGTATTGTGGAAGTAGCCATCTGCCAGACTTGTTGGAATGAGCTAACCACCTATCTTGGCATTTTGTGTCAGGAAGCAGGCCTCAGTGCATTTACGAATGCACCCGACTAAGTGAACAGGCATTCACACTTCTCTTACATGGTCATCTTCCCTCTCAGGATGAAGGTTTGGGCCAGCAGGTTTGCATCTCAGTCCCAGCTCACAGCAGTGTTCCACGATTACTTTGGTGCAAAATTCCTCTCACCAAATTCAACAAGGATGCTGTTTAAATAATCAAACACTATTCTTATCGCACTGTGCCAGAGGTGCAGAACAGCATCTTTAGCTGGTCTGGGGAGAAAGAGTAGTCTCATATGAGCACAAAAATATAACAAGAGCATTGTGCTGTAATTGTGTGATCCTGGAACTAATTGTGCAAACTACGGGGTGACTATATCTATGAGGAATAAATGCATGCAGGGCATTTCCATGTATTAGGGGAAAACATTTACAAACTACCATTACAAAAAGATGCTAAGTTCAAAAGTAAGGCTAAAATGTAGGCTAAATTTAAACTCTACAACATTGGTATGAAATGTTTGTTTTAAATTTGGTCTTTTTGAAATATTATGTTATTATATTTATAGATAAGAGTGATTTTTTTAAAATATGCTTTTTTATTCCTCATTGAATTTTCAGTTCATGTTTAGAATCACTGTGTGTCTTTTGTTTTATTTACTTACCATTTAAGGAAATAATATAGGGCCTGATTGCGGTAGTGGTAAATCCACCACCGTCAGCTTGCGGGTGGCAGATTCACCGCCAGCTTGCAGCCATTGTCCGCCCGCAAATTATGATGGCGGGCGGTTTTCTAGCAGACGGGAACACAATCCGCCACAGACACAGGCAATCGTTCTGATTGCCTGGCAGACCCGGAAAGCATATCTAGAATGGTGGCGGTGCCTAGAAGGCACCGTCTTCCATATTGGGATGCTTCATTCCCACCAGCGGGGGATGGCGGTTCAAACGCCATTCACAGGCTGGCGGGGATTACATTTGGGGACCCATTGCCGGCCCCCCTTGTATTGGGGGGAAGTGAGTATGCACTAGGGGGGGTACCTATGGTACCCCCATAGATTTCCCTGCACCAGGTGGCAGGCACGTAGTGCAGAGAAATGACAACAGTGCATTTTGGACATTGCGCAGGTGCTGCAGCCAGCAGCACACGCTGCAATGTTAGAGATACATGATGCAACTGCCACGGTGGCGGTCGTATTGTAATCTCATGTACGGGACCGCCACCTTACAGGCGGCCGGTCCCAAGGCCCGCGACAATGCCATCGTAATGACCCCCATAGTTTTGATGTCTATATTTTGCCTCTCTATGTTTTTTAGGATTTTTATTTTATTTTCATTAATATATATTAGGTGGATATCAGGAATTGATATGTGGATCTTGTATAATAAAGCAACAATATTATATTGGAATAGAAATGCCCCCTGCTTGGTAAACTGCCTTTAGCACTTGACTGCATGTTTAACTAATATCCTGACTCTTTCTCTGGCAATGGCACTACTCTAATCAAATCTGTACATCGAGACCTAGGACTGAAAGATATTTTACACTGGAATTGTGCTCTCTCTACAGCGCAAATAGAACTTTGTGTCATTTTTCTTTGCTGTGCATCAAAGAAGCATCACTCTGATTAAATATAGGTGGAGAAACGCAAGCACCCCTTAGTTTTTCACCCAAGGTCCTCTCTACTAAGGTAGCCAGGCCAGGCTTTACATAAAGAATGAACAACTCCCTGAAACAGGGACCAGAAAATAATTTCATTTCTCCAAAAAGTCCACACTATTGTACATGTACTGCACATACAATGTGTGGAATGTTTAAGAAGTTGTTAAGGCTTAGGATTTTATACTGGAAGGGTATGCTTCCAGTACAAATCATATGATGGATAGCACACACACACCTCTGCATCTTGGTAAAAAGGTTGCTTGTGGCTCTAGGCAATCTGTTTGTGCAACAGCACAGGGGTAGTCAGGACCAGCAAGCAGATTTAATAAATATGGCTCAGCTGCTTTCTCCTGATTGCGCAATGAAGCACTGCATCTTTGGATGCTGCACTGCATTTAGCAAGGTACAAAATGGAGGGTGGCTACAAATTCCGCAGATAGTGGAAGTATATTTTCCACATTCCTGTGGCTGAAGGAGAGGTGATTCAGCCTCTAAAGTGAGGGACCTTGCCCTTGGAAATTCAATACAGACCTTTTTTTATCAAGGGCTGCTGATTAGTTTTTCCTGAAACTGTTATAGGGTAGGTGGTAGGGGTGATGAGTGGGACTGCAGTTTCTATCGTTCAAGATGAGTACATTTCAAAGCAAGGTCAGCTATTTTTTCTGTCCCTAATGCTTCAGGAGGGCTGTAGACCGTCAGACGCAGAGATCTAAAATTTCATTGTGCCTTTGCTTTGGAAACTCTTGCTTGCTGCCAACCTCAACACCTACTGCTATGATAGCCATCACCTCGCACAAAGGCAATGTCCAAGAGAAAGCCAGAAAATGGCATTTGAAAGCGGACCAATACAGATTGGTTCTGAAACCTAACACAGTGGCTCCACATCCCCTGTCTTGAAAAGGTGTATAAAAGTGTGATCCAAACCACAGTACTTTGTTTACGTTCATCATTACCAAGGACGGGAGTGATCCAAAGACTACCTGATGAACACTGTGTGACCAGGGCTGGGGTCTGAATGACAGCCATTGCCCAAGAGGTGAGTGAACATCTGCTGAAGCCTTGACTTTCTTATTTAAGAACTGAGGGTTTGCCTAAAGTCTAAAAGCCTGTCTGCTAACACAGGGAATTACAGGAGGGGGTATCAGAGGATAAAAAGAAGATGTAGGAAATATCAGGTTATTTGAGGGATTATAACAATCTTAGAGTAACTGAAGATCATTCATTTGTTCTTCATATTCAGTTCTGCAAGTCATAGCCAGATTCCTGCATGGGCAAATGCACGTAGAGAGAGACAATATGGTCAGGATCTTGAAAAACTACAGATACAATGAAAATTTCAGAACCTTAATGGAAGATTTACTTAAAAAACAAATTGTTTGCCAGAGAATTAATCAAGGTAAACACTCATTAGTTACAATGAGTCACAAAGGCAAATCTAAGGCGCCATTTACAAGACTTCGGGCAGACTTTATAGAGATGCCTGTTTATAAAGGACTTAGATATATTTTTGTGATTGCTTGCATGTTTTCTAAATTGGTTTGCAGACCTATCCAACCAGGAGCAGCTACAGTATAACTGTAGCCAAACTCTTGTTGACAGAATTACTACCATGGTTTAGCATGCCTACTTCTATTGAGACAGATCATGGAAGTTACTTTGAAATCAAGGTCCTAAAATTACAGTGTACAGCCTTACAAATTGAGCAAAAGTTCCACTGCAGTTACCGACCAGAAGCATTATGTGTAGTTGAGAAGAAAAATATCACCATTAGGTCCAAACTTGCCAGTATGTGTGACTCAACAGATTCTCTTCCTCTCATTCTCATGAGCATTAGAAGCACTCCAAGCAAAAAGACTTATCCCTCCCCTCATAATATCCACAATAGCAGGGCTATGCTGGTCCTGTACATTCCTTCAACAACACCTGTATCAATCACTGATGACATCATATTGGATTACTCTAAAGGTCTGGCAGATGTGGTGAAATCTGTCTCTCAAGTGACTTTGGCAACACTGTAAACAAAATAAGGTCATTGCCATGCACTGCAACCAAGGGACTGGGTAATAGTGAAAAAACATGTCCACAAGAATTGCATGGAACCATGGTGGAAGAGGCCACATCAAGTCACGCTTGTATCACAAAGTTGATACTTGCAGTTCACACAAAGAGGATTAAAGACTCAGATGGAAAAGTAGTGACAACAACCACTAATTGGCAGAGTCAAGCTAATGTTTGTTGCGTGGATCCAGTGGGGGAGAGAAGAAGACCCTGCTGAAGGTTCAAGTTGTCAGATTAAAGGTCGACAGATCAAAAATCAAATCGCACATTGTTTCTGGTCAAATATGTTTTTCTTCATAGAGTAAATTAACTACCATTCACAATGGAATAGTTAATAGCTATGTGTGCTATGATTATGAAGAACTGACTTGCACTTGATATCCTTTTTGTGAAGGAGGTCAGATCTGTTGGGTTTTAAGGGTGCAACCATGCTGTATCTTCAGATAACAGCAAGCCTATTAATATTTATGCAAACAATGTTACTAATATATTTCATGAAGCAAACGCTTTGGGGCGTGGTTGGTTCCTGGTTTGGTGCAATGAGAAAGAGTTTTAGGAAGGTTGGTGAATAGTCTGACAGCATGGGGTGGCATGTTGCATGTCATACTAACTCCTATAAATATAGTATTAATTTGTGCAAATGCTCTATTACTTTTGTTTACATTTTCTCAATTTATCGTCCAAAGATGGGGCCAAATTGTGGGTGTAGAAAGAAGGTGTCAATGGCCTCTAAGAGGAAGTATAATCAAATGAAGCTGGAAGATGTCATAGTACAAGTTTTGATCAAATAAAATGCAAGAAATTGAAAATGATACATACTGTACTGTAATAGTTTAAGGTTTAGTGATAATGTAATCATCTGGAAGTTTTTCCACATTCAAACTATATTTGTACAATAACATTAGTTGTTCTACATTTGAATTACTGTATGCGTATTAACATAGAGCTATTGCAATTGAAACAAAAACATTATGAGGCATTATAGTGTGTTTTCTAGTTTTAGACTACACCAGGTATCAGGTAGACCTCAACACCATCTTTGTTGAATTGGCTGCTGTATTGTGATGTTTATGCTTCTCACATGACACCACATGCAGCTAAATGTATATTGTTTATTTGTATGACATCTTGTTCTCGAAGAATTCGCTGGAGGAAGTCTTTTTTCTACTTTCCTGCCCTGGCTCCAAGCTGGCTGCAGAGACAATGAAGTGGCAGCAAGGGTAAACAGCCTTTAGTGCGCAGCTGCTAGTGCGCATACCATTACTTCACAAGCGTTACTACACTTGCGATGTTACAACGAGTACCATTAGTACGCAAGTTGTTACATCGCAAGCGTTATTACAACGCATGTGTGGTAATGGTATGCGCTATCCACATCGTTGTTTGGAAGGAGCTTCCGTTTCCAAACAATGATGTGCAGATCTGACGTCGCTGGAAGCCTCTGGAAGCCGGAGAAGAGAGGAACCACGGAGGAGAGAGAGGTAAGTGTAGTTTTTTTGTGTTGCGCAGGGGTAGTCTTTTAGGTTGTAGGGTAGTGTTTGAGTAGTGTAGGGTCGTGCTGGGGCTAGTGTTTTAGGGTTGTGATGTGGTGTATGTGTAGGGTACGGTAGTGTTTTAGGGTTTAGGGTAGTGTCGGGGGGTCGTGCAGGGTAGTGTTTCAGTGTAGGGAAGATACAAGGTCATGCTGGGGGTAGTGTTTTAGGGTTTAGGGTAGTGTTGTGGTGTTAGTGTAGTGTAGGGTAGTGTTTTAGGGCTTAGAGTAGTGTTGGGGTGTCGTGCAGGGTAGTGTTGTAGTGTAGGGAGCAGATGGGGGAAGGGTGAGGGTCGTGCAGGGAGTAGTGATTTAGGGTTTAGGGTAGAGGTGTGGTGTTTGTGTAGTTTAGGGTTGTGCTATAGGGTTTAGGGTACTGTCGGGGGTGGTGAAGTGTAGTGTTAGAGTGTAGGGTCTAGGCGGGGGAAGGTCATGTAGGGGGTAGTGTATTAGTGTTTCGGGTAGTGTAGTGATGTTTAAGTAGTGTAAGGTAGTGTAGTGTAAGCATGATTTTAGTGTTTTAATGTTTGCAAATGAGGCCACAAACAGAAATGTTGCTCAAGGCATGATCCGTAAATTCCAGCAGTATTAATTGCCACTTCTCCACTTCACCCCGCGCTATGCAGACCCAGTGGGACTGGGCCTTCATGACTTGCTTTTTTCTCTTGCTCAAAGCAGGATGAGTAGGCCACGAGGGTCCGGCCCCCTGGTTCTTGGAACGTCACATACCTCATTGGGCGATGGTGGGATTTTTATCTGGCATCAGTTATGCATTTCTGATCAATGCAGGATTTGTATACACAATACTTACTATAGTATTAATATTTATGCATTTCTATAGCACAGGCCACAAGCCGTTGTTGTTACCTACTAGCACCCGAACATAAGTTAATATGCGCTCCTTTTGCAGTGGACCCTGACACACCTGCTCTCAAAATTACACCCAGCTGCTTGTGATCTCGTTTAAAAGACTAAGGCGGCATCAGCCCATTTTCAGACCGACTGATAAGTCTACCGGGCAGCATTATTACCAATGTAGTGCCGATAGATATGCTCTTGCAAATACTGTCTTGTTCTAACTGCAATTGTTTTAATTGCCCACTGAAATTAAGGTGCCGATTACGATCCTGTAAAAAAATTCCCCGTATGACTCGTATCCGGTCTTTTTACCGTACGAATCGTACAAGTGCCGTACAAACTGCCAACTACGATTCGCATGGGAAAAAGTCCATACGAATCGCATTGGGAATTATTCCCCACACGTCCTCGCGTCGGAAAATGTGTCCGACACATCCTCGGACGATTTACCGTACAAATGTGAAAAGTGAAGTCCGACCGCGGAAGTACGATCCATCCCGTGCGTCCGATGTTACAACCGTATGGAAAAAACACTGTCCGCACCGAACTCCCATAGCAACCATGGAGACATGTGCCCGCATACACGCCCAACACTCCCCCAGCCCACCTATGTACGAGTCGAATCCCCACCCGTGTATGTACACCCGTGTATGTACGAGACATACCCCCACCCGTGAATGTATGGAGCGTACCCCCACCCCAACCGTGTATGTACGACCCGTACCCTCACCCGCGTACGTATGGAGCGTACCCCCACCCCAACCGTGTATGTACGACCCGTACCCTCACCCGCATACGTATGGAGCACACCCCCACCCCAACCATGAATGTATTGAGCGTACCCCCACCCCAACCGTGTATGTACGACCCGTACCCTCACCCGCGTACGTATGGAGCGTACCCCCACCCCAACCGTGTATGTACGACCCGTACCCTCACCCGCGTATGCATAGAGCGTACCCCCACCCCAACCGTGTATGTACGTACCGTACCCCCACCCCAACTGTGTATGTACGACCCGTACCCTCACCCACGTACGTATGGAGCGCACCCCCACCCCAACCGTGTATGTACGGACCGTACCCCCACCCCAACCGTGTATGTACGACACGTACCCTCACCCGCGTATGCATGGAGCGTACCCCCACCCCAACCGTGTATGCACGGACCGTACCCCCACCCCAACCGTGTATGTACGACCCGTACCCTCACCCGCGTACGTATGGAGCGTACCCCCACCCCAACCGTGTATGTACGACCCGTACCCTCACCCGCGTATGTATGGAGCGCACCCCCACCCCAACCGTGAATGTATGGAGCGTACACCCACCCCAACCGTGTATGTACGACCCGTACCC
Organism: Triturus cristatus; assembly: GCF_964204655.1. NCBI lineage: Eukaryota > Metazoa > Chordata > Amphibia > Caudata > Salamandridae > Triturus > Triturus cristatus. The sequence goes on from NC_140585.1 coordinate 602,960,199, forward strand.
TCACCCGTGTACGTATGGAGCGTACCCCCACCCCACCCGTGAATGTATGGAGCATACCCCCACCCCAACCGTGTATGTACGACCCGTACCCTCACCCGCATACGTATGGAGCGTACCCCCACCCCAACAGTGTATGTACGACCCGTACCCTCACCCGCGTATGCATGGAGCGTACCCCCACCCCAACCATGTATGTACGACCCGTACCCTCACCCGCGTATGCATGGAGCGTACCCCCACCCCAACCGTGTATGTACAGACCGTACCCCCACCCCAACCGTGTATGTACGACCCGTACCCTCACCCGCGTATGTATGGAGCGTACCCCCACACCAACAGTATATGTACGGACCCTACCCCCACCCCAACCGTGTATGTACGACACGTACCCTCACCCGCGTATATATGGAGCGTACCCCCACCCCAACATTCTAAGTACGGAGCGCACCCCAGGCCCCAACACCAGCACCTTGACACAACATCGCGCATGTACTAGTCGTACCAAGCCAGATACAAGGACAGCACTGTACAACAAAATTCCCGAAGTACACACCGTACACACGCTAAAAATGCACGTACACAACCAGGACAAAGCAAAACAACACAAGAATACACCATTCGAATGGCACAAAGCCACAAAACATGTCTAACAAGCACAAAAACAACACATTCACTGACCTGCAACTGCCAAAATCCCAAACAGAGGCCCAAAACACAACCACTCCTTATAACACACCCACCCAAACTTCAAACACAGCCACACCCACCAATGGACCAATAAAAAGGGCCCACAGACACAAACCATGAGCCTTTGCAACAGACTCACTGCTGCCAGACCCCACAGACAACCTAGTGCACCATACTTGAACCTTTACTACACCTTACACTTGCACACCTTCACAAACACACCTTCACGAACACCCCCTCATCACATTCACACACACACCTGCACAACCACACCCACACACCCACAACCATCCACACCCCCCCAACCATCCACACCCACACCCCTCACCATACCCACTAACAAGAATCCAAAGTTCACTAGCCGAGAGTTGGAGGTCCTTGTCGGCGAAATCCTCAGAGTCGAGCCACACCTCTTTGGAACATTGGTCAGACAGACCTGCATGTCCAAAAAAACAGCCATGTGGCAGAGGATTGTCGATGCTGTGAATGCTGTTGCGGCCACCAGAAGGACCAGGCATGAATGCCAAGCCAGGTGGTTCGATCTGCGGAGGAGGGTCCGAGCCAAAATGACCGACGACCACAACCAGGCCAACGTCACTGGAGGAGGGCCGCCCCGCAGACCCGTACACTACCATCCCTGGGAGGAGAGGGTGATGGCCATACTGTCGGTGGTGTCAGTGGACGGATTAGAAGGACTCCGAGACCTGGCTGAGTACACAAACAACTCACCTCACATGAGGGGAACGTCATCCACAACCAAACTCACAAAAAGGCACGCAACCACCCCAAGCTATCGCATGACTCAACCACACTCCATGAACACGCACATGCCACTGGCGCCACCATGCCCCATGCACCCAGCTGGACAATGCAAAGTCACAGGCCACAGAAAACACCAACACAAGACACGGTAAGCCGGATGGCGGGAGTGTGGGCCCCAAAAATCACATAGTGAAACTCAGAAGCAGACAACAATGCCCCCTGCCCATATGGCCTAGGTCACAGCCAGACAAACAGTGTGTCCCCACACAGGAAAGACTTGCCAGCAAATGGCGGACGCCTTGCATTAACACATGGGGGTGACGGTACATTTTTGCACTTGACAGCAGCTAATGATCAGCCAACACTGTGAAAGAGTGGCAGCACACACCACCACAGCAGCAGCGCAGACACAGACACTACACCCAATGGGTGCCTGGAGATCAGAAACAAACTCACATCAACAAGCCATGGGCCATTCAAAGATCTGCAAAAAGTGTGTGCCTAGGAAGCTGGGCTGAGGTGACAGAGGGTGACACACAGAGGGAGGGAGAGGGGGAGAGAGAGGGAGGGAGACACAGGGAGACGAACAGAGGGAGGAGGCTGACACGCAGAGGGAGGGAGAGGGGGACAGAGAGGGAGTGAGAAAGGGACACACAGGGAGCCCAATTCAGCCTTGGGGGGTGTGGGAATGTCTGCTCGTCAGCAGGTGCACTGCGTGCATGTAGACAAGGGTGGCCAGTGCCTGAACCCCCCCTCTTCTCCATGGCAAAACACAGGGCCATGTCTCAACCTGTGCACGAGCACAACGCCAGCTACCTGCATTATCTAAGTGTGTGGAACAACTCCATGTGCCCACGTACAGTGCAACATGGAAGGCGCCAATGCATGGATCGCCACACCTGCTCACTCCACTGCTGACTGCAGTCACAATTGATGCAGCAAGTAAGACTGTGCCCCACATCACATAGGTAAAGTTGCAAAAGCTGTGGCAAAGGGACATACCCATGCACAAGTGCACTGTGAGTGGAATGCAAGACATATCCAAATTCCCAGAGGAAATGTGCCAACTTTGAAACGAATGAAACATGGATGTTGCATGGAACAAAATTAACATTGTCTCTCTCACACACAGGTCAACGTCGTGGATCACCCCCCAACACTGGGGGGGAAGACTCACAGGACCTGGCTCGGCGGGATGACGGACCCACCGGCAGCGACGACTCTCACCACTCTGTGGACGAACCCGACCAACCTGGCCCCTCTGGTGTCCAACCACCTGCAGCACCTGCGTCAGGTACAACTGGGCCAACCACCACCCCCACTCCTGCCACATCCCAGGAGACACCCAGGATCCCTGCACCACCACCACAATGCAGCCAGGCTGGCCAGGAGGGACACGGTGTACCGGGCACCCAGGAGGAGGCAGGCGACAACGCCAATGCCACCCCTCAGGGGTCCCGGAGACCCGATGTGCCCACAAGGGCAGGCCAGGTGCAAGTGGGCAGGGGTGGTGGGAGTGGAGGACGGCGGAGGCGCGAGCCTGACCGGTTGGCTGCGGAACCGGTATATTCCCATGTCAGAAACATCCTGGACACATACCGGCAGGACACCACGGGCATGGACCAGGTTGTGTCCATCCTCGAGGAGATCAAGACCCAGCAGGCCCAGCAACATGCGGAGCAACATGCCTGTCTACTGCGACACCAAGGGCGGATGGAGGACAGACAGGCTGAGCTCGTGACGGTGTTCACGGGAATTCACAGTACACTCCGTCGGATAGCCGACAACATGGGCAACCCTCCCTGTGCCACCAGGCGTAGAACATCACCACCCACAGGGAGGGATGAGGAGGAGGAGGAGACATCCGACGGAGCATCCCAAACATCGTCACAGCCTGCTTCTGAGGGTCCCCGCAGGAGGGCGGGTCGTCCACGGAAAAGACCGTGAGGGTCAGCGCAACAGCACCATCTCCCAGGACACCTGGCCTGGCACCTGGCCCACTGGACCAACAGCAGCACAGCAGCAAAAGACATTCTCTGCCACATGGACTTGCAGGTCACTGTCTGACCAATGTTGACAAAGACCGTGGCATGGACTCAGAGGAATTCCAATGGCAAGGACACCAACTCCCCTAGTGAACTTTGGATTCCACACACCCAGAAAGCCCCTCATGTCATACCCCCCCCCACGTACCCCAACCAAAATAAAAAGTTACACCATAAAGAGAAGATGCCTACATTTTGCATTATTACCTTACATGTGTCTTGTAAAGTCTAACCATGCCTGAGTTCTCATTTGACTTCAACCATCCACACCCTGGGGCCTGAGTCTGGCACAGGACACACATGGGTCACATTGTATTAGGCAAGACAGACATGGAGCACCATACACACCCGTGATGGGCCCAACCAGCTGAGGGGGTGGCCGCACAACCGTGCCGACAGACATATTGAGTACAGCGACAGCCATGCGCAGAGGTCAGAGATCATGTGGAGTGTCCTGTGGGGCACCCAGGTATGTGTGGACAGGTTGCAGAACCATGTCCTGCAATCTTAAGTCAGGTGGATGCAGAGAATGGTGGCCTGGCCAACGTTGGATGCATGGGGATGGCACATGTCACAATACCCACACAGTCATGGACATCATGCACAATACACAGTCTAATCCCACACAAACAGCTTGCATCTTGCTACTCTACACATAGACACATAGCCACTATCACGGAAAACCATGCCAGACATGCCGGATGCACCGTGGCAACACACCAGCATTGACTGAGAAGAGGCACCTTGGAGACATAGGGGCACCTTTATTATTCATGTATTCGGGAATGCAGAGGCAACTCGGAGTACACATGAACAGGTCATGTGGAGTAACATGTGGGTCCAACACTGGAACCCCCCTTCTGCAGCACAAATGCGTGATAGCCATGGAACTGGCACAAAAGTGTCGGCTAACAGCTAAACACCCCCTGCTGCTCACGGAGAGGCTGCCATACACCATTGATCCTCTGAAGTCCCACACCATGTCAAGCCAATGCAAACCTTATGTGTCCGAGGGCAGTGTAACACACATTGATGCCATCATCACAATCCACAATCCCATCACAGATGACTGTCAACAAGTCTGACCATCTATTCAGGTGTACCCAGCTGCATGTCATGTGTCCCATGGTGATGCGACATGTCTGCAGTGGAACCAAACATCGACAGGGGCAGTGTGCACACATCGTAAACAACTGCCACACCCAATACACCCCTGATGCATCCCTTACCCTAAGGAGACTTCCAAACTTGTCCATGCGTGTAACGCTGAGTCAGCACACGATGACGTGTCCATGAGGAATAGCAGTGCCACAACAATGCAACCAGCAGACGGCATGCGCAAGTACCTGGGGATGAGAGACACACAAGAAGTCAGCCACAAAAAGCACAGCCACTTGCATGTGCATGTACTCGACACATGTAAGGATGACAACATGCTAGGTCACAATTATGACTGGGGAAATACACTCATCACTGGCACCATCACTCCAGTGACACATCCACACACACCTCTGACTCACGTGCCATACATGCAGATGGACACACACATCGCAACACATGCCACACGGGGACCAATACGTGCACACACAGACACTGGTACTCACCACTAAGCAAAGAAGTCGCGTATGAGCCGACTCTGGATGTTCTCTTGCGGAACCACATCCTCCACATCACTAGCCCCATTGCCAAGCCCTTCGTCCTCCACGGGAGGATGGTCCTGATCATCTTGATCCAGGATGAGTGGCACAGCTTTCTCAACTGCCATGTTGTCAAGCATGCAGCAGACCATGAAGATTTTGCAGACCTTCGCCGGGGCATATGGGAGGGCGCCGCCGGTCTTGTGGAGGCATCTGAATCGGCTCTTCAGGAGGCCAAATGTCCTCTCTATCACTCGCCTTGTCCGGCCATGGGCGTTGTTGTAGCGGAGCTGGGCCGGCGTGATGGGGTTAAGGAGAGGTGTGATCAGCCATGGCATGTTGGGATAGCCAGCGACCCCTACATGGAAACCACATGGACATAAGTAGGACAGGAGAAGCGGTCGTGCTGGAAGTCTACGCAAAATACAGGACAGACAGAGTGTACCCACCAACAACACATGCTCGTTCGTTGCGCAGCTGCGTCATCATTTCAGGCACCCTGCTACGCCTCATGATGTAGGCATCGTGTGCTGATCCTGGAAAACGAGCACAGACATGTGAAATCACCATGTTGGACAGACACACCACAAGAGCATTGATGGAGTGGTAGTGCTTGCAATTCCTGTACGCTACGTCCTGTGCCTGTGGTGGTACCAAAGCCACATGTGTCCCATCTATGGACCCAATGACATGGGGCATCCCTCCCAGGGCATAGAATCCACGCTTGACCCCAGTCAACAGTTCAGGAGTTGGGAAATGGATGAACTCATCCAGGTGAAGCAACATGGCCTCTAAGAAATCATGCATCACACGGCTGAACATGCTCTGGGACATGCCACCAACATGAGCTATGGTATATTGAAAGGTACCCGTGGCAAGAAAATGTAGGGCTGCCATTACCTTCAGCTTGGGTGTCAGTGCCGTAGGATACCTGTGCAGCGGTTGCAGGTGTGGTGCCAGCCTCGCCGTCAACTCCTCAATCAACGGTTGGGGGAAGCGGTAGCACCGGATACAGTCATTCTCCCGCATGTCAGCCAAGTCTGGAATTGGTCGGGGAAAAGGCAGCGCTCTGCAGTAATTTGGAAGTGACAAGGAAGAGTGAGTGCACTACAACAACAATTTATTTGTACTGAGCACATGTTAATCTGTCAATACACATATGCGACATACGGAGTCAGGTATGTGCCACATGCCCTGGACACGTATGGCTGCCAGGTGACACTCCTACCAAGACCCAGCTACACACGGAGATTGTGAACCTCCACATGCCATGGCATGGGATTAGCTGTGTCCCAGTGTAAGTGAACAGCCAGACGCAACACAGGAGTGACATACATCAACACATCAGCAGAAGTAGGATGTCAATTTCAGAGACTGGTAGCGGAACACTAGAGCCACAGGTCACATGACATTGCTCTAGGACAGCCCACAGACCTTGCCAATAAGGTGTACATGTAATGACTCACCACACATTCATTGAGAGGATGCAGACATGTCCATGTTACGCTACTCCGTGTCCCATGCATACATACGCACCTCACATCCGATACCACATGTGGCCTGGTGTGCGTAACAGTGTGCCATGTCCATCTACACACAGACACATGTTGGTTGCTGCAACAGCTGATGCTTTTGAGGGAGCACCAACATCAAGCTAATGGGAACACCCCACACATACATGACATAGACACATCGTGCACCGTGGGTAGTCACATGTCTGGTGTGGTAACCCCTGTATCGGGCATCAGGGGACACTTGCGTGTGTTGTTGACTGTGCCATGCCAGTGACGCTCATCCCAAGTGTGCAGTACGACATGCACACATGTAAAAGGAGTTAAGGGCATGCCTGGCACACATTGCACCATCACACATGACACCTGTACACGTCTCATCATACATCTGGTGCCTTCTCGACTCAGGAGTAATGTGCCACATCACAGCCTTTCACACCTGTGCCCAACACATGTAGTACTGCCCAGACAATGCCTTGATGTCCATTCATGGACAAGTATGTCAGCCCTATTCCTTCCTGTGTGCTGCCTGTCACCACTGTTATGTGTGAAAGGCACCGTACATTCGCTCAGAGGGCCTGTGTACGTTCCCTATCACTATGGGAGTGCTGCCGTATGTGTACCCATAGTGATAGTGAGCGTACAGGCGTGTGTACGGTCCGTATCACTATGGGTACGCATACGCGAGCACACCCATAGTGATAGTGAGCGTACAGATGTGTGTTAGTTCTGTGTACCTGTGCTGAGAGTGTCCACATGATGTGTGCGTACCCTGGACATCGGTGTGTGTGTAAGTCCCCTGTCATGTGGGTGGGTGAATATGTGGAGTGTGGCACCCGGGCTGCATGAGGGATGGATATACCCTGCCCATGTGATGTGAGCAGGGAGCAGTGCTGTGTGTCTGACGTGCAGAGCCAGCCCCACACCTGTGAGCCCCCCCCCGTCTAGTGGCACATGTGCAGAGTGAGGTTTGTCGCTGCATTTGGCAATGGCAGGTGAATGTCCTGTGCCTGTGTGTGTCTGTGTACTCTGCTGCGGTAGCGTCAGTGGCCTGTGGCATGTGACTGCTTAGAGGTGCTGCACATTATCCTGGTGTAGCTTGTGATGCACAGTGTGAGCCTGGATCATTGATTGTGTCGTTGCCCTCATTCCACCTGTGTACTTTCAATGCCACGTACTGCTTTTGCCCTTCCCCAGAGGATCATGTCCCTATGACAAAGGTGCAATGCGTTGGATGCATACTATGCCTTTTTGTAAACAGCAAATTTGTTCTAATATGTGTCTCTGTGACATGTGCCAGGTGTATTGATGTAGTGTCACTTGTTCATCCTCACAGGTAGGCGCCTCTGCCAAGAAGCAGATATGGATGAACGCCGTCAGTGCCGTGAGGAGGACGGACGGTCGCAAGCGGCGCCTGGCCCAGGTGAGGAAACGCTGGCAGGATATCCGGTGCTGGATGCGAGGATCGCACGGGTCCTGCTGGGGGACTCACCTGAGACCCATAAAAACCGCGGGCGCCGCCGTCTGACCCACATACACAAGCGTGTGCTGGCGGTGGTATTTCCAGACTTGGACAGGCGCTTACAGGAGAAGCAGCAGCAGGAAGGGGGTGGTTACATGTGTGTTTGTTGTGTGTCACCAGCATTTGTAAGTGCACAGTTGCATGGATACACTGCCAGGGTTTAAAGGTGCTGTGCAGATCCAGTTACCCACAGTATAGCGGTGCTCTCCTGCCTCCCTTCCCCTCCTTGCAATGTGTTCCCTGGTCTGTGTGTAGTCACTCCTTCACAAGGTTATGTAGGCTGGCACTATCTCCACGTGAACTATGCCTGTAGCATCATGTGTGGGGGTGGTGTGTAACAGGTTTTGGGACCTTGCCTGTGCCCTGTCCAGTTCAGTACTTGTGGGTTCCATGTCAGTTGGCACTGATGCTGAGTCCAGATATGGGAGTTAGTCTCTCAAGTGTCATGCCTTACAGCACGCATGTCCTATGTTGTGGCCTGTGACATGATGTGCATGAGTGTGCGATACGCATAGTGCAGGGATGGTGGTGTGTGTTGCAGTCATTCCCATTCAGGGCCATGGAGTTGTGTGGCCACTACTGTCCCCTGGGGAATATTTTCCTAGGTGTCATGTGTGTCATCACAAAACGTGGACACTCTCAGTGTCTACAGCATAGGTTGTGCTCTGTGCCATATCCCCCTGGCACCATGTATATTGACGTAAAATGTAGTACAAGTGTCCACTGTACAGCCTGACCTGATTTTCCTTGTTCATACTCACGGTGGCCAGTGCCTGTGTGTCTTGTTACAATCATCTGATGATGACCATTTGTACATGATTATTTGGACAGGCGCACCTTGGGTATTTTGTGTCCAATCTTGTATTTATCCAGCCCATGTGTATTTCACCCAGACTAAGAGATGTAAGTGCTTCCTGTGTCTCAACAAGTTGTCTCATGTAGGGGGTGGTTGGTGCGGGCAAAGCCTACATGTCAAAACCTGATCTCTCCTTGCTAGGTCTGGCCAGTGTGTGATGTTTGTCTGCACATACACTCAAGGTGCAGTGAGCCAGTCATGGTGGGCATGTTCTCAGTATTACCTATGCGGCATGTGCCTCAAGTTCATGGATATGGTCCCTGCTCATCCCTATTTTCGGCAACGCTGTGTGGTGCAGATGCAGTGCTGGATTGTCCCCAGGGCCTGGCTCCTCTGTCAAACTCCATTTCATGTCATTTGCTATTGTGTCATGCTCTCCATAGTTTTTCTGTGGCATGGTGGGTCAACCAACTGTGTGTTGCATGCCCTACATCTGTACCTTGTTTTGTAGATGTTACTGATCTTTCCCTTCAGGCTATGCACTGTAACCTATGTAGATTGGACTCATGTGACATATGTATACAGGTGTATGATTAATTGCTGTCTCTTCACCTTGCCCACAGCATCGTCGGGGGACACGGAGGGAGACATGAGCACAGACGGAGCGGAGGGACCGAGCACCAGTGCCAGCGGTGACATCGTGCCTGGCACATCGAGTGGAACTGAGGCGGAGGAGAGTGAGGCCGAGGACCTGTCCACTGGCACGACAGAATATGAAGCTGATGGGTCCGAGGATGATCTCTCCGAGTGGGCGGAGGCTGCACCAGCAGCTGACAGCGGCACAACATCTCTCCCCGCCCCCTCCATTGCCATCAGCCGCCTTCCACTTGCTCGTGTCCCTTCCCAGCGTGCCCAGTCACCGCATGTCTCCTTCCTGCCAGGCACCGCACCCCCTGCCCCTGTCTCCACTGCTGCTGCCAATGCCGAGTCTGTGGACATCCAGCGGCAGTTGCAGGTTGGTCAGGCTGCGATGCTTAATGTCCTCCATGGCCACAGCCAAGTGCTGAACAACATGGAGGCATACTTGGAGGGCATTTTCTCATCGCAGGCTGACCAACACAACTTGCTGAGGTCCATTGACTCGACACTGACTGCAGCAGTGGGTCTCCTGCAGCGCTACGTCCAACCCCCTACCCCTGACCCATCCACACTTCCCACTCCCATGCCTGTCCCACGTACACCCAGACGTCAGCATTCACCCACCACAACAGACACAGGCACCACACCAGCAGGGAAGGTCAAACGCACACCTCCTGGCACGCACACACAGGGTGAAGTAGGCACACCCACTGGGTCGGGGGGCAAACGTAAGCCACGCAGCCAGAGTGGGAGTCCGCATTCCACCAAATCCACTCCCTCCAAATCCCCTCCCCTCAGCTCTCCTGGCCACATATCCGGCAAAGATTCCTTCATGGCCGCTCTGTCCCTGAGCCCCACAGTGACACCACCCCGCAAGCGGTCAAGGGAGTCCCCGGTCAGGGTGGTTGAGTCCCCCCCTGTCCACACCCTCCCCCAGTGGCGCTGCGACCCATCCCTCCGCCCCCCCCCCTCCTTGGGGCCTGTGGTTCCTTCGGGTGCAGGGGAGTCGCTGGAGGACCTTGCTAAGGTGTGCAGCGCCATCCTGGCCTCCGCCTTTGGCCCTGCCCCACCCCCTGTGGTGGAGTCCTCCATCCCTGCACCCACGACGCCTACCCTTCGCCCTCATGTCCCTGCAGTGCCTGGTCCTTCCCCCCCACATGATGCCCTCCCTGCTCTGGAAGACGAAGGAGTCTGACTGTGCAGGCAAGCTAGGGGACACGTGTCCCACTGTGTCCCCCACCTGGATTTGAACTTTGGATTGCCCTATGGGCATTGTACATTTTGAACTTTCAAGGGACAAACAGATTTTTGGATGCTGATTAAAGCAATTTATTTTTCCTTAGTACACTACTGTCTGTCTGGTATTGCTGTTGGTCGACCTGCCCCATTATTTTGGGTGGTGATTATGTGTTGGGTGTGTGGGATTTGTAGTCTTGTGCTGGTCATAGGGTGGATCCTGGTATCTGTGTGCCATCACAAGCTGTTGGCTACATAACTTTGTTCATGTAAGCAGTTACTGCATGGTGACATCGTCCCAAGGTGTGTTCCTTCCTCTGTGTAACCTGACTTCTTCCCTACAGGGTCTTTCCAATATGTGGTGCTGAGCTGTGTCAACATTGGCTGGGTGTGTGACGGACTCGTTAGACTTGGGCCATGCATGCTGAGCGATGTCTCCACCTGCATCATTCGTGGCGTCCTTGGTGGTCACTGTACTTGTGTATGTAGACTGTTGCCATGACTTCATGTGTACATGTTTTCTTTTTGGTGCTATGCATGTGTATACTCCCAGCCTTGCACACATGTGGTACATGTACTGCAGGATCTTTGTGCACCTGACTGACATTTGTGGGCATTGGATCTGTGGGTACTCCACCCTTTTCTTTGCAGGGGCACTGCTGTGAGTGTTAGGCACCCACCCCTCCTGTGTCTGGGCACTGCTGGGAGGACTCTGCACACACCCCTCCTGTGTCTGGGCACTGCTGGGAGGACTCTGCACCCACCCCTCTTGTGACTGGGCACTGCTGGGAGGACTCTGCACACACCACTCTTGTGACTGGGCACTGCTGGGAGGACTCTGCACCCACCCCTCCTGTGTCTGGGCACTGCTGGGAGGACTCTGCACACACTGTTGGGGTGGGGGGTATGCTTCATACGTACGCGGGTGAGGGTACGGGTCGTACTTACACTGTTGGGGTGGGGGGTACGCTTCATACGTACGCGGGTGAGGGTACGGGTCATACTTACACTGTTGGGGTGGGGGGTACGCTCCATACGTACGTGGGTGAGGGTACGGGTCGTACTTACACTGTTGGGGTGGGGGGTACGCTGCATGCATACGGGGGTGGGGGTACGGTCCGTACATATCTGTACCCACGCTATGGAATGCTTGTGCGGGCCGTACCCAGGCCTTTGCCACGTGGGTAGAGCCGTCCCGCCATTGTTGGGGTGACGTAGGTGTGGGCGGGGTATGACTCGTACCCACGCTCTTAAGGCGTGGGTACGGGACGTACCTGTATTGCTGTGTTGCCGGTTCGCGTCGTCAAGCACTTCCGTTGTGGCGGACGCTTGCTTTGCTGGACACGCCCCCACCCCCTCGTAGTGACCAGGGCCTGGGGGTCAGGTATGTCCAGGGCATGTGTGCTGTGTGACTTTGGTGGGGGTTTTGTGGCCTGCCCCTGGTCCTGCCCCCCCCTTTCCCCCCTCCCTTTGTTGTTCTGACCTTCTGCGGCGTCTGCGTCGTAACCTGTAGAGGAGGTCGACTGCTATGAGGGGCGGGATGACACATAGGTTCGGGTCCATGTCTGTCCGTCGCGTGCAGGTACTCCTTGTTCGCGTCGTCCTGATTTCCTGGCAGTTTTTGGCTGCCGGAAAATATTGTCCGTGCGGGATGACGTCGGTGCGAATCGTACTTCCTGGTTCGTGAATGGCAGGCTGCGTGCGTCCCGACGTCACGTCGGCGCTTTCCCGGATCACATTTGTATGGTTATTTTCGTCGGTCGGAGTTTTGTACGGTTCGTACGGAAATGGTATTTCCGTGCGAATCGTACTTCCATGTTTGTATATTTTTACGACCGGGTACGCGTCGGACGGAGAATATGCTCCGTCCGATGGTTCGTACCCGGTTTTTACAGGATCGTGATCGGCACCTTAGGTGCCGATTACGATCCTGTAAAAAAATTCCCCGTACGACTCGTATCCGGTCTTTTTACCGTACGAATCGTACAAGTACCGTACAAACTGCCAACTACGATTCGCATGGGAAAAAGTCCATACGAATCGCATTGGGAATTATTCCCCACACGTCCTCGGGTCGGAAAATGTGTCCGACACGTCCTCGGACGATTTACCGTACAAATGTGAAAAGTGAAGTCCGACCGCGGAAGTACGATCCATCCCGTGCGTCCGATGTTACAACCGTATGGAAAAAACACCGTCCGCACCGAACTCCCATAGCAACCATGGAGACATGTGCCCGCATACGCGCCCAACACTCCCCCAGCCCACCTATGTACGAGTCGAATCCCCACCCGTGTATGTACACCCGTGTATGTACGAGACGTACCCCCACCCGTGAACGTATGGAGCGTACCCCCACCCCAACCGTGTATGTACGACCCGTACCCTCACCCGCGTACGTATGGAGCGCACCCCCACCCCAACCGTGAATGTATGGAGCGTACCTGTTGGAAGGCGTTCCCCGGGGAGGCTGCGGAATGCGTTCCCGACCACCCGGAGGCCCACCTTACCCAGAGTTAGGCCGAGCAAGAGCAGGGAGGCCCTTCCTGGAAGGGTCTCGCACCTAGGATCGCACACGCTGCGCTTACTCTCTTCTTTGGATAGAGGGACACCACACAGTAATTCGTTGCAAGATAATATGCTTTTATCGGTGGTTGTCAGGGATCTTTATGATCCGGCAGGCAGGTGCAGAATTAATGCCACAAGCGGCAGCGATCTCGTGATGAGGGGAAAAGGGGTAGCGGGACAGTCTTTGAATCAGTGTCTCTGCGAGGTATCCGGCGCACAGCTCTCAATCCTCGAGCTGAGGGGATGTTGCTTCTCTCGGCAATCTCTGACAATTCTCTTGGAGGAGCGGGCCGCGAGTCACTCAGCAGGCACCGGAGGGTCGTAGTTCAGGGAGCCGCGACGGCGTCAGCAGGGCTCAGATGGTTTCAGAATTCGGGGAGCCGCGACAGCGTCAGCAGGGCTCAGATGGTTCAGAGTTCGGGGAGCTGCGACAGCGTCAGCAGGGCTCAGATGGTTCAGAGTTCGGGGAGCCGCGACAGCATCCGCAGCGCTCAGGTGGTTCAGGGTTCGGGTAGCGTTCTTCTGTTCGGGGAGCGATCGAGCCGCGACCAAGTCAGCAGGCTCTCGTCAGTCCAGGTCTTCTCTGCTCCCGTCCCGTCAGCACCCCTTGTTATACTCCCCCTCCTCTTTGAAGTCCGGAGTCCTCGCAGAGAGGGGTCTGGTGCCTGGGGGGGCGGTGTGACGGGGTTTCCTATCGCTCGGCCCTTTGATCTGTTCAGGTGGGTCCGGGAGGGACTCCAGACACCCAGCAGGCGAGGCGCCCGCTCACCGGGGGCCTGGTGGGCGATCGAAACCACCCTCGGGGGAGAGGCCAGAGGTGTGACAGGGTCGGCGCCTCTCGGTCTGGTTTGGGGGGTTTCGCTCTCCCTCGGCCGGGCATGCGTGTTGGGGATCTGGTCGGCCCTCGGGATGTTGGCCCACGGGAGCCGGAAGGCCGTGTCCACGAGGTTCGGCGTGGTTGTAGGGTAACTTGCTGGTCGGGAGGGCCCACGCCACGAGGCCGGTCTCACAGTACCCCCACCCCAACCGTGTATGTACGACCCGTACCCTCACCTGCATACGTATGGAGCGTACCCCCACCCCAACCGTGTATGTACGACCCGTACCCTCACCCGCGTATGCATGGAGCGTACCCCCACCCCAACCGTGTATGTACGTACCGTACCCCCACCCCAACCATGTATGTACGACCCGTACCCTCACCCGCGTACGTATGGAGCGCACCCCCACCCCAACCGTGTATGTAGGACACGTACCCTCACCCGCGTATGCATGGAGCGTACCCCCACCCCAACCGTGTATGTAAGGACCGTACCCCCACCCCAACCGTGTATGTACGACCCGTACCCTCACCCGCATAAGTATGGAGCGTACCCCCACCCCAACGGTGTATGTACGACCCGTACCCTCACCCGCGTATGTATGGAGCGCACCCCCACCCCAACCGTGAATATATGGAGCGTACTCCCACCCCAACCATGTTTGTATGACCCGTACCCTCACCCGCGTACGTATGGAGCGTACCCCCACCCCAACCGTGTATGTACGACCCGTACCCTCACCCGCGTATGCATGGAGCGTACCCCCACCCCACCCGTGAATGTATGGAGCGTACCCCCACCCCAACCGTGTATGTACGACCCGTACCCTCACCCGCGTACGTATGGAGTGTACCCCCACCCCAACAGTGTATGTTCGACCCGTACCCTCACCCGCGTATCCATGGAGCGTACCCCCACCCCAACCGTGTATGTACGACCCGTACCCTCACCCGCGTATGCATGGAGTGTACCCCCACCCCAACCGTGTATGTACGGACCGTACTCCCACCCCAACCGTGTATGTACGACCCGTACCCTCACCCGCGTACGTATGGAGCGTACCCCCACCCCAATAGTGTATGTACGGACCGTACCCCCACCCCAACCGTGTATCTACGACACGTACCCTCACCCGCGTACGTATGGAGCGTACCCCCACCCCAACCGTGTATGTACGACCCGTACCCTCACCCGTGTATGCATGGAGCGTACCCCCACCCCAACCGTGTATGTACGTACCGTACCCCCACCCCAACCGTGTATGTACGACCCGTACCCTCACCCGCGTACGTATGGAGCGCACCCCCACCCCAACCGTGTATGTACGACACGAACCCTCACCCGCGTATGCATGGAGCGTACCCCCACCCCAACCGTGTATGAACGGACTGTACCCCCACCCCAACCATGTATGTACGACCCGTACCCTCACCCGCGTATGTATGGAGCGTACCCCCACCCCAACCGTGTATGTACGACCCGTACCCTCACCCGCGTACGTATGGAGCGCACCCCCACCCCAACCGTGAATGTATGGAGCGTACTCCCACCCCAACCGTGTTTGTACGACCCATACCCTCACCCACGTACGTATGGAGCATACCCCCCCCCAACCGTGTATGTACGACCCGTACCCTCACCCGCATATGCATGGAGCGTACCCCCACCCCACCCGTGAATGTATGGAGCGTACCCCCACCCCAACCGTGTATGTACGACCCGTACCCTCACCCGCGTACGTATGGAGCGTACCCCCACCCCAACAGTGTATGTACGACCCGTACCCTCACCCGCGTATGCATGGAGCGTACCCCCACCCCAACCGTGTATGTACGACCCGTACCCTCACCCGCGTATGCATGGAGCGTACCCCCACCCCAACCGTGTATGTACGGACCGTACTCCCACCCCTACCGTGTATGTACGACCCGTACCCTCACCCGCGTACGTATGGAGCGTACCCCCACCCCAACAGTGTATGTACGGACCGTACCCCCACCCCAACCGTGTATGTACGACACGTACCCTCACCCGCGTACGTATGGATCGTACCCCCACCCCAACATTCTAAGTATGGGGCGCACCCCAGGCCCCAACACCAGCACCTTGACACAACATCACGCATCTACGAGTCGTACCAAGCCAGACACAAGGACAGCACTGTACAACAAAATTCCCGAAGTACACACCGTACACACGCTAAAAACGCACAAACACAACCAGGACAAAGCAAAACAACACAAGAATACACCATTCGAATGGCACAAAGCCACAAAACATGTCCAACAAGCACAAAAACAACACATTCACTGACCTGCAACTGCCAAAATCCCAAACAGAGGCCCAAAACACAACCACTCCTCATAACACACCCACCCAAACTTCAAACACAGCCACACCCACCAATGGACCAATAATAAGGGCCCACAGACACAAACCATGAGCCTTTGCAACAGACTCACTGCTGCCAGACCCCACAGACAACCTACAGCACCATACTTGAACCTTTACTACACCTTACACTTGCACACCTTCACACACACACTTTCACGAACACCCCCTCATCACATTCACACACACACCTGCACAACCACACCCACACACCCACAACCATCCACACACCCTCCCAACCATCCACACCCACACCCCTCACCATGCCCACTAACAAGAATCCAAAGTTCACTAGCCGAGAGTTGGAGGTCCTTGTCGACAAAATCCTCAGAGTCGAGCCACACCTCTTTGGAGCATTGGTCAGACAGACCTGCATGTCCGAAAAAACAGCCATGTGGAGCATGGAGCGTACCCCCACCCCAACCGTGTATGTACGACCCGTACCCTCACCCGCGTATGCATGGAGCGTACCCCCACCCCAACCGTGTATGTACGGACCGTACTCCCACCCCTACCGTGTATGTACGACCCGTACCCTCACCCGCGTACGTATGGAGCGTACCCCCACCCCAACAGTGTATGTACGGACCGTACCCCCACCCCAACCGTGTATGTACGACACGTACCCTCACCCGCGTACGTATGGATCGTACCCCCACCCCAACATTCTAAGTATGGGGCGCACCCCAGGCCCCAACACCAGCACCTTGACACAACATCACGCATCTACGAGTCGTACCAAGCCAGACACAAGGACAGCACTGTACAACAAAATTCCCGAAGTACACACCGTACACACGCTAAAAACGCACAAACACAACCAGGACAAAGCAAAACAACACAAGAATACACCATTCGAATGGCACAAAGCCACAAAACATGTCCAACAAGCACAAAAACAACACATTCACTGACCTGCAACTGCCAAAATCCCAAACAGAGGCCCAAAACACAACCACTCCTCATAACACACCCACCCAAACTTCAAACACAGCCACACCCACCAATGGACCAATAATAAGGGCCCACAGACACAAACCATGAGCCTTTGCAACAGACTCACTGCTGCCAGACCCCACAGACAACCTACAGCACCATACTTGAACCTTTACTACACCTTACACTTGCACACCTTCACACACACACTTTCACGAACACCCCCTCATCACATTCACACACACACCTGCACAACCACACCCACACACCCACAACCATCCACACACCCTCCCAACCATCCACACCCACACCCCTCACCATGCCCACTAACAAGAATCCAAAGTTCACTAGCCGAGAGTTGGAGGTCCTTGTCGACAAAATCCTCAGAGTCGAGCCACACCTCTTTGGAGCATTGGTCAGACAGACCTGCATGTCCGAAAAAACAGCCATGTGGCAGAGGATTGTCGATGCTGTGAATGCTGTTGCGGCCACCAGAAGGACCAGGCATGAATGCCGAGCCAGGTGGTACGATCTGCGGAGGAGGGTCCGAGCCAAAATGACCGATGACCACAACCAGGCCAACGTCACTGGAGGAGGGCCGCCCCGCAGACCCGTACACTACCATCCCTGGGAGGAGAGGGTGATGGCCATACTGCCGGTGGTGTCAGTGGACGGATTAGAAGGACTCCGAGACCCGGGTGAGTACACAAACAACTCACCTCACATGGGAGGAACGTCATCCACAACCAAACTCACAAACAGGCACGCAACCACCCCAAGCTATCGCATGACTCAACCACACTCCATGAACACGCACATGCCACTGGCGCCACCATGCCCCATGCACCCATCTGGACAATGCAAAGTCACAGGCCACAGAAAACACCAACACAAGACACAGTAAGCCGGATGGCGGGAGTGTGGGCCCCAAAAATCACATAGTGAAACTCAGAAGCAGAAAACAATGCCCCCTGCCCTTATGGCCTAGGTCACAGCCAGACAAACAGTGTGTCCCCACACAGGAAAGACTTGCCAGCAAATGGCGGACGCCTTGCATTAACACATGGGGGTGACGGCACGTTTTTGCACATGACAGCAGCTAATGAACAGCCAACACTGTGAAAGAGTGGCAGCACACACCACCACAGCAGCAGCGCAGACACAGACACTACACCCAATGGGTGCCTGGAGATCAGAAACAAACTCACATCAACAAGCCAAGGGCCATCCAAAGATCTGCAAAAAGTGTGTGCCTAGGAAGCTGGGCTGAGGTGACAGAGGGTGACACACAGAGGGAGGGAGAGGGGGAGAGAGAGGGAGGGAGACACAGGGAGACAGACAGAGGGAGGAGGCTGACACACAGAGGGAGGGAGAGGGGGACAGAGAGGGAGTGAGAAAGGGACACACAGGGAGCCCAATTCAGCCTTGGGGGGTGTGGGAATGTCTGCTCGTCAGCAGGTGGACTGCGTGCATGTAGACAAGGGTGGCCAGTGCCTGAACCCCCCCTCTTCTCCATGGCAAAACACAGGGCCATGTCTCAACCTGTGCATGAGCACAACGCCAGCTACCTGCATTATATAAGTGTGTGGAACAACTCCATGTGCCCACGTACAGTGCAACACGGAAGGCGCCAATGCATGGCTCGCCACACCTGCGCACTCCACTGCTGACTGCAGTCACAATTGACACAGCAAGTAAGACTGTGCCACACATAGGTAAAGTTGCAAAAGCTGTGGCCAAGGGACATACCCATGCACAAGTGCACTGTGAGTGGAATGCAAGACATATCCATATTCCCAGAGGAAATGTGCCAACTTAGAAACTAATGAAATATGGATGTTGCATGGAACAAAATTAACATTGTCTCTCTCACACACAGGTCAACGTCGTGGATCACCCCCCAACACTGGGGGGGAAGACTCACAGGACCTGGCTCGGCGGGATGACAGACCCACCGGCAGCGACGACTCTCACCACTCTGTGGACGAACCCGACCCCGACCAACCTGGCCCCTCTGGTGTCAAACCACCTGCAGCACCTGCGTCAGGTACAACTGGGCCAACCACCACCCCCACTCCTGCCACATCCCAGGAGACACCCAGGATCCCTGCCCCACCACCACAATGCAGCCAGGCTGGCCAGGAGGGACACGGTGTACCGGGCACCCAGGAGGAGGCAGGCGACAACGCCAATGCCACCCCTCAGGGGTCCCGGAGACCCGATGTGCCCACAAGGGCAGGCCAGGTGCAAGTGGGCATGGGTGGTGGGAGTGGAGGATGGCGGAGGCGCGAGCCTGACCGGTTGGCTGCGGAACCGGTATATTCCCATGTCAGAAACATTCTGGACACATACCGGCAGGACACCACGGGCATGGCCCAGGTTGTGTCCATCCTCGAGGAGATCAAGACCCAGCAGGCCCAGCAACATGCGGAGCAACATGCCTGTCTACTGCGACACCAAGGGCGGATGGAGGACAGACAGGCTGAGCTCGTGACGGTGTTCACGGGAATTCACAGTACACTCCGTCGGATAGCCGACAACATGGGCAACCCTCCCTGTGCCACCAGGTGTAGAACATCACCACCCACAGGGAGGGATGAGGAGGAGGAGGAGACATCCGACGGAGCATCCCAAACATCGTCACGGCCTGCTTCTGAGGGTCCCCGCAGGAGGGCAGGTCGTCCACGGAAAAGACCGTGAGGGTCAGCGCAACAGCACCATCTCCCAGGACACCTGGCCTGGCACCTGGCCCACTGGACCAACAGCAGCACAGCAGCAAAAGACATTCTCTGCCACATGGACTTTCTGGTCACTGTCTGACCAATGTTGACAAAGACTGTGGCATGAACTCAGAGGATTTCCAATGGCAAGGACACCAACTCCCCTAGTGAACTTTGGATTCCACACACCCGGAAAGCCCCTCATGTCATACCCCCCCCCCCACGTACCCCAACCAAAATAAAAAGTTACACCATAAAGAGAAGATGCCTACATTTTGAATTATTACCTTACATGTGTCTTGTAAAGTCTAACCATGCCTGAGTTCTCATTTGACTTCAACCATCCACACCCTGGGGCCTGAGTCTGGCACAGGACACACATGGGTCACATTGTATTAGGCAAGACAGACATGGAGCACCATACACACCCGTGATGGGCCCAACCAGCTGAGGGGGTGGCCGCACAACCGTGCCGACAGACATATTGAGTACAGCGACAGCCATGCGCAGAGGTCAGGGATCATGTGGAGTGTCCTGTGGGGCACCCAGGTATGTGTGGACAGGTTGCAGAACCATATCCTGCAAGCTTGAGTCAGGTGGATGCAGAGAATGGTGGCCTGGCCAACGTTGTATGCATGGGGATGGCACATGTCACAATACCCACACAGTCATGGACATCATGCACAATACACAGTATAATCCCACACAAACAGCTTGCATCTTGCAACGCTACACATAGACACATAGCCACTATCACGGAAAACCATGCCAGACATGCCGGATGCACCGTGGCAACACACCAGCATTGACTGAGAAGAGGCACCTTGGAGGCATAGGGACACCTTTATTATTCATGTATTTGGGAATGCAGAGGCAACTCGGAGTACACATGAACAGGTCATGTGGAGTAACATGTGGGTCCAACACTGGAACCCCCCCTTCTGCATCACAAATGCGTGATAGCCATGGAACTGGCACACAAGTGTCGGCTAACAGCTAAACACCCCCTGCTGCTCACGGAGAGGCTGCCATTAGGGGTGGGCGGAATTTGCGTAATCGCGTTACGCAAATCTCCGTGAAACGGTAAAAAATCTCCGCAAACACGCAGAAATTCCGCGAGCACGCGGAGTTGCTTGTTCGCGATGCTTTTTTCCTGTTCACAATCGCTGTTTGCGTGCTCGGGGAGAAATATCTCGCGAACACGCATTTTGAGAACGCGAACAAGCAAAACATTTCGCGAAGTCGCGGAAAGCAGAATTTTGGGCAATTTCGCGTTCTCCGCGGAACGCGAAATTACCCAAATTCCGCAAATTCCGCGAGCGGAACGGAATTTGCCGCCCAGGCCTAGCTGCCATACACCACTGATCCTCTGATGTGGAAGTCCCACACCATGTCAAGCCAATGCAAACCGTATGTCTCCGAGGGCAGTGTAACACACATTGATGCCATCATCACAATCCACAATCCCATCACAGATGACTGTCAACAAGTCTGACCATCTATTCAGGTTTACCCAGCTGCATGTCATGTGTCCCATGGTGATGCGACATGTCTGCAGAGGAACCAAACATCGACAGGGGCAGTGTGCACACATCGTAAACAACTGCCACACCCAATACACCCCTGATGCATCCCTTACCCTAAGGAGACTTCCAAACTTGTCCGTGCGTGTAACGCTGAGTCAGCACACGATGACGTGTCCATGAGGAATAGCAGTGCCACAACAATGCAACCAGCAGACGGCATGCGCAAGTACCTGGGGATGAGAGACACACAAGAAGTCAGCCACAAAAAGCACAGCCACTTGCATGTGCATGTACTCGACACATGTAAGGATGACAACATGCTAGGTCACAATTATGACTGGGATAATACACTCATCACTGGCACCATCACTCCAGTGACACATCCACACACACCTCTGACTCACGTGCCATACATGCAGATGGACACACACATCGCAACACATGCCACACGGGGACCAATACGTGCACACACAGACACTGGTACTCACCACTAAGCAAAGAAGTCGCGTATGAGCCGACTCCGGATGTCCTCTTGCGGAACCACATCCTCCACATCACTAGCCCCATTGCCAAGCCCTTCGTCCTCCACGGGTGGATGGTCCTGATCATCTTGATCCAGGATGAGTGGCACAGCTTTCTCAACTGCCATGTTGTGCAGCATGCAGCAGACCATGAAGATTTTGCAGACCTTCGCCGGGGCATATGGGAGGGTGCCGCCGGTCTTGTGGAGGCATCTGAATCGGCTCTTCAGGAGGCCAAATGTCCTCTCTATCACTCGCCTTGTCCGGCCATGGGCGGTGTTGTAGTGGAGCTGGGCTGGCGTGATGGGGTTGCAGAGAGGTGTGATCAGCCATGGCATGTTGGGATAGCCAGCATCCCCTACATGGAAACCACATGGACATAAGTAGGACAGGAGAAGCGGTCGTGCTGGAAGTCTACGCAAAATACAGGACAGACAGAGTGTACCCACCAACAACACATGCTCATTCGTTGCGCAGCTGCATCATCATTTCAGGCACCCTGCTACGCCTCATGATGTAGGCATCGTGTGCTGATCCTGGAAAACGAGCACAGACATGTGAAATCACCATGTTGGACAGACACACCACAAGGGCATTGATGGAGTGGTAGTGCTTGCGATTCCTGTACGCTACCTCCTGTGCCTGTGGTGGTACCAAAGCCACATGTGTCCCATCTATGGACCCAATGACATGGGGCATCCCTCCCAGGGCAGAGAATCCACGCTTGACCCCAGTCAACAGTTCAGGAGTTGGGAAATGGATGAACTCATCCAGGTGAAGCAACATGGCCTCTAAGAAATCATGCAGCACACGGCTGAGCATGCTCTGGGACATGCCACCAACATGAGCTATGGTATATTGAAAGGTACTCGTGGCAAGAAAATGTAGGGCTGCCATTACCTTCAGCTTGGGTGTCAGTGCCGTAGGATACCTGTGCAGCGGTTGCAGGTGTGGTGCCAGCCTCACCGTCAACTCCTCAATAAACGGTTCGGGGAAGCGGTAGCACCGGATACAGTCATTCTCCCGCATGTCAGCCAAGTCCGGAATTGGTCGGGGAAAAGGCGGCGCTCTGCAGTAATTTGGAAGTGACAAGGAAGAGTGAGTGCACTACAACAACAATGTATTTGTACTGAGCACATGTTAATCTGTCAATACACATATGCGACATACGGAGTCAGGTATGTGCCACATGCCCTGGACACGTATGGCTGCCAGGTGACACTCCTACCAAGACCCAGCTACACACGGAGATTGTGAACCTCCACATGCCATGGCATGGGATTAGCTGTGTCCCAGTGTCAGTGAACAGCCAGACGCAACACAGGAGTGACATACATCAACACATCAGCAGAAGTAGGATGTCGATTTCAGAGACTGGTAGCAGAACACTAGAGCCACAGGTCACATGACATTGCACTAGGACAGCCCACAGACCTTGCCAATAAGGTGTACATGTAATGACTCACCACACATTCATTGAGAGGATGCAGACATGTCCATGTTACGCTACTCCGTGTCCCATGCATACATACGCACCTCACATCCGATACCACATGTGGCCTGGTGTGCGTAACAGTGTGCCATGTCCATCTACACACAGACACATGTTGGTTGCTGCAACAGCTGATGCTTTTGAGGGAGCACCAACATCAAGCTAATGGGAACACCCCACACATACATGACATAGACACATCGTGCACCGTGGGTAGTCACATGTCTGGTGTGGTAACCCCTGTAGCGGGCATCAGGGGACACTTGCGTGTGTTGTTGACTGTGCCATGCCAGTGACGCTCATCCCAAGTGTGCAGTACGACATGCACACATGTCAAAGGAGTTAAGGGCATGCCTGGCACACATTGCACCGTCACACATGACATATGTACACGTCTCATCATACATCTGGTGCCTTCTCGACTCAGGAGTAATGTGCTACATCACAGCCTTTCACACCTGTGCCCCACACATGTAGTACTGTCCAGACAATGCCTTGATGTCCATCCATGGACAAGTATGTCAGCCCCATTCCTTCCTGTGTGCTGCCTGTCACCACTGTGATGTACAGGCGTGTGTACGGTCTGTATCACTATGGGTACGCATACGCGAGAACACCCATAGTGATAGTGAGCGTACAGGCGTGTGTACGGTCCGTATCACTATGGGTACGCATACGCGAGAACACCCATAGTGATAGTGAGCGTACAGGCGTGTGTACGGTCCGTATCACTATGGGTACGCATACGCGAGAACACCCATAGTGATAGTGAGCGTACAGGCGTGTGTACGGTCCATACCACGCGTGCGTACGCTCACTATCACTATGCGCGAGCACACCCATAGTGATACGGACCGTACACACGCCTGTACGGGCCGTTGCTATGCATTTGGGGTGCCCTAGGGCCCCGGTACGCACCGTACCTGTGTGTGAAATTCCAAGTTATATAGGGGACACATGAGGGACAAGTATAAAGGCCTACATGCATGCTGGTTGTCATGGAGACCAAGTTTAAAGTTTGAATTTTTTTCAGCAGGTGCACAGCAGTAGTCAGTTTGAATGAATCTACTTTGTTGCAATGTGGTTCTGGAGTTGACATCATGCTCAAGAAAAAAACACAATAAGAACCCACTGACTGTGTTAGGTTTGAAGGGATTGGAGGAAACATAGGATGCAAATGTGAGTGACCAATCACTCTGTACTCCTGTGCATGAAACAGGCCAGCAAGGCAGATATAAGGCAGCCAGGTCCCATTAGGGAGCACTTGCCTGCACATCTTTGGATTCTACGACCCAGCTGCTGCTACTGATTCCCTGGAACCATGTCAAGGTCTGTGGAGAGGGCACAGCCTTTCACCCTGGAGGAGAACCTGGCTTTGCTGGATGTGATCCTCCCACAGTACCCCCTGCTGTATGGGCGACCAGGGTATCAGGTGAGTGCAGAGTCTACTAGCACAGACTGTGTCCCTTGTTTGTGACTGTGACTTCTGGCATTGTGTCCAGGTGTGACACACATGCTATGTACTGTAGGGGGATCCCAGGGGGGGGAATGCCTGATGTCTCACAGCCAGTGCATGCTGTGGTGCATGTCTGCCGTCCTCACTTGCATTGTGTTTACTGTGACAATCACTGCATGGTGCATGCCACATTCTGCCTGTCTTGTCCTCCTGGGAATGGAGCCTCTACAGTCCTCATTTTATTATGTGGTCAGCCCAGTGTGACAGGTGACAGTACCCACAGATGTGTGTTAGTTCTGTGTACCTGTGCTGAGAGTGTCCACATGATGTGTTCGTAACCTGGACATCGGTGTGTGTGTAAATCCCCTGTCATGTGGGTGGGTGCATATGTGGAGTGTGGCACCCGGGCTGCATGAGGGATACCCTGCCCATGTGATGTGAGCAGGGAGCAGTGCTGTGTGTCTGACGTGCAGAGCCAGCCCCACACCTGTGAGCCCCCCCCCGTCTAGTGGCACATGTGCAGAGTGAGGTTTGTCGCTGCATTTGGCAATGGCAGGTGAATGTCCTGTGCCTGTGTGTGTCTGTGTACTCTGCTGCGGTAGCGTCAGTGGCCTGTGGCATGTGACTGCTTAGAGGTGCTGCCCATTATCCTGGTGTAGCTTGTGATGCACAGTGTGAGCCTGGATCATTGATTGTGTCGTTGCCCTCATTCCACCTGTGTACTTTCAATGGCACGTACTGCTTTTGCCCTTCCCCAGAGGATCATGTCCCTATGACAAAGGTGCAATGCGTTGGATGCATACTATGCCTTGTTGTAAACAGCAAATTTGTTCTAATATGTGTCTCTGTGACATGTGCCAGGTGTATTGATGTAGTGTCACTTGTTCATCCTCACAGGTAGGCGCCTTTGCCAAGAAGCAGATATGGATGAACGCCGTCAGTGCCGTGAGGAGGACGGACGGTCGCAAGCGGCGCCTGGCCCAGGTGAGGAAACACTGGCAGGATATCCGGTGCTGGACGCGGAGGATCGCACGGGTCCTGCTGGGGGACTCACCTGAGACCCATAAGAACCGCGGGCGCCGCCGTCTGACCCACATCCACAAGCGTGTGCTGGCGGTGGTATTTCCAGACTTGGACAGGCGCTTACAGGAGAAGCAGCAGCAGGAAGGGGGTAGGTACATGTGTGTTTGTTGTGTGTCACCAGCATTTGTAAGTGCACAGTTGCATGGATACACTGCCAGGGTTTAAAGGTGCTGTGCAGATCCAGTTACCCACAGTATAGCGGTGCTCTCCTGCCTCCCTTCCCCTCCTTGCAATGAGTTCCCTGGTCTGTGTGTAGTCACTCCTTCACAAGGTTATGTAGGCTGGCACTTTCTCCACGTGAACTATACCTGTAGCATCATGTGTGGGGGTGGTGTGTAACAGGTTTTGGGACCTTGCCTGTGCCCTGTCCAGTTCAGTAATTGTGGGTTCCATGTCAGTTGGCACTGATGCTGAGTCCAAACATGGGAGTTAGTCTCTCAAGTGTCATGCCTTCCAGCACGCATGTCCTATGTTGTGGCCTGTGACATGATGTGCATGAGTGTGCGATACGCATACTGCAGGGATGGTGGCGTGTGTTGCAGTCATCCCCATTCAGGACCATGGAGTTGTGTGGCCACTACTGTCCCCTGGGGCATATTTTCCTAGGTGTCATGTGTGTCATCACAAAACGTGGACACTCTCAGTGTCTACAGCATAGGTTGTGCTCTGTGCCATTGTCCCCTGGCACCATGTATATTGACGTAAAATGTAGTACAAGTGTCCACTGTACAGCCTGACCTGATTTTCCTTGTTCATACTCACGGTGGCCAGTACCTGTGTGTCTTGTTACAATCATCTGATGATGACCATTTGCACATGATTATTTGGACAGGCGCACCTTGGGTATTTTGTGTCCAATCTTGCATTTATCCAGCCCATGTGTATTACACCCAGACTAAGAGATGTAAGTGCTTCCTGTGTCTCAACAAATTGTCTCATGTAGGGGGTGGTTGGTGCTGTCAAAGCCTACATGTCAAAACCTGATATCTCCTTGCTAGGTCTGGCCAGTGTGTGATGTTTGTCTGCACATACACTCAAGGTGCAGTGAGCCAGTCATGGTGGGCATGTTCTCAGTATTACCTATGCAGCATGTGCCTCAAGTTCATGGATATGGTCCCTGCTCATCCCTATTTTCGGCAACGCTGTGTGGTGCAGATGCAGTGCTGGATTGTCCCCACAGCCTGGCTTCTCGGTCAAACTCCATTTCATGTCATTTGCTATTGTGTCATGTTCTCCATAGTTTTTCAGTGGCATGGTGGGTCAACCAACTGTGTGTTGCAGGGCCTACATATGTACCTTGTTTTGTAGATGTTACTCATCTTTCTTTTCAGGTTATGCACTGTAACCTATGTAGATTGGACTCATGTGACATATGTATACAGGTGTATGATTAATTGCTGTCTCTTCACCTTGCCCACAGCATCGTCGGGGGACACGGAGGGAGACATCAGCACGGACGGAGCGGAGGGACCGAGCACCAGTGCCAGCGGTGACATCTTGGCTGGCACATCGAGTGGAACTGAGGCGGAGGAGATTGAGGCCGAGGACCTGTCCACTGCCACCACAGAATATGAAGCTGACGGGTCTGAGGATGAGCTCTCCGAGTGGGCGGAGGCTGCACCAGCAGCTGACAGCGGCACAACATCTCTCCCCGCCCCCTCCATTGCCATCAGCCGCCTCCCACTTGCTCGTGTCCCTTCCCAGCGTGCCCAGTCTCCTTCCTGCCAGGCACCGCACCCCCTGCTCCTGTCTCCACTGCTGCCGCCAATGCCGAGTCTGTGGACATCCAGCGGCAGTTGCAGGTTGGTCAGGCTGCGATGCTTAATGTCCTCCATGGCCACAGCCAAGTGCTGAACAACATGGAGGCATACTTGGAGGGCATTTTCTCATCGCAGGCTGACCAACGCAACTTGCTGAGGTCCATTGACTCGACACTGACTGCAGCAGTGGGTCTCCTGCAGCGCTACGTCCAACCCCCTACCCCTGACCCATCCACACTTCCTACTCCCATGCCTGTCCCACATACACCCAGACATCAGCATGCACCCACCACAACAGACACAGGCACCACACCAGCAGGGAAGGTCAAACGCACACCTCCTGGCACGCACACACAGGGTGAAGTAGGCACACCCACTGGGTCGGGGGGCAAACGTAAGCCACGCAGCCAGAGTGGGAGTCCGCATTCCACCAAATCCACTCCCTCCAAATCCCCTCCCCTCAGCTCTCCTGGCCACATATCCGGCAAAGACTCCTTCATGGCCGCTCTGTCCCTGAGCCCCACAGTGACACCACCCCGCAAGCGGTCAAGGGAGTCCGCGGTCAAAGGAGTCCCCGGTCAGGGTGGTTGAGTCCCCCCCCTGTCCACACCCTCCCCCAGTGGTGCTGCGACCCCCCCCTCCGCCCCCCCCTCCTTGGGGCCTGTGGTTCCTTCGGGTGCAGGGGAGTCGCTGGAGGACCTTGCTAAGGTGTGCAGCGCCATCCTGGCCTCCGCCTTTGGCCCTGCCCCACCCCCTGTGGTGGAGTCCTCCATCCCTGCACCCACGACGCCTACCCTTCCCCCTCATGTCCCTGCGGTGCCTGGTCCTTCCCCCCCACATGATGCCCTCCCCGCTCTGGAAGACGAAGGAGTCTAACTGTGCAGGCAAGCTAGGGGACACGCGTCTCACTGTGTCCCCCACCTGGATTTGAACTTTGGATTGCCCTATGGGCATTGTACATTTTGAACTTTCAAGGGACAAAGAGATTTTTGGATGCTGATTAAAGCAATTTAATTTTCCTTAGTACACTACTGTCTGTCTGGTATTGCTGTTGGTCGACCTGACCCATTATTTTGGGTGGTGATTATGTGTTGGGTGTGTGGGATTTGTAGTCTTGTGCTGGTCATAGGGTGGATCCTGGTATCTGTGTGCCATCACAAGCTGTTGGCTACATAACTTTGTTCATGTAAGCAGTTACTGCATGGTGACATCGTCCCAAGGTGTGTTCCTTCCTCTGTGTAACCTGACTTCTTCCCTGCAGGGTCTTTCCAATATGTGGTGCTGAGCTGTGTCTACATTGGCTGGGTGTGTGACAGACTCGTTAGACTTGGGCCATGCATGCTGAGCGATGTCTCCACCTGCATCATTCGTGGCATCCTTGGTGGTCACTGTACTTGTGTTTGTAGACTGTTGCCATGACTTCATGTGTACATGTTTTCTTTTTGGCGCTATGAATGTGTATACTCCCAGCCTCGCACACATGTGGTACATGTACTGCAGGATCTTTGTGCACCTGACTGACATTTGTGGGCATTGGATCTGTGGGTACTCCACCCTTTTCTTTGCAGGGGCACTGCTGTGAGTGTTAGGCACCCACCCCTCCTGTGTCTGGGCACTGCTGGGAGGACTCTGCACACACCCCTCCTGTGTCTGGGCACTGCTGGGAGGACTCTGCACCCACCCCTCTTGTGACTGGGCACTGCTGGGAGGACTCTGCACACACCACTCTTGTGACTGGGCACTGCTGGGAGGACTCTGCACCCACCCCTCCTGTGTCTGGGCACTGCTGGGAGGACTCTGCACACACCCCTCCTGTGTCTGGGCACTGCTGGGAGGACTCTGCACCCACCCCTCCTGTGTCTGGGCACTGCTGGGAGGACTCTGCACACACCCCTCTTGTGACTGGGCACTGCTGGGAGGACTCTGCACGCACCCCTCCTGTGTCTGGGCACTGCTGGGAGGACTCTGCACCCACCCCTCCTGTGTCTGGGCACTGCTGGGAGGACTCTGCACCCACCCCTCTTGTGACTGGGCACTGCTGGGAGGACTCTGCACCCACCCCTCCTGTGTCTGGGCACTGCTGGGAGTGTTAGGCACCCACCCCTCTTGTGACTGGGCACTGCTGGGAGGACTCTGCACACACCACTCTTGTGACTGGGCACTGCTGGGAGGACTCTGCACCCACCCCGCCTGTGTCTGGGCACTGCTGGAAGGACTCTGCACACACCCTTCCTGTGTCTGGGCATTGCAGGGAGGACTCTGCACCCACCCCTCTTGTGACTGGGCACTGCTGGGAGGACTCTGCACCCACCACTCCTGTGTCTGGGCACTGCTGGGAGTGTTAGGCACCCGACCCTCCTGTGTCTGGGCACTGCTGGGAGGACTCTGCACCCACCCCTCCTGTGTCTGGGCACTGCTGGGAGGACTCTGCACCCACCCCTCTTGTGACTGGGCACTGCTGGGAGGACTCTGCACCCACCCCTCCTGTGTCTGGGCACTGCTGGGAGTGTTAGGCACCCACCCCTCTTGTGACTGGGCACTGCTGGGAGGACTCTGCACACACCACTCTTGTGACTGGGCACTGCTGGGAGGACTCTGCACACACCCCTCCTGTGTCTGGGCACTGCTGGGAGGGCTCTGCACACACCCCTCTTGTGACTGGGCACTGCTGGGAGGACTCTGCACCCACCCCTCCTGTGTCTGGGCACTGCTGGGAGTGTTAGGCACCCACCCCTCCTGTGTCTGGGCACTGCTGGGAGGACTCTGCACACACCACTCTTGTGACTGGGCACTGCTGGGAGGACTCTGCACCCACCCCTCCTGTGTCTGGGCACTGCTGGGAGGACTCTGCACACACCCCTCTTGTGACTGGGCACTGCTGGGAGGACTCTGCACACACCCCTCTTGTGACTGGGCACTGCTGGGAGGACTCTGCACACACCCCTCCTGTGTCTGGGCACTGCTGGGAGGACTCTGCACCCAACCCTCCTATTTCAGGATATGTATGCTTAGAACATACACGGGTGTGGGTTCGCTCCATGCATACGAGGTGGGGGTACGGTCCGTACGTACACTGTTGGCATGGGGGGTACGCTCCATGCATACGCGGGTGAGGGTACGGGTCGTACTTACACTGTTGGGGTGGGGGGTACGCTCCATACGTACGCGGGTGAGGGTACGGGTCGTACTTACACTGTTGGGGTGGGGGTACGCTCCATGCATACGCGGGTGAGGGTACGGGTCGTACTTACACTGTTGGGGTGGGGGGTACGCTCCATATGTACGCGGGTGAGGGTACGGGTCGTACTTACACTGTTGGGGTGGGGGTACGCTCCATGCATACGCGGGTGAGGGTACGGGTCGTACTTACACTGTTGGGGTGGGGGGTACGCTCCATACGTACACGGGTGAGGGTACGGGTCGTACTTACACTGTTGGGGTGGGGGTACGCTCCATACGTACGCGGGTGAGGGTACGGGTCGTACTTACACTGTTGGGGTGGAGGGTACGCTCCATACGTATGCGGGTGAGGGTACGGGTCGTACATACACGGTTGGGGTGGGGGTACGCTCCATGCATACGCGGGTGAAGGTACGGGTCGTACTTACACTGTTGGGATGGGGGGTATGCTCCATACGTACGCGGGTGAGGGTACGGGTCGTACTTACGCTGTTGGGGTGGGTGAAGGTACGGGTCGTACTTACACTGTTGGGGTGGGGGGTACGCTCCATACGTACGCGGGTGAGGGTACGGGTCGTAC
This sequence comes from Triturus cristatus, assembly GCF_964204655.1. Lineage (NCBI taxonomy): Eukaryota > Metazoa > Chordata > Amphibia > Caudata > Salamandridae > Triturus > Triturus cristatus. The sequence continues at coordinate 602,992,068 of NC_140585.1, forward strand.
TTACGCTGTTGGGGTGGGGGTACGCTCCATGCATACGCGGGTGAAGGTACAGGTCGTACTTACACTGTTGGGGTGGGGGGTACGCTCCATACGTACGCGGGTGAGGGTACGGGTCGTACTTACACTGTTGGGGTGGGGGGTACGCTCCATACGTATGCGGGTGAGGGTACGAGTCGTACTTACACTGTTGGGGTGGGGGGTATGCTCCATACGTACACGGGTGAGGGTAAGGGTCGTACTTACACTGTTGGGGTGGGGGGTACGCTCCATACGTATGCGGGTGAGGGTACCGTCGTACTTACACTGTTGGGGTGGGGGGTACGCTCCATAAGTATGCGGGTGAGGGTACGGGTCATACTTACACTGTTGGGGTGGGGGGGTACGCTGCATGCATACAGGGGTGGGGGTATGGTCCGTACATATCCGTACCCACACTGTGGAATGCTTGTGCGGGCCGTACCCAGGCCTTTGCCACGTGGGTACAGCCGTCCTGCCATTGTTGGGGTGACGTAGGTGTGGGCGGGGTACGACTCGTACCCACACTCTTAAGGCGTGGGTACGGGACGTACCTGTATTGTTGTGTTGCCGGTTCGCGTCGTCAAGCACTTCCGTTGTGGCGGACGCTGGCTTTGCTGGACATGCCCCCACCCCCTCGTAGTGACCAGGGCCTGGGGGTCAGGTATGTCCAGGGCATGTGTGCTGTGTGACTTTGGTGGGGGTTTTGTGGCCTGCCCCTGGTCCTGCCCCCCCGTGTCTGCGGCGTAACCTGTAGAGGAGGTCGACTGCTATGAGGGCCGGGATGACACGTAGGTTCGGGTCCATGTCTGTCCGTCGCGTGCAGGTACTCCTTGTTCGCGTCGTCCTGATTTCCCGGCAGTTTTTGGTTGCCGGAAAATATTGTCCGTGCGGGATGACGTCGGTGCGAATCGTACTTCCTGGTTCGTGAATGGCAGGCTGCGTGCGTCCCGACGTCACGTCGGCGCTTTCCCGGATCACATTTGTATGTTTATTTTCGTCGGTCGGGGTTTTGTACGATTCGTACAGAAATGGTATTTCCGTGCGAATCGTACTTCCATGTTTGTATATTTTTACGACCGGGTACGCGTCGGACGGAGAATATGCTCCGTCCGACGGTTCGTACCCGGTTTTTACAGGATCGTGATCGGCACCTAAGTCTATGAAATTTACTGAGCATTCCTAACTAAAACGATAAATGCATTCTAATAAATAATAATAATGATGTAGAATAAAAATAAGCCCCATAAAATCATCTGACGTTTACACTTGACAGTAATGCATTTATCCCCGTTCACATACACTACAAAGATGTCAGAAGATTAAAATTACTATAATGGAAATGTCCAGTTATACACCGGTAATATTCATTACTCCAAGTTGTAGACCTCCCTGTCGCAGCCCAAACCACATGAGCATAGCTCCTCCCCCCCAGAACTACCAACCAAACTCTTTAGCCCATCCCCTCCCTCCAGGCAACTCCGACATCCTGTGGCATATAACCTATGAACCCCCTATCCACATCCTGTACCCCAAACACAAGAAGCTGAACAGGGAGGGAGGGATGGTAACCAGGACTGTGATGGGGAGGTCTACGACACAGAGTAATGAATATTACCTGTAAGTAACTGGACCTCACCTCCTCGTCAGGCCTCCCGCCACAGTCCAAACCACATGAGCAGATACCAAAACAAGAATCAGCTTCACTGGAAACTAGGTCCTGAACCCCGTACAACAGAGCCCGACACATGAGACAAGATCTGGGAACAGGGTAGCTCTGAACAGATCCACCGGAGGAACCCCAAACTCAATCCTGTAGCCCTGCTCGACAACCCGCAGGACCCACTGATCATGAACAAAGTCCTCCCAGACTGGAAAAAAAGACGTGAGGAGAGCACCAACCAGCGTCACCAACGAACCCCTCACAAAGTCACGACTTGGAGGGCCCTGAAGAAAAGGAGGCACCCTGTTGACCCCAGGATTTGTGGAAGGAAGGGACACCCCGGCCACGACCCCTACCATGAAAGTGCTGGGAAGCCATTTTGGATTTAAACGCCTGCCCAAAAGCCTGCTTATAAGCAGATATCTTCCCTCTCTGCGAAGAGCGGACAGGAGCCAACAACTTCTTGTCTTCTCTCGTTTTCTTAATCAAGGTCTCCAATGGTTCCCCAAACAGTTTAGAGCCTGTGAAAGGAAGCTTCATCACGGCAGCCTTCTAAGCCTGCAAGGCCTTCCAAGGCTTAAGCCACAATTGTTTCCTAGCAGCCACAGAGGTCCCAGCTGCCGCCGCTGCGGCACTGAGGGAATAAAAGCACAAATATGCCAGGAAGCGCAACTGTTGCTCTAACATTGACAAAGACTCAGAGGGATATTCATCCTGTAAGAGCTGCTCAGAAATACCCTGACAGTCTTTCAGAAGCAATTGAACCAGGTAGCTAGTGTAAGCCGCAGACCGAACAGCAAGGTTAGAGGCAGCAAAAGACCTTTTCAAAGCCACTTCAACCTGCTTGTTCCTAGGATCAGAGATAACCGCATCCTCGGATACCACTAGGCTCTGAGACGCCAAACCTGCCAGCAGGGAACCCACTTTTATTACAGACGGAAATTCCTCAGCACACCCCTGTAAAGGATATCATTTAGACAGAAACCAGGGAAAGGTATGTTTGTCCACATCCTCCCACTCCCCTTCCAGCACATTCCTCACAGACTTTGAAGAGGAAGGCACTGAGGCTCCTGTTTCTGGTAATTTGCGAAAAAGTCTTCCGACGCCGCACCCTCCAAGGGAACAGGGAACCCCAAATTGTCCCGAACATGCTGCTGAACATTGTGAATGTCTGCGCCTTGGACAAAATGACCTTTTTCCTACTCCCCATCCAGATCTACGTCTGCCGAGGCATCCACTTTCTGTCTTTTAGGCCCCTTGGGATCTCTTGCCAGAAAGGCCACAGCCACCGCGGCCTCAATCATCTTCTGCACATCAGTGAAGGACAAGCGGAAGGCTCAGGAACCACCACCTCCTCCTCACATCTCAGCTCACTCATCTCTGAACGTCTACCCTCCATGAAGGATCAGGACAGAAGAGTACCCACACCCATAAATACCCCTGACCAATCAATCACGACCCCACAAGGGCCAATAAGAGACAGCCACCATGACTCACAGCCAATTATCAACATGACCGTAGGCTGGCCCAAAAACCTTCTAATCAGAGGCCTCGCGAAACCAATAAAACCAACACCCTAACCAGGCCCCAGCTGTAAGGGATCCCGTCCGAGCCACAGAAGCCTACCCAATCAGTAACCAAAATACATCCAGGTAAGGCCCCAAGCAACTCCAAGAACCCAGCTCCCACACAGGCTGTGTAACCCCCGGAGTAAGAGCCAGAGAATGCCATCACAAGGCCACAGGGACCTATTTACATCATAGTATTTTACATTACAGAGCGGGGAGAATAGGAAAACTATAGAGTCCCCTGAAACAGTACCCACAACAAGCGGTTCCACACCCGCCCCCGCACGGGAGTCCAAAGCCGGTTAAAAGAGACCACGTCAGTAGAACATCACGCTAATTGGCCGCACAGCCTGACCATAATAAAATAAAACACAGGCACATACCATGCCGAGGGCAATCTCCCCTGTCCGACGGAGCAGGTGCCCTCTGACCAAGACAGAAGGGCAATGCAATCCCGTAAATGAGGTCCGAGCCCCAGTGCAGAGACCTCCGAGGAGGAGCCATCCAGCCATGCCCCGGCACGCCAAGATAGCCAATGCCGCGACAAACCTCCCCTCCTTCTCTGGGTGATCTCGCTAAAGCAGGGAAATAACCCAGACGAGAGGAAGGCACAGCAGGCCTGCCACTACCTCAACAAACTAGGTAGTCCAGTCCCCAATTCCAGTCCCGCTGTAGCAGGGACTCAAAAAATGCACCCAGGCGGGCACGCAGGAATTTCTCCGGCTGCTAATGCAGACCTCAGCACACTTACCGCATGGAGGCATCAGGCGCCCACATTGAAGTCTTCGCCCGGAAAAGTCCCAGCAGAAAAAGAACAGGATGTGGATAGAGGGGGGTCATAGGTTCTATGCCACAGGATGTGGGAGTGGCCTGGAGGGAAGAGATGGGCTAAAGAGTTTGCTTGGTAGTTCCGTGGGGGAGGAGCTATGCTCATGTGGTTTGGACTGTGACGGGGAGGTCTGACGAGGAGGTAATATCATGTTTAATGAAGGCTGCTTCAAGTGCTTCAGGTGGTATCAATCAGTGCCACAAGCCACCAAAATTATGCCACCCACAGCAGCAAAATGTGTTTACCGGCCCTTGAAACTCCCATATGTCTCAGACGTTCACAGGTACTTTGAATACTGCTGATTCATTCATTTTAAATTATGAATGAAGTTGCGTTACAAGTACAACTCACAATGGTCTATAGTATACTAAGGGGCCGATTCACAGAACTAATCTGAGACAAAATCCTAAACTTACTACTTTTGGTATTCACAGAAGGCATTTAGTAGTAGTAAAGTTAGGATTTTGTCTTAAATTTGACTTAAGACAGACTTAAGACAAACTTAAGACAAACTTAAGACACTCTTAGGACAGACTTAAGACAGACTTAAGATAAAATCCTAACTTTACTACTACTAAATGCCCTCTGTGAATACTAAATGTAGTAAGTTTAGGATTAAGTCTCAGATTACTTCTGTGAATCGGGCCCTATGTGCATGGCACTGACGTGAGGAGGAAGCTTGGTCTCATAAAGTGGATGCGCCATTTACTGTCAGCTAGTGTAACATGCACTTGAACGCAGACAGGAACATAAATACATTCGATAATAAATCCAAACAGGCTGCTCTGTGTGTTGTTTTGTGAATATTTTATATTTGTCATCCATATATAGTTTTATAGCATGGTTTTTGCCAAAATCAATTTATTGATATGTGGATCTACTGATTACCACAAACACATCCCTTAAACTACGGCTAGGGATTCGCCATAATTGAATCGCACCTGACCAAATTGCATCACAACCTTGCCAGCAATTCTTTGACCAGGAAACGGGACACGTGCTGTGGTCGATTAATCAATTCTTGGATTGTTCTGACCCTGGGCGTCAACGTAGATGACAGGTAAGCGTATGCTGCTAGTTGCCATAGACTGAAACCACGATCGTAAGAAATGCCCATGAAAAATAATCAATTTCCCCCGATTATCCCCAGGCAGAATCTTGAACCTCCACATGACGGCAACTTTTTGCAAGGTGAACATGCAAAATCATGGGCGGTTCATATTTCTTTAGTGATACTGCTGCAGCAAAAAGCGAAAGGTAGAAACCTATGTAGTTTTCAGTAAATGCAGATATCATTATCTAACTAAGAACAAGGCACCTAGTGCATTGAATATTACGTGCCAAGATTGAATAATGACAGAGACTGGTATGTAATAAAAATTAGAGTCCTGTGAGGGGCTCACATCACGCAACTTTGACTCGATGTATCCCCTCGTCCCCAAAAAAAGAGCAACTTTTATTTCTTTACATGCACTGTATATGTAATACTCACACACATACATGTATCTCCTTTTTTTTAAAAATGAAGTGTCCCCCCAAAAAATGCAAATCGAGTCCTGAGGAAGACCTTCACGATAAAGAGCAGACCCACTGCGAAGGTCAAAACGCATCGGCGTAATATAATTGTGGCTAGAAGGTGCATTAAAGTCAGAAAAAGGGAAAACCTGAGTGAATAGTGTTATCCTCTAGAACAATTGCACAAAAAGACATTGCATTTCGTTCCCCTACAACATTGGGCCACATTACACTCAGAGGATTAAAATGCTCTAGGGACCACAAACAAAAAATTCTACCCCTAATGAACGCATGCTTTATATCTTGAGTGGGACACGTATATTTATATGTTACATTTTTTATGTCTTATATTTATGTGATTAAGTCTAATATGTCTTCATTTTTGTCATGTACTTGAGTAATGAGTAATAAGATGTATGTTTAATTCATAGGCTGTGTTAAATGTACACACACTATGGTGCCGATTCCGATCCTGTAAAACCCGGGTACGAACCGTCGGACGGAGCGTTTTCTCCGTCCGACTCGTACCCGGGAAAAACACCTTACAAACCCGCAAGTACGATTCATACAGAAACACCATTTCCGTACGAATCGTAAAAAACACCGACCGGCAAAAAAACACATACAAATCGGATCCGGGACACCGCGTACGCGTCATTCGCACGGAGTAAGGCAGTGTTTTACGGATCAGCAAGTACGATTCGTACCCACAGCACTTCGCACGACAACATTTTTACGGGACACAACAAGTGCCAGAAAAGCTAAGTACGCCGCGATGCACGACGAATAGGGGGCCCGGTACGCACCGTACCCCCATCCCTACATGTCCGCACCGTACCCCAGCATCCCCCCATGTACGCACCATAACCCCAGCCCCCCCATGTCCGTGCTGTACCCCCACCCCCGTATGTACGGGGCGTGCCCCCACCCACGTATGTACGGGGTGTACCCCCACCCCTGTGTATACGGGGCATACCACCACCCCCCATATGTACGGGGCGTACCACCACCCCCCCCCGCATCTACGGGGTGTACCACCACCCGCCCGTATGTACGGGGCGTACCACCACCCCCGTATGTACGGGGCATACCACCACCACCCCGTATGTACGGTGCGTACCCCCAGCGCGTAGCGCTGGGGGTACGCACCGTGCAAACGGGGGGTATGCCCCGTACATACGGTGGGGTGGTGGTACGCGCCGTACATACGGGGGGTGGTGGTACGCCCCGTACATACGGGGGTGGTGGTACACACCGTACATACGGGGGGTGGTGGTACGCACCGTACATACGGGGGTGGGGGTATGCTCCATACCTACCCTACGGGGGTGAGGGTACGGCGCGGACAGACCTCCTGAGGCGGAAGCCGGGAGCGTGACCTGCCAATATTTTAATCTGTGTTGTGAATTATTTGCTGCTTTTAATCCACCTACCTTTCCCCTTAACTCACTACTTCTGGGCTTTGCCTGCTCCTGAACATCCCGCGCAGTTGTTACTAACGCCGCCGCGGTAAACAGCGAATTGTTTTCTTGCCGCCATTTCCTGTTCGTTCGCGGAGGCCACGCCCCCTACTGAGGTCACGCCCACCGCTAACCAGGATTAAAGCGCGGACTACAAGCGCCGTCATCCTCCTAGACAGACCTCCTGAGGCGGAAGCCGGGAGCGTGACCTGCCAATATTTTAATCTGTGTTGTGAATTATTTGCTGCTTTTAATAAACCTACCCTTCCCCTTTCCTCACTACTTCTGGGCTTTGCCTGCTCCTGAACATCCCGCGCAGTTGTTACTAACGCAGCCGCGGTAAACAGCGAATTGTTTTCTTGCCGCCATTTCCTGTTCGTTCGCGGAGGCCACGCCCCCTTCTGAGGCCACGCCCACCGCTAACCAGGATTAAAGCGCGGACTACAAGCGCCGTCATCCTCCTAGACAGACCTCCTGAGGCGGAAGCCGGGAGCGCGACCTTCGAGGCTACAGCCTATAAAAATGTGTTTCCCCCAGAAGCGCAGCGGACGAGCGCAGCGGGCGCGCCGAATGCGCGCCAAAGGCGCGCCTAAGGCAAGCCTGTCTGCGCCCGTCCGCGCCAAGGTAGTGCCATGGGCCACGGAAGCTGTAGATTCTGACCTCGTACATCAGGATCAGCTCCCTGCCGGGCCACCTTACTCTAGAAAGGAGCTCATCCTAATTGGTAAGCTACATGCTGATAAAGGACTACTCTCTCTAGTACCCACACCACACCCCCGGGCCGACGTACTTAGTGATGACGTTTTTAAGTGCGGGTTATTAAATGTTAGGTCCCTACCTAGTCATTGCACCGAGATCCAGCTTCTGATTGACACGCACGAACTTGATATTCTGTTTATGACAGAAACTTGGACACGTCCAGAGTGCTTGGTCGACCCTGGCTTTGCCTGCCCTCCCGGGTTTAAATTTCTCCACTCCCCTAGGCCTACTGGTAGAGGCGGGGGTGTGGGTGTTATTTTTAGAGCTTCTTGTAGTATTAAGGTCCTCACTCTTGACCCTGCTTTGGGTACCGAGATGCTAGGGCTTCTAATTCAGACTCACTCTGGGACGACCGTCACAGGGATAGTTTGCTACTGCCCACCATGGGCGTTTTGTCTTCGGCAACAACAAGCGCTCATTACCACTCTGACTAACATCGCTCCATCGCACCAGAAATTATTACTAATTGGGGATTTCAATCTTTGGCACAACGGCTCCCTTGACTTAGCTCTTAAGAACCTACTTCTTACCTGTGATAGTTTGGGCCTTTCTCAACTGGCCTCCAAGGCCTCCCATAAAGCTGGCCATTTACTCGATTTGGTCTTTGCGGCACCTGATTTGGTGGTAATGGGGGAAACCCTCCCGATGGACTGGACCGATCACTTTTTGGTTAAATTTTTTCTTTGTAAATTGGCTGGCCTCCATAAGGCCCCTGTACTGACCAAGGAAATTACTTGTAGAGACTGGAGAGCTTTCTCACGCTTGCACTTTTCTGGGGAAGTGTTCCATCTGCAACAGCTCTTCGATGTGAACAAAAGTACAGATGACAACTATAACTCTCTTATCACCAGTATCTCAAAGGTGGTCGACAACCATGCCCCTCTTAAAAGTCGTACTTACAGAGGTAAAGACTCCGCCCTATGGTTTAACGAAGACCTTAAAGTATTAAAGCTTGAATGTAAACAAGCAGAGAGAAGGTGGAGATGTGACTATAAGGAAACGTCCAAAGAAGCGTGGAAGACTAAGGTCCATGCTTATAAAACTCTTATTAAAAAATCTAAATTTGATCACTATGCCTCTCTGATCTGTAATACTACTAATAACTCTAGGAGCATTTTTAATATCCTAAACAGCGTCACCAACCCGGAATCCTGCAAAAATTTGATTGTCCCGTCTCAAGATCTTTGTGACAATTTGGCTACTTTCTTCAAGGAGAGAATTGATCTTATCCTTAAAGACCAGGACTCCTCTCTGGATTTTGATTCTCCCTTAGTCCTGAATCCTGTCGCTTCAATAGATCTCTCTCCTGACTCTGATAGGATTCCCGAAGATTTACTTCTCAGGTTTCCTCCGCTCACATACGATATCTTTACCAAAACTGCAAGAACGATTGTATCCGGGTCTCCTTTGGACCCTGTGCCTCCCAAAATTTGGAAGGAATTTGAAGATGAACTTTTCCCCCATCTCCACCTAATCTGTGAGCAATCTCTGATGACGGGCTTTGTTCCCGTCCACTGGAAACGAGCGCTGGTCTCCCCCCTGCTAAAAAAACCGTCCCTAGATCCGGATTGCTCTAAAAGTTACAGGCCCATCTCACTGCTGCCTTTCCCTGCTAAGATAGTGGAGCGGGTGGTCAGTCACACTCTATCCAAATATCTGGAACACCATTCATTGCTTGACGGGGACCAATTTGGCTTCCGGCCGGCCCACGGTACCGAAACAGCCCTCATCACCGCTCTGGACGAACTGCAGAGGCGGGCAGACAGGAATCAGGCATCGTTTTTGATATTGCTTGATATGTCTGCCGCCTTTGACACGGTAAATCATAAGATCTTATTGATGCGGCTGTCGGAGGCTGGAGTGAGGGACTCGGCGCTGCAATGGTTTCATTCTTTTTTGCAGGTCAGGCAGCAGGCAGTATCCCTGCCACCTTTTCAATCTGCCTTTTCTCCGGTTCTGTACAGAGTCCCTCAGGGCTCTGCTATCAGCCCCATACTTTTTAACGTCTATCTTAGGCCGTTAATTCTTCTTATCAAAAGTTTCGGCATTAAAACCGTCAATTACGCCGACGACACGCAGATGATCCTCTCCTTGGAAGGAGAGGATTCTATCTCGGTGGATGTTCTACATAACTGTTTACGGGATACATCCAAATGGCTAAAGGATAATTCACTCCAGTTTAATGCAGGGAAAACTGAGGTGCTCTTTAGCGGTGGCTCAAGGATCCCTCGTTCATTCCCCAATAATTTTTGGCCCCCGGAATCAGGGTCCAATGTACAGCCTGCAGACTCGGTCCGCAATCTAGGGGTTCTGCTTAACCACAGGCTTAGCATGGAGACCCATGTCCAAAAAACTTCGGCCTGCTGCTTTGCCATTCTCCGCTCTCTTAGAAAGGTCCTGCCCCTCCTACCTTCTCAGGCCCGCGCCCAAGTGGTTAGATGTACCATCCTGAGCAGGTTGTACTATTGCAACGCCCTCCTGCTCGGGTCCCCTGAGTTTCTGCTGGACAAGCTCCAAAGGGTCCAATCTGTTGCTGCTAAATTGGCCTTGGGGCTGTCGAGAAGATCTCACGGACCTTCTGCCTTGGCCAAATTGCACTGGCTTCCTCTGAGACAGAGGATCCAGTTTAAGGCCCTTTGTATTGTCTTTAGGGCCCTCCATGGTACCGGGCCGACCTCTCTTAAAGCTAAGTTTGGGTGGTATGTTCCTACCAGACATCTTCGCTCCTCTGATGCTAAGTTGGTAGTCATCCCCAGGTTTAGGAAGGTTAGAGCTGGTGGTAGATCCTTCGAGGTGGCTGCCGCCAAACTTTGGAACACCCTCCCTATCGAGATTAGGCACACTAATGAACTTTTGCCGTTCAGAAAAAAGGTAAAAACTTGGCTTTTCCCTGGTTAACCTATTGCTCGCTGGTCCTCTCTCGCTCTTCCTCTGTCCCTGTCAGCGCCAGGATGCCTGCAATGGTGACAGTCTGCGCTTTATAAGTACTTAAATAATAATAATAATAATGGGGGGCTGGGGGTACGGCGCGTACTTGGGGGGTGGGCTGCGGGGGTGTTCGGCGCGTATGCGGGCACATGTTTGGACGTTTCCATGCTTGCCATGCGAGTTCGCTCTGTACGGTGTATTTTACATACGGTTGTGCATTCGGACGGACGGGACGATTCGTACGTAAAACTGTCCGGGGACGTGTCGGACACTTTTTCCGACCCGAGGACGTGTCGGGGAATTTTCCCAATGCGATTCGTATGGATTTTTTAACATACGGATCGTACTTGCCAGTTTGTACGGGACTTGTACGATTCGTACGTAAAAAAATCCGGATACGATTCATACGGGGAATATTTTTAACGGATCGGAATCGGCACTTATATGTGTTTAAAAAAAGCTTTTGAAAAAATCAGATTGGATTAAAAAATACATCAACTAATAATTGCCTTATAGACTGTTTTTTTGTCCATGTTCATACAGATGTGGGATACACATATACAAAAAAAAAGTCAAAAAGAAGGGCAACGAGGAAGAAAAGGGAATGCACTAAGTTAAAGAACAGGGACTTAAATTGCACCCCAGGACGTTCAAGGCTTACACATCCCTGGAAGTATTTACTAACACATTTATGGTATGGGGATACTTTAGTTGTTTCCTCAGTTTCTGATCTCTCCCCTATTTCCTCAACAGGATCATCCTATATGTTAGACAGCAGGAAAGAATCTAAGCATTGAAGGATACTGACATCCAGTGGAAAATTCTGTGACATCCGGTTAACCAGTGATGCACCCTCAGCGCCTCAGCTAGGAGGTTGGCTCTCATCCCTCATCAGGTCTATAGGCAAAACGTTTGTAGAGAGTTTCTAAGTCCCAGGTTTTCCAAGACGTTAGGATAAGTACAATATTGCACAACCAAGGGTCCAAAGACCATATGGTCAGCACTTGAGGGTAGGACTCTTTCCAACAGAAGCCACCAGCAGGATCCACGGCAGGTGCATTAGAAAATGGTCATCTCTACTCTTTCAGGAAAGTTTGTTGCTTGCATCTTTTCTGACCCTGTATCTTAACAGGAGGTCAGCCAACTATCCATTGGAGTCCACTTCTTCTTTGTCCAGGGAGCAGGTCCAGCCCCTAGGATTCTCCTTGTAGGTTTAAACAGCTGGGACAGTTCTTCATCTGTCTTTCACTCTTCCAGTCCTGCTCAAAGAGGGTGCCCAGGTGTGTCACATGTATGCCTGCCACTAGCTTGTGAGTGATGCATGACTCCAGACTCCTAGTTGATGTATTAATTTATTGCATTTATAAAGTGCAGCTGCCACCTTACAGGTTTCCTAGTGCTGAGGTTTTCATTTGGACATAGCAGCTGCTAAGGTAAGCATACAGAAACCACACAGTCACTTTGGCAATAACCAGATCTTCAAGGCCTTCCTAAAGTGAAGTAGATCAGTTTACAATCTGAGTGTGACTGGTAGCTTATTCCAGAGCTGGGCTACCTTAACTGTGAAGGCTCATCCACCTCGTCTAGTCCTATGGAATCTGGTAATTGCATCAATCTGGCAGCTGATGCTTGGACCCTATAAAGTCTGTTGATTAGTTAGTTTGGTGCTCCGAGTAACAGAGCATTGCAGTAATTGTGCCTGCTTAGAATTATGCTGCGCACATTTTGAGATTTTGCTAGGGCTGCCAGCGGTGGTAAAACTTTCCTGAATCCATGAGGAAGCACAAAGCAGGTACCTGCTGCTTTATTAATGTATTATTCCAGGGATATTTACGTAGCGAAGACCACCCCAAGATTGCAGACTGTGTCAGAGAGCTGCAGCTCTTCATCAATCAGCTGAGGCCAGAGATTATTGGGATATTTTGTGATGATTTTACTCTCTGAAAAACAGTGAAACTCAGTTTTATACCCATTAAATTTGACGGTATTTGTGTTCAACCAGTTAACAATGTCTCTCACACTATTCTGGAAGTGCTCAGCGACATCTTGCTGGTTCTGATTAATAGACATAATCCGTTGAGTGTTATCAGCGTAGTTAACCAGCCTAATACAATGGGCTTTGATAATAGTAATGAGTAGCCTCACATACATATTAAAAGGGATTTGGCTGAGTGCTGAACCCAGGGACACTCCATGTTGGATAGTTTTAAAATCAGAACGGTATGGGGCAAGGCAACAGCCTGGCACATATCTGAAAGGTAGGAGCTTATCCACTTCAATATAGTATTGACTCCAATCAAACTTAATCTTGCCAGGAGAATTTTATGGAGAACCGTATTAAAGGCAGCCAATAGGCCAAGCAGTATAAGAACTGTAGACTGGCCACTGTCCAACATTGAACCATAAGTTTATCCACAGCAAGGAGTAGGACAAACTCAGCACTATGCCCTGGCCTGAAACCAAACTGTTCCTCCTTGAAGAAAGAGTTGTCTTCCAGATACTGAGACAGCTTCCTACTAGCAAAGCACGCAACTATTTTTACTGGGAAAGGAAGGAGTGATATAGGTCTGTATTTACTGAGAGAAATCTGATTGGTCTTAGATGTTTTCAGAACGGGGGTGACTATGGCCCGCTCCCACTTCCGTGGAACAGTGCCCGACTCCAGAGATTGATTGCATACTTGCAATGTAGGAGAGATCAAATCATCTGTCAACTCTTTCCAAACCCTGTGTGGTAGGGGGTTAAGGGGTGATCCTGATGAGGTGGACATTGCAATGGCCTAGAAATCGTCCTCAGATGTCGGTTCGAAAATTTCAAACCTGTGTGAGAATTTGTTCATAGGGCTAGACTTATCTTATACTTTGGTGTTGTTTAGCCTTGGAACTTTGATATTAGAAGGAATAGATGTGACTCCTACTATACTTTCATCTAGATGTTTTACATCCTGTCCAGAAATTATTGGTTTGGGGGAGCCTTCAATGCTCTCCAGAATTTTGCTGATCCTTTTCTCACAGTAGTCGGCACGATTGTCACAGAGATCTTTTGAAGGTGTTCTTTCCCGTTTTAGACACTCGGGTTGGATAAATCAGATAGGATGTCAAAAACCTTCTTAGCGCTGTTAGGAGCAGCAAGATTAGCATTGGCATAGTAGTCAGCCTTTGCTTTGCAGACCTCTCTCTCATATTCATTCAAAGAGATCTTTAGCCATTTTTTGTCTTCTTCTGAACATGACCTATGCCACTTTCTTTCAAGATTTTTACAAGCTTGTTTTAAAACCTTTCGTGGTGTACTATACCATAGAGCAGAGGGTCAGAGATGACATTTTAACTTAGTGAGGGGTATTTCTATGTGAAGTGTAGCTAAGATGCCCTCCTCAAGTGCCAAGCAATTGTCATCTACTGATCTCTTGGGGTCAAATGTATTGGAAAGGTTGAAAATGTGTTCATGAGTTTGCCTGGTAAGTTTATGCCAGGCCCATCCTTTTCTCACTGTAGCTGTGACCGTCTTCGGGGTGTAAGGGTCCTTTATGATCAGGAGGAAAGATATTAGCGCATGGTCGGTCCAACACAAGGGTATGATATCTTTCACTGAGATTAGCCCATAAGGTGAGAAATAAGGTCCAGGGTGTGACCGCCCCCATGGGTAGGGCCTTGCAATAACTTCTGCAGTCCCAGGATATAACAGGAACCCATCAATTCCTTACATCGTAATGACAGATCGATAGAATGATAGATACTTGATGATAGGTAACCAACAGGAAACCAATTGGTAACAAATAGGAAAAAGATCCCAGAGGCGACCCTATCTACATTTGCAGCAGTTCCTGTTTGCCTGGCAGTAAACAACCCCACAATGCACTTCTCTACCCACAACCAACATGGCATAAACTTCCGGCCCTTGTGCAGAGTTCCTGTGCCCACCCTAGAGGTATGTCCAGGAAAATGAATATCCCCTTCTCCGTGGTCACTCATAATGTATTCCAGGGGCAGCTCATCTTCCTCTGGGATTTGTTCCTGGCTGGCTAACAGGACAACAGAGGGGGCAGGCCCAGGTGTTAGCTACATCTGCCTATGGCAGACTAGGACTCTTTGAAGATAATTTGATTTCTGGGCACTGGCCAGATGGTCATACTGTCAGAGGAACAGAACATCTCCAACACCTAAGGCCTTTGTTTTAGTTGTGGGAGCAAGTTCACACCTCATCAAGGCGCTATTCAGCTCTTTGGTAGCTGTTGAATTCTCATGCAAATAGACTTGAGTCTTTGAGCAGCTAAAAGATGACATTTTAAAAGTTACTTTTGTAAAATATTTCATACAATCCAACTTTACCAATAAATTGACTGTGTACTAAATATGTTAAAAGCCCAAAAATATTGCGAAATTCTCAAAATTATGTGAATTATGCCAGCGTAATTTCAGTTTTGCATAGGTCCACTTTTACACTGCAGTCCAGCCTGACCACCATGGTGCTCTCTAGAGGCATACACCTTTGTGATAAAGGTGGGTAGCATACATACACACTGTGGTGCGCAGTAAAAATATCGATTTTTGTATATCAACCTACACTAATATTGTGTTTTGAATATCATAGCGACAGAATATCGATGTCAAGAATATCGGTTACCAGTATATCGACCTTAAGGTAAGTAATATAGTTTTTTTAAATATCGAAGTAAGTAATATAGAAGTAAGTAATATCGGTAGCAAAAATATTGTTGTTAATAATATCGATATTTATATTAGTGTTATGTATTTTAGTATGTATTGTTTTTTTTTATTTTTTATCAGGAAAATAACAGTGAAACTAAATATATATACATGATTCATAATAACAATAAATTAAGATACATTCGTTTTCTTAAAGCTTCACAAATAGGGATTTCCTTTATCCATTACTACTCTATCAGGGGACCCCATATATGTAATCCCCTTTTTCTAGCTCTGCTTCCCTTACACTTATATAATGCAATTTCTAAGTTAAATATGTGAAACAGTCTAGCATACCATGCTTGATAGGTCGGGGGATCTTCGTCCTTCCATTTTGAAGCAATCATTAAGCGTAGAGTTGCTATTGCGGCGAAGCAGAAATAAATTTGAGGTGATTCTAGTTGTAAAGTCTTGTCGTAGCCAAGTAGGATTAAAGTTGGAGTTAATGGGACCACCCGCCCCAAAACATTATGCAAAAATGTTTCGATCCCCTGTTTAACCATACCCAATTTGAAACACTGAGCGAACATATGGGCCATATCAGCCGGGACTTGCCCACATCTTGGACATTTATCAGTCTCCCTTTTCCCCCATGCCCAGAGTTTAGCAGGTGTAAAATATAATCTAAAGACTGTTTTGAAATGCTGAGCCTTGAGGTTAGCAGATAAGAGAACCTTCTTAGACAATTCCAGGGATCTACATAGATCCACATCTTGATTTCCCAATTTGTCCGCCCACTTGCTTTCCATTTTAACTATATCATCATGACTAGCTTCCATCATCATTATATATAACTCTTTTAGTTGGGGCTTTTTAGAGACTAGTGTATCTAAGATTGGGAAGCGAGTTTGGTTAGTAAAATGATTGATGGCGGATTTAATTGCCTCCCTAACCTGTATATATTTAAATGGGATTTGAGGGTCAATCCCAAATCGTTCTTGGATCTCGACGAATGACATCATTCCATTTGAATTGACAATGTCTCCGACATAGTTGATTCCCGCCTGCTCCCACTTACTACCAGTTTTATCGTTCAGCGAGGCTGAAAAGAATGATGAGCGCCATAATAATAGATAGCGATGAATTTTCGGGATTTTTAACAGTTTACTAGTCTTCTGCCACACATTCCAGGCTGCCCTGAGGGGTTTGAAGCGAGTTTTCTTATAATAGCTCCCCTCTAGTTGTCTAAATAATAGCCCTGGTGCTAAATCCCCCAGAGCCAGTTCAAAAATGGAAGGTGGTATCTCGATTTCCTGAGGTACTGATATTTGCCTCGGTCTAAATAGGATGATCATCTGCTGTAGCATGATAGCCCAGTAATAATATAGGACATTTGGGACCGCCAGCCCCCCTCGATTTTGTGGTAGGGTCATTAATTTTAGCGATCTCCTGGCTTTCTTGTATCCCCAAATAAACTGGGAGAAAATCCTCTCTATTTTTTTTACATATAGATTCGGCGGTTCAATAGGTATACAACGTAACAAATATAGTATTTTTGGGGAACATTGTCATTTTTATAACATTCGCCCTTCCAATAATGGATAAATGCAAGTTATCCATTCTTTTTAAATCAGCCTCTATTTTCTTAATGAGAGGATCTGCATTAATATCCCAGATTGTTCCAACATCTGTTGCAATAGAGATACCTAGATAGATAGCCGCCTCCGTCCTCCTAGGGTCCTGCCAAGTAATCGCCTTGGAGCACACAATTTTAGTTTTGTCAGTATTCAGCCCATACCCTGATTGCTTCCCAAATTCACAGGCAAGAGTTTCAATCCTTGCTATTGCCGCCTGGGGATCCGAGGTGATTACCGCAATGTCATCAGCATATGCTAGGACATTAGTGTTAAACCCTCTGACCACTACCGGTTTAATTAACAGGTCATTTAATATTGTTCTGATAAATTGATCTATATATAATGCAAAGAGGATTGGAGAACATGGGCAGCCCTGCCTTGTACCTCTAGTAATCATAACCTTCTTCGACTCCTGCCCCATCAATAATATTTTCGCATTGGATTGAACATACATGGCTCTTAGGGCAGTTAAGATGCATGGTCCAAAGCCGTTTAACCTTAGATTTTGCCAAAGATATGCCCACTCTACTTGATCGAACGCTTTTTTAGCATCCAATAAGATTAAGGACATCTGTTGCCCTGAAATCTCTGCAATGTTAAATAGAGAGATTACCCTTTGGATGTGGTCCGTTGTGCCTCTCCCCGGGATGAAACCGTGTTGCCACGGGCTTACCAGAGAGTCAATTATCTTGGATAACCTACGCGCTAAGATTTTAGAGTAGAGCTTTTCATCCGAGTTTATCAGAGTAATCGGTCTATAGGAGGCTGGGTCTTCTATTGCCTTCCCCTTCTTTAAGAAGATAACTATATTAGTCTGTTGCCATGATTTAGGTGGAACTCCTTTTTGCTGTATTGCTAAAAACAAGTCAAGAAGAAGAGGGACGAGTTCTCTGTGCAAGATTTTATAGATCTCGAGTGGTAGCCCATCCGGGCCTGCCGCCTTCCCTGAAGCCATCGACCCTAGTGCATCATTAACCTCCTCCAACGTAATATCCGCTTCTAAGTCTTGAATCCACGGCAATAGATCTGAACCTGTGTCTACACTCCCTACTACTGAATCAGTTAGCCTAGAGTTATAAAGATCTTGATAAAAATCTTGAAATATTACAACTATCTCTTGGGGTTCAGTGGCAATTGTGCCGTCTTTTCTTTTCATCCTCGTAATGTGGCTTGCAGCAACCCTTTGTCTGATCCGAAGGGCAAGGTGTTTCCCTGTCCTTTCTCCATATTCATAGTGATCTTGGCGACCTGTTTGAAACCTTTTGGCTATGATTTTATTATAGAAACCATTTATTTTAGCCTTGGTGCAAATTACTTTTAATTCGACATCCGATTGCAGCTGAATCTGTTTGTGAACAATAGTTGCCATATGTTCTGTTTCATACCTTCTCAGTTCTTTCATGAGTGTACTTATTTCCTCTCGCTTTTTCTTCCTGTGATATCCCACAAAACTGATTGTCTCCCCCCTAAATCCTGCTTTAAAAGTGTCCCATACATTTTCCCTTGATGTGCTGTATCTATTGACGTCGAAAAACTGTGTAGTCCAGCTTTTGATATGGTCGGTGAAAGCTTTAGTGACCAGTAGTTTTTTATCGAAGGTCCATTTTACAGGAGTTTTGATATACTCCGGAATTTCTATATCCAGTACCAGAGGATTATGATCCGAGAGGACTTTAGGTAGTTTCTTAATCTGTGCTTTCCCTAATAAGGGGGTGGACACAAAAAAGTAGTCTAGCCTTACATATTTTCTGTGTGGGCATGAATAATAAGTATACCCTGGGTCTCCTACTTTTTTAATTGGCCATATGTCTGCCAGTCCATGGCTATCTATTAATGTTTGTAGGGCATGAAAAACTTGAGGTTTCCTACCTTGATATCCACCCCTGCCCACCCCATTAACATCAATGTGGACATTAAAATCTCCGCAGATAATCAGTGGGGATGGCCAGGAAGCAAGCTCAATTTCTAAATCTACCAAGACATCTTTATCATCTAAATTAGAACCATAGATAATACAAAGTGTGCCGAGGCTGGGGATTAGGGCGATAGCACACCTACCCCATTTATCTGATAATGTCCGTTTTATAGGAAGAACCCGGTTAGATACATGAATAGCAACCCCTCTAGTGTTTAAGGTCTGCAATGAGCAGATAGCTAGAGTATAGCCTGGGATATTAATAAGACCTCTCTTCTGCCAAGGCATGTGAGTCTCGTGCTGGCATATAATATCCAGACCCAGAGTGCGGAGTATTTCTGCAGTCCTACCTCTCTTTGCTTGGTCATTTAATCCCCCAATGTTTATAGTACAGAGAGTTAGCTTACCCATCCCTGCATTTTTCCCTTATTATCTACTTTCCCTCTTAGACCATACATTCGATTTACCTGAGACCCAAGCTTATTTTTAAAACAATGTTTTGTTTTCCTGAATTTTTAGTTTTTTATTTCACCTTCCCTCCCTCCCCCTCACCCCCCCTTCCCCTTCCCCCAAAAACCACCCACCCCGCCTCCCACTCTCCCCCCACCCTGTACCGTGAAAAAACGATGAATGTCGTTAATCACCGTCTCCAAACCTCCCCCCACCACTTCCTCGTTTAATTTAACCGCTTTCTATTTGTTGAGACCCCACCATATTTAACACCATATTTATAACCAAACCAAAAGAAAACAAAGACGGCCTTAAACAATCTTGTGGCTAGAGGGAGGTAGCTAGCACAATTCTGGTTAAATTCAAGATATTATTCTCTAGCTTCAGGCATATCTCCGACACCCATCTATCAGCCAGCAAACATCAGAGTTCATGTTCCTCCACTATCCAAGAATTCTTTCTGACGTAAAGACCCTAACATGATCCTACCAAATGACCTTGAGACGGGCCGGATTTAATAAGAAGCCTTGGGCCCCCTTTTCCTGGAACTGGTTAATCATTTGTCGTAGACGCCATCTTCGCTCCACTGTAGTGTGACAGAATTCTGGCCTGGTAAAGAAAGAATACCCATCAGTTGTATATTGTGCATCTGGTCTAGCCTTCTCGAACACCTTTTGCCTCAAGAGGAAGTTTCCAAAATAGACAAGTATTGCCCGAGGCTTAGCATCGGGGCGAGTTGGCTGGCGCAGATTAAATGGAACTCGGTGCGCCCTCTGGATTTCCTGGGACCAGCTCCAACCCTCTAGATCTGGGAAGGCTTCCTTCAACAACTGTACCATAAATTCTCTTACGTCTGATCCTTCCTTTCCTTCCGGAATCCCAAGGAATCACAGGTTGTTCCTTCTTTGGCGGTTCTCACTCTCTTCGAGCTTCCATTGAATGTGTACCAGCTGTGCCTCATGCGCTTCCATTTGCCCCTTTGAGCCTGCGAGATCCGCCTCTAATGTAGCAGTTCTAGATTCGACTTCTGTCATCCGATCGCAGATGTTATTACATGTTTTCCCGATTCTTCTAACAGCTCCCTGAAGTTTCCTTGCTACATTTTGTGCTCGTTTGCTCTCCATTCTAGCTTCCTCCCGATGTGCTACAACGCACTGTAGGATTGACTCCAATGTGGGGGGTGGAGGGGAGGTTACTGTCTCCTTAGTTGGTTGGTTGTTTGGTTGTTTACCATTGCCTACCAACTGATCCCCAAGGGAATAGTCCCATCGCAGTTCGTCTGTCCTGGAGCTCTCTACCCTAGGGGTTCTAGTGATTGTTTTACGAGTAGCGGAGGTATTCTGCTTACTTCTAATTCCATTACTAGAGCCGCTATCCTCCTCACTTGAATCAATGTTAGATCCAGTGTCTGACCCCAATCCTGAACAAGTAGCATCTGAGAGGGAGTAGAAGTCATTTGCTTCTGAGTCGACGTCTTTCTCCCCTGGGGGCCTATGTGCCCTTACAGACCCTTTTGGCTCCTTCACCAACTCTTTTCTCCTTAGGTTTGGCTTTATATGGTGTCCAGCCCCCCCCTGGATGCTCATCCGGGGTTTCCTTGGCCTCATCAGCCACCCCTTTCAGGGGGCCCCCTTGTTGACAAAACCTCCTGAGCCCGCCTGGGTGAGTCTATTTGCGTCCTCTTGTTGGGATAAACTGCCAACAGGGCCCCCCCCCAATAGGCTTAGGAGCAGTAGCTTTATCCATATCCATATCTCGGAGAGCCAGCTCATCATTACGCTCCTCTGCGAGGTTTGGGGATAAGTCTGGGAGATCTGGGGAGAAAACATACCGGGTCTCATGAATCTCCCCCTGTGATATCCCTCGAGTCGTCTCCGCCTCACACTCCACTGTGGCCTCTCCATCCTCGAAGCGTGCCACTTCCTCTGACCCCACCGGTGGTTTACCGATGACTTTTCTGCTTTGAGTGCTGGCTCCTGGCTGCTCCTCTGTCCGTGTTGCACCTTGGGCTCCAGGGCCGCGAAGCAAGTCGATTACAGAAACTGCAGCCCGCGGTGGCAGGGGCTGCGAGCTGATGTCCCTCCCCTTCCCGTCTGTGGGATTCTCGGTGCGAGGCTTCTGCCTTCGTCCTAGGGTCGTCTCCGGTCCAGTCGCCTTTTAGTATGTATTTTAAATGTATGTTTAACATTTTTGTAACGTATTTTTATTATTTTTAAATATATGTAATAAATGTTTAGTAATTAGTAATTTTTTAAAGTAAATTTTGCGTTGTAGTATCAGAGCGGGTTGTGGGTTTAAAGGGGAATAGGGTGGGAAGAAATTTAATTAAAATTAATTCATATATTTTTTTTATTGCTAGTGATTATTAATTTATCGTTAATTAATTATAAGTAATTTTTTATTATTTTTATTTATTGATATTGTTAATTAATGTATTGTTTATTAATTATTAATTGGTAATACATTTTTATTAATTGATTAATTGCTATTTAAAATAATTATGTTAATTTTTACGGGTAGCGGGTTGTGGGTTTATAGGGGAATAGGGTGGGAAGTAATGTAATTATTATTAATTAATTAATATGTTTTTAATTATTGTTATCGATTATGAATGTATTGGTAATTAATTATTAATTGGTAATTTAAATTTATTAATTGATTAATTTGTAATTATATCAATTATAATTAATGTATTTTTTTGTTTTGTTTATTGTCTATTTTGTTTATTTATTATTTTATTGGTAATTAATTGTTATTAATTAATTAATTGATAATTAAATTAATTGTGTTATTTTTTATGTTCAGTAGGTTGTGTGTTAGGGTGGGAAGTTATTTAATATTATTCAAGTATATATTAATTACATTTTATTGGTATTTATTATTAATTTGTTTGTTAATTAATTATTAATGTTATTTATTTTACAAAATGTATTTAATTAATAAGTATGTTAATTTAACCCCTATGCTATCCAACGCTTTCCCTACTGTTGCACTGTCTGGAGTGGGAATAGTAAGTTTAACCCTTACGCTATCCAACACTTTCCCTACTGTTGCCTTCCCTGGAGTGGGAATGTAGTGAACACAGGGTTCTGCTTGCACACATTGCTATGTTAGCATAAGCGTTTTAGAAGTTTAAACGCCATCTTGCCACTTTGCCGCTTTTGCACACAACACTACAGGTAACTGTTATTGTAAGTAAAAGTTCTTGCTTTCTTTTCTTCACGGTCAGTTTTTTACATCCCTAGACTTACACCGCGATCTCAGTCTGTACACTGTGTGAAGAAGTCTTCAAGGTCAAATAACAATGTATGCTGTTGATTCAGGTTGATCAGCCCACGCTCTAGACACAACATGCACACAGCTGCAAATATCTGAAACTCAGGTGCCTTTAATATTGCATTGCATGCATGATGCTGGCACTTGGAGAAAACCTTTCCATCTACAGAGAGCGTTGCTGTTCCTGTGATGTGATTCACCTAAGCTGATCTTGGAGGTAAGGGGTTCCCCGTTCAAAACCTAGAGACCTTCTATTATTATAAAACTGGCTCCTAGCCTCGGGAGGGTGGTACACAAGGCGCTATAAGACTTGTTCCCACTATCATTATAACATGATTTCTCCCTTTGTGTTTTATGGAATTGTAACAATGCTGATTGTTTTATTTCTAATCATTTGCCTGCTTATGTTAGCCAAAATACTGCATCTTAGAGCATGTAGTTAAAAATAAAACATTTTAAACTTTTCCGTGTCTCTGATTACTCATGTTGTGGACTTGTATGAGTATAAAAACGAAAGAGTGTTCTTGATTCCCACCATTCCTGAGAGTACCCTAATTTGCTTGTTCTGGGTTGTCCAATCATTGGTAGCTTCGCTGTAGTACGGAGAACGAATGAGACACTGATGCTAGTCGGATAGGGGTTCTGGGTACTGAGGCGAGTTTTTTGGTACACCACAATTCACTGAAGTCCTGGTTTCCGGTGCATAGTTCTGTGCATGAGCAGAATCCCTGCAACATGGCGCACCTAAGGTTTGGTCTTGTATTCGAGACGCTTTAGTAGTAGTGCTTATATTTGTCCACAACACCCTCACTCCTGTTTCCGGTTGACAGAATGACGGATATACCTACCTATATGGATAGATTATAGGTTCATTCAAGCTAGACACTTAAAAAGGTTTGCGTTTTGAATTACTGCCCTTTTTTGTGCTACATTTTCATATAGATTGTTTTTCTTCTCTGTGTCCTTATGGGTGATAGTAATATTGCTCCACATAGTCGCACAGCAGTCCGCCATCATCGGACGCAGTTTGGGGTGCCCGTGACAGAATGTCAGTAATCTTTGTCGTGAGTGCCGATGCAGCATTCCCCTATGAGCTTTTCTACTGAGATACCTGAGAATTTCACACCATATAGGACACAGGAGATTCCGATTTCAGCATGGCAGCACCGTATTTGGTTTAATGGTGCCTTCCCCCACACCGTAACTTTGGTTTGGTTAGGCCCCTTGTCTATCCCTGGGGCCACTTGGCCAGTCTTGGCCGGGTTCACACCACATCCACGTTATTTGCAAGCCCCAGTGGACGATGTACATCAGCTACATACCACCTTGATAGCGGTACATAGGGCTTTAGTGCAATACGTCTCAAGCAACCTCCAGGTGGAAACACCTGGGGTTGCGACACAACCAGTTGGACTGGCCGGGATTTCTATTAGTCCCGTCATGGTTAACTCGGTAATGGGCAAGCGCCCCCCAGAATAAGGACGATATGCCTTATTGGCTTGCTGAGAAATTTGACCAGCTGGAAGCAGTATTTCCTAATATGACTCCTGTGGAAAAACACAAGATTCTCACAATTAGTTTGCAGAAAGGCTTAGTACCTGAGGTGACGGATTGTGAAAATTGGGGTAAAGTATTTGCAGCAGTCTACGCGAAGTGCTTCGGCACACCATCTATGACTGTACTGCCCTCCGTGATTAAGCGTGTTCAGGATGAGCTTGGTCCAGAGGTGGCAGTCGAGTTGGGAATGAGGCTTGTAGGCGTGTTTGACATAGTTGCAGATCTCATCCTTGCTAACGTCAAGGGAGATGCAGTTAACTTTCAAGTGTCGAATGAGTTACGCCTCGTCGCCGACGCTGATAAACCCCGGCAGTTACCGAAGATTATTGCGGAGGCTTATAAAACCATTGGCCGCAATAGTTTGGGTGTTAAGCCTTTTGCTAAAATAGCAGCACAACCACAAACTCAGAAGGTTAAGTCTGCTAAAGTCGACCATCCTGTTTTTCCTAAACAAAATTGGAAAAATAAAAAGCAGGGGAAGCAGCAACAGAAATAAGGGTCACGTCCTGCATCACCAATACCAGTGGTGACTGAACACACATACGAGTTGCGCAATCGCACGAGAATTAGGTCTCCTGATGGATTTCAGGTTCCTGATCAACGATCTCCATGTTCTTCACAGGAAGCATCGGTCTCACAAGCCAGTGTAGGAGAACACGGAGAGGTCGGGGTGCCCCACAAAAACATGAACAGCCCTGCCTAGTGGATGGTAAAGGCAAGCAGGACGACTTTCCATGTCAACGCCCGCAGTTTCAGAAAAAGAAAATTGCTGCATTAACCGCAAGGTATGCCACAGATAGTGAGAACACAGCTTCGGAACCTGACATGGACGCTAATGCAGCTAGACAGCGCGGTGGAGGTTACAATAGTGCAGCAAGCACTGCGTCCATCTCTGACTGGCCCCCACCTTTTGATTTAGCCGCTCCGAGAGGGGAGGAGATAATCCTCCTCTCTTTCGCACACACTGTGCCTAAGGAACAGGCGCAGAACTTTGCTGAAGAGTGGGCTCAGGTGCTTGCACCGGTGTTGTACCGTACTCAGGTCGGATGGGATAAACTGTCGCCCTGCAATGAGATTCCATTGTGGTCAATGCCACAGCCACAACCCCAATATCCCATGGCCGAGAAGCGAAAGCTCCCGTTGCAGACATCCTTGAACGATTGGAATATCAAGGTATAATTGAAACATGTGTGTCACCCATGAATAATCCTCTTTTCACTGTAACCAAACCTGATGGGTCGTACCTCCTAGTTTTGGATTATCGGCATTTGAACTCTCATTGTCGGACGTGCGCGGTACAGAATACCCACAGTTCGGCCCTAGTTGATAGTCTTGTGAGAAAAAGGTTTAAGACCACACTTTACATTTCAATGGCTTTTATAGTCATAACCTATCCTCTATTAGTAGTCAATGGACGTTCTTTACTTCACTTTACTTTTACTTTACTACAAAAACAGTTTAAAAGCTTAGCCATGGCATATAAAAACAGCCCAGGCGTCTTTGCCGCACGTGCTGTCTCTCTGTTAGACAGCATTGACTCTGATGCGTACTCGTATGTTGATGATATTTATCTCACAGACAACGAATTGTGCCGCATCTGTGTTGTGTTGACCGCATCATTGTCATGTTTGAGGACTTCGGTTACAAATTTACCTTTGCGAAATCACACATTGCAGTGTACACAGTGTTGTTTTTGGGCTATGAGCTCAACAACGAAGGACAAGGTTTAGCACCTCACTTCCTGGAGAAATGCGCTTGTTTGCGCGCTCCAACAACTCTGAAAAAACTACAATCTTTGCTGTTTTTTTTTAACTTCGGGCGTACTTACATTCCTGATTATGCTCAGCGTATCAAGCCACTATATGCCTTGATACAACCTACTTTTACCAAATCTTGCTGGCTTCCAGAACATACTGCTATACTGCAATCCTTGCAGTCTGATCTTCTTGAATAAAACTACTTACTGACACGTGACAACCACACAAACCTGTTAATAAGAATTGTGCCAGGTGCAGTGGGTTTCACGTATTTGACGTTTAATGAGGGAGACACAGTCCTTATTGCTTACAAGTCATACTTGTACACTTTGGCTGAAATGTGCATTTCTTTTGTCGAAAAAGCATTAACTGCTGTGCAGATGCTGATTCTAAAAAAGAGAGCGCTGTTGCAGGGGAAACGCATGTTGGTTGTCACACTGTATCTTGCCCTTGAGGCAGTGACAAGAGCCAGTGTACCACATTCTAAAGCTTTGCATCCACGTTGGATACAATGGGCCACTTACTTGACGTCTCCAGATGTCACGTTTATCTTTGATTCCTCATTTGCGAACTCGAGGAGTACTTGCAGTATGAATTTGTTCATCCTGCTCCTCAATCCATGTGCCCTCTTGAGGATTACCATTGTACCATGTACACTGACAGTTTGGCGCAACCGGCGACTGGATCTAAACATTCTTATTCAGCGGTCTGCGCAATAGTGGCTGGTACCATGGTGAATGGCGAATTCAAGTCAGATGTCGTGCACATGCAGAGATTAGGGAAATGTACCGCCCAGTTGGCAGAGCTACGTGCTCTGGTGCTTGCACTGGAGTTTGCTGATCCCTGTGTGACTACTCTTATTGTAAGTGACTCTTACTACTGTGTTCAGTCTTTCAACGACAATTTATTCTTTTGGACTCAAAATGGATATCGTGATTCCAAAGGTAACACAATCAAACATAAAATGCTTTGGGTTCGAGTTGCAGAACATAAGGAATGTCTGCCTCTCGAGAATGTAATTCATACTCTTGGTCACCAGCGCGTAGGATTACACGCTGTTGGTAACAGTTTAGCTGACGAAGCAGTGAAGACAGCAGCGGCGACATATTTGGTAGCAGCAGTTACAAGATCCAAAAGTAAAATTGATGATGACATCTTGGCAGCTATTGCTGCAACCGAGAAGGGAGATAATTACCCTAGAGGTTTCCCTTCTAAATACTCTTATAATTTAAGTCCTGATAAAGTTCCCTATGTGAGAATTAATGACGTTGGTGACAAATTGATTCCCAACGCGGACAGCAGGCTTTTCTTGATAACAGCCGCTCACGAAGGTATGACCTCAGCTCATGCAAGCGTTTCAGCGACTGTCACTATCTTGCAGCAATGTTACTGGTGGCGCGGATTGTATAAACAGACTTGTGATTATGTCCTTACTTGTGACATTGGCCAGCAGATTAAGCCTTCATTTGCTGCTGCACGTCCACCACAATCATAGTTGTACATATCTAATAAACCACTTGCGTATAAGTTCATCTTAGTTGCAGTGGATTCGTGCACACGCTTTCTATGGGTTTGGCC
The DNA here is from genome assembly GCF_964204655.1 of Triturus cristatus. Lineage (NCBI taxonomy): Eukaryota > Metazoa > Chordata > Amphibia > Caudata > Salamandridae > Triturus > Triturus cristatus. The sequence goes on from NC_140585.1 coordinate 603,019,621, forward strand.
ACAAAGGAGTTCTGATGCTCTAACAGTCATAAGGGATTTGCGTGTCTTTGCAGGAATTTTTGCATGTGGTACCCTCCATTCGGACCAGGGTCCGATGTTTGTCTCTAAGGCATACAAAGAAGCCATGAGGTCTTTGGGGATCCAGGTCAAATTATCGTCTCCATACCGGCCTGAGGGCAATTCTGTTGTGGAGCGAATAAACCGTTACTTAAAGCAGTCCTTGACAGCTAGGGTTTTAGGTACTGGCAGAAACTGGCTGGCCCATTTGTATAGCGTACAACGTGCACTTAATAATCTCCCTAGAAGGTCTCTGGGTGGGCGGACCCCATACACAATGCTCTTTTGCCTAAAACTGTTTGTCAGAGCAGAAGAATAGAGATAAAGCAAGTGGAGACGCCCCTAGGTAAAAATAAATCCCATCAGCCACCACTTTGGCGCCAATTACGATCCGTTAAAAATTTTCCCCGTACGACTCGTATCGGGTCTTTTACCGTACGAATCGCATTGGGAATAATTCCCCACACGTCCTCGGGTCGGAAAATGTGTCCAACACGTCCTCGGACGAATCTCCGTACAAATGTGAAAAGTGAAGATCGACCGCGGAATCACGATCCATCTCGTGCGTCAGAAGTTACAACCGTATGGAAAAAACACCGTCCGCACCGAACACCCATAGCTACCATGGAGACATATGCCCGCATACGCGCCGACCCCCCCAGCCCCCGTACGTACGCGCCGACCCCCCCCAGCCCCCGTATATACGTGTCGAACCCCCCGTGTATGTACACCCGTGTACGTGTCGTACCCCCGTGTATGTACACCCGTGTACGTGTCGTACCCCCCCTGTATGTACACCCCTGTATGTGTTGTACCCCCCCTGTATGTACACCCCTGTACGTATCGCACCCCGTGTATGTACACCCGTGTACGTGTCGTACCCCTCCGTGTATGTACACCCCTGTACGTGTCGTACCCCCCGTGTATGTACACCCCTGTACGTGTCATACCCCCGTGTATGTACAGCCCTGTACGTGTCGTACCCCCCGTGTATGTACACCCCTGTACGTGTTGTACCCCCGTGTATGTACACTGGTGTACGTGTCGTACCCCCCGTGTATGTACACCCGTGTACATTAGAGTTGTATGCCCACCCGTGTATGTACACCCGTGTACGTGTCGTACCCCCGTGTATGTACACCCCTGTACGTGTCGCACCCCTCCGTGTATGTACAGCCCTGTACGTGTCGTACCCCCCGTGTATGTACACCCCTGTACGTGTCGTACCCCCGTGTATGTACACCCCTGTACGTGTCATACCCCCGTGTATGTACACCCCTGTACGTCAGAGTCATACCCCCACCACAACATTCTAAGTACGGAGCGCACCCCAGGCCCCAACATCACAACCGCATGTACGAGTCGTACCAAGCCACACACAAGGACAGCACTGTACAACAAAATGGCCCATGTACACACCGTACACACGCTAAAAACACACGTACACAACCAGGACAAACCAAAACAACACAAGAATACACCATTCGAATGGCACAAAGCCACTAAACATGTCCAACAACCACTAAAACAACACATTCACTGACCTGCAACTGCCAAAAACAAACAGAGGCCCAAAACACCACCACTCCTTATAACACACCCACCCAAACTTCGAACACAGCCACACCCACCAATGGACCAATAAAAAGGGCCCACACACACAAACCATGAGCCTTTGCAACAGACTCACTGCTGCCAGACCCCACAGACAACCTACAGCACCAAACTAGAACCTTTACTAAACCTTACACTTGCATACCTTAACACACACACCTTCACAAACACCCCCTTATCACATTCACACACACACCTGCACAACCACATCCACACACCCACAACCATCCACATCCCCCCCACCATCCACACCCACACCCCTCACCATGCCCACTAACAAGAATCCAAAGTTCAGTAACCGAGAGTTGGAGGTCCTTGTCGATGAAATCCTCAGAGTCGAGCCACACCTCTTTGGAACATTGGTCAGACAGACCAGCATTTCAGCAAAAACAGCCATGTGGCAGACCATCGTCGATGCTGTGAATGCTGTTGCGGACACCAGAAGGAACAAGCAGGAATGCCAAGCCAGGTGGTACGATCTGCGCAGGAGGGTCCGAGCCAAGATGACGGATGAACACAACCAGGCCAACGTCACTGGAGGAGGGCCGTCCCGCAGACCCGTACACTACCATCCCTGGGAGGAGAGGGTGATGGCCATACTGCCGGTGGAGGCAGTCGAAGGATTAGGAGGACTCCGAGACCCGGGTGAGTACACAAACAACGCACCTCACATGGGGGGAACGTCATCCACAACCAAACTCACAAACAGGCACGCGACCACCCCAAGCTATCGCATGACTCAACCACACTCCATGAACACGCACATGCCACTGGTGCCACCATGCCCCATGCACCCAGCTGGACAATGTCAAGTCACAGAAGACACCAACACATGACACGGTAACCCGGATGGCGGGAGGGTGGGCCCAAAAAATCACATAGTGCAACTCAGAAGCAGACAACAATGCCCTCTGCCCATATGGCCTAGGTCACAGCCAGACAAAGAGTGTGTCCCCACACAGGAAAGACTCACCAGCAAATGGCGGACGCCTTGCATTAACACATGGGGGTGAAGGCACTGTTTTGCACATGACAGCAGCTAATGAACAGCCAACACTGTGAAAGAGTGGCAGCACACACCACCACAGCAGCAGCGCAGACACAGACACTACACCCAATGTGTGCCTGGAGATCAGAAACAAACTCACATCAACAAGCCAAGGGCCATTCAAAGATCTGCTAACAATGTGTGCCCAGGAAGCTGAGCTGAGGTGACAGAGGGTGACACACAGAGGGAGGGAGAGGGGGACAGAGAGGGAGGGAGACACAGGAAGACGGACAGAGGGAGGAGGCCGACACACAGAGGGAGGGAGAGGGGGACAGAGAGGGAGGGAGAGGGGGACAGAGAGGGAGGGAGACCCAGGGAGAGCAAATCAGCCTTGTGGTGTGTGGGAATGTCTGCTCGTTAGCAGGTGGACTGCGTGCATGTAGACAAGGGTGGCCAGTGCCAGCACCCCCCCTCTCCTCCATTGCAAAACACAGGGCCATGTCACAACCTGTGCACGAGCACAACGAAAGCTACCTGCATCATTGAAGTGTGTGGAACAACTTCATGTGCCCACGTACAGTGCAACACGGAAGGCGCCAATGCACGGCTCGCCACACCTGCCCACTCCACTGCTGACTGCAGTCACACTTGACGCAGCAAGTAAGACTGTGCCACACATAGTTAAAGTCACCAAAGCTGTGCCCAAGGGACACACCCATGCACAAGTGCACTGTGAGTGGAATGCAAGACAGATCCAAATTCCCAGAGGAAATGTTCCAACTTTGAAACTAATGAAACATGGATGTTGCATGGAACAAAATTAACATTGTCTCTCTCACACACAGGTCAACCTCGTGGTTCACCCCCCAACACTGGGGGGGAAGACTCACAGGACCCGGCTCTGCGGGAGGCCGATCCCACTGGCAGCGACGACTCTCACCACTCTGTGGACGACCTCGACCAACCTGGCCCCTCTGGTGTCCAACCACCTGCAGCACCTGCGTCAGGTACAACGGGGCCAACCACCACCCCCACTCCTGCCACATCCCAGGAGACACCCAGGATCCCTGCCTCACCACCACAAAGCAGCCAGTCTGTCCAGGAGGGACAAGGTTCTCCGGGCACCCAGGAGGAGGCAGGCAACCCCGCAAATGCCATCCCTCAGGGGTCCCGGAGACCCGATGTGCCCACAACGGCAGGCCAGGCGCAAGTGGGCAGGGGTGGTGGGAGTGGAGGACGGCGGAGGCGCCAGCCTGACCAGTTGGCTGGGGAACCGGTATATTCCCATGTCCGAAACATCCTGGACACATACCGGCAGGACACCACTGGCATGGCCCAGGTTGTGTCCACCCTCAATGATATGAAGGGGACCCTCGATGAGATCAAGACACAGCAGGCCCAGCAACATGCGGAGCAACATGCCTGTCTACTGCAACACCAACGGAGGATGGAGGACAGACAGGCTGAGCTCGTGACGGTGTTCACGGGAATTCACAGTACACTCCGTCGGATGGCCGACAACATGGGCAACCCTCCCTGTGCCAGTAGGCGTAGAACATCACCACCCACAGGGAGGGATCAGGAGGAGGAGGAGGAAACATCCGATGGAGCATCCCAAACATCGTCACAGCCTGCTTCTGAGGGTCCCCGCAGGAGGGCGGGTCGTCCACGGAAAAGACCGTGAGGGTCGGCACTACAGCACCATCTCCCAGGACACCTGGCCTGGCACCTGGACCACTGGAGCAACAGCAGCACAGCATCAAAAGACATTCTCTGCCACATGGCCTTGCTGGTCACTGTCTGACCAATGTTGACAAAGACTGTGGCATGGACTCTAAGGATTTCCAATGGCAAGGACACCAACTCCCCTACTGAACTTTGGATTCCAAACACCCGGAAAGTCCCTCATGTCATACGCCCCCCACCCCCCCACTAAAATAAAAAGTCACACCATGAAGAGAAGATGCCTGCTGGTTGCATTATTACCTTACATGTGTCTTGTAAAGTCTAAACATGCCCGAGTTCTCTTTTGACTTCAACCATCCACACCCTGGGGCCTGAGTCTGGCACAGGACATACGGGTCACAGTGTATTAGGCAAGACAGACATGGAGCACCATACACACCCGTGATGGGCCCAACCAGCTGAGGGGGTGGCCGCACAACCGTGCCGACAGACATATTGAGTACAGCAACAGTCATGCGCAGAGGTCAGGGATCATGTGGAGTGTCCTGGGGGGCACCCAGGTATGTGTAGACAGGTGGCAGAACCATGTCCTGCAAGCTTGAGTCCGGTGGATGCAGAGAATGGGGGCCTGGCCAACGTTGGATGCATGGGGATGGCACATGTCACAATACCCACACAGTCACGGACATCATGCACAATACACAGTCTAATCCCACACACACAGCTTGCATCTTGCTACTCTACACATAGACACATAGCCACTATCAGGGAAAACCAAGCCAGACATGCCGGAGGCACCGTGACAACACACCAGCATTGACTGAGAAGAGGCACCTTGGAGGCATAGGGACACCTTTATTAGTCATGTATTCGGGATTGCAGAGGCAACTCGGAGTACACATACACAGGTCATGTGGAGTAACATGTGGGTCCAACACTGACACCCCCCTTCTGCAGCACAAATGCGTGATAGCCATGGAACTGGCACACAAGTGTCGGCTAACAGCTAAACACCCCCAGCTGCTCACGGAGAGCCTGCCATACACCATTGATCCGCTGATGTGGAAGTCCGACAGCATGTCAAGCCAATGCAAACCGTATGTGTCCGAGGGCAGTGTTACACACATTGATGCCATCATCACAATCCACTATCCCATCACAGATGACTGTCAACAAGTCTGACCATCTATTCAGGTGTACCCATCTGCATGTAATGTGTACCATGGTGATGCAACATGTCTGCAGAGGAACCAAACATCGACAGGGGCAGTGTGCATACATCGTGAACAACTGCCACACCCAATACACCCCTGATGCATCCCTTACCCTAAGGAGACTTCCAAACGTGTCGGTGCCTGTAACGCTGAGTCAGCACAGGATGACGTGTCCATGAGGAATAGCAGTGCCACAACACTGCAAGCAGCAGACGGCATGCGCAAGTACCTGGGAAAGAGAGACACACAAGAAGTCAGCCACAAAAAGCACAGCCACTTGCATGTGCATGTACTTGACACATGTATGGTTGACAACATGCTAGGTCACAATTATGACTGGGGAAATACAACCATCACTGGCACCATCACTCCAGTGACACACCCACACACACCTCTGACTCACGTGCCATACATGCAGGTGGAGACACACATCGCAACACATGCCACACGGGGACCAATGCGTGCACACTCAGACACTGGTACTCACCACTATGCAAAGAAGTCGCGTATGAGCCGAGTCCGGATGTCCTCTTGCGGCTCCACATCCTCCACATCACTAGCCCCATTGCCAAGCCCTTCGTCCTCCACGGGTGGATGGTCCTGGTCATCTTGATCCAGGATGAGTGGCACAGCTTTCTCAACTGCCATGTTGTGCAGCATGCAGCAGACCATGAAGATTTTGCAGACCTTCGCCGGGGCATATGGGAGGGCGCCGCCGGTCTTGTGTAGGCACCTGAATCGGCTCTTCAGGAGGCCAAACGTCCTCTCTATCACTCGCCTTGTCCGGCCATGGGCGGTGTTGTAGCGGAGCTGGGCCGGCGTGATGGGGTTGCGGAGAGGTGTGATCAGCCATGGCATGTTGGGATAGCCAGCGTCCCCCACATGGAAAACACATGGACATAAACAGGACAGGAGAAGCGGTCGTGCTGGAAGTCTACGCAAAATACAGGACAGACAGACTGTACCCACCAACAACACATGCTCGTTCGTTGCGCAGCTGCGTCATCATTTCAGGCACCCTGCCATGCCTCATGATGTAGGCATCGTGTGCTGATCCTGGAAAACGAGCACAGACATGTGAAATCACCATGTTGGACAGACACACCACAAGGGCATTGATAGAGTGGTAGTGCTTGCGATTCCGGTACGCTACCTCCTGTGCCTGTGGTGGTACCAAAGCCACATGTTTCCCATCTATGGACCCAATGACATGGGGCATCCCTCCCAGGGCATAGAATCCACGCTTGACCTCAGTCAACATTTCAGGGGTAGGAAAATGGATGAAGTCATCCAGGTGAATCAACATGGCCTCTAAGAAATCATGCAGCACACGGCAGGACATGCCACCAACATGAGCTATGGTATTTTGAAAGGTACCCGTGGCTAGAAAATGTAGGGCTGCCATTACCTTCAGCTTGGGTGTCGTGCCGTAGGATACCTGTGCAGCGGTTGCAGGTGTGGTGCCAGTCTCGCCGTCAAATCCAGAATCAACCGTTGGGGGAAGCGGTAGCACCGGATGCAGTCATTCTCCCGCATGGCAGCCAAGTCCAGAATTGCTCGGGGAAGAGGCGGTGCTCTGCAGTAATTTGGAAGTGACAAGGAAGAGTGAGTGCACCACAATAACAATTAATTTGTACTGAGCACATGTTAATCTGTCTATACACATATGCTACATACGGAGTCAGGTATGTGCCACATGCCCTGGACATGTATGGCTGCCAGGTGACACTCCTACCAAGACCCAGCTACACACGGAGATTGTGAACCTCCACATGCCATGGCATGGGATTAGCTGTGTCCCAGTGCAAGTGAACAGCCAGACGCAAGACAGGAGTGACATACATCCACACATCAGCAGAAGTAGGATGTCGATTGCAGAGACTGGTAGCGGAACACGAGAGCCACAGGTCACATGACATTACACTAGGACAGCCCACACACCTTGCCATGAAGGTGTACATGTCATGACTCACCACACATTCATAGAGAGGATGCAGACATGTCCTTGTTACGCTACTCCGTGTCCCATGCATACATACCTACCTCACATCCGATGCCACATGTGGCATGGTGTGCGGAACAGTGTGCAATGTCAATCTACACACAGACACATGTTGGTTGCTGCAACAGCTGCAGCTTTTGAGGGAGCTCCAACATCAACCTAATGGGAACCCCCCACACATACATGACATAGTCACATCGTGCACCATGGGTAGTAACATGTCAGGTGTGGTAACCCCTGTACCGGGCATCAGGGGACACTTCCGTGTGTTGGTGTCCGTGCCATGCCAGTGACGCTCATCACAAGTGTGCAGTACGACATGCACACATGTCAAAGGAGTCAAGGGCATGCCTGGCACACATTGCACCTTCACTCATTACATGTGTACACATCTCATCATACATCTGGTGCCTTCTCGACTCAGGAGTAATGTGCCACATCACAGCCTGTCACACCTGTGCCCCACACATGTAGTACTGCCCAGACAATGCCTTGATGTCCATCCATGGACAAGTATGTCAGCCCTATTCCTTCCTGTGTGTTGCCTGTCACCACTGTGATGTGTGAAAACCATTACTGCTGCTAAGAGGGCCTGCGTACGTTCCCATATCACTATGGGAGTGCTGCCGTATGTGTACCCATAGTGATGGTGAGCGTACAGGCATGTGTACGGTCAGTAAGTACGCATACGCAAGAACACCCATAGTGGTACGGCCCGTACACGCGTGCGTACGTTCACTATCACTATGCGTGTCCTCGCGTATGCGTACTCGTAGTGATAGTGAGCGTACAGGCGTGTGTACGGGCCGTACCACTACGAGTACGCATACGCGAGGACACCCATAGTGATAGTGAACGTACGCACGCGTGTACGGGCCATACCACTATGGGTGTTCTTGAGTATACGTACTCATAGTGGTACGGCCCGTACACACGCCTGTACGGGCCGTTGCTATGCATTTGGGGTGCCCTAGGGCCCCGGAACGCACCGTACCCGTGTGTGAAGCTCATTTTTACATAGGGGACACATGAGGGACAAGTATTAAGGCCTACATGCATGCTGGTTGTCATGGAGACCAAGTTTTAAGTTTGAATTTGTTCTGGAAGGTGCACAGCAGAAGTCAGTTGGAATGAATCTACTTTGTTGCAATGTGTTTGTGGGGTTGACATCATGCTGAAGAAAAAAACACAATAAGAACCCACTGACTGCTAGGTTTGAAGGGATTGGAGGAAACATAGGATGCAAATGTGAGTGACCAATCACTCTGTACTCCTGTGCATGAAACAGGCCAGCAAGGCAGATATAAGGCAGCCAGGTCCCATGAGGGATCACTTGCCTGCACATATTTCGATTCTACCACACTGCTGCTGCTCCTGATTCCCTGAAACCATGTCAAGGTCTGTGGAGAGGTCACAGCCATTCACCCTGGAGGAGAACCTGGCATTGCTGGATGTGATCCTCCCACAGTACCCCCTGCTGTATGGGCGACCAGGGTATCAGGTGAGTGCAGAGGCTACTAGCACAGACTGTGTCCCTTTTTTGTGACTGTGACTTCTGCCATTGTGTCCAGGTGTGACACACATGCTATGTACTGTAGGGGAGGACCCAGGGGGGGGGAATGCCTGATGTCTCCCAGCAGTGCCCAGACATAGGAGGGGTGGGTGCCTATCACTCCCAGCAGTGCCCAGAGACAGGAGGGGTGTGTGCAGAGTCCTCCCAGCAGTGCCCAGAGACAGGAGGGGTGGGTGCCTATCACTCCCAGCAGTGCCCAGAGTCAGGAGGGGTGTGTGCAGAGTCCTCCCAGCAGTGCCCAGAGACAGGAGGGGTGGGTGCCTATCACTCCCAGCAGTGCCCAGAGGCAGGAGGGGTGTGTGCAGAGTCCTCCCAGCAGTGCCCAGAGTCAGGAGGGGTGGGTGCAGAGTTCTCCCAGCAGTGCCCAGAGACAGGAGGGCTGGGTGTGATGCACAGTGTGAGCCTTTATAATTGATTGTGTCTTTGCCCTCATTCCACCTGTGTACTTTCACTGGCACGTACTGTTTTTGCCCTTCCCCAGAGAAGTATGTCCCTATGGCAAAGGTGCAATGCGTTGGCTGCATGACATGCCTTGTTGTAACCAGCTAATTTGTTCTCATATGTGTCTCTGTGACATGTTGCAGGTGTATTGATGTAGTGTCACTTGTACATCCTCACAGGTAGGCGCCTCTGCCAAGGAGCAGATCTGGCTGACCGCCGTCAGTGCCGTGAGGAGTGCGGATGGTCGGATGCGGCGCTTGTCCCAGGTGAGGAAACGCTGGCAGGATATCCGGTGCTGGACGCGGAGGATCGCACGGGTCCTGCTGGGGGACTCACCTGAGAGCCATAAGAACCGCGGGCGCCGCCGTCTCTCCCACATCCACAAGCGTGTGCTGGCGGTGGTATTTCCAGACTTGGACAAGCGCTTACAGGAGATGCAGCAGCAGGAAGGGGGTAGGTACATGTGTGTTTGTTGTGTTTCACCAGCATTTGTAAGTGCACTGTTCCATGGATGCACTGCCAGGGTTTAATGGTGCTGTGCAGATCCTGTTACCCACAGTATTGCAGTGCTCTCCTGCCTCCCTTCCCCTCCTTGCAATGTGTTCCCTGGTCTGTGTGAAGTCACTCCGTCACAAGGTTATTTAGCCTGGCACCTTCTCCACGTGTACAATGCCTCCAGCATCATGTGTGGGGGTGGTGTGTAACAGGTTTTGGGACCTTGCCTGTGCCCTGTCCAGTTCTGGTCTTGTGGGTTCCATGTCAGTTGGCACTAATGCTGAGTCCAGACATGGGAGTTAGTCTCTCAAGTGTTATGCCTTACAGCACGCATGTCCTATGTGGTGGCCTGTGACATGATGTGCATGAGTGTGCGGTACGCATAGTGCGGGGATGGTAGCGTGTGTTGCAGTCCTTCCCATTCAGCAGCATGGAGTTGTGTGGCCACTACTGTCCCCAGGGGCATATTTTCCTAGGTATCATGTGTGTAATCCGAATATGTCGACAATCTCTGTGTCTACAGCATAGGTTGTGCTCTGTGCCATTGTCCCCTGGCCAAATGTATATTGACGTGAAATGTAGTACAAGTGTCCACTGTACAGCCTGACCTGATATTCCTTGTTCATACTCACCGTGGACATTGCCTGTGTGTCTTGTTACAATCATCTGATGATGCCCATTCGTACATGATTATTTGGACAGGCGCACCTTGGGTATTTTGTGTGCAACCTTGATTTGTTGCATCCCATGTGTATTTCACCCAGACTAAGGGATGTAAGTGCATCTTGTGTCTTCAAATAATAGTCTCATGTAGGGGGTGGGTGGTGCGGGCATGGCCTTCATGTCACAACCTGATATCTCCTTGCTAGGACTGGCCAGTGTGTGATGTTTGTCTGGACATGCACTCAAGGTGCAGTGGGCCAGTCATGGTGGGCATGTTTTCAGTATAATCTAGGCTGCATGTGCCTCTTGTTCCTGGATATGGTCCCTGCTCATCCCTAATTCCTGCCACGCTGTGTGGTGCAGATGCAGCGCTGGATTGTCCCCAGGGCCTTGCTCCTCAGTCAAAATTCCATTCCATCTCATTTGCTATTGTGTCATGCTCTCCATAGTTTTTCGTTGGCATGGTGGGTCAAACAACTGTGTCTTGCATGCCCTACATATGTACCTTGTTTTGTAGATGTTACTCTTCTTTTGTTTCAGGCTATGCACTGTGACCTATGTAGATTGGACTCATGTGACATATGTATACAGGTGTATGATTAATTTCTGTCTCTTCACCCTGCCCACAGCATCGTCGGGGGACACGGAGGGAGACATGGGCACAGACGGAGCAGAGGGACCGAGCACCAGTGCCAGCGGTGACATCGGGGCTGGCACATCAAGTGGGACTGAGGCGGAGGAGAGTGAAGCCGGGGACCTGTCGACTGGCACAACAGAGTATGAAGCTGACGGGTCCGAGGATGATCTCTCCGAGTGGGCGGCGGCTGCACCAGCAGCTGACAGCGGCACTACATCTCGCCCCGCCCCCTCCATTGCCATCAGCCGCCTCCCACTTGCTCGTGTCCCTTCCCAACGTGCCCGGTCACCACATGTCTCCTTCCTGCCAGGCACCGCATCCCCTGCCCCTGTCTCCACTGCTGCCGCCAATGCCGAGTCTGTGGACATCCAGCGGCAGTTGCAGGTTGGTCAGGCTGCGATCCTTAATGTCCTCCATGGCCACAGCCAAGTGCTGCACAACATGGAGGCATACTTGGAGGGCATTCATTCATCGCAGGCTGACCAACGCAGCTTGCTGAGGTCGGTAGACTCAACACTGACTGCAGCAGTGGACTCCTGCAGCGCTACGTCCCACCCCCTACCCCTGCCCCATCCACACTTCCCACTCCCATGCCTGTCCCACGTACACCCAGATGTCAGCATGCACCCACCACAACACACACAGGCACCACACCAGCAGGGAAGGTCCACCGCACACCTCCTGACACACACACACAGGGTGAAGTAGGCACACCCACTGGGTCGGGGGGAAAACGTGTGACACGCAGCCAGAGTGGGAGTCCGCATTCCACCCAATCCACTCCCTCCAAATCCCCTCCCCTCAGCTCTCCTGGCCACATCTCCCCCAAAGACTCCTTCATGGCCGCTCTGTCCCTGAGCCCCACTGTGACACCACCACGCAAGTGGTCAAGGAAGTCCTCGGTCAGGGTGGTTGATTCCCCCCCCTGTCTACACCCTCCCCCAGTGGCGCTGCGACCCCTCCCTCTGACCCCCCCCCTCCTTGGGGCCTGTGGTTCCTTTGGGTGCAGGGGATTCCCTGGAGGACCTTGCTAGGGTGTGCAGCGAGATCCTGGCCTCCGCCTTTGGCCCTGCCCCACTCCCTGTGGTGGAGTCCTCCATCCCTGCACCCACGACGCCTACCCTTCACCCTCCTGTCCCTGCGGTGCCTGTTTCTTCCCCCCCACATGATGCCCTCACCCCTGTGGAAGACGACGGAATGTAACTGTGCAGGCAAGCTAGGGGACACGCATCCCACTGTGTCCCCCATCCAGCTGTGACTTCTGGACTGCCCTATGGGCTTTGTAAATATTGAACTTCCTACAAACAAGATTTTTTGGTTCATGCTGAATAAAGCAATTTATTTTTTTCCCCTTCGAACACTACTGCTTTGCTGGTATTGCTGTTGGTGGGGCTGCTACATGGTTTTGGGTGGTGTTCATGTGTTGGGTGTGTGGGAAATGTAGTAGGGTGCTGGTCATAGGGGGGACCCTGGGATCTGTGTGCCATCACACGGTGTTAGCTAGGTTTCTGTGTTCATGTAAGCAGTTGCTGCAGGGTGAAATTGTCCAAAGGTGTATTCCTTCCTCTGTGTACCCTGCCATCTTCCCTGCAGGGTGTTCCCCAATATTTAGCGCTGAGCTGTGTGTACATTAGCTGGGTGTGTGACGGACTCCTTCTACTTTGCACATGCATGCTGAGCGATGTCTCCACCTGCATCATTCGTGCCATTCTTGATAGTCATTGTACTTGTGTATGTGGACTATTGACATGACTTCATGTGTACATGTTTTCTTTTCTGCGCTATGCATGTGTATACTCCCAGCCTCGCACACATGTGGTACATGTACTGCAGGGTCTTTGTGCACCTGACTGGAATTTGTGGCCATGGTATCTGTGGCTACTCCACCCTTTGCGTTCCATGGGCACTGCTGTGAGTGTTAGGCACCCACCCCTCCTGCCTCTGGGCACTGCTGGGAGGACTCTGCACATACCCCTCCTGACTCTGGGCACTGCTGGGAGTGATAGGCACCCACCCCTCCTGCCTCTGGGCACTGCTGGGAGGACTCTGCACACACCCCTCCTGTCTCTGGGCACTGCTGGGAGGACTCTGCACCCACTCCTCCTGACTCTGGGCACTGCTGGGAGTGTTAGGCACCCACCCCTCCTGCCTCTGGGCACTGCTGGGAGGACTCTGCACACACCCCTCCTGACTCTGGGCACTGCTGGGAGTGATAGGCACCCACCCCTCCTGCCTCTGGGCACTGTTGGGAGGACTCTGCACACACCCCTCCTGCCTCTGGGCACTGCTGGGAGGACTCTGCACACACCCCTCCTGTGTCTGGGCACTGCTGGGAGGACTCTGCACCCACCCCTCCTGACTCTGGGCACTGCTGGGAGTGATAGGCACCCACCCCTCCTGCTTCTGGGCACTGCTGCGAGGACTCTGCACACACCCCTCCTGACTCTGGGCACTGCTGGGAGTGATAGGCACACACCCTTCCTGCCTCTGGGCACTGCTGGGAGGACTCTGCACACACCCCTCCTGACTCTGGGCACTGCTGGGAGGACTCTGCATCCACCCCTCCTGACTCTGGGCACTGCTGGGAGTGATAGGCCCCCACCCCTCCTGCCTCTGGGCACTGCTGGGAGGACTCTGCACACACCCCTCCTGTCTCTGGGCACTGCTGGGAGGACTCTGCACCCACCCCTCCTGACTCTGGGCACTGCTGGGAGTGATAGGCACACACCCCTCCTATTTAACAATATGTACGCTTAGTACATACACGTGTGTGGGTTCGCTCCATGGGGGTAAGGTTCGTACTTACACTGTTGCGGTGGGAGTACGCTCCATACGTACGCGGGTGGGGTACGGGTCGTACTTACACTGTTGGGGTGGGAGTACGCTCCATACGTACGCGGGTGGGGTACGAGTCGTACTTACACTGTTGGAGTGGGAGTACGCTCCATACATACGCGGGTGGGGTACGGGTCGTACTTACACTGTTGGGGTGGGAGTACGCTCCATAGGTACGCGGGTGGGGTACGGGTCGTACTTACACTGTTGGGGTGGGGGGTACGCTCCATACGTACGCGGGTGAGGGTACGGGTCGTACTTACACTGTTGGGGTGGGGGGTACGCTCCATACGTACGTGGGTGGGGTACGGGTCGTACTTACACTGTTGGGGTGGGAGTACGCTCCATACGTATGCGGGTGGGGTAGGGGTCGTACTTACACTGTTGGGGTGGGGGGTACGCTCCATATGTACGCGGGTGAGGGTACGGGTCGTACTTACACTGTTGGGGTGGGGGGTACGCTCCATACATACGCGGGTGAGGGTACGGGTCGTACTTACACTGTTGGGGTGGGGGGTACGCTCCATACGTACGCGGGTGAGGGTACGGGTCATACTTACACTGTTGGGGTGGGGGTACGCTCCATACGTACGCGGGTGAGGGTACGGGTCGTACTTACACTGTTGGGGTGGGGGGTACGCTCCATACGTACGCGGGTGAGGGTACGGGTTGTACTTACACTGTTGGGGTGGGAGTACGGTCCATACGTATGCGGGTGGGGTAGGGGTCGTACTTACACTGTTGGGGTGGGGGTACGCTCCATACGTACGCGGGTGAGGGTACGGGTCGTACTTACACTGTTGGGGTGGGGGGTACGCTCCATACGTACGCGGGTGAGGGTACGGGTCGTACTTACACTGTTGGAGTGGGGGGTATGCTCCATACGTACGCGGGTGAGGGTACGGGTCGTACTTACACTGTTGGGGTGGGAGTACGCTCCATACGTCCGCGGGTGAGGTTACGGGTCGTACTTACACTGTTGGGGTAGGGGGTACGCTCCATACATACGCGGGTGAGGGTACGGGTCGTACTTACACTGTTGGGGTGGGGGTACGCTCCATACGTACACGGGTGAGGGTACGGGTCGTACTTACACTGTTGGGGTGGGACATATACGTACGGGGGTGAGGGTACGGGTCGTACTTACACTGTTGGGGTTGGGGGTACGCTCCATGCATACGGTGGTGGGGGTACGGTCCGTACATATCCGTCCCCACGCTATGTGATGCTTGTGCGACCCGTACCCAGGCCTTTGCCACATGGGTACAGCCGTCCCGCCATTGTTGGGGTGACGTAGGTGTGGGCGTGGTACGACTCGTACCCACGCTCTTAAGGCATGGGTACAGGACGTACCTGTATAGTTGTGTTGCCGGTTCGCGTCGTCAGGCACTTCCTTTGTGGCGGACGCTGGCTTTGCTGGACAAGCCCCCACCCCCTCGTAGTGACCAGGGCATGGGGGTCAGGTATGTCCAGGGCATGTGTGCTGTGTGACATTGGTGGTGGTTTTGTGGCCTGCCCCTGGTCCTGCCCCCCCTCCCTTTCCCCACCTTTCCCCCCCTCCCTTAGTTGTTCTGACCTTCTGTGGCGTCTGCGTCGGAACCTGTAGAGGAGGTCGACTGCTATGAGGGCCGGGATGACACGTAGGTTCGGGTCCATGTCTGTCCGTCGCGTACAGGTACTCCTTGTTCGCGTCGTCCTGATTTACCGGCAGTTTTTGGCAGCCGGAAAATATTCACCGTGCGGGATGACGTCGTTGCGAATCGTAATTCCTGGTTCGTGAATGGCAGGCTGCGTGCGTCCCGACGTCACGTCGGCGCTTTCCCGGATCGCATTTGTATGTTTATTTTCGTCGGTCGGGGTTTTGTACGATTCGTACGGAAATGGTGTTTCTGTGCGAATCGTAATTCCACGTTTGTACATTTTGACGACCGGGTACGCGTCGGACGGAGAATTTGCTCCGTCCGACGGTTCGTACCTGGTTTTTACAGGATCGTGATTGGCACCTTTGTATTTAGGAGCAATCAGATTCTTTAATTCACATAAGACTAATACACACATTTGTAGTGGTCAAGAGGTCTTGTCATAATCAGGAAGGCAATTTTTCTGTAGTTGCAGTGAATGTTTTGTTTAGCAAAATGATGTGGCTTTAGGATTCTACACTAATAGCGAGCCTTATCCAAATAGCCAGCAGAGTGTGTAATTTCATTAGCTCCGCACCTTTCTGTTTATATAACTGTCGGAGATTCTAATGCGGATATCTTCGATGATTGTACAGATACTTTGTGACTGCCTTATAAGTCCCTGGCGAGTCTTCGAAATTATGAACAATGCTAATGATCAAGGCAGGAACTAAATAAGGATGCAAATAAAATGTTGTATGGCCCCATAAAACGCTCCAATATTTTAGATCCCAAGGAGCATGGTATTTCATAAAAGTATTTTTTTTTAAAAGTATACGAGAAATTTATAGTCATCAAGTCTGGATAATTTTTGATTTTGTAACCTAATACGCAGATGTTGAACGCTTTGCTAAGAGCTCACGTTGAATTCCCTTTTTGTAAAGAAAACCACAATTCCCATGATGCTTCGGCACATACTAATGACGTTAAAAGAATCTCGCATAAGAGATTTTGTGCATTTAAACCTTGGTAACGCGCGCGCCTCCCCATCCTGCTCTGTACATGACCAAGGTACCGACGGACAGATTAGCCAACTCTACACGACCTGATACTTACAGGATAGATTGGATAGTGTTTATGACTCGCTGATTCCCTAATATACACCGGGATAGATGCCAAACGTTCTTGGTTAGAATCTGTTGATGAGTGAGTGTCTTTTTACCACCGGGAAGTATTTAGACGGGTGCATAGGCAATTCTTAATGTCACCTCTCCATTCCTTCAGAGAAACAGTTGGGTCTTTTGATTAACCATGATCGACACTGTTTGTCCTACATGTGTGACTATCTCTGCTGTTAATTGAAACCAGATAAACATTCATCTTTCACTATTCATGAGAGGTCGACCACAGAGACAGATACGTTAAGCTGAGCGATTGGATTGTGATTTTTACTTCATATACACGCTCGCAATGAATATCTTTTCATCAAAAAGAGGCATTTTTGTTTGGTAGGATTGCCATAATTCCAGACACTTCTAGACACTTATGTATGACGTCTGGCAAGAAAAATGTGCGTTTAAGTTTTTAATATAAAGACATAAGATCTAGCTCTTGAAATGTGTCTTATACCCGTTTGTCTCCATATAGAGCGGGGCCTCATTTCTCTGAGCGGATGCCAGGTGAGGTGCGGACAGCTCCCGTCATTGACGGGTAAGCGTTTTTCTTTTCTTTTTCTTCCCTTCTTTAAGATAGAAATACGCATATTTATAAAACAAAAGATTATGCCTTGAGTTATAAGAAGCCTCACTATATACAGTTAGCAATGATGAAGCAGGTTTTGATGCACAGCAATTGGCATTGAATGTCTCTCTTTCTTTTTAGGATTTGGATGAATACTCCTGAGAAATTCACAGAGAGTTTTTGAAAAAATCCGCAATGAAAGTAGGTTGTATAATTTCCTTCACTGGTGTGTTTTTTTTTTTTGGATCACACACGATTATATAGCAGTATCATAAGTTCTAAGGTCCTGACGAAAGCCTGATTATCATTTAGGGGCCGATTCCGATCCTGGAAAAACCGGGTACGAACCGTCGGTCGGAGCGTTTTCTCCGTCCGACTCGTACCCGGGAAAAAGACATTACAAACATGCAAGTACGATTCGCACGGAAACACCATTTCCGTACGAATCGTAAAAAACACCGACCGACGAAAAAATACATACCAATGTGATCCCGGACAGCGCCGACGTGACGTCGGGACGCATTTAGGCTGCGTTTCATGAACCAGGAAGTACGATTCGAACCGACAGCAGTCCGGACGGCAATATTTTTATGGCACCCAAAAAGTGCTGGAAAAGCGAAGTACGCCGCGATGCGAGCGGAATTGGGGGCCCGGTACGCGCCGTACAACCCCCCAGCCCCCCCTTATGTACGTGCCAAACAACCCCCCAGGCCGCGGATGGACGCGCCGTACCCCTAGCCTCCCCCCGCGGATGGACGCGCCATACCCCCAGCCCCCCGTGTATGTACGGTGCGGACCCACACCCCACCCCCCATAGGTACAGTGCGGACCCCCACCCCCGTATGTACGGTGCGGACCCCCACCCTTTATGCGCTGGGGGTCCGCACCATACATACGGTGGGTGGGGTGGGGGTCTGCACCGTACATACAGGGGGTGGGGTGGGGGTCCGCACCGTATATACACGGGGGGCTGGGGGTACAGCGTGTCCATCCGTGGGGGGGCTAGGGGTACGGCGCGTCCATCCGCGGGGGGGCTGGGGGGACGGCGCATACATACGGGGGGCTGGGGGGGACGGCACGTATGCGGGCACATGTCTCCATGGTTGCTATTGAAGTTCGCTCCGTGCGGTGTTTTTTCCATACGGTTGTACAATCGGACGGACGGGATGGATCGTACTTGCGCTCTCGGACTTCAGTTTTCCGAATCGTACGTAAAATCGTACGGGGACGTGTCGGACACGTTTTCCGACCCGAGGACGTGTGGGGGAATTTTCCCAATGCGATTTGTATGTATTTTTTCCCATGCGAATCATACTTGCCAGTTTGTACGGTACTTGTACGATTCGGACGGAAAAAAATCCTCCGGATACGATTCGTACGGGGATAATTTTTCCAGGATCGGAATCAGCCCCTTAATGTAAGTAAAAAAAAAAAAATAATACATATATATTAACGTAATATTCATTACAAAAATGCTATATATTTTGCATAGGATAGCGGGCGGGTAAAATTTACTATTACCACTCCAGTAAGTGCAATAGTAGGGAAAACGTTGGATAGCGGTGGGGTAAAAATGACTATTCCCACTCCAGAGAGTGCAACAGTAGGGAAAGCGTTGGATAGCAGAAGGGTAAAATTTACTATTCCCACTCCAGTGAGTTCAACAGTAGGGAAAGCATTGGATAGCGTAGGGGTGAAAAATTACTATTCCCACTCCAAAGAGTGCAACAGTAGGGAAAGCGTTGGATAGCGGGAGGGTAAAATTTACTATTCCCACTCCAAAGAGTGCAACAGTAGGGAAAGCGTTGGATAGCGTAGGGGTAAAAATTACTATTCCCACTGCAGTGAGTGCAACTGTAGGGTAAGCGTTGGATAGTGTAAGAGTAAAAATTACTATTCCCACTCCAGAGAGTGCAACAGTAGGGAAAGTGTTGGATAGCGGGAGGGTAAACATTACTATTCCCACTCCAAAGAGTGCAACAGTAGGGAAAGCGTTGGATAGAGTAGGGCTAAAAATTACTATTCCCACTCCAGAGAGTGCAACAGTAGGGAAAGCGTTGGATAGCGTAGGGGGAAAAATTACTATTCCCACTTCAGAGAGTGCAACAGTAGGGAAAGCATTGGATAGCGGGAGGGCAACATTTACTATTCCCACTCCAGTGAGTGCAACAGTAGGGGTAAAAATTACTATTCCCACTCCAAAGAGTGCAACGGTAGAGAAAGCATTGGATAGCGTAGGGGTAAAAATTACTATTCCAACTCCAGAGAGTGCAACAGTAGGGAAAGCGTTGGATAGCGTAGGGGTAAAAATTACGATTCCCACCCCAAAGAGTGCAACAGTAGGGAAAGCGTTGGATAGCGTAGGGGTAAAAATTAATATTCCCACTGCAGTGAGTGCAACTGTAGGGTAAGCGTTGGATAGCGTAAGAGTAAAAATTACTATTCCCACTCCAGAGAGTGCAACAGTAGGGAAAGTGTTGGATAGCGGGAGGGTAAACAGTACTATTCCCACTCCAAAGAATGCAACAGTAGGGAAAGCGTTGGATAGCGTAGGGGTAAAAATTACTATTCCCACTCCAAAGAGTGCAACAGTAGGGAAAGTGTTGGATAGCGTAGGGGTAAAAATTACTATTCCCACTCCAAAGAGTGCAACAGTAGAGAAAGCGTTGGATAGCGTAGGGGTAAAAATTACTATTCCCACTCCAGAGAGTGCAACTCTAGGGTAAGCGTTGGATAGCGTAGGGGTAAAAATTACTATTCCCACTCCAAAGAGTGCAACAGTAGGGAAAGCATTGGATAGCGTAGGGGTAAAAATTACTATTCCCACTCCAGTGAGTGCAACTGTAGGGTGAGCCTTAGATAGCGTAGGGGTAAAAATTACTATTCCCACTCCAGAGAGTGCAACAGTAGGGAAAGCGTTGGATAGCGGGAGGGTAAAATTTACTATTCCCACTCCAAAGAGTGCAACAGTAGGGAAAGCGTTGGATAGCGTAGGGGTAAAAATTACTATTCCCACTGCAGTGAGTGCAACTGTAGGGTAAGCGTTGGATAGTGTAAGAGTAAAAATTACTATTCTCACTCCAGAGAGTGCAACAGTAGGGAAAGTGTTGGATAGCGGGAGGGTAAACATTGCTATTCCCACTCCAAAGAGTGCAACAGTAGGGAAAGCGTTGGATAGCGTAGGGGTAAAAATTACTATTCCCACTCCAAAGAGTGCAACAGTAGGGAAAGTGTTGGATAGCGTAGGGGTAAAATTACTATTCCCACTGCAGTGAGTGCAACTGTAGGGTGAGCGTTGGATAGCGTAGGGGTAAAAATTACTATTCCCACTCCAGAGAGTGCAACAGTAGGGAAAGCGTTGGATAGCGGGAGCGTAAAAATTACTATTCCCACTCCAAAGAGTGCAATAGTAGGGTAAGCGTTGGATACCGTAGGGGTAAAAATTACTATTCCCACTCCAAAGAGTGCAACAGTAGAGAAAGCATTGGATAGCGTAGGGGTAAAAATTACTATTCCAACTCCAGAGAGTGCAACAGTAGGGAAAGCGTTGGATAGCGTAGGGGTAAAAATTACTATTCCCACTCCAAAGAGTGCAACAGTAGGGAAAGCGTTGGATTGCGTAGGGGTAAAAATTACTATTCCCACTGCAGTGAGTGCAACTGTAGGATAAGCGTTGGATAGCGTAAGAGTAAAAATTACTATTCCCACTCCAGGGAGTGCAACAGTAGGGAAAGTGTTGGATAGCGGGAGGGTAAATATTACTATTCCCACTCCAAAGAGTGCAACAGTAGGGAAAGCGTTGGATAGCGTAGGGGTAAAAATTACTATTACCACTCCAAAGAGTGCAACAGTAGGGAAAGTGTTGGATAGCGTAGGGGTAAAAATTACTATTCCCACTTCAAAGAGTGCAACAGTAGAGAAAGCGTTGGATAGCGTAGGGGTAAAAATTACTATTCCCACTCCAGAGAGTGCAACTCTAGGGTAAGCGTTGGATAGCGTAGGGGTAAAAATTACTATTCCCACTCCAAACAGTGCAACAGTAGGGAAAGCATTGGATAGCGTAGGGGTAAAAATTACTATTCCCACTCCAGTGAGTGCAACTGTAGGGTGAGCGTTGGATAGCGTAGGGGTAAAAATTACTATTCCCACTCCAGAGAGTGCAACAGTAGGGAAAGCGTTGGATAGCGGGAGGGTAAAAATTACTATTCCCACTCCAAAGAGTGCAACAGTAGGGAAAGCGTTGGATAGCGTAGGGGTGAAAATTACTATTCCCACTGCAGTGAGTGCAACTGTAGGGTAAGCGTTGGATAGCGTAAGAGTAAAAATTACTATTCCCACTCCAGAGAGTGCAAGAGTAGGGAAAGTGTTGGATAGCGGGAGGGTAAACATTACTATTCCCACTCCAAAGAGTGCAACAGTAGGGAAAGCGTTGGATAGCGTAGGGGTAAAAATTACTATTCCCACTCCAAAGAGTGCAACAGTAGGGAAAGTGTTGGATAGCGTAGGGGTAAAATTACTATTCCCACTGCAGTGAGTGCAACTGTAGGGTGAGCGTTGGATAGCGTAGGGGTAAAAATTACTATTCCCACTCCAGAGAGTGCAACAGTAGGGAAAGCGTTGGATAGCGGGAGGGTAAAAATTACTATTCCCACTCCAAAGAGTGCAATAGTAGGGAAAGCGTTGGATACCGTAGGGGTAAAAATTACTATTCCCACTCCAGTGAGTGCAATAATAGGAAACATAATAATTTATTATTTTATTAAAAATGAATAAAGAATTAATACCAAATAAAAATATTAAAATGAATTACCAATCACACAATATTTAAAAATTAATTTATTATAAATACCAATGTTTTTTATTAATAACCTATTAATAATTAATTAACAACCAATTCATTTTCAATACCAAAAATGAATAAATAAAATTAATACCAATTAATAATTAATTAAGAATAAATTAATTAGCAATATACAAAAATTATTTCAATAAATTATTTCAGTAATTAATTATTTACAATTAAATTAATTCCCACCATATTCCCCTATAAACCCACAACCCGCTACAAATAATCAATTAATACAATTAACATTATTATCAATTAAACAATTAATACTAATTAATTACCAATTAATACAAAATATTTACCAATTAATAATTAATCAACAACCAATTAATTTTCAATACAAATTAATAATAATCTAATAACAATTAAATTACTTCCCACCCTATTCCCCTATAAACCCACAACCCGCTACAGAAGTAAAACGCAAAATTAAATTAAAAATAATTAATAAATCCTAAAAATGATTATTTAATGTACTATAATTAAATTACCTCCCCCCTAATCCCCTATAAACCCACAACCCGCTACGGAATTAAATTACACAAAAATTAAATAACATAAAATTCATTACTTTAAAAATATTCAAACATACATTCAAAAATGTATACATACTTTTAACACATATACTAACACTTAAAACACTATAAAAAAAATCGATATTTTTAACAACTATATTATGACTGTCGATATTACTTACTTCTATAATATTTATATCGATATTTTATTTCTTACCTGATTTTTGATATTCTTCACCACTATATTTTGGCAATTCGATATTCTGTCCATTCTATATTAAAAACTCAATATTCTGTCCTCTCTATATTTTAAATTCGATATTATGTCTGCTTACCGCTGAAACATGTAGACCCTTTCCTAGCTGGACTTGAGCAGGTATTTTTTCAAAACTGCTCCTGCACTGGTTTTAACTTCGTCACTTGGACAGAACCAATAAAGCATTATATCTGTTCCGGTAGATGATTTTATGATTTTCACCTTGTCACATTAACATTTTTCTTTGCACTGCTTCCCTCACCGCCATTAACACAAAAAACCGCATTATTAAGAACTATGGTAGATACTACATCTTAAACCAATGGAGAGGTTCTTGTTGCCAACTCGGTCTGCAGCCCTGATTTGTTGGAGGGCTCAGCAAGGGCTATTGAGTCCCAAATGATGTTGGTTGCTTCTTAGGTGGCTGATGGGATTTATTTTTACCTAGGGAGGTCTCCACTTGCTTTATCTCTATTCTTCTGCTCTGACCCTAGGTTTCCTGTTTGTAATTATAATACTTTGGGAATTAAGGGATTAGGAACCTAGTGGTTAATAAATATTTTTTCCCTAGACCCTCTTGATATATCTGGTAAAATCAAGATACATCTAGTTCTTTAATAAAAATGTTTGTCCCATACCTTGATGGTCCAGACATGGCGTCGGCCGCACCCTTTGACGTAGATAATCCTTCTGCTGTGTTACAGAACCTACAAGAGGCTCGAGACAGTCTTGCAAAGGAACACTTGCCCTCCACAACTGATGCTGCACTTCAGATTCCGGTAGTTGGCTGGCTACCTCGAGTCGGTGACCTGGTCCGTGAGAGGGTGGAGAACAAGAAGGAGTTTGGCCCCTCTTATCGTGCACCTGTTCCAGTGCTTGGCGTGCAAGGTACAAGAACAGTCATTTTATCTCCACTTCCTGGTCGCAAGGATAACAGGAATATCTCCATTGACAATGTCAAACTGCAACGAGTGGCCGATTCTTGTTCGTATGACTCCAGCAGTCTCTTGTCCAGCAATGCTGACAAATTCTGTTTTTGCCTCGGCAAATACGAACAGGCCTGACATTGCCATTGCGAGGCATACAGTTAGTAATCCATTGTTGAATGCACCGGCTGGTGATCACCATGAAGATAATGAGTATGCCTATCCCACAGATGTGTTGTTGCCTGGTGTGCAGACATGTGCAGTAGACCAGTCACGTTTTTTATTTGACACTAACTCTACACCATCGAGTGCCCCATCAAAAGTTTCTATTTTTGCTGTTTGGTTTAAAAGAATTTTTTTTATTCCCCTTTGGACTTACATTTGGTTGGCGCCCATATCTATTTTTTGTTTATGTCGATTGATTTTGTGGTTGTCTTTTTTCGTCTAGTAAATGGACATTATCTTACCGAAAGATCTGCAAATAGATTAATTGATGGAACTTTGGCACCTCACACATCATGAAGAGGGCCAGACTTATGTCAATATTACTGCCTGGCCTGTGTTAGATGGGATTGTATGGGATGCTGTCAAATTTCAAATTCATGGCCCTACAGAGGTGATTAATGTCCCCAATGTACTTCATGTTTCTATGGGGGATGTTGTGAAACAAAACATATGCTCTGATTATTGGGATGTCCAAGCCGTCGAGGCTCTTTTTTCTGATTTGAAATATTATGCTGCTTTTGATGCTGAAGATTTGTACTTGGACTCAGCAAATTATGCATAGTTATTTTGTTACCAGCACTATGGCACTCATTTCCTGCATAAAGCAAATACATTTAGAAATGCGGTTAATTATACATAATGGGAACATGGCCCAGCTCCCATTGAAGGTAGTTTGAGAACTCTATTGAAAAGATTTACATATTTTACGGATTTTAGCCAATCCAATCCTGAAGCCTTTTATTTCGAAATGTCTGCTAAATCGACTTCCAAAGTTAGACTTACTGACACTCAATTACTGTATTCAAAGTCCTTTATGGATGAATTAGCTATAGGGGGCTATTAGCTGTGGAAAGAAACAATTGATCTTAAATCTGTTTGGGGTTCTAAAAGCTGGCAGCTGCTGGGCACCGAGGCTTTACATCGTGCATGCCTCATCCCGAAACACATGTTGTATTTTAATTCTTCTATTTTTCAAACCGCTTGCTTTGGATTGGCTACTTTAAAAAACAAATGAATGCCCCTACCATTCCTGATCTGGGTGCTTATCCTACATGGAACAATCACACAGATATGTCCCTTGATGTATTGCAGTCCCTAATTACTAATACCTCCTTCAATATTTCCAACTTGGATCTTCAAGGATGGTTAATATGGCAAAAAAGTTCAGATACATGCCAACATCGTTTTCTGGGTCTGACCCCAGGCTATACACAGAGGTGCCGATTACGATCCTGTAAAAAATTTCCCAGTACGACTCGTATACGGTCTTTTTACCGTACGAATCGTACAAGTGCCGTACAAACTGCCAAGTACGATTAGCATGGGAAAAAGTCCATACGAATCGCATTGGGAATTATTCCCCACACGTCCTCGGGTCGGAAAATGTGTCCGACACATCCTCGGACGATTTACCGTACAAATGTGAAAAGTGAAGTCCGACCGCGCAAGTACGATCCATCCCGTGCGTCCGATGTTTCAACCGGATGGAAAAAACACCGTCCGCACCGAACTCCCATAGCAACCATGGAGACATGTGCCCGCATACGCGCCCAACACTCCCCCCAGCCCTCCTATGTACGAGTCGAATCCCCACCCGTGTATGTACACCCGTGTATGTACGAGACATACCCCCACCCGTGAATGTACACCCGTGTATGTACACCCGTGTATGTACACCCGTTTATGTACGAGACGTACCCCCACCCATGAATGTACACCCGTGTATGTACACCCGTGTATGTACACCCGTGTATGTATGGCCCGTACCCCCACCCGCGTATGTATGGAGCGTACCCCCACCCCAACCGTGTATGTACAACCCGTACCCTCACCCGCGTACGTATGGAGCATACCCCCACCCCAACAGTGTATGTATGACCCGTACCCTCACCCACGTACGTATGGAGCGTACCCCCACCCCAACCATGTATGTACGGCCCTTACCCACACCCGCGTATGTATGGAGCATACCACCACCCCAACCGTGTATGTACGGCCCGTACCCTCACCCGCGTATGGATGGAGCGTACCCCCACCCCAACCTTGTATGTACGAACAGTACCCTCACCCGCATACGTATGGAGCGTACCCCCACCCCAACAGTGTATGTACGACCCGTACCCTCACCCGCGTATGTATGGAGCGTACCCCCACCCCAACCGTGTATGTACGACCCGTACCCTCACCCGCATATGGATGGAGCGTACTCCCACCCCAACCGTGTATGTACGGACCGTACCCCCACCCCAACCGTGTATGTACGACCCGTACCCTCACCCGCGTATGCATGGAGCGTACCCCCACCCCAACCGTGTATGTAAGACCCGTATCCTCACCCGCATACCTATGGAGCGTACCCCCACCCTATCAGTGTATGTACGACCCGTACCCTCACCCGCGTATGTATGGAGCGTACCCCCACCCCAACCGTGTATGTACGACCCGTACCCTCACCCGCGTATGCATGGAGCGTACCCCCACCCCAACCGTGTATGTACGACTCGTACCCTCACCCGCGTACGTATGGAGCGTACCCCCACCCCAACAGTGTATGTACAACCTGTACCCTCACCCGCGTATGTATGGAGCGTACCCCCACCCCAACCGTGTATGTACGACCCGTACCCTCACCCGCGTATGTATGGAGCGTACCCCCACCCCAACCGTGTATGTACAGACCGTACCCCCACCCCAACCGTGTATGTACGACCCGTACCCTCACCCGCGTATGCATGGAGCGTACCCCCACCCCAACCGTGTATGTACGACCCGTACCCTCACCCGCGTACGTATGGAGCGTACCCCCACTCCAACAGTGTATGTACGACCCGTACCCTCACCCGCATATGTATGGAGCGTACCCCCACCCCAACCGTGTATGTACGACCCGTACCCTCACCCGCGTATGTATGGAGCATACCCCCACCCCAACCGTGTATGTACGGACCGTACCCCCACCCCAACCGTGTATGTACGACCCGTACCCTCACCCGCGTACGTATGGAGCGTACCCCCACCCCAACATTCTAAGTACAGAGCGCACCCCAGGCCCCAACCCCAGCACCTTCACCCAACATCGCGCATGTACGAGTCGTACCAAGCCAGACACAAGGACAGCACTGTACTAAATAGCCGAAGGACACACCGTACACACGCTAAAAATGCACTTACACAACCAGGACAAAGCAATACAACACAAGAATACACTATTCGAATGGCACAAAGCCACAAAACATGTCCAACAAGCACAAATACAACACATTCACTGACCTGCAACTGCCAAAATCCCAAACAGAGGCCCAAAACACAACCACTCCTTATAACACACCCACCGAAAGTTCAAACACAGCCACACCCACCAATGGACCAATAAAAAGGGCCCACAGACACAAACCATGAGCCTTTGCAACAGACTCACTGCTGCCAGACCCCACAGACAACCTACAGCTCCATACTTGAATCTTTACTACACCTTACACTTGCACACCTTCACACACCCACCTTCACAAACACCCCCTCATCACATTCACACACACACATGCACAACCACACCCACACACCCACAACCATCCACACCCACACCCCCCACAACCATCCACACCCACACCCCTCACCATGCCCACTAACAAGAATCCAAAGTTCACTAGCCAAGAGTTGGAGGTCCTTGTGGACGAAATCCTCAGAGTCGAGCCACACCTCTTTGGAACATTGGTCAGACAGACCTGCATGTCCGAAAAAACAGCCATGTGGCAGAGGATTGTCGATGCTGTGAATGCTGTTGCGTCCACCAGAAGGACCAGGCATGAATGCCAAGCCAGGTGGTACGATCTGCGGAGGAGGGTCCGAGCCAAAATGACTGACGACCACAACCAGGCCAACATCACTGGAGGAGGGCCACCCCGCAGACCCGTACAATACCATCCCTGGGAGGAGAGGGTGATGGCCATACTGCCGGTGGTGTCAGTGGACGGATTAGAAGGACTCCGAGACCCGGGTGAGTACACAAACAACTCACCTCACATGGGGGAACGTCATCCACAACCAAACTCACAATCAGGCACGCAACCACCCCAAGCTATCGCATGACTCAACCACACTCCATGAACACGCACATGCCACTGGCGCCACCATGCCCCATGCACCCAGCTGGACAATGCCAAGTCACAGGCCACAGAAAACACCAACATAAGACACGGTAAGCCGGAAGTGTGTGCCCCAAAAATCACATAGTGCAACTCAGAAGCAGACAACAATGCCCTCTGCCCATATGGCCTAGGTCACAGCCAGACAAACAGTGTGTCCCCACACAGGAAAGACTTGCCAGCAAATGGCGGACGCCTTGCATTAAGACATGGGGGTGACGGCACGTTTTTGCACATGACAGCAGCTAATGAACAGCCAACACTGTGAAAGAGTGGCAGCACACACAACCACAGCAGCAGCGCAGACACAGACACTACACCCAATGGGTGCCTGGAGATCAGAAACAAACTCACATCAACAAGCCAAGGGCCATTCAAAGATCTGCAAATAGTGTGTGCCTAGGAAGCTGGGCTGAGGTGACAGAGGGTGACACACAGAGGGAGGGAGAGGGGGAGAGAGAGGGAGGGAGACACAGGGAGACGGACAGAGGGAGGAGGCTGACACAGGGAGGGAGGGAGAGGGGGACAGAGAGGGAGTGAGAAAGGGACACACAGGGAGACCAATTCAGCCTTGGGGGGTGTGGGAATGTCTGCTCGTCAGCAGGTGGACTGCGTGCATGTAGACAAGGGTGGCCAGTGCCTGAATCCCCCTCTCTTCTCCATGGCAAAACACTGGGCCATGTCTCAACCTGTGCACGAGCACAACGCCAGCTACCTGCATTATATAAGTGTGCGGAACAACTCCATGTGCCCACGTACAGTGCAACACGGAAGGCGCCAATGCATGGCTCGCCACACCTGCTCACTCCACTGCTGACTGTAGTCACAATTGACGCAGCAAGTAAGACTGTGCCACACATAGGTAAAGTCTCAAAAGCTGTGGCCAAGGGACATACCCATGCACAAGTGCACTGTGAGTGGAATGCAAGACATATCCAAATTCCCAGAGGAAATATGCCAACTTAGAAACGAATGAAACATGGATGTTGCATGGAACAAAATTAACATTGTCTCTCTCACACACAGGTCAACGTTGTGGATCACCCCCCAACACTGGGGGGGAAGACTCACAGGACCCGGCTCGGCGGGATGATGGACCCACCGGCAGCGACAACTCTCACCACTCTGTGGACGACCCCGACCAACCTGGCCCCTCTGGTGTCCAACCACCTGCAGCACCTGCGTCAGGTACAACTGGGCCAACCACCACCCCCACTCCTGCCACATCCCAGGAGACACCCAGGATCCCTTCCCCACCACCACAATGCAGCCAGGCTGTCCAGGAGGGACACGGTGTACCGGGCACCCAGGAGGAGGCAGGCGACAACGCCAATGCCACCCCTCAGGGGTCCCCGAGACCCGATGTGCCCACAGGTGCAAGTGGGCAGGGGTGGTGGGAGTGGAGGACGGCGGAGGCGCAGCCTGACCAGTTGGCTGCGGAACCGGTATATTCCCATGTCAGAAACATCCTGGAGACATACCGGCAGGACACCACGGGCATGGCCCAGTTTGTGTCCATCCTCGAGGAGATCAAGACCCAGCAGGCCCAGCAACATGCGGAGCAACATGCCTGTCTACTGCGACACCAAGGGCGGAGGGAGGGCAGACAGGCTGAGCTTGTGACGGTGTTCACGGGAATTCACCGTACACTCCGTCGGATAGCCGACAACATGGGCAACCCTCCCTGTGCCACCAGGCGTAGAACATCACCACCCACAGGAAGGGATCAGGAGGAGGAGGAGACATCCGACGGAGCATCCCAAACATCGTCACGGCCTGCTTCTGAGGGTCCCCGCAGGAGGGCGGGTCGTCCACGGAAAAGATCGGCGCAACAGCACCATTTCCCAGGACACCTGGCCTGGCACCTGGCCCACTGGACCAACAGCAGCACAGCAGTAAAAGACATTCTCTGCCACATGGACTTGCTGGTCACTGTCTAACCAATGTTGACAAAGACTGTGGCATGGACTCTGAGGATTTCCAATGGCAAGGACACCAACTCCCCTAGTGAACTTTGGATTCCACACACCCGGAAAGCCCCTCATGTCATACCCCCCCTCCCCACGTACCCCAACAAAAATAAAAAGTTACACGATAAAGAGATGATGCCTACATTTTGCATTATTACCTTACATGTGTCTTGTAAAGTCTAACCATGCCTGAGTTCTCATATGACTTCAACCATCCACACCCTGGGGCCTGAGTCTGGCACAGGACACACATGGGTCACAATGTATTAGGCAACACAGACATGGAGCACCATACACACCCGTGATGGGCCCAACCAGCTGAGGGGGTGGCCGCACAACCGTGCCGACAGACATATTTAGTACAGCGACAGCCATGCGCAGAGGTCAGGGATCATGTGGAGTGTCCTGGGGGGCACCCAGGTATGTGTGGACAGGTGACAGAACCATGTCCTGCAAGCTTGAGTCAGGTGGATGCAGAGAATGGTGGCCTGGCCAACGTTGGATGCATGGGGATGGCACATGTCACAATACCCACACAGTCATGGACATCATGCACATACACAGTCTAATCCCACACAAACAGCTTGCAACTTGCTACTCGACACATAGACACATAGCCACTATCATGGAAAACCATGCAAGACATGCCGTATGCACCGTGGCAACACACCAGCATTGACTGAGAATAGGCACCTTGGAGGCATAGGGACACCTTTATTATTCATGTATTCGGGAATGCAGAGGCAACTCGGAGTACACATACACAGGTCATGTGGAGTAACATGTGGGTCCAACACTGGAACCCCCCTTCTGCAGCACAAATGCGTGATAGCCATGGAACTGGCACACAAGTGTCGGCTAACAGCTAAACACCCCCTGCTGCTCACGGAGAGGCTGCCAAACACCATTGATCCTCTGATGTGGAAGTCCCACACCATGTCAAGCCAATGCAAACCGTATGTGTCCGAGGGCAGTGTTACACACATTGATGCCATCATCACAATCCACTATCCCATCACAGATGACTGTCAACAAGTCTGACCATCTATTCAGGTGTACCCAGCTACATGTCATGTGTCCCATGGTGATGCGACATGTCTGCAGAGGAACCAAACATCGACAGGGGCAGTGTGCACACATCGTAAACAACTGCCACACCCAATACACCCCTGATGCATCCCTTACCCTAAGGAGACTTCCAAACTTGTCCGTGCGTGTAACGCTGAGTCAGCACACGATGACGTGTCCATGAGGAATAGCAGTGCCACAACAATGCAACCAGCAGACGGCATGCGCAAGTACCTGGGGATGAGAGACACACAAGAAGTCAGCCACAAAAAGCACAGCCACTTGCATGTGCATGTACTCGACACATGTAAGGATGACAACATGCTAGGTCACAATTATGACTGGGGAAATACACTCATCACTGGCACCATCACTCCAGTGACACATCCACACACACCTCTGACTCACGTGGCATACATGCAGATGGACACACACATCGCAACACATGCCACACGGGGACCAATGCGTGCACACTCAGACACTGGTACTCACCACTAAGCAAAGAAGTCACGTATGAGCCGACTCCGAATGTCCTCTTGTGGAACCACATCCTCCACATCACTAGCCCCATTGCCAAGCCCTTCGTCCTCCACGGGTGGATGGTCCTGATCATCATGATCCAGGATGAGTGGCACAGCTTTCTCAACTGCCATGTTGTGCAGCATGCAGCAGACCATGAAGATTTTGCAGACCTTCGCCGGGGCATATGGGAGGGCGCCGCCGGTCTTGTGGAGGCATCTGAATCGGCTCTTCAGGAGGCCAAATGTCCTCTCTATCACTCGCCTTGTCCGGCCATGGGCGGTGTTGTAGCGGAGCTGGGCCGGCGTGCTGGGGTTGCGGAGAGGTGTGATCCGCCATGGCATGTTGGGATAGCCAGCGTCCCCTACATGGAAACCACATGGACATAAGTAGGACAGGAGAAGTGGTCGTGCTGGAAGTCTACGCAAAATACAGGACAGACAGAGTGTACCCACCAACAACACATGCTCGTTCGTTGCGCAGCTGCGTCATCATTTCAGGCACCCTGCTACGCCTCATGATGTAGGCATCGTGTGCTGATCCTGGAAAACGAGCACAGACATGTGAAATCACCATGTTGGACAGACACACCACAAGAGCATTGATGGAGTGGTAGTGTTTGCAATTCCTGTACGCTACCTCCTGTGCCTGTGGTGGTACCAAAGCCACATGTGTCCCATCTATGGACCCAATGACATGGGGCATCCCTCCCAGGGCATAGAATCCTCGCTTGACCCCAGTCAACAGTTCAGGAGTTGGGAAATGGATGAACTCATCCAGGTGAAGCAACATGGCCTCTAAGAAATCATGCAGCACACGGCAGAACATGCTCTGGGACATGCCACCAACATGAGCTATGGTATATTGAAAGGTACCCGTGGCAAGAAAATGTAGGGCTGCCATTACCTTCAGCTTGGGTGTCAGTGCCGTAGGATACCTGTGCAGCGGTTGCAGGTGTGGTGCCAGCCTTGCCGTCAACTCCTCAATCAACGGTTGGGGGAAGCGGTAGCAGCGTATACAGTCATTCTCCCGCATGTCAGCCAAGTCCGGAATTGGTCGGGGAAGAGGCGGCGCTCTGCAGTAATTTGGAAGTGACAAGGAAGAGTGAGTGCACTTCAACAACAATTTATTTGTACTGAGCACATGTTAATCTGTCAATACACATATGCGACATACGGAGTCAGGTATGTGCCACATGCCCTGGACACGTATGGCTGCCAGGTGACACTCCTACCAGGACGCAGCTGCACACGGAGATTGTGAACCTCCACATGCCATGGCATTGGATTAGCTGTGTCCCAGTGTAAGTGAACAGCCAGACGCAACACAGGAGTGACATACATCAACACATCAGCAGAAGTAGGATGTCGATTTCAGAGACAGGTAGCGGAACACTAGAGCCACAGGTCACATGACATTACACTAGGACAGCCCACACACCTTGCCAATAAGGTGTACATGTAATGACTCACCACACATACATTGAGAGGATGCAGACATGTCCTTGTTACGCTACTCCGTGTCCCATGCATACATACGCACCTCACATCCGATGCCACATGTGGCCTGGTGTGCGTAACAGTGTGCCATGTCCATCTACACACAGACACATGTTGGTTGCTGCAACAGCTGATGCTTTTGAGGGAACACCAACATCAAGCTAATGGGAACACACCACACATACATGACATAGACACATCGTGCACCGTGGGTAGTCACATGTCTGGTGTGGTAACCCCTGTAGCGGGCATCAGGGGACACTTGCGTGTGTTGTTGACTGCGCCATGCCAGTGACGCTCATCCCAAGTGTGCAGTACGACATGCAAACATGTCAAAGGAGTCAAGGGCATGCCTTGCACATATTGCACCGTCACACATAACATCTGTACATATCTCATCATACATCTATTGCCTTCTCGACTCAGAAGTAATGTGCCACATCACAGCATTTCACACCTGTGCCCCACACATGTAGTACTGCCCAGACAATGCCTTGATGTCCATCCATGGACAAGTATGTCAGCTCTATTCCTTCCTGTGTGCTGCCTGTCACCACTGTGATGTGTGAAAGGCACCGTACATTCGCTCAGAGGGCCTGTGTACGTTCCCTAACACTATGGGAGTGCTGCCGTATGCGTACCCATAGTGATAGTGAGCGTACGCACGCGTGTACGGTCCGTACCACTATGGGTACGCATACGCGAGCACACCCATAGTGATAGTGAGCGTACGCACGCGTGTACCGTCCGTATCACTATGGGTACGCATACGCGAGCACACCCATAGTGATAGTGAGCGTACAGGCGTGTGTACGGTCCGTATCACTATGGGTGTGCTCGCGTATGCGTACCCATAGTGATAGTGAGCGTACAGGCGTGTGTACGGTCCATATCACTATGGGTGTGCTTGTGTATGCATACCCATAGTGATACGGACCGTACACACGCCTGTACGCTCACTATCACTATGGGTGTGCTCGCGTATGCGTACCCATAGTAATACGGACCGTACACACGCCTGTACGCTCACTATCACTATGGGTACGCATACGCGAGCACACCCATAGTGATACGGACCGTACACACGCCTGTACGCTCACTATCACTATGGGTACGCATACGCGAGCACACCCATAGTGAAACGGACCGTACACACGCCTGTACGCTCACTATCACTATGGGTGTGCTCGCGTATGCGTACCCATAGTGATACGGACCGTACACACGCCTGTACGGGCCGTTGCAATGCATTTGGGGTGCCCTAGGGCCCCGGAACGCACCGTACCTGTGTGTGAAACTCCAAATTACATAGGGGACACATGAGGGACAAGTATAAAGGCCTACATGCATGCTGGTTGTCATGGAGACCAAGTTTAAAGTATGAACTTTTTTCTGCAGGTGCACAGCAGAAGTCAGTTTGAATGAATCTACTTTGTTGCAATGTGGTTTTGGAGTTGACATCATGCTCAAGAAAAAAACCAATAAAAACCGACTGACTGTGCTAGGTTTGAAGGGATTGGAGGAAACATAGGATGCAAATGTGAGTGACCAATCACTCTGTACTCCTGTGCATGAAACAGGCCAGCAAGGCAGATATAAGGCAGCCAGGTCCCGTGAGGGAGCACTTGCCTGCACATCTTTGGATTCTATGACCCAGCTGCTGCTCCTGATTCCCTGGAACCATGTCAAGGTCTGTGGAGAGGGCACAGCCTTTCACCCTGGAGGAGAACCTGGCATTGCTGGATGTGATCCTCCCACAGTACCCCCTGCTGTATGGGCGACCAGGGTATCAGGTGAGTGCAGAGTCAACTAGCACAGACTGTGTCCCTTTTTTGTGACTGTGACTTCTGGCATTGTGTCCAGGTGTGACACACATGCAATGTACTGTAGGGGGGGTCCCAGGGGGGGGAATGCCTGATGTCTCCCAGCCAGAGCATGCTGTGGTGCATGTCTGCCGTCCTCACTTGCATTGTGTTTACTGTGACAATCACTGCATGGTGCATGCCACATTCTGCCTGTCTTATCCTCCTGGGAATGTAGCCTCTACAGTCCTCATTTGATGATGTGGTCAGCCCAGTGTGACAGGTGACTGTACCCACAGATGTGTGTAAGTTCTGTGTACCTGTGCTGAGAGTGTCCACATGATGTGTTCGTACCCTGGACATCGGTGTGTGTGTAAGTCCCCTGTCATGTGGGTGGGTGCATATGTGGAGTGTAGCACCCGGCCTGCATGAGGGATGGATATACCCTGCCCATCTGATGTGAGCAGGGAGCAGTGCTGTGTGTCTGACGTGCAGAGCCAGCCCCACACCTGTGAGCCCCCCCGTCTAGTGGCACATGTGCAGAGTGAGGTTTGTCGCTGCATTTGGCAATGGCAGGTGAATGTCCTGTGCCTGTGTGTGTCTGTGTACTCTGCTGAGGTAGCATCAGTGGCCTGTGGCATGTGACTGCTTAGAGGTGCTGCACATAATCCTGGTGTAGCTTGTGATGCACAGTGTGAGCCTGGATCATTGATTGTGTCGTTGCCCTCATTCCACCTGTGTACTTTCAATGGCACGTACTGCTTTTGCCCTTCCCCTGAGGATCATGTCCCTATGACAAAGGTGCAATGCGTTGGATGCATACGGTGCCTTGTTGTAAACAGCAAATTTGTTCTAATATGTGTCTCTGTGACATGTGCCAGGTGTATTGATGTAGTGTCACTTGTTCATCCTCACAGGTAGGCGCCTCTGCCAAGAAGCAGATCTGGATGAACGCCGTCAGTGC
Source organism: Triturus cristatus (assembly GCF_964204655.1). NCBI lineage: Eukaryota > Metazoa > Chordata > Amphibia > Caudata > Salamandridae > Triturus > Triturus cristatus. The sequence goes on from NC_140585.1 coordinate 603,055,917, forward strand.
CATGAGGAGGACGGAGGGTCGCAAGCCTGGCCCAGGTGAGAAAACGCTGGCAGGATATCCGGTGCTGGACGAGGAAGATCGCACGGGTCCTGCTGGGGGACTCACCTGAGACCCATAAGAACCGCGGGCGCCGCCGTCTGACCCACATCCACAAGCGTGTGCTGGCGGTGGTCTTTCCAGACTTGGACAGGCGCTTACAGGAGAAGCAGCAGCAGGAAGGGGGTAGGTACATGTGTGTTTGTTGTGTGTCACCAGCATTTGTAAGTGCACAGTTGCATGGATACACTGCCAGGGTTTAAAGGTGCTGTGCAGATCCGGTTACCCACAGTATAGCGGTGCTCTCTTGCCTCATTTCCCCTCCTTGCAATGTGTTCCCTGGTCTGTGTGTAGTCACTCTTTCACAAGGTCATCTGGGCTGGCAGTTTATCCACGTGACCAATGCTTGCAGCATCATGTGTGGGGGTGGTGTGTAACAGGTTTTGGGACCTTGCCTGTGCCCTGTCCAGTTCAGTACTTGTGGGTTCCATGTCAGTTGGCACTGATGCTGAGTCCAGACATGGGAGTTAGTCTCTCAAGTGTCATGCCTTACAGCACGCATGTCCTATGTTGTGGCCTGTGACATGATGTGCATGAGTGTGCGATACGCATGGTGCAGGGATGGTGGCGTGTGTTGCAGTCATTCCCATTCAGGACCATGGAGTTGTGTGGCCACTACTGTCCCCTGGGGCATATTTTCCTAGGTGTCATGTGTGTCATCACAAAATGTGGACACTCTCAGTGTCTACAGCATAGGTTGTGCTCTGTGCCATTGTCCCCTGGCACCATGTATATTGCCGTAAAATGTAGTACAAGTGTCCACTGTACAGCCTGACCTGATTTTCCTTGTTCATACTCACGGTGGCCAGTGCCTGTGTGTCTTGTTACAATCATCTGATGATGACCATTTGTACATGATTACTTGGACAGGCGCACCTTGGGTATTTTGTGTCCAATCTTGCATTTATCCAGCCCATGTGTATTTCACCCAGACTAAGAGATGTAAGTGCTTCCTGTGTCTCAACAAATTGCCTCATGTAGGGGGTGGTTGGTGCGGGCAAAGCCTACATGTCAAAACCTGATATCTCCTTGCTAGGTCTAGCCAGTGTGTGATGTTTGTCTGGACATACACTCAAGGTGCAATGAGCCAGTCATGGTGGGCATGTTTTCTGCTCATCCCTATTTTGGGCAACGCTGTGTGGTGCAGATGCAGTGCTGGATTGTCCCCAGAGCCTGGCTCCTCTGTCAAAATCCATTTCTTGTCATTTGCTATTGTGTCATGCTCTCCATAGTTTTTCTGTGGCATGGTGGGTCAACCAACTGTGTGTTGCATGCCCTACATATGTACCTTGTTTTGTAGATGTTACTCATCTTTCTTTTCAGGCTATGCACTGTAACCTATGTAGATTGGACTCATGTGACATATGTATACAGGTGTATGATTAATTGCTTTCTCTTCACCTTGCCCACAGCATCAGTGGGGGACACGGAGGGAGACATCAGCACAGACGGAGCGGAGGGACCGGGCACCAGTGCCAGCGGTGACATCGTGGCTGGCACATCGAGTGGGACTGAGGCGGAGGAGACTGAGGCCGAGGACCTGTCCAGTGCCACCACAGAATATGAAGCTGACGGGTCTGAGGATGAGCTCTCCGAGTGGGCGGAGGCTGCACCAGCAGCTGACAGCGGCTCAACATCTCACACCGCCCCCTCCATTGCCATCAGCCGCCTCCCACTTGCTCGTGTCCCTTCCCAGTGTGCCCAGTCACCACATGTCTCCTTCCTGCCAGGCACCGCACCCCCTGCCCCTGTCTCCACTGCTGCCGCCAATGCCGAGTCTGTGGACATCCAGCGGCAGTTGCAGGTTGGTCAGGCTGCGATGCTTAATGTCCTCCATGGCCACAGCCAAGTGCTGAACAACATGGAGGCATACTTGGAGGGCATTTTCTCATCGCAGGCTGACCAACGCAACTTGCTGAGGTCAATTGACTCGACACTGACTGCAGCAGTGGGTCTCCTGCAGCGCTTCGTCCAACCCCCTACCCCTGACCCATCCACACTTCCCACTCCCATGCCTGTCCCACGTACACCCAGACGTCAGCATGCACCCACCACAACAGACACAGGCACCACACCAGCAGGGAAGGTCAAACGCACACCTCCTGGAACGCACACACAGGGTGAAGTAGGCACACCCACTGGGTCGGGGGGCAAACGTAAGACACGCAGCCAAAGTGGGAGTCCGCATTCCACCAAATCCACTCCCTCCAAATCCCCTCCCCTCAGCTCTCCTGGCCACATATCCAGCAAAGACTCCTTCCTGGCCGCTCTGTCCCTGAGCCCCACAGTGACACCACCCCGCAAGCGGTCAAGGGAGTCCCCGGTCAGGGTGGTTGAGTCCCCCCCCTGTCCACACCCTCCCCCAGTGGTGCTGCGACCCATCCCTCTGACCCCCCCCCTCCTTGGGGCCTGTGGTTCCTTCGGGTGCAGGGGAGTCGCTGGAGGACCTTGCTAAGGTGTGCAGCGCCATCCTGGCCTCCGCCTTTGGCCCTGCCCCACCCCCTGTGGTGGAGTTCTCCATCCCTGCACCCACGACGCCTACCCTTTGCCCTCATGTCCCTGCGGTGCCTGGTCCTTCCCCCCCACATGGTGCCCCCCCCCCTCTGGAAGACGAAGGAGTCTGACTGTGCAGGCAAGCTAGGGGACACGCGTCCCACTGTGTCCCCCACCCGGATTTGAACTTTGGATTGCCCTATGGGCATTGTACATTTTGAACTTTCAAGGGACAAACAGATTTTTGGATGCTGAATAAAGCAATTTCTTTTTACTTAGTACACTACTGTCTGTCTGGTATTGCTGTTGGTGGACCTGCTCCATGATTTTGGGTGGTGATAATGTGTTGGGTGTGTGGGAATTGTAGTCTTGTGCTGGTCATAGGGTGGATCCTGGTATCTGTGTGCCATCACAAGCTGTTGGCTACATAACTTTGTTCATGTAAGCAGTTACTGCATGGTGACATCGTCCCAAGGTGTGTTCCTTCCTCTGTGTACCCTGACATCTTCCCTGCAGGGTCTTTCCAATATGTGGTGCTGAGCTGTGTCTACATTGGCTGGGTGTGTGACGGACTCGTTAGACTTGGGCCATGCATGCTGAGCGATGTCTCCACCTGCATCATTCGTGGCGTCCTTGGTGGTCACTGTACTTGTGTATGTAGACTGTTGACATGACTTCATGTGGACATGTTCTCTTTTAGGCGCTATGCATGTGTATACTCCCAGTCTCGCACACATGTGGTACATGTACTGCAGGATCTTTGTGCACCTGACTGACATTTGTGGGCATTGGATCTGTGGGTACTCCACCCTTTTCTTTGCAGGGGCACTGCTGTGAGTGTTCGGCACCCACCCCTCCTGTGTCTGGGCACTGCTGGGAGGACTCTGCACCCACCCCTCCTGTGTCTGGGCACTGCTGGGAGGACTCTGCACACACCTCTCCTGTGTCTGGGCACTGCTGGGAGGACTCTGCACACACCCCTCCTGTGTCTGGGCACTGCTGGGAGTGTTGGGCACCCACCCCTCCTGTGTCTGGGCACTGCTGGGAGGACTCTGCACCCACCCCTCCTGTGTCTGGGCACTGCTGGGAGAACTCTGCACACACCCCTCCTGTGTCTGGGCACTGCTGGGAGGACTCTGCACACACCCCTCCTGTGTCTGGGCACTGCAGGGAGTGTTAGGCACCCACCCCTCCTGTGTCTGGGCACTGCTGGGAGGACTCTGCACCCACCCCTCCTGTGTCTGGGCACTGCTGGGAGGACTTTTCACACACCCCTGCTGTGTCTGGGCACTGCTGGGAGGCCTCTGCACACACCCCTCCTGTGTCTGGGCACTGCTGGGAGAGTTAGGCACCCACCCCTCCTGTGCCTGGGCACTGCTGGGAGGACTCTGCACCCACCCCTCCTGTGTCTGGGCACTGCTGGGAGAACTCTGCACACACCCCTCTTATGACTGGGCACTGCTGGGAGGCCTCTGCACACACCCCTCCTGTGTCTGGGCACTGCTGGGAGTGTTAGGCACCCACCCCTCCTGTGTCTGGGCACAGCTGGGAGGACTCTGCACACACCCCTCTTATGACTGGGCACTGCTGGGAGGCCTCTGCACACACCCCTCCTGTGTCTGGGCACTGCTGGGAGTGTTAGGCACCCACCCCTCCTGTGTCTGGGCACTGCTGGGAGGACTCTGCACACACCCCTCTTATGACTGGGCACTGCTGGGAGGACTCTGCACCCAACCCTCCTATTTCAGGATATGTACGCTTAGAACATACACGGGTGTGGGTTCGCTCCATGCATACGGGGTGGGGGTACGGTCCGTACGTACACTGTTGGCATGGGGGGTACGCTCCGTACGTACGTGGGTGAGGGTATGGGTCGTACATACACGGTTGGGGTGGGGGTACGCTCCATACATACGCAGGTGAGGGTACGGGTCGTACATACACTGTTGGGGTGGGGGTACGCTCCATGCATACGGGGTGGGGGTACGGTCCGTACGTACACTGTTGGCATGGGTGGTACGCTCCATGCATACGCGGGTGAGGGTATGGGTCGTACATACACGGTTGGGGTGGGGGTACGCTCCATGCATACGGGGTGGGGGTACGGTCCGTACGTACACTGTTGGCATGGGGGTACGCTCCATGCATACGCGGGTGAGGGTACAGGTCGTACATACACGGTTGGGGTGGGGGTACGCTCCATGCATACGGGGTGGGGGTAGGGTCCGTACGTACACTGTTGGCATGGGGGGTATGCTCCATGCATACGCGGGTGAGGGTACGGGTCGTACATACACGGTTGGGGTGGGGGTACGCTCCATGCATACGGGGTGGGGGTATGGTCCGTACATACACTGTTGGCATGGGTGGTACGCTCCATGCATACGCGGGTGAGGGTACGGGTCGTACATACATGGTTGGGGTGGGGGTACGCTCCATACATACGCGGGTGAGGGTACGGGTCATACATACACGGTTGGGGTGGGGGTACGCTCCATGCATACGGGGTGGGGGTACGGTCCGTACGTACACTGTTGTCATGGGGGCTACGCTTCATGCATACGCGGGTGAGGGTACGGGTCGTACATACACGGTTGGGGTGGGGGTACGCTCCATACGTACACTGTTGGCATGGGGGTACGCTCCATATGTACGCGGGTGAGGGTACGGGTCGTACATACACGGTTGGGGTGGGGGTACGCTCCATACATACGTGGGTGAGGGTACGGTCCGTACATACACTGTTGGGGTGGGGGTACACTCCATACGTACGCGGGTGAGGGTACGGGTCATACATACACGGTTGGGGTGGGGTACGCTCCATGCATACGGGGTGGGGGTACGGTCCGTATGTACACTGTTGGCATGGGTGGTACGCTCCATGCATACGCGGGTGAGGGTACGGGTCGTACATACACGGTTGGGGTGGGGGTATGCTCCATGCATACGGGGTGGGGGTACGGTCCGTAAGTACACTGTTGGCATGGGGGGTATGCTCCATACGTGTGCGGGTGAGGGTACGGGTCGTACATACATGGTTGGGGTGGGGGTACGCTCCATACATACGCGGGTGAGGGTACGGGTCGTACATACACTGTTGGGGTGGGGGGTACGCTCCATGCATACGGGGGTGGGGGTACGGTCCGTACATATCCGTACCCATGCTGTGGAATGCTTGTGCGGGCCATACCCAGGCCTTTGCCACGTGGGGACAGCCGTTCCGCCATTGTTGGGATGACGTAGGTGTGGGCGTGTTACGACTCGTACCCACGCTCTTAAGGCGTGGGTATGGGACGTACCTGTATTGTTGTGTTGCCGGTTCGTGTCGTCAACCACTTCTGTTGTGGCGGACGCTGGCTTTGCTGGACACGCCCCCACCCCCTCATAGTGACCAGGGCCAGGGGGTCAGGTATGTCCAGGGCATGTGTGCTGTGTGACTTTGGTGGGGGTTTTGTGGCCTGCCCCTGCTCCTGCCCCCCGCTTTCCCCCCTCCCTTTGTTGTTCTGACCTTCTGCGGCATCTGCGTCGTAACCTGTAGAGGAGGTCGACTGCTATGAGGGCCGGGATGACACGTAGGTTCGGGTCCATGTCTGTCCGTCGCGTGCAGGTACTCCTTGTTAGCGTCGTCCTGATTTCCCGGCAGTTTTTGGCTGCCGGAAAATATTCTCCGTGCGGGATGACGTCGGTGCGAATCGTACTTCCTGGTTCGTGAATGGCAGGCTGCGTGCGTCCCGACGTCACGTCGGCACTTTCCCGGATCACATTTGTATGTTTATTTTCGTCGGTCGGGGTTTTGTACGATTCGTACGGAAATACTATTTCCGTGCGAATCGTACTTCCATGTTTGTATATTGTTACGACCGGGTACGCGTCGGACAGAGAATATGCTCCGTCCAACCGTTCGTACCCGGTTTTTACAGGATCGTAATCGGCACCAGATTAGGGTAGACCCCCGTTTTGAAAACTCACATTCTGTTAACCTATTCTGTAGGCAAATTATGTCAAAACTGGCTTAAACATTCCACATTAGCATCGGTTAAACTTCGTTTGTCCTTATTGACTGATGATGTTGATTTGAATGACTTTGTCAAAGGCCCTGTAGGAGGCAGGTCCAAAAGATGAGTATATGCTGTTTACAACGAAGTTTGGAAATTATCTCAAGTTTAAGCTGCTTCTAGACTGAAAGCTATTGATCAAGCTAATTTAGAAAAAGCGCTTGCTGTCGTTGATAATATCATTAATACTCTTTCTTCCAGAATTTACACATTGGATAATATTGTTTCATCTGTTGTGGATATTGTACAGGATGAAATGTCTGTTTTATATCATGGTCAAAATCAATTACGTTCATTAATGCAGTTTGTGTGGACTTTACAAATGTTGAAATCTGGCAAAGTTCCTTGGAACTACATGAATACCTCATCTCTGCTTTTACCGTTTAACCTAACTGAAAAACAACAGTTCATGTCCATGAAGAATGCAACATATTCACTATTGCACATTGAAAAATCGGAACCTTTACCATTTTCTGTGGCCGAAGCTAACTCGGCTGTATGGCTCATTCATTGGTTAATCACACTACCTTTTCCCTTGTTTAAGTTCAGTTAATGTATGAAACACTATGCCTTAGGCAGATGTGCACCATTAGGTAGCACTTTTATCCATGAAGTTTGGTCACTCCCATTTACATACAGGTGCCTGAGAGAGGGTGAAGAAGTTTATTTAAAGGGACAGGAGTGCACTTCTACACCTGATCACTCATTAGTATGCAAAAAATATACAATTGCACGGCACGTGTAATACCCAATCCCCGAATTTAGCTTGCATTTTAAATGGAAATCCAATGCCAGCTATAACACCCACTTTCACATTATTAGCTAACGGTAGTTATTTACTTTTAAATAATGAAGCGTGTTGCGGGATGCTAGCAGGAATTCCGTACATTTTAACTGTCTCCCAACGTGTAGTTTGCTGTAAAAATGTGCTTTTCCCAGCCCCACGTGGGAGACTTGACATATCAATCTGGCCTTCCATACCAACCTTGAAAGCAGAGTTCAACAAGATGAGCAGAATAAGGGCTCTATTGTCCCAAAAAGAAGTAGCCCTAACTTCCTCTAGTGAAACATTTGTACTTCACAAAGCTAACACCCGGACAGAGGTGCATGCGCTTTTGAATACTGATCTCCCACTTCTTTTCGGAGCTCTGATTCACAATATATTCAAAGCCTCGTCAACAACTGGCTGGGCGCATTTTTTCAAAGTTGTGGGCTCCGGCTTTGTGACTTCGTTCCAGACAATATTTGGTGTGATGCCGGCATTTTTTCATTCTATTTTTTCCAGCATCTTCGGCGGGTTACCATTAATTCTCGCCTTAGCTGCCGGCGTGCTGCTGTTGATTTGTTTGCTCCGCAATGGCTGCACAATCTGTGTCTCAGGACAGCCTGCCCCGGCTGTTCCAGCTTCGCAACCGAATGCTTGAATACTATGAAACACTACCTCTGGCCACCTTGAGTGTAGCCTATGGATTGTCCTTCAGGTTCTCATACTTTACTTGCATGCAACCTGTTTTCCATTGCCTGGATTGCTCTTTAAATGGGCCCTGGATTTGTGCCTCTCCAACACGGCGTCTCCTGCCCCGGATTATGATCGACTGATGAGTCCCTTAGTGGCCCATGAGTTGGACTGTTCTGGTATTGGGATTATGGCCTCCTCTAATGGTGCTAGAGGCTCCGGCAATCGAAGAACATGTATGTTCGTTTACTTTAATAAATTGGATGTCTGAATCCTTTGCTGATGATCACAATGACTTCCTCTTGTAGGCTGTTGCAACATACTGTGCCTATATGCTGATGGAATAAATTTGCACTTGTCCATCTTCAAAACGTAACAGTTCTTAAAAAAAAATTTCAAAACTATTTTTTTCCCTCTAGGCAGGGCAGTATACTGCCCCTTCGTGGTTTTTATTTTTTTTACCTCGTAACTTCGAACTTAACACTTCCAAATTATCCGGTTTGTTAAAATATGAACTTGGTTCTGTCTCAATTGAACTTGAACTCTGCGTTCCTAAATTGCTTCCCTTTTGTTCGTGGTCCGATCAGTGTAGTAAAGACAGGGTTCTGCTTGCACACATTGCCATGTTAGCATAAGCGTTTTAGAATTTAAACGCCATCTTGCCACTTTACCGCTTTTGCACACAATACTACAGGTAACTATTATTGTAAGTAAAACTGCTTGCTTGATTTTCTTCACATGAGAACGGTCTGTTTTTCACATCCATAGACTTACACCGCGATCTCGGTCTGTACACTGTGTGCAGAAGTCTTCAAGGTCAAATAACAATGTATGCTGTTGATTCAGGTTGATCAGCCCACGCTCTAGACACAACACGCACACAGCTGCAAATATCTGAAACTCGGGTGCCTTTAATATTGCATTGCATGCACGTTGCTGGTACTTGAAGAAAACCTTTCCATCTACAGAGAGCATTGCTGATCCTGTGATGTGATTCACCTAAGCTGATCTTGGAGGTATGGGTCAGGGCCGGACTGGTAACCAAAACTGGCCCTGGCAAACTGCTTGGCTGGCACCCCCTGGGGTGAGGGGGGTGCAGCCAAGCAGTTTGCAAGGGCCGGTTGCGGCCGATTTTGTTACAGGGGGGCCGATATTTCCGACCCCCTGTAACAAAAACGGCACCCAGGGGCCCAAACCGGCCCCCACCCTAGCGGCCCACCGGGGTAACGCCCAGTGCCCGCTACAACCAGTCCGGCCCTGTTTGGGGCTCCCTGTTCAAACCTAGAGACCTTCTATTATTAGAAAAACTAGCCAGGGGAGGGTGGTACACAAGGTGCTATAAGACCTGTTTCCACTATCATTATAACATGATTTCTCCTTTTGTGTTTTATGGAATTGTAACAATGCTGATTGTTTTATTTCTAATAATTAGCCTGCATATGTTAGCCAAAATACTGCATCTTAGTGTACGTAGTTAAAAATAAACATTTTACACTTTTCCGTGTCTCTGATTACTCACGTTGTGGACTTGTATGAGAATAAAAATGAAAAGAGTGTTATTGATTCCCACCATTCCTGAGAGTACCCTAAGTCGCTTGTTCTGGGTTGTCTAATCATTGGTAGCTTCGCTGTAGCACGGAGAACGAATGAGACACAGATGCTAGTCGGATAGGGGTTCTGGGTACTGAGGTGAGTTTTTTGGTACACCACAATTCACTGAGGTCCTGGTTTCCTTTGCATTGTTCTGTGCATGAGCAGAATCTCCACAACAGGAATAGTAATTTTAACCCCTACGCTATCCAACGCTTTCCCTACTGTTGCACTCACTGGAGTGGGAATAGTAATTGTAACCCCTACGCTATCCAACGCTTTCCCTAATGTTGCACTCTCTGGAGTGGGAATAGTACATTTTACCCCTACGCTATCCACGCTATCCATTGCTTTTCCTACTGTTGCACTCACTGGAGTGGGAATAGTAATTGTAACCCCTACGCTATCCAACGCTTTCCCTACTGTTGAACTCACTGGAGTGGGAAAAGTAATTTTTACCCCTACGCTACCCAATGCTTTCCCTATTCTTGCACTATGTGGAGTAAGTATATATATTAATTTATATGTATATGTTCAATTTATAGTCACATTATGGGGTCGATTCCGATCCTGGAGAAATATTCCCCGTACGAATCGTATCCAGATTTTTTTACGTACGAATCGTACAAGTCCCGTACAAACTGGCAAGTACGATTCGTATGTAAAAAACACCATACGAATCGCATTGGGAATATACCGCGACACGTCCTCAGGTCGGAAAAAGTGTCCGACACATCCCCGGACGTTTTTACGTACGACTCGGTAAACCGACGTCCGAACGCGCAAGTACGATCCGTCCCGTCCGTTCGAATCCACAACCATATGGTAAAAACACCATACGGAGCGAACCTCCACAGCAACCATGGAGACGTCCAAACATGTGCCCGCATACGCGCCGAACACCCCCCCATGTCCGCGCCGTACCCCCATCCCCCTGGTATGTCCGCGACGTCCCCCCAGCCCCCCGTATATCCGCGACGTCCCCCCAGCCCCCCTGTATGTCCGCGACGTCCCCCCAGTGGACCCCCTGGGGGTGGAGGTCTGCACCGTACATACGGGGGTGGGGTGGGGGTCCACACTGTACATACGGGGGTGGGGTGGGGGTCCGCACCGTACATACAGGGGTGGGGGTCCGCACCGTACATATGGGGGTGGGGTGGGGGTCTGCACCGTACATACGGGGTGGGGGTCCGCACCGTAAATACGGGGGTGGGGTGGGAGTCCGCACCGTACATACGGGGGTGGGGTGGGGGTCCACACCGTACATACGGGGGGTGGAGTGGGGGATGTTGCGGACATACGGGGGGCTGGGGGGACATCGCGGACATACGGGGGGCTGGGGGGTTGTCCGGCACGTACCGGGCCCCCTTTTCCTCACGCTTCGCGGCGTACTTAGCTTTACCGGCACTTTTTGTGTGCCGTAAAAATATAGCCATCCGGAGGTCCGCACCGAGATACGGGGGGTGGGGTGGGGGTCCGCACCGTACATATGGGGGTGGGGTGGGGGTCCACACCGTACATATGGGGGGTGGGGGTCCGCACCGTACATACGGGGGGTGGGGTGGGGGTCCGCACCGTAAATACGGGGGTGGGGGGTCCGCACCGTACATACGGGGGGTGGGGGTCCATGCCGTACATACGGGGGTACGGGTCCGCACCGTACATATGGGGGGTGGGGTGGGGGTCCGCACCGTACATACGGGGGTGGGGTGGGGGTCCGCACCGTACATACGGGGCTGGGGTGGGGGTCCACACCGTACATACGGGGGTGGAGGGTCCGCACCGTACATACGGGGGTGGGGTGAGGGTCCGCACCGTACATACAGGGGTGGGGGTCCGCACCGTACATACGGGGTGAGGTGGGGGTCCGCACCGTACATACGGGGGTGGGGTGGGGGTCTGCACCGTACATACGGGGGGTGAGGTGGGGGGATGTCGCGGACATACAGGGGGGCTGGGGGACGTCACAGACATACGGGGGGCTGGGGGGCGTGTCTGGCGCGTACCGGGCCGCCTTTTCCTCACGCTTCGCGGCGTACTTAGCTTTACCGGCACTTTTTGTGTGCCGTAAAAATATAGCCGTCCGGAGTGCTGTCGGTACGAATCGTACTTGCTGGTACGTAAAAAGCTGCCTAACTCGGTCCGCATGTCGCGTACGCGCCATCCCGGATCACATTTGTATGTGTTTTTGTGTCGGTCGGTGTTTTGTACGAATCGTACGGAAATGGTGTTTCTGTACGATTCGTACTTGCATGTTTGTATGGTGTTTTTACCGGGTACGAGTCGGACGGAGAAAAAGCTCCGACCGACGGTTCGTACCCGGTTTCTCCAGGATCGGAATCGACCCCTAAATGTATTAGTTATTATTTTTTAAACATGTTATAATATTTTTAATTATGTTTCTTTTATTGATATGTATTATGTACTTAATTTTACATTATTATTAAAACATAAAAAAACGATATGTTTAACATCGGTATTTTATACAACAATATTTTTTTTCTCGAGACTTTTGTACTTACCATTATGTAGATAGGACTTCGATATTTTTGACATCGATATTTTTGTGTGGATATTTTTGTAGGCCGATTTTCTGTCCGTCGATATTCCGTCAGACATTCACACACATCTCCATGCCATTGGTGCAATTTCTGTGTCAACTTACAATGGTCTCAGTGGGAAATTAAATAAACCTATTGCGTGTAGCTAATTAAAAAATATTGTTTCAGAGATGGCGCCCACCTACAATACGGCACTAAATTGTAGTGTCACTGTGTAAAGAGTCATTGCAGCCAATCAAAAAAGACAGAAAATCAGAGGAGACCATATAGGTTGCAAATTTGATATAGATAACGCAGGCACCACCAGGGGCCAAATAATACAATGCGGTGCATATTCATTGTTAGCGCCATATTAGATTGAATGCTTTGCCCTCAGGGTAGGTGCAAAGTCATGCTGCCCTAGGGACAGAGCAGTCAAGTGAAATGCAGAGCGGCTTTGAAGCAGCCGTTCTGTGTTTTACTGTGCATGAGGAACCCTGCCTGCACTTTTAGGAGGGGAGAGAGATCCCCTTGCAATCTGGTGGAGTAGGTGACTGCACCTTCCTGCAAGGGCATGTCTAGAGAGTCCAAAGGACCCTCGTCCCCCCTCCAGTGGGGAGCCATCAGGGGGCTGCATTTTCGGTGATGAATGACAGCTTCTTTGCCTCTGCGCCTGCATCTATAATAGGGCGCGGGAGCAGAGGCAAAGGGATTGCCTCAATAACATGGGGCCATGGCTCATGCAAATGAGAGAACACCCTATGATGATAGTGGTGGTGCTATATGTGCATCAGCACAATCTGCATTACAGAAAGGGCTGCACAAGTTTCTGCATCCCTTTCTGTAATACAAATGTGCCCTGGGGAGTGCAAAGTGGGCGCACACCCCCATTGCACCCCAAGGGCACTTTCCAAAATATGGCCCCAGCTCTGTTTTCTTTTTCAATGCTCATTAAACACCTGAAAAGTAACTAAGACTTGTATTTATCTCCATGAAAAAGCTTGTTTAACCAACAGCCATACATTGAAAAAGCTTCTGGTATGACAAACAAAGTACATTTTGTGTACCCACCCTACTTTGGCATCTGTTTATCAAGTTCATATTTTTTGCGCCTTTGAACACTTGCTTTTACCTACATGTGACACTTTGTGAGATGAAAAGTAAAACTACAATTTTATGAAAGCTTATATGGAATATTTCCTATTTACTAATTCACTAAATTGTACTTACAAAAATCAAAATTATGCTTAATGTCTAAGTTTCAACTATTACCTGTTTCCTATGAAAATGTGCTGTATGTTGGAGGCGACATCGAAGAAAGGCACATGTGGGACGTTTGCACTGAGGAAATAGAAGAATAGATCAACAGAGAAGAAATATGCTCTAAAGTTATCATGCAAACTTCGGCTGAAGTTTTTAACTTCTGTTCTATCAAAAGGAGATGCTTTGCTGTCAGACCATTGTATCTCTCAGTCACTTTAGTAGGGTCAACCAGTTATTGTAAATATTTAAAAAATAAATGATATGACTTGTGTGACTGACTATCTTGTGCTTCAAATGAACTGGGGCATGTGGTGCATTCAGCAGTGACACAGTAGCGGCTGTGTGCAGTTGGAATGGCGCAGTGGAGGGGACGGGAGTCAAAGAAAACAGTAAAAAAAAACAATTTTTAAAAAGAACTTACCTGCCACATCGCACCCACCGAAAAACACAGCTCTTCTGCTTTCTCTTGCTGTAGGCAGAGGCTCCCAGCCTCCCCTGCGGCCAATCTTGATACTGCTTTCAAGCATGAGAGCAGTGCCAGGATTGGCTTGAGCGGAGAGTATTTGCGCCCCCAGGGAGACTGGGAGTCTCTGCCTGCTCTCTATCGGAGAGAGCTCAGTGCGCATGTCGGTTTGACCAACCTATGACAGCCGACCAGACTCACATGTGCACTGAAGGCAGGGCTCACACCTCCTGACTTGCCCTGCAATGGTCCAGCCCCAAGCCTCATTAAATGAAAGAAAAATAAAATGATAATAAACAAGTTTAATTATCATTTTATTCTTCAAACTTTGATGCTGGAGGTGCGTCGATGCTCCTCCGCCATAGTGGAGGTGCCGCCACTGCCGTAACAACAGCCAAAGCTCATAAGACCATATAAGGGCAGCAGCTTAGCCCTCTTTCAAACCTCCAACAGGATCACTACCAGCAGACTTAGTTGCACATTACACCTTTAAATGAAGAATTACATTTTCTATCAGATAGCCCATCACAAATTTGCATTTCATTAACATCTTTTCACAATATGTTTGTGAGAACCTACCTGACAGAGAATCAATACACATGTGGAACAGTTAATTCCATAAATCTAATCTCAAGCATAATTCTAGAAAAATACATTTTACCATGAATATGTAACAGACAACATGGAAAGGGAGGGGTTACTTAAATGCACTTTGAGAACTGCATCATGCACCACCGGTTATACTGAAAAGGAAAACACAAAATAAATTGATTGCAAACTGATCTTATTAAAAAAGCACTGTGGCCAAAGTGGCAAGAAATAAAAACAAAATGAATGATTCGATCACCAAGGCCGCTTGATTCATTTTTTCCAAGCTCATCTACAAACTTTACAACTAGCTAATTGTAATCTGCAGGGATTTGCCATCTGAATTTGGTAAATATTCATAGCACAAAATGTCCTGAACATTTTATAAATAAGCTTAACAAAGAACAGAATCATAAAATGTGATGCAGCTGTGCTAAAAGTCTTTTATTTTGATACTTTGTTCAGAAATATTGCTTAAATGCAGTCACTGCAACTCACAACAAAGGGAAAAGTTTAATATTTTCTGTTAAAGGGTGCGGTGGTAATATTGTCATGTTCACAAATTCTGCTCTAAAATAGAGGTGAAATAAAACATGTTTACTAAGTAAAACTTTCAAAAGCACAGAAACACTGCAGTTAAAATGTACATGTATTATATACTGCTGAGAAGCATGTCTTCCCGGAGTGCTTCCTTCGGTCACAAGAGGTCACATTAGTTGAAACTATCATTTCAGTCTAGCAAACGTCTTCAGAAGTTGCTGTTCCCTTAAAGAGCAGGTCATAACCTTAAAATATATATGTAATGTAAGACAGAAAAATAAAATGGCTCGTCAAATATGCATTTAAAATTCTCAATTCAAAGTGCTGTGATTGAATGAATATTTGAAATAGAATCTTATTCCAGTCAGACTCACAATTTGTGGTGTGGTTATGGGGCATGTACAGTATCATGTCTCAGACAGAAGTAGAAGAATCAAACACACATAGAAGTGCCTGTATCTTCCAAGACATGCATATACGTTCAGATATATTTAAGAGCCAATCACATATTTACATCCAATATTCCACCCGTCCGGCGATCATGACATGTGAATTGAGAAGTAACTTACCATAATCAGTGTCACCACTCTGATTTCCCTATATTCCCTCTTATTTTCATGGCATATTTCAGACCTTGCAAATGGATATGTGCATGGAATTGCTGAGAGAATAGAGATTAGCACAATACTTTTGCAGACCTATGAAAAGCTACAACTGAAATAGCATTCCAATACAAGCATTTAAAATAAAACTACAAAGTAGTGTGAGAGTTAGAAGGTCTATAAGCTTATTACAGAACAGTAATAGCCACTGTGTAGTTACAGTAGGATTCAGAGAGATAGGAATTCCTTTGATTTTTGTTTGCAGCTTTGTCACCATTTGACAATTTTGCAGACCTCTTTCTTTTTCTACATTGGCTGATGATGCAAAGTGTTATGGTGATTCGTTAAGGGGATGTAAAGAAACAAGGGGTGTCCCAAACCACGTATTTCAACCAATGAATTTCCTATTGACTTTGTACTCAGCTTTAGCTGTTAAAATGGCTGAATGGATTTTAATAAAACTTGGAAAGAATATAGGTTATGGTGGGTGAATTATGCTTTTTTTTAATTTGAAGTGAATTGGTTCAGTAGTTGTTAAGTTATAAGGCACAAAATCTTAGTGATATTTTGAGTGGCGGTACATCCACAGTATACTGCAGTACCTGCCAAGACACAAATGATTGGTTAATGAAAGCCTTCGCAAAATTAAAAAAGCAGCCATGTTGATTACACTACATTAGTACTGTGTTTTGTGTTTCAATCTGAAATGTAAATTAGCATTGGTGATGTACTGTAGAGGAAGCAATTAACCAGTTTAGTTAACTCTGTAGTGGTAGGGAAAGGTAGATTTATTGATTTATATATTTTCTAACAATGTACAGAGTACAGCAGTACTATAACAAAAATATCCAAGAAGTACTGCAATACTTAAGTACTTAACAGAATTTTTTAATTGCCTTACAGATTAGTAGCTCTTAAAAAAGCCCCCGTATTTTTTCAAAACGTAGCATATTTCAAAGTTTTGAGGTTTGTAAAGAAAAGTTGGTTTCCATAGGTTGTAAAATGGATACCATCATGCCGATACAAATCTGCATTGCAATATTTGATGCCCAAATAAAAAATTGAAGGCAATCAATGATCACAATGGAATGGTGAGACTCTGTTGTTTACATGTCATTGAGTCTTTTCAAACTTAGCAGCATTTAGAGTAGACCACTTCTACTTTTTCCACTGACAAATGTTAGAGAAAGAAAAACTTGTTTGGAGGCAGACATTAAGGTGGAAAATGTCTCCTTCATGTCAATTTCTAGTCTAACTCCAGTTAAGTGGACTATATCATTGACAACACAGTAAATACCCATATAGTGGGGATGGTCACATACACTAAAAGATGAAAATAGAAGTAAATGATTCCATCTCAAACCTCTCTCTCATATCTACTGCTTTCAACCCTAGATCAGCCTCAAACTCTGTTTTCCTGGCATGCTCTCTGGCCAAAAAATTTAACTTTGCCCAAAAGACCAAGCATGAGCCATCTTGCCCCTGTGCTGACATACAAAAATGAGGAACATAGAGGTAGAAAGGAAAATATATAAAGAGTTAGCCTACTGGCTAGTAGGAAAGTACTAAATATTGCCAAATACATTTTGAAAGGAGGAAGACAATTGGCTTCAGTTCAGTTTGGACTACTAATATAGCCAGATAGTATTAAAATGCAAAATGATGTCATAAAATAAACTAGTGTGCAGCAATGGAGTTTCGCAAGTTAGACAATGCCATGTGGAACAGCCATGTTTGGTCACATGACAACAAAAAACAATAGAAAAAGAGTAGAGAAATACAATGAACAAAGATAGCATTATGTGATAGGTTATTACCACAAATTGGGCTATAAACAAAGTCCAATACTACTAAATAACACCAACAACCACAGACACACTGGGTGGAAAGACAATACACCTCTATTTCTTCTTCAAAGATACTACAGAGAATTTCCAAATTATACCTTTTCACCTCCATCCACATATTGAATTTGGAAATCTACTCTAACCAATACTTCTAAAACAGATTTGCCCGTATTTCACACAATGCCTAATACCCACAGAAGCAAAAATTAACATTGTACAACAGAGAAAGAAGAAAGAAACAAAATTGAACACAGAGAAGGAGGACGGCTAATGAAAACAATTGTGCTGGTAAGACTACTCAAAGGTGTTCTACTGTTTCTGCACACCCTGACCTTAGTACTACAAAGGTTGATAGGAATCAATTGTCAAAAACACCACAAACACCACAAATTAAAGTTAGCCATTCCAAACATCAAATTGCTTCCTGTTGGAAATGGCCATTTTTGCAGGGTTATCCCCAAACTTTTTGCTTCTTCCTCCTTTATTTTTTTCTGACCCGTGGTTGTTGGCAATAGGACTCTGGGCACTTTACCACTGCTGATCGGTGCTAAAGTGCATATGCTCTCTGTATAAATTGTTATATTGATTGGTTATCCATGATTGGTATATTTGTTTCACCTGTCAGCCCCTAGTAAAGTGCACTGAGTGTGCCAGGGCTGGTGATTCAAATGCTACTAGTGGGCCTGCAGCACTGATTGTACCACCCACATGAGTAGCCCTAAAATTATGTCTTAGGCCTGCTTGCAGTGTCTATGTGCAGTCCAGGACTGCCATGTCGACCTGGCCAGTGCAACCACTGACCAGGCCTTATCCTTCCCTTTCTGTACATGTCAGGCATCCCTATAGTGGCCCTAGGTACCCCCCCCCCCCTGGGCTGGGTGCAGTGTATCCGAAAGGTAGGGCATGTACTGAGGTGTGTAACATGCCCTGGTAGTGAATTACAGCCATTTTCGTTTTTCACTGCTGAGAGGCTATCTTGCCCATAGGACAGAATGAGGGAGGCTGTTTACATGCCTATCTTCCCCTAAAGGCAAGATAGAAAATCCAAGTTTGGTATCTTTGTGGACAGAATTTAATTATACATCTTTTTAGCAAGATGGTTTTTAAATTCACTGTGTGAGAATAGCACTTTTTAGAAAGTAGCTATTCTCCTGTTTAACCTTCCTGTGTGCCTGTGTGCAGATTGGATGACTGGTGTCATGTGATGGGCTAGGTGGCTCCAGGAGTCTGGATGAGTCAGCAGCAGGGTGAATAGGGAGATCTGCTCTAAATGGGTGGGAGGAGTAGCCCCGGGGTTTGAGTAGGGCTGCCTCTGCCAGCACAATGCCGTCTCCACCCCATGCTTGCCAGGCTGAGGACTCTGCCTCTGCCAGCACAAAGAAGGCTCCACCTCCTGCTGAGCGTCTAACGACCCTGCCCCTCACTCTGAAAGGAACCAGGTGCTCCAGGGCAGAGCACACCCAGGAACCGGTTTGAGCAGGGGAATCCCCCCACTGAAACAAAGAGAGACAAAGACTTGGAGGGGTATAAGAAGAAGACCCCAGACACCTAAACTTTAGATCACTGTGGAACTAAGAAGGAACCTCTGCCAAGGAGAAAGCTGGAAGGAACTGAAGAGGAAAAGACTGCCTGCTTGCTGTTTTGCTTTGCTGCCAAGGAGAGGGGAAGGACTTTGCTGTGTCCCCTTCTTTTGATTCTGATCTCCAAGGGCCTGAGGAGAGCTGGCTCCCTGTTAAGAAGTCCCAGGAACAAAAGGACTTCACCACCAGCTCCCCTGGAAGTCTGCTGAGGGAGTTCTGACCTGCCTTGGAGTGCTTGCCTAGTCTTGGGGCCTCAGGAGGTCGTTTTGCTGTGTTTGGGAGCTGGAAAGCAGAAGCGTGAACAAGAGTAACTGGTACCCATCGCATCATCCATTTGAGGGACGCATCATCCGGTTGCGAGTCGCAAGAGCGAGAGTGGGAGGAGAATTTCATCGCGGCGTCATTGCAGCACCCGGAGTCCCCGCATCGCCGAGTGCGTCGAGCATCGTCCCGGTGCGTGAAGATTCCTGACGCTGCGAGGGTCGTCGCAGAACCAGTTTGCGGGCCGCACCACTGCCGGTGCGTGAAAGTATCCAGTCGCTGCGTATGTCAACGCAGAGTCCCGTCCTGTGACACATCAAGGGTTGCAGCGCCAGAAGTCAGCGCTGCGCCACGCATCGCGCCGCACCGAAGATCGTCGCATCGTACCTGTGCGTGAAGCTTCCCCCTAAGAAACCTACGCAACGAAAGCCAAAGAAGCAGGGCTGCTGCAAAGCCTCCCCAAGGTCTCAGGAGTATCGCATCGCCTTTGCCATCTTCCTTGTTATAGCTTTTGGGAACCTAAGCGCAACTACAGGTACTTTTGGGCACGAGAGTGTCGCATTTTGTGCATTAAGAGTCGCATTGTGCAGGACACTGATTTTTACATCCTGGAGTACTTTCTACAAACTCTTGAACTATCTTTAAAGTAACCTTTTTAATTGTATGTTGGTTTTTCTGTAGTATTTGGTCTTGTGCAGTTTTTAGTAAAGATACCTTATTTTTCTAAAACTGGTGTGGAGTAAATCTGTGGTGTTTTCACTGTGTTACTGTGAGTGTTGGTACAAATACTTTACACATTGCCTTTGATAGCCTAGACTGCTCAGGCCAAGCTACCTAGAGGGTGAGCATGGGTTATCTTAACTGTGTATACCCCTTTCCCTGACTAGAAGCAAGGGTCCCTACTTGGACAGTGGTACCTACCCTGCCAACTAGAGACCCCCAGATCTAACATTGGTGGTCAGCGGTGAGGATTTGAACTTGTATTTGTACTTGACCCACAGTAATTAGTGTACATCACTAGGTTAAGTGCAGACCACTACGCACCCACATACAGTTTTTTTCTCCTGGTGTCCTCCTGGAAGTATTTTTGGGGATACTAAGACTCTGGCTAGGGTTGCACCTGTGAAGTCTTGCCAAAATGGAAGTCAACTTTTTCCACCTGTATATCTACACAGTGGAGGAGATAAAAGCTTTTTGCGAAAAGAGGGGGCTGCCCGTGGAGGAAGGGTCCACAAGTGGGGACCTCGAGGCACGCCTATATTCCTATGAGGTCAGAATTTGGGAAGCAACACTAACAGACGATTCTGAGGAGAAGGACTTCTCTGACAGTGAGGGAGAGAAAAGTGAGTGGCACCTTGCTGCTGAGCGAAGGTGCAGAGAATTAGACCGGGAAATCCAGGAGGCTGAGATCCGGTGGGCCTTAGCCCAGAAAGAAGAAAAATGTATAGCTCAAGAGGTGAGCTTGGCTGAGTTGGAGGTGGAGTCCAGCTCAGATGGTGGCAGCAAGATTGTAGTTTCTAGTGCTGAGAGAAAGGTACAAACACCCAGAGATGTGGCACCTGACTTGAAGGAGGGGGTTGACATACACCAGGGGGTTCAGGTTTATGATGTAGTTCCAGTGGAGTGCAGTGTCCCTGAAGTAGATTGGGGAACTGACACAGGGGACCATATTCCTAGTGGTGGGAGGGACACTCTACTGACCCTAGATGAGAGGTACAGGGAGAGGGGTTCCCCCATGGTAGAAACCTTGGTGTGTGAGTGTGAAGACCGCCCAGAAGAGTGTGAGTTGTGTGACAGAGACAGTCAGATACTGTCTTGCCAATCTCAGGAGAATGGTGTGGGGTACTTGCGTGAGGCACTGGAGGGTGAGGCAAAAGGTAGCTTGGTTAACAACTGTGGGGGGCTGTGTGATTCATTTGTTGGAGAGCATATTTTAAGTCCCTGTTTTCCAGAGCTATGCCAACACCAGGTGGAGTGTGAGTTCTCTGGTTCCAGAGAGCTTGCGTTGGAGACAGACCTTTGGTTGGATGCCGGAGGGTCTGAAGAGGCATTGGGGAGTGATCCCAAAAGGAGTGGCACAGATATCTTCCAGACCTGTGAGGTGGAAGAGGTTCAGTGTAGCCCAGTTAGGTCCCAGTGTAGTGGGAGGGGTGTAGGGGCTCACGTCCTGTCTCAGTAGAGAAGAGGTGTGTGCGGGACTGTGGGTCCCCAGGTGCCCGAAACCCAGTCTCAGGGCCTGGAGGGTTCCTTAAGGGAACACCAGGTTGGGAGCCTAGACAGTGCTAGTAGGCCATTTGAGGAGGATCTCCTAGTGTCAGGAGAACCTGGAGCCTCTGTAAGCAGAGCCCCAGTGGTTCTGGTGTCTGGCGGTACTGCTACAGTTGGGAGGGTGCAGAAGTCCAGACTGAGGGGTGAGAGGGGGATGTGTTCCCCAGTGGGAGAACCAGTGGGTCAGGGACCAGCCAGAAGGGCTGAGTCCCCTAGGAGTGACCATGGTGACACTACTTCTGTCCTGGGGGGTCTTCGCGCACTGTCAGGTGGACAGGGGCCGGGAGATCTGCGCCAGGCAGACTGTCACGAGACACATGAGTCATGTGTGACCCTCTGGGAGATACTGTGTGAGTCCCCAGAAGTCCTGGCATGCCAGGCAGGTGTGCAACCGCAGGGTTTAGTCCCTGGGTTGGGAGGCCAGGTTCAGGATCTGCCTGACCTGGAGGGAAGGACATCTGTAAGCTGTGTCCTGACCGGTTTGGCTTCCAGGGGTACCACTCCAGTGGGGAGGGTGCAGCACTGTGGAAGGGGGTGCAGAGGGAGAGAGTCCTCACCTCTGACCCCGGTGCAACCTGAAGGTTTAGACCCTAGGTTGGGAGACCAGTTGCTGGAGAGAGGTCCTGAACTGGTGGGTGAGTTGTGTTCTGAGGGTGACTCTCCGGGGAGGAGAGGGCAGGACCACAGAAGGAGAGGTAGGGGGAGGAGAGCCTCGCCCGTGACCTCTGGTCAGCCTGAGGGTACAGACCCTGGGCTGGCGGGCCAGTGTCAGGATGAACTAACTGACTTGGCAGGAGGGAGAGTGGAGGAAAGTTGCCAGGCACCTGGGGCTACTGCCCCCCACTTTCTGATGCCACAGAGGTTAGAGAGGCCTGACAGGCATGAGGCCTGGCTCTCATCACTGACAGTTGTCAGTGGCCCCTGTGGCTGGTTGTCCTGGTGGACAGGGTTGCCCTTGGAAGGGGGGCAGGAGTCACACCCTGGGGGTGGACTGGGCCACACCGTTGTGTTGGCCATGTGGGTACTGTCTACCAGTATGGACACATCTGTGATGGATGTCCTGGTGCACAGGGGTTGGGAAGCCAGGTGCAGGTGTTGCCTGACCTAGAGGGAGGGACATCTGTAAGCAGTGTCTCTACCAGTTTGTCTTTGAGGTGTATCACTCCGAGTGGGAGGGTGCAGACTTCCAGAAGGGGGTGCAGAGGGAGGGAGTCCTCGCCTCTGACCCCGGTTCACCTGGGGGGTGTAGACCCTAGGTTGGAGGGCCAGGTCCGGGGTGTCCCCCCTGACCTGGAATCCCAGTTGCAGGATAGAACCCCTGAACTGGTGGGCGAATGGTGCAGGACACCTGCCACAGGTGCCCTGACTATTCTAGAAGGGGGTACCGCTCCAGGTGGGAGGGTACAGAGCTCCAAGGAAGAGGAGGAACGGGTATGGAACGGCCCACCCCAGCCTCCTGTCCAGCCACCGGATACAGGCCCGGGGCTGGTGGGTCAGTGCCAGGTTGTCAGACCCGACCTGACAGGGAAGGGAGTGGACAAAGGGTGCCAAGCACCTGGGGCTACTGCCCCCCACCCTCTGACGCCACAGGGGTTTGAGAGCCCTGAGAGGCATAAGGCCTGGGTCTCATCCCTGACCACTGTCACTGGTCACTGCGGCTTGCTGTCTGTCTGTTGGGACACATCTGTGAGCAAGTTAAGGCTCGGTGCTGCACAGGTGGTGTCCACAGGTGAAGAGAAGGGTTCCACATGGGTTGGCTTGGTGGACCCTGAGAGTATGAATGGAGAGATCCAACCGGGTTCAGGAAGGCGTAGAACAGGAATAGTGCCCTGCTGTTTGGGCCAGTTTCCGTGTTCTATCGCCCTAAGCAGGGAATCCCATCGAGGTATCGCTTGGTCTACCCTGGCTTTAGGCTGGAAGGGGGTTGTGTTGGAAATGGCCCTTTTTGCACGGTTATCCCCAAACTTTTTGCTTCTTCCTCCTTTATTTTTTTCTGACCCGTGGTTGTTGGCAATAGGACTCTGGGCACTTTACCACTGCTGATCAGTGCTAAAGTGCATATGCTCTCTGTATAAATTGTTATATTGATTGGTTATCCATGATTGGTATATTTGTTTCACCTGTCAGCCCCTAGTAAAGTGCACTGAGTGTGCCAGGGCTGGTGATTCAAATGCTACTAGTGGGCCTGCAGCACTGATTGTGCCACCCACATGAGTAGCCCTAAAATGATGTCTTAGGCCTGCTTGCAGTGCCTATGTGCAGTCCAGGACTGCCATGTCGACCTGGCCAGTGTAATCACTGACCGGGCCTTATCCTTCCCTTTCTGTACATGTCAGGCATCCCTATGGTGGCCCTAGGTACACCCCTGGGCTGGGTGCAGTGTATCCGAAAGGTAGGGCATGTACTGAGGTGTGTAACATGCCCTGGTAGTGAATTACAGCCATTTTCGTTTTTCACTGCTGAGAGGCTATCTTGCCCATAGGACAGAATGGGGGAGGCAGTTTACATGCCTATCTTCCCCTAAAGGCAAGATAGAAAATCCAAGTTTGGTATCTTTGTGTTCAGAATTTAATTATACATCTTTTTAGCAAGATGGTTTTTAAATTCACTGTGTGAGAATAGCACTTTTTATAAAGTAGCTATTCTCCTGTTTAACCTTCCTGTGTGCCTGTGTGCAGATTAGATGACTGGTGTCATGTGATGGGCTAGGTGGCTCCAGGAGTCTGGAGGAGTCAGCAGCTGGGTGAATAGGGAGATCTGCTCTAAATGGGTGGGAGGAGTAGCCCCTGGGTTTGAGTAGGGCTGCCTCTGCCAGCACAATGCCGGCTCCTCCCCCTGCTGGGCAGGCTGAGGACTCTGCGTCTGCCAGCACAAAGAAGGCTTCACCTCCTGCTGAGCGTCTAACGACCCTGCCCCTCACTCTGAAAGGAACCAGGTGCTCCAGGGCAGAGCACACCCAGGAACCGGTTTGAGCAGGGGCATCCCCCCACTGAAACAAAGAGAGACAAAGACTTGGAGGGGTATAAGAAACTTTAGATCACTGTGGAACTAAGAAGGAACCTTTGCCAAGGAGAAAGCTGGAAGGAACTGAAGAGGAAAAGACTGCCTGCTTGCTGTTTTGCTTTGCTGCCAAATAGAGGGGAAGGACTTTGCTGTGTCCCCTTCTTTTGATTCTGATCTCCAAGGGCCTGAGGAGAGCTGGCTCCCTGTTAAGAAGTCCCAGGAACAAAAGGACTTCACCACCAGCTCCCCTGGAACTCTGCTGAGGGAGTTCTGACCTGCCTTGGAGTGCTTGCCTAGTCTTGGGGCCTCAGGAGGTTGTTTTGCTGTGTTTGGGAGCTGGAAAGCAGTAGCGTGAACAAGAGTAACTGGTACCCATCGCATCATCCATTTGAGGGACACATCATCCGGCTGCGAGTCGCAAGAGCTTGAGTGCGAGGAGAATTTAATCGCGGCGTCATCGCAGCACCCGGAGTCCCCGCATCGCCGAGTGCATTGAGCATCGTCCCGGTGCGTGAAGATTCCTGACGCTGCGAGGGCCGTCGCAGAACCAGTTTGCGGGCCGCACCACTGCCGGTGCGTGAAAGTATCCAGTCGCTGCGTGTGTCGACGCAGAGTCCCATCCCGTGACGCATCAAGGGTTGCGGCACCAGAAGTCAGCGCTGCGCCCCGCATCGCGCCGCACCGAAGATCGTCTCATCGTACCTGTGCATGAAGCTTCCCCCTAAGAAACCTACGCAACGAAAACCAAAGTCATCGCATCCTCCCCTACAGATCGGAGCCGGCGCATCCACCTCTGCTGCGTGAAGCAGGGCTGCTGCAAAGCCTCCCCAAGGTTTCAGGAGTATCGCATCGCCTTTGCCATCTTCCTTGTTATAGCTTTTGGGAACCTTAGCGCAACTACAGGTACTGTTGGGCACGAGAGTGTCGCATTTTGTGCATTAAGAGTCGCATTGTGCAGGACACTGATTTTTACATCCTGGAGTACTTTCTACAAACTCTTGAACTATCTTTAAAGTAACCTTTTTTATTCCATGTTGGTTTTTCTGTAGTATTTGGTCTTGTGCAGTTTTTAGTAAAGATACCTTATTTTTCTAAAACTGGTGTGGAGTAAATCTGTGGTGTTTTCACTGTGTTACTGGGAGTGTTGGTACAAATACTTTACACATTGCCTTTGATAGCCTAGACTGCTCAGGCCAAGCTACCTAGAGGGTGAGCAGGGGTTATCAGTGTATCCCCCTTTCCCTGACTAGAAGCAAGGGTCCCTACTTGGACAGTGGTACCTACCCTGCCAACTAGAGACCCCCAGATCTAACACTTCCTCTTCAACAAAAATATAAACTTTCACAAGAAGAGTCAAGATTGGGAACATATCTGTAAAGCATTATAAAAAACCTCTGTCCTTAATAATGTGTTTCAAACACTTCCTTTCATAAGTAATAAGATGGAGAAACAGACAAAGAAGCTATGCCCAACATATTGTTGAAAAGGCATTTTATGTAAAAATAAAACCCTTTTTTACAATGAATCATATCAAAACCCTAGACTGTTTAATTTAAACCTATAAGATACATAACATAACAGGTGTATTTGTAAAGCGCACGTTCATACCAGGAACGGGGCATCTTGGCGCTGAAATAACAGATGTATATTGTTACCCAACTCAATGGTACTCATTTTATCAACCTCAAATGGATGAAAGGCTGAGTGGACCCGCCAGGATTTGAACCTGTGACCATGAAGTCAAACACAGGTCCCTGCAGTGTATGCATTAGTCCACTGAGCTGCCAGACCCGACTTTGGGATGAAAAAACAAATAAGACTAAATGTTTGGAACATTTTTCAGGGTGCTCGGAGACATAGTTCAAGCACTGAACCGTGCTTTCATGAAGAAAGTTACCATCAACAGAATAATTGTGTGCTTTCGGTCACACATGAATGCCCCTGTTGTGGGAATCGACAGAAATCACTGTTAGCATGAGCTGAAGCCATTTTGGTTGCGGTAGCCATTTTAGTTAGCCACGTGAGAGCCATGTGCTTCTTCCGTCTTTACTGTTGCCTGCCTTTCTATTCTGCTTGAGTCATCAACTTTAGTTAACTCCTTCAGCACTGAGCCAGAGCAATGAAGGCTCAGAAAGGCCTGTAGCTGCTAGAATGCACCTGTCTTAAAGTGTAACTGTCAGGCTATTTTAACTGATGTAAGCAGTTTGGTTTCTCCTCCCACTCTGCTGGCTAAGTGACTTCTATCTGACCATGTTTGTCAACAGCTATTCCTGTGTGTGCCTGTACCTCCTCTTTTAGCCTCAATGCTTACTCAGCTACCAAAGGGGTATAAAAGACCCTTGGTTTCTGTATTCTAGGTACTACCTCATACAGTTCCCGAGGGTTCTGTATTGATGTAGTCCCACTCATGAGTGATGAATAAACTAGTTATTTGATATTCCAGCTTCAGTGCCAATTTCTTCTTTGTTGATTTAAGGACCCGTGGACATAAAAGGGTGAACCCCTGCACTGGTGGGCCCCTGAAAAGGCTCATTTCCACAGTTTGGCACCCGACTCGTGGGGCTCATCGCAGACGCGGCCGCCCGAAGGAGTGGTCTTGATGGAGGAATGGAATTCTACTGAGGAGGTACCCTACACGAGGGGGCACTTTGTCTTTGCAGATGAACGTGTTTTTCCAGTTTTCCCGATTTGACCCTCCAGGTGGTGGCCAGTGCCTACTGAGACTTCCTTTTGCGTATGTTTGCAGAGACCATTAGGTCACACAAGAGATTGGCAGTTGGAGGCTGGAGACTTTTGTTTGGTAAGGTCGTTGAAGCGACACTCTTGATTTTGGATTTGCTTGGCCAAGATTCTGGTCTGTTTTGATTCTTTTTATTGCAATAAAAAGGGGCAGGTAATGAGGAGATTTTTCTCTATTTTTGGTATATTTTGATAGGTACTATATTTGGGGATAGTACTATTTAACTGATAATATTATATTTACTATAATATTTCTGTCATGCCTGTTTCCAGCACACTTCACAGGTTGTGTTGCTGTCTTGGTGGTACCAAAAAAAGTCAGCCGGCTCCCCCAGAGGGGACACCCAATAGGCATATGTATGTCAAATACGGTATTTTTTCCATAATGTATAGTACACTGTGGAACAAATATACCAAAAAGGATCCTGATCTACGATGGCCGGTAAATGGGTCATTTGATGTTAAAACGATTCAGTATGTAGAGCAGTGTGTATTTCAACTTAAAAGTCATCCAGATATGTTTGATTGTGTACAAATGTGGGAGAAAGAAGTGCATGAGAGTGAGAAAATCTGTGGTGTTTTCACTGTGTTACTGGGAGTGTTGGTACAAATACTTTACACATTGCCTTTGATAGCCTAGACTGCTCAGGCCATGCTACCTAGAGGGTGAGCAGGGGTTATCAGTGTATCCCCCTTTCCCTGACTAGAAGCAAGGGTCCCTACTTGGACAGTGGTACCTACCCTGCCAACTAGAGACCCCCAGATCTAACACTTCCTCTTCAACAAAAATATAAACTTTCACAAGAAGAGTCAAGATTGGGAACATATCTGTAAAGCATTATAAAAAACCTCTGTCCTTAATAATGTGTTTCAAACACTTCCTTTCATAAGGAATAAGATGGAGAAACAGACAAAGAAGCTATGCCCAACATATTGTTGAAAAGGCATTTTATGTAAAAATAAAACCCTTTTTTACAATGAATCATATCAAAACCCTGGACTGTTTAATTTAAACCTATAAGATACATAACATAACAGGTGTATTTGTAAAGCGCACGTTCATACCAGGAACGGGGCATCTTGGCGCTGAAATAACAGATGTATATTGTTACCCAACTCAATGGTACTCATTTTATCAACCTCAAATGGATGAAAGGCTGAGTGGACCCGCCAGGATTTGAACCTGTGACCATGAGGTCAAACACAGGTCCCTGCAGTGTATGCATTAGTCCACTGAGCTGCCAGACCCGACTTTGGGATGAAAAAACAAATAAGACTAAATGTTTGGAACATTTTTCAGGGTGCTCGGAGACATAGTTCAAGCACTGAACCGTGCTTTCATGAAGAAAGTTACCATCAACAGAAAAATTGTGTGCTTTCGGTCACACAGGAATGCCCCTGTTGTGGGAATCGACAGAAATCACTGTTAGCATGAGCTGAAGCCATTTTGGTTGCGGTAGCCATTTTAGTTAGCCACGTGAGAGCCATGTGCTTCTTCCGTCTTTACTGTTGCCTGCCTTTCTATTCTGCTTGAGTCATCAACTTTAGTTAACTCCTTCAGCACTGAGCCAGAGCAATGTAGGCTCAGAAAGGCCTGTAGCTGCTAGAATGCACCTGTCTTAAAGTGTAACTGTCAGGCTATTTTAACTGATGTAAGCAGTTTGGTTTCTCCTCCCACTCTGCTGGCTAAGTGACTTCTATCTGACCATGTTTGTCAACAGCTATTCCTGTGTGTGCCTGTACCTCCTCTTTTAGCCTCAATGCTTACTCAGCTACCAAAGGGGTATAAAAGACCCTTGGTTTCTGTATTCTAGGTACTACCTCATACAGTTCCCGAGGGTTCTGTATTGATGTAGTCCCACTCATGAGTGATGAATAAACTAGTTATTTGATATTCCAGCTTCAGTGCCAATTTCTTCTTTGTTGGTTTAAGGACCCGTGGACATAAAAGGGTGAACCCCTGCACTGGTGGGCCCCTGAAAAGGCTCATTTCCACAGTTTGGCACCCGACTCGTGGGGCTCATCGCAGACGCGGCCGCCCGAAGGAGTGGTCTTGATGGAGGAATGGAATTCTACTGAGGAGGTACCCTACACGAGGGGGCACTTTGTCTTTGCAGATGAACGTGTTTTTCCAGTTTTCCTGATTTGACCCTCCAGGTGGTGGCCAGTGCCTACTGAGACTTCCTTTGGCGTATGTTTGCAGAGACCATTAGGTCACACAAGAGATTGGCAGTTGGAGGCTGGAGACTTTTGTTTGGTAAGGTCGTTGAAGCGACACTCTTGATTTTGGATTTGCTTGGCCAAGATTCTGGTTTGTTTTGATTCTTTTTATTGCAATAAAAAGGGGCAGGTAATGAGGAGATTTGTCTCTATTTTTGGTATATTTTGATAGGTACTATATTTGGGGATAGTACTATTTAACTGATAATATTATATTTACTATAATATTTCTGTCATGCCTGTTTCCAGCACACTTCACAGGTTGTGTTGCTGTCTTGGTGGTACCAAAAAAAGTCAGCCGGCTCCCCCAGAGGGGACACCCAATAGACATATGTATGTCAAATACGGTATTTTTTCCATAATGTATAGTACACTGTGGAACAAATATACCAAAAAGGATCCTGATCTACGATGGCCGGTAAATGGGTCATTTGATGTTAAAACGATTCAGTATGTAGAGCAGTGTGTATTTCAACTTAAAAGTCGTCCAGATATGTTTGATTGTGTACAAATGTGGGAGAAAGAAGTGCATGAGAGTGAGAAAATCTGTGGTGTTTTCACTGTGTTACTGGGAGTGTTGGTACAAATACTTTACACATTGCCTTTGATAGCCTAGACTGCTCAGGCCAAGCTACCTAGAGGGTGAGCAGGGGTTATCAGTGTATCCCCCTTTCCCTGACTAGAAGCAAGGGTCCCTACTTGGACAGTGGTACCTACCCTGCCAACTAGAGACCCCCAGATCTAACACTTCCTCTTCAACAAAAATATAAACTTTCACAAGAAGAGTCAAGATTGGGAACATATCTGTAAAGCATTATAAAAAACCTCTGTCCTTAATAATGTGTTTCAAACACTTCCTTTCATAAGGAATAAGATGGAGAAACAGACAAAGAAGCTATGCCCAACATATTGTTGAAAAGGCATTTTATGTAAAAATAAAACCCTTTTTTACAATGAATCATATCAAAACCCTGGACTGTTTAATTTAAACCTATAAGATACATAACATAACAGGTGTATTTGTAAAGCGCACGTTCATACCAGGAACGGGGCATCTTGGCGCTGAAATAACAGATGTATATTGTTACCCAACTCAATGGTACTCATTTTATCAACCTCAAATGGATGAAAGGCTGAGTGGACACGCCAGGATTTGAACCTGTGACCATGAGGTCAAACACAGGTCCCTGCAGTGTATGCATTAGTCCACTGAGCTGCCAGACCCGACTTTGGGATGAAAAAACAAATAAGACTAAATGTTTGGAACATTTTTCAGGGTGCTCGGAGACATAGTTCAAGCACTGAACCGTGCTTTCATGAAGAAAGTTACCATCAACAGAATAATTGTGTGCTTTCGGTCACACATGAATGCCCCTGTTGTGGGAATCGACAGAAATCACTGTTAGCATGAGCTGAAGCCATTTTGGTTGCGGTAGCCATTTTAGTTAGCCACGTGAGAGCCATGTGCTTCTTCCGTCTTTACTGTTGCCTGCCTTTCTATTCTGCTTGAGTCATCGCTTTAGTTAACTCCTTCAGCACTGAGCCAGAGCAATGTAGGCTCAGAAAGGCCTGTAGCTGCTAGAATGCACCTGTCTTAAAGTGTAACTGTCAGGCTATTTTAACTGATGTAAGCAGTTTGGTTTCTCCTCCCATTCTGCTGGCTAAGTGACTTCTATCTGACCATGTTTGTCAACAGCTATTCCTGTGTGTGCCTGTACCTCCTCTTTTAGCCTCAATGCTTACTCAGCTACCAAAGGGGTATAAAAGACCCTTGGTTTCTGTATTCTAGGTACTACCTCATACAGTTCCCGAGGGTTCTGTATTGATGTAGTCCCACTCATGAGT
Organism: Triturus cristatus; assembly: GCF_964204655.1. Taxonomy (NCBI): domain Eukaryota; kingdom Metazoa; phylum Chordata; class Amphibia; order Caudata; family Salamandridae; genus Triturus; species Triturus cristatus. The sequence goes on from NC_140585.1 coordinate 603,087,366, forward strand.
GATGAATAAACTAGTTATTTGATATTCCAGCTTCAGTGCCAATTTCTTCTTTGTTGGTTTAAGGACCCGTGGACATAAAAGGGTGAACCCCTGCACTGGTGGGCCCCTGAAAAGGCTCATTTCCACAGTTTGGCACCCGACTCGTGGGGCTCATCGCAGACGCGGCCGCCCGAAGGAGTGGTCTTGATGGAGGAATGGAATTCTACTGAGGAGGTACCCTACACGAGGGGGCACTTTGTCTTTGCAGATGAACGTGTTTTTCCAGTTTTCCTGATTTGACCCTCCAGGTGGTGGCCAGTGCCTACTGAGACTTCCTTTGGCGTATGTTTGCAGAGACCATTAGGTCACACAAGAGATTGGCAGTTGGAGGCTGGAGACTTTTGTTTGGTAAGGTCGTTGAAGCGACACTCTTGATTTTGGATTTGCTTGGCCAAGATTCTGGTTTGTTTTGATTCTTTTTATTGCAATAAAAAGGGGCAGGTAATGAGGAGATTTTTCTCTAATTTTGGTATATTTTGATAGGTACTATATTTGGGGATAGTACTATTTAACTGATAATATTATATTTACTATAATATTTCTGTCATGCCTGTTTCCAGCACACTTCACAGGTTGTGTTGCTGTCTTGGTGGTACCAAAAAAAGTCAGCCGGCTCCCCCAGAGGGGACACCCAATAGGCATATGTATGTCAAATACGGTATTTTTTCCATAATGTATAGTACACTGTGGAACAAATGTACCAAAAAGGATCCTGATCTACGATGGCCGGTAAATGGGTCATTTGATGTTAAAACGATTCAGTATGTAGAGCAGTGTGTATTTCAACTTAAAAGTCGTCCGGATATGTTTGATTGTGTACAAATGTGGGAGAAAAAAGTGCATGAGAGTGAGAAAATCTGGGGTGTTTTCACTGTGTTACTGGGAGTGTTGGTACAAATACTTTACACATTGCCTTTGATAGCCTAGACTGCTCAGGCCAAGCTACCTAGAGGGTGAGCAGGGGTTATCAGTGTATCCCCCTTTCCCTGACTAGAAGCAAGGGTCCCTACTTGGACAGTGGTACCTACCCTGCCAACTAGAGACCCCCAGATCTAACACTCCCTCTTCAACAAAAATATAAACTTTCACAAGAAGAGTCAAGATTGGGAACATATCTGTAAAACATTATAAAAAACCTCTGTCCTTAATAATGTGTTTCAAACACTTCCTTTCATAAGGAATAAGATGGAGAAACAGACAAAGAAACTATGCCCAACATATTGTTGAAAAGGCATTTTATGTAAAAATAAAACCCTTTTTTACAATGAATCATATCAAAACCCTGGACTGTTTAATTTAAACCTATAAGATACATAACATAACAGGTGTATTTGTAAAGCGCACGTTCATACCAGGAACGGGGCATCTTGGCGCTGAAATAACAGATGTATATTGTTACCCAACTCAATGGTACTCATTTTATCAACCTCAAATGGATGAAAGGCTGAGTGGACCCGCCAGGATTTGAACCTGTGACCATGAGGTCAAACACAGGTCCCTGCAGTGTATGCATTAGTCCACTGAGCTGCCAGACCCGACTTTGGGATGAAAAAACAAATAAGACTAAATGTTTGGAACATTTTTCAGGGTGCTCGGAGACATAGTTCAAGCACTGAACCGTGCTTTCATGAAGAAAGTTACCATCAACAGAATAATTGTGTGCTTTCGGTCACACATGAATGCCCCTGTTGTGGGAATCGACAGAAATCACTGTTAGCATGAGCTGAAGCCATTTTGGTTGCGGTAGCCATTTTAGTTAGCCACGTGAGAGCCACGTGCTTCTTCCGTCTTTACTGTTGCCTGCCTTTCTATTCTGCTTGAGTCATCAACTTTAGTTAACTCCTTCAGCACTGAGCCAGAGCAATGAAGGCTCAGAAAGGCCTGTAGCTGCTAGAATGCACCTGTCTTAAAGTGTAACTGTCAGGCTATTTTAACTGATGTAAGCAGTTTGGTTTCTCCTCCCATTCTGCTGGCTAAGTGACTTCTATCTGACCATGTTTGTCAACAGCTATTCCTGTGTGTGCCTGTACCTCCTCTTTTAGCCTCAATGCTTACTCAGCTACCAAAGGGGTATAAAAGACCCTTGGTTTCTGTATTCTAGGTACTACCTCATACAGTTCCCGAGGGTTCTGTATTGATGTAGTCCCACTCATGAGTGATGAATAAACTAGTTATTTGATATTCCAGCTTCAGTGCCAATTTCTTCTTTGTTGGTTTAAGGACCCGTGGACATAAAAGGGTGAACCCCTGCACTGGTGGGCCCCTGAAAAGGCTCATTTCCACAGTTTGGCACCCGACTCGTGGGGCTCATCGCAGACGCGGCCGCCCGAAGGAGTGGTCTTGATGGAGGAATGGAATTCTACTGAGGAGGTACCCTACACGAGGGGGCACTTTGTCTTTGCAGATGAACGTGTTTTTCCAGTTTTCCTGATTTGACCCTCCAGGTGGTGGCCAGTGCCTACTGAGACTTCCTTTGGCGTATGTTTGCAGAGACCATTAGGTCACACAAGAGATTGGCAGTTGGAGGCTGGAGACTTTTGTTTGGTAAGGTCGTTGAAGCGACACTCTTGATTTTGGATTTGCTTGGCCAAGATTCTGGTTTGTTTTGATTCTTTTTATTGCAATAAAAAGGGGCAGGTAATGAGGAGATTTTTCTCTAATTTTGGTATATTTTGATAGGTACTATATTTGGGGATAGTACTATTTAACTGATAATATTATATTTACTATAATATTTCTGTCATGCCTGTTTCCAGCACACTTCACAGGTTGTGTTGCTGTCTTGGTGGTACCAAAAAAAGTCAGCCGGCTCCCCCAGAGGGGACACCCAATAGGCATATGTATGTCAAATACGGTATTTTTTCCATAATGTATAGTACACTGTGGAACAAATGTACCAAAAAGGATCCTGATCTACGATGGCCGGTCATTTGATGTTAAAAATATTCAGTATGTAGAGCAGTGTGTATTTCAACTTAAAAGTTGTCCGGATATGTTTGATTGTGTACAAATGTGGGAGAAAGAAGTGTATGAGAGTGAGAAAAGAAGAAGCTATAGCAGAAAAAGAACGATGCAAGACTATCTACCAAATAGCGTTAGAATTAAATAGTAAAGAGATGAAAGAAATAAGAGAGAAAGAAGATAGGGAGTGTCGTTTAGAGGTAACTGGCCAGTACCCTGTTAGGCGCCCCATTTACCCTATACTTAATAAACCTCAGGATGACAGCATTTTATTAGATCGACCTCCGCCACCGTATATATTCCCTAGTGCCCCTAAGAATGACGATTCTGATGAAGAGCATTTTTCTTCAGAAGAAAAAGATAACGGTAGGGATGTTGGGTGAACAACTCGCTCTACTTTCACTACTGAATGCATGGCCACTCTTACATCCGCTGCTCGTAAAGCAGCTTGTGTGAGTGCCTTTGCTCCAGAAATTCTAGCAATGGTTCAGCAGTGGAAAGATTTGGAGCAGTTATATTTTGTTGAAATGTTGGCTGAGGAAGTGATATCCAGTTTTAGAAAACATTCTGACGATTTAGGGCCCTCTGATATAAATTCTGATCATAAACAATTATGTGAGGGCATTTTTCTTCTTTCACAGGTACCTGACCTCATTAGGCGAGTAGTTAAATTGCGAATTGATACATTCCGTCTGCGAGAAGAGAAAAAAGCAGCTGCTAAAGCCACAACTAAACAAACAGTTTAGACCTCAGTGCGAGGGTCAGATGATGACCTTAGTAATATTGTAGTTACTGTGAATCCTATGCGCGAAGCTCCGCCTTTGTATGTTCCCCCGAAGGGTGCATGCACGAATTATAACAAAGATTCAGATGATGCAAAAGGATATTTTGTCTATAATTGGGTTTATACTCCTTGGAGTAGAGCAGACGTTATGGCTCTTAAGGCTTCTTTGCCTGACCCACGGAAAAACCCGGCCGCTTTTTAAGAAGAAATGGAAGGAGCTATTAGCTCCTGTACTATGACTCTACCAGATATTGACATGTTTTTTGGACTGATTTTACCCCCAATATGTGGAGATTAATTAGGAAGGTAGATGATATTACAACTTACGGTGATACTTGGGTGCACTTGGAGGAAAAGGATGTGGCTAGGGAGCCTGCGCAGGAACCACAACAGGAGAAATTAGATCTTCCCAGAGCCATCGTGATTAATTTAAAATCTCTTATACCCCCTAAGAAGATAGATTGGACTACGTGAGCGTCTCGTAAGCAGAAAGAAAATGAGTCTGTTTCAGACTTCTTTACCCGATTTGAAGAAACTTTTCATGACACGGGGAAGCATCTGTTCGTCGACAAATTTGTCACGAACATGTTGCCAGAAATAGCTAGTCGCCTAAAGGCCAGCGAGAGTTCATGGACTACGTCTTCCCCGTCTCCCTTTTGACTATGGCCCAGTATTATGAGCATCAGGAATTGGAAGAGAAAGGCAAGGATGATAAAAAGGTTAAGGATTTAAAGACGAAAGTTATGTTGGCTCAAGTTTATGGTCCATCATTTAGAGGTGGTGGTAGAGGTGGACGTGCGATGTATCACCCTGGTGCACCCCCTTTTCCGCGAGCAACTCTTTCTTCTGATCTGTGTGCTTATTGTAAGGAGGTTTGACATTGGCGTTTTGAGTGCCCCCTTTTGCGAGGTCAGCAGTATCAGTGGGGTAGAGGGAACATGAGAGATCGTCCCGGGAACTAAGGTAATAGGGGAGGCATGGATAGTAGTGCTAGATTTGAGGCAGTTGCACAGAATCCAAATTCTTCCAATACTTTTGACAGACGAAATCAATATCAAATGTCTGATTATTCGATCAATGATCCTAAGGATTCTGATTATGCATAGGAATTCCGAGGATGGGGTACGGAACCGGTTGAGCTCCCAGTAGATCAAAGGGGTCCCTATGTCGATGCAAACATGTAGTGCTCTGTCTAACCAATTGGTTCCTATGGCTCCCCCGTCTGTCACGATGATAACATTGATAGGATTCGATGGGACACCTTCCCTTAGCCCACTGTCACAACCACTTGCATTGAGTCTCGGTAACTTCACTGCTACATGTCCATTTCTGCTTTCCCCTAACACACCAGATAACATTGTGGGTCTTGATATGCTTAAACATTTCCGTGGTACAATACGTTGTTTCCCAGAAGTTGTACGTGTTATTCTGAACGATAACTATCCAATGGTTGGGAGGTCTTGCCTTATTAAAGAAGATATTGCTTTGGCATCGCTACCTAGTACCTTGTGGGCTACATCAGATACTGATGTGGGTCAGATGGTTATTCCACCAGGACATATTCAAGTAAAGGAGAGTGCTTCATTGCCTCGATTACCCCAATATAAAATCTTTCGAGAAGGTGAAGAGGCATTGATACACATTGTTCAGGATTTGATCAGAGTGGGGGTTGTGGAAGAAGTCCCCTATAATACCTGACACACTGATTCAAAAATTTATAGATTTATTACCGACTTACGAGAGGTCAATAAGATAGTAGTGCTTCAATACCCTGTTGTTTCTGACGTCACAACACTTCTTACTATGATTCCTCCTACTGCAACTACATTCAGCGTAGTAGATTTGAAAATGCATTTTTCTCCATCCCTATTCATCATGACAGCCGTTATTTGTTCTGCTTCACTTTGAATAATCGATCCTTCAGATTTTGTAGCGCTCCACAAGGGTATACAGAGAGTCCTAGCATCTATAGCCAGGCATTGAAAAGGCAGCTTGAGTCTTTTCCTGTACCGAAAGAGGTGGCTCTTATTCAACATGTTGATGACATCGTGTTGGCTGCTGATACCCCTGAACAGTGTGAAGAGGGGACACTGTCATTGCTCGTATTCCTTGCATCTCATCATCACAAAGTTTCTTGGAAAAAATTGCAATATTGTAGACAGCAGGTTACCTAGTTAGGTCACCTCCTGTCTAAGGAGGGACGTGCACTCACACCAGACCGCATTAAAGCCATTTTAGACACGCCTGTGCCCCATACTCAGAAGGATGTTCGTGCACTGATTGGTCCTACTTCCTTTTGTAAGCAGTGGATTCCAAGCTTTTCTTACATTGTTAAACCCTTTTTGGCCCTTTTGACTAAAGACACTCCAATGCCCCTCCCATGGACTACTGAATGTCAGGATGCTTTCCAGCAGTTATGCCATGCTCTTTGCTCTGCACCAGTATTAGGAACTACAGACTACCCTAAGCCCTTTACACTCTAGGTACATCAGAGGGATGGTTGCGCTCTCTCAGTTTTAGTACAGACACACGGTGATAAGCAGCGTCCTTGTGCATATTTCTTAGCTGTCCTTGATCCAGTCGCCTGTGCGTTGCCTGGGTGATTTCGAGTGGTGGCGGCAACAGCTGTGTCCATATTGCTTATGTTAGTGCTCCATTCAGTCAATGCCCTTTTAAATCAGACAAAAACACAACACTTGACTAGTGCTCGCTTTTAAGGATATGAATTGACACTCTTGGCCCCTCATATCACGTTGAAAAGATGTTCAACTCTTAATCCCGCTACACTATTGCCATTCCCAGCTACTCAGTCTCAGTCACAAGAGTCTCATGATTGTATATTCCTTACTGAAGAACAAACAAAGGGTCAGGTTGACCTACAAGATAAGCCCCTTTCTGAAGTTGATGGGGAATTGTGGGTTGACAGGTCTTGCTTGAAGTTGCCCGATGGCACAACATCAGCTGCTTATGCAATTACAACACTTCAGACGGTAGTTGAGACAGCTTGCATCCCACAGAAATCAGCTCAGGCAGCTGAGTTGATAGCATTAACAAGAGCATGTGAGCTTAGCACAGATCTGTCTGTTAACATCTACACCAATAGCCGGTATGCTTTTGTGGTGGCTCATGACTTTGGGCAATTCTGGAAAGAGAGAGGCTTCCTTACATCACACGGGACACAAATAGTGCATGGGGAATTAGTACATAATCTCCTTACTGCCTTGACATATCCTAGGAAAGTATCAATTGTTAAGTGTAGCACCCACAAGAAAGTAACTGACAAAATAGGAGCAGGGAATGCCTTTGCAGTCTGTAAAGCTTGTGAGACTGCAATGCAGAGAAGTACTACATCTATGTATGTGGTCAAGTCACAGGCTGAACGTTGGCATGATGTCAGGCAAGAGGTGCTGGGCATGCAGCGATCTGCCTCTGCTGATGAACTAGACCAATGGTGCAAGGAGGGAACACTGGATGATGAGGGCTGTTGGAAGAATAAAGATATGACTAGGTGGAAATTACCCACAGCCTATTTACACCCCATGATTCACATGGCACATGGACCAGCACATGGTGGAGCATCCTCAACGGCAAAGTTACTTATGCAAGTTTGGGATCATCCAGATATTGCAGGCACTTATTAAGTATGCAACAACTTGTCCAGTCTTCAGTTGTGTGAACACAAGCGACATCCCAAGTTTGCATTGGATGGGGATGTTGGTCAACCAAGGTCTTCAATGGGAGTTACAGTAGCACATTGTAGGTACAGTTTCATAAATGTAGTTAACCTGGAGCCAGGATACAAACCTTAAGCCTCAGTGACCCTGATGGTGATTACATCATTGTAACAGATAGTTCCTGGAAAATGAAGTAGAAATATCATATGTGATATTCCCCAGCAGAAAGGATATGTACACATGTGCTTACCTGAATAAACAGGGGAGGACTGCTATTCTTCCCCACGTTATTATGTAGCATATTCAGTGTGTTATCCTGTGATTGGGTGAGTGAATCATTGTCTGGCTCATAACATTCAGTTCGGAGTTTACATCCCTATACTACTTCCTTTACAGTTCCTGCTTTACTTTCTGGTCCTCCGGTGTAGAGGCAGCTGCTGGAGTGGTTTCAGTTAGTGCCAGGGCACATTACCAATTTCCACTTCCTGTCAGAAGCAAAGGTCATTCTAATGCAGAAACACAACTGGCTCCTGCCAGTGTAAGTGCAGACATTGGCCTTCGGACCATGAGGAATGATGCAATTTGGCAATAAGGCGGGTCTCCAAGCAGGTGGGTGCAGAATGATAGCAAGAAAAGAGAAGCAGCCTGCAAGCAGTGCCCACTTGCTAACAACACTGAGAAAGATAGTGGACAGGGTTTCTTGTATTTAACTAGGCAAATATCTCCTCCGCCTATATCCTGCATGGACTTTTGCCTGTTTCTGCCTTCAATGAATCTCTCATTATTCATGCATCATGGAATCCAATTTCATTAGCTAGGCAAACACATAGGGGGCTAGAAGGGGGCAGGGTCAGATTGGCACAGAATATAGGTCTAGACACAAAATAAAGGTAGCCCCCGTTAGTGAAATAGAAAACTAAAAAGTGGCCTATGTTTGCAAATCGAGCCAGTTTTTAAATTGTAAAGATATCTGTATCCGTGCTTTGCAAAGTATGGAAGACTGCATGGATTTGAACTTGTTGCAGGCGATGTTTGGTTTACTATCAGGGAAATCAACAGTAAAAACCGGTCCAGCAGACCATAAACAACCATTGGTAGATGCATTAGGTGACGCCTATATGATTAATAATAAGCACTTTTGTGTTGTAAGTTGTAGCTTGCTGAGTAGTTGTACAATATAAGTTACAGAAAGTCTGTTAAATTGTTTTGACTTGTTTATGTACAAAAATACAATATATTGTGCTGTTACTAGTGGTATGATGCCGGTAAGTATTAGCAACATTTTGAAAGATGAAATGATAGAGGAAAATAATAGAATTAGTTGATGTTATTGCAATATTATGTGTTTAGAGGAGTTCTGACAACTTTTGGGTTTGGTGCCACTACTCCAGATGCACCATTCAAATCATGCCCCCAGTGCCTGCAAGATAAATACATTTGTGACTGCCTGTTTAGTAGTAAAATATAGCAATGTTTGGTGTTTAGTGGGGTTTCTAGAGCTGTGGGCCTGGGTGTCACTGCACCTGCTGCACCACTGAAATCACGAACCTAGTGCCTGCAAGGTAACTGCACCTGTGACTGCTAATTTTGCAGTTAAATATAGCAATATTTGGTGTGTAGAGGAGTTCTGACAACTTTTGGTCCTGATGCCACTGCACCTGCAGCACCATTAAAATCATGGCCCTAGTGCCTGCTAGATAACTGCACTTGTGACTGTCTGTTTAGTGGTAAAATATAGCAATATTAGGTGTTTAGTGGGGTGCCTAGAGCTTTTGGTCCTAGTGTTACTGCATCTGCTTCACCATTCAAATCATAACCCCATTGCCTGCTAGATAAATGCACTTGGTCTGTCTTGTTTAGTAGTAAAATTGAGCAATAATCTGAGTTTAGTGGGTCCCCTAGAGCTTTTGGACCCAGAGCCACTGCACCGTCTACATCATTCAAATTATGTCACTTTTAACTGCAAGGTAATTGCACTTATGACTGTCTGTTTAGTAGTCAAATATAGCAATATTATGTGTTAGGAGAGTTCTGACAACTTGTGGGCCTGGTGCTACTGCACCTGTTGTACCATCCTAATCATGACCCTTTTGTCTGCAAGGTAACTGCACTTTTGGTTGCCTGTTTTAGAATACGATATAGCAATATTAGGTGTTTAGTGGGGTGCCTGGAGCTTTTGGTCCTAGTGTCACTTCACCTGCTGCACTATTGAAATCATGACCCTAGTGCTTGATATATAACTGCACTCATGACTGCCTGTTTAGTTGTAAAATAGAGCAATATTAGATATTTAGTGGCGCTATGACAACTTTTAGACCCGGTGCCACTGCAAATGCTACACCACTCAAATAATGACCCTGTTGCCTGCAAGATAACTGCACTTGTAATTGCCTGTTTAGTACTAAAATATAGTCAGATTTTTTGTTTAGCGGAGTTATGAAAAGCTTGGCCCTGGTGCCACTGCACCTTTTGCACAATTTAAAACAAGCCCCTTTAATTGCAAGGTAACTGCAATGGTGTCTGCCTGTTTAATATTAAAATATAGCAATAGTAGGTGTTTAGAGGAGTTCTGACAACATTTGCCCGCGGCCACTGCACTTGCTGCACCATTCAAATAATGATTCTAGTGCCTGAAACATAACTGCACTTGTGACTGCCTGTTTAGTTAAAATATAGCAATAATCTGTGTTTAGAGGGGTGCACTAAGCTTTTGGACCTGGTGCCACTGAACCTCCTGCAATATTGAAATCATGACCCTAACGCTTACTAGGTAACTGCCTGTTTAGTTGTAAAATATAGCAATATTAGGTGTTTAGAGGAGTTCTGACAAATTTTGGCCCGATGACATTGCACCTGCTGCACCATTCAAATCATGACCCTGTTGTCTGCAAGGTTACTGCACTTGTGACTCCCTGTTCATTTTGAATTTTAGCAATAATCTAGGTTTAGTGGGGTCCTTAGAGCTTTTGGCCCAGGTGTCACTGCACCTGCTGCACCATTCAAATCAAGTCCCTTTCAACTGCAAGGTAACTGCAATTGTGACTGCCTGTTTAGTAGTCAAATATAGCAATATTATGTGATTATAGGCGTTCTGACAACCACATGACCATGTTGTCTGCATGTTGTCTGCAAGGTAACTGCACTTGCGGCTGCCTGTTTAGAAGTACAATATAGCAGAGCTCTTGTATATTAACTTTAATTTTAACGCACAATGTTTATCACAACTTTTAGATTTTGATCATAATGACCAAATAGATTAAGTTGAAAAAATCAATCTGATAATGCCTACAATGTGCAAAGAAAGGTACTGAGGCATGAATAGGAAATGCCACAATCATTGTGAGGTTAAAGCATCTGCTTTACAGAACTAAATAATAAAAAGCAAGCATTCCAACATACTGTTTGAAGCTGTCTCTCTTTTCCATAGGAAGAGATCTTCTCTTGACAGTGAACGGGGCTTTAACAGTATGAACAGCTTTAGCAGAGGTATTGTAAATGTGTGCAGCCAGGGGTAGATAACAAAAAAAAAAAATCCACACAAAAGCGAATGAACACAGTAATTCAGAATGAGAGCTGAGACGAGCCCCCTTTTATGATATATTAATTGCAAGCTATTTTACAAGCAGGCGAAAGCTAAAAAGGTCCACAAACATTCAAGAAACTGGCCAACACACTGTTCTGTCAGACCATCCCATCAGGTAATGCCTGACTGCCCTATTGCTCAGTATGACCCTGGAGGAGGTAAATACGTATCTTAATAATGGCAGGAAATAGCCCATATTTTTGCCACAACTTTAATTAACTTGAGATAATGTGGCGTAATTTACGCCGCAATCCAGCCGCACTGTGTTATTTGATGCATAACATTAATGCTACAATTAATCCACTTGGTCGAAAGTTTTATTCAAATTTTGTCCATAACTTTTCATCAATTCATCATTGTTCATCCGGTCACATGGTAGACACTTATGGTAACATAATATCCTTAATGCTGTAGACATGCCACCGGGCCTTATCTTAAAGCATGGAATGTTGCATAAGTATTCCTCCATAGATAATCTTTATCACCCAATGCATTTCGGGCCTTTTTCGGCCCTTCGTCAGGGGTTCTCTACAAATTTAAAACACTTCTGTTAGACTCATTCGTACATTATTCCTGCTTATAAACAATTATTTAAAATGTGAAGACGTGCATGCCTCAGTCCACCCCGTACTCAAACGTTTTGCCCGCTGAATTCAATGCATTTACCACTAAGTGAAAAGTCCGCTCTATCTTCCCCTCAACCTTCTCTCGTGTTTTTTAACCTTACTTTAAACACACACTGCTCAAATCAGATGTTTAAAAACATTGTTGTTAATCCAAATGTTTCTTTTAGCCAGACCTGCTGAAGCCAACCCTTACCTTGAGCAAACTTTTTGGCGACCGGTTTCATCCTGTTCTAAACCGTTCTGAGTACCCGGCTGTCTCACTCTGCTTCACACACCTGTATCACAACCCCGCCCCTTCATACTCATTTCCTCTCCCTTTTCTGCTGTGAACTACACAGCCCAAAATGCATTACAAAAACATTTAGGTGAACCTTTTCATTTCCTATACTTTCGGTGTGATGTATGCCTTCTTAAGCATGTGTCATATCTTTTGCAAACTTCTCAACATTGAAATTCCCCGCCCACCCACTGGTGTCATTTTAAACGTTGGTTACGTCGCATGTCATTTTATCGATCACATTCAACACAAATCAATAATATCCGTTCAAAAAATGATTCCAGGTTCGCACGTGAACAAACTAAAAACATGAAGGATGAAATATGGATGAAACAGGTGTGCACTCTGTTACTTTCTTGACAACTTTAATTAAGGCAGACACGTGTGTGCATTGCAACTTTGCAAACCTATTTCAGTGTTCAGACTTAGGTGCAATCTCATCTACTCCTGTCGAGCAATGGAGTTCGAATTATCCATAACATACCTATGACACTTCCACTGTCGTTAGCCCACTGCGGCCCAGGGCCGGACTGGCCGTAGGGAGCACTGGGTGTTTCCCCAGTGGGCAGCCAGGGTGGGGACTGGTTTTATACCCCTGGGGCCGTTATTATTACTGGGCCGGTTTTGTTGCGACATAGCTGCAATATTGGACCCCAGCAACAAAAGCAGCACAAAACTTTTCCACTATCACGACTCCCCATACCCTCCTCCACCCAGGGCCAGCCAAGCTCTTTGCCAGGGTCGGTTTCCATTCCCAGTCCGGCCCTGCCCTGCTGCTGTCCCTGATTAATCTTCAGTGGATTGAACTAAAAATGTCCCCTTGTCTCTGTGAGGTTATAGGCACTTACCCTGCTTTTCCTGAAACTTTGTACTTGCTCAGGAACCCCTGGCTGATGGATCTTTGTTGTCTGCTTGAAAGTGTGCAGGGGAGAGAATTTCGTTAGCCAATTATACATTACAACTCTAATGAACCATAACTCCGAACTGATGACAGACTCTCGATTCTATGTTTAGTTACAAGCAAAGAACAGCTGGACATACAAGCACCTCAAAAGGAAGGTGTAGAAATATATTGGAACTAATACAAAACCAAACCTACGGGTGAAGTTAAGACGATGTAGCATATGCAGAATAACCAATAGTAAAATCAGGACACAAAATATAACAACGCCGACATCCAGAGTCCCCTTCATCGGAGGTTCGGAAGTAAAGAGCATTAATCTGTCCCTACACTAACACTAAAGTGACATCCCTACCTAGCATTCCCCAGGCAAATTCTGAAAAGGTGTCAGCAAGTGAAGGCTTCCTAAGAAGGAAGGCTTCCTAAGAAGACCGTTCACGTTTGAATGGGTCAGGTAGCATAAAGCTACAGTGCTCGTTCTAAGATGCTCTCTCTCTGAAGGTAAGGATGAAGTCCCCTAAACCCAATAGAAGAATCGATTCAGACCGTCCCATCAGGCATTGCAACATCACCCCATCCACGCAAGACACCTCCTCATAGGTAACTTTCCATCCAGCAGCGATTCTCCCAGGCCTTGGCTCGATGAAGCTTGATGCCCAGGCTCCCTCCGGTGAGAAAGAACATCATCCCACTTATCAGCATCGCCGTTTAATGTATCTTCTCCTTCCTAAGCCTAACGCCTAAAACAAAGACATTATTCTAACTAACAAGAAGCATTTCTCCACCTGCGACAGGAAATGTGAGAAAGAACAAGTTCTGAATACACATGGATTTTACTAGCAAATACAACTCAGAGCGCTCAGGGAAAATACACGTTAGGCCTACAGAATTCGAACAACATTAAGCACACATATACGTGATCATTGTTATTGTGCACATTTAACTCAATGCATTGCATAGCAAACAAATTATTTCTCATTAACCACATATAAAATTCTTCAGATGAAGACTTTCATCAAATAGTACGTGATTGCAATGTCGATTTTTCCACATTATACGAAATTATATCTATTACTTCACTTTGCACGTTATTAAATTACATGGTAGAATGACATAAATGTTAACAGATTAAAAGATTATATGCGGGTGCTGACTACTCATGATTATGATGTACCCCTAGAAACGCCAGAGCAATTTGCCCTCTCTCATACTTTTCCCTATCCTTTAAATACCTATTTATTACTCCCGCGTCATACTGATCACATTTTTTATGCCACAAACTAGTTTTGTTTTTTTCTTGAATGCAAACTACCAATTCGAGGGTTGCAACGCGATTTCCTGGGATTCGGAAGCTGCTCCTGGTTGGTCCCTCTAGCTATGCAACAACAAAAATGTAATGCAGGACTGATTAAAAAACCAAAGGAGGAGCCTGATAGTGATAAAAACGAACAAACCTTTGTTCCACTTTGTTTGCTCTTAAAGGTGTATCCGCACTCACAGACGAACCAAAAGCAATGTATTAAAATAATCTTAGATTTTAATTACAGTAATTATGCTGCCTCTCGGTTAAACTCCCATTCAGTATCCCAGTTAGCTAAGTATAAAGGGAGCGGCGCCCCCCTCTGTGTCTACAAGTACAAATACCTGAAAGCAATAAAAACACTGGAGGAAAAGATGCGCCTGTCTTTTTGAGTTCCTTCCCCTTTACCTTTGTCACTCTCCCAAATTAAAATGACACGTCTTCCTGTATACCCCTTCGTTATAAGTCTTGCGAAAGTCAGAAAATGCCATTGGTATGTTGATATTATAACCTTTTCTGGCTTCTTTTTTTATTTCAGGATTTGTTACGTTTTAGAACAAAATATCAATTTATCTTTGCTATTACTTGTAAAAGGTCATATTTTGAAGATGTGACTAGAGTCTATGACATATTTTTTAATATACAGCAGTCATTAGAAAATAAGCTCATGATTAGATGACCCCTTCCAAAAAGTCAATATCGAGGAGAAGAATTACGAAAACAAGGCAATGGTTTTATGTAGTGGTGAAGAAAACAAAATGTAAGGCTACATTTATTTCATTTAAAATTAATAAATACAAAACACCGCAATATGTGAAAAATGAACGCTAAAGACTATGAGGAAGTAGTTTTTTCATGGCTACTTTGTTGATATGCTGATTGAGTGCATTGTTAATCTTGGATTTATTGCTACCTGTAAATGGTTTTCCTAACAGGTCTTCATTTTTACCCATAACTGAATTTGCATAAGGTCCTTTTATCCTCCCTTCCACTTGCCTTCTGTTCAGGATCCTGGGGTTAAGCAGGGACACATTTGAGTTTAGCTTGTTTGCTAATCTTTGCTTTTACTGCCTTCATATTTCTTCAATATCGTGAGACGATGCACAGTGAGTGAGTTAGGTAATATTCAACACGATTATGCTTTAGTTTTCAGAATATAGTGATGTATAATGCTGAAAACATTCTGGTGATGTATTCAGTTTCATATCAAGACATTTTTGCAAGGGTAGAAGCAGAGAATTCTAATTCTGTATTATATCTGACATTGCGTCCTCTGGCTTGAGATTCTAAAAGAAACAGATACACAGGCTTAGTTTTCGGAAAATAGGAAAAATATATTGTTTACATTGGCAAATGTAACTACAGTAGATAGGACACAAAGGTCCTTATTACAGTTCTCGATTTAAATTTAAAAATGGGCAAAACATATACTTCTTTCACAGTCGGAGTTACAAGGTGTATGTTTGAAATACACTACTGCTTTTCTTTTCTGGTACACATTTGAGCAGGTACAAAGCTTTCAAACTGTGCAAGGAAAACAATCTCCAGAGCAGGCAAAAAATATGATATGATATAAGTTCGGCATAAATGCACTCTTCACAAAGGCATGCCTCTCATCTCTGTACAGGCTGCACTGAATCACCAGTACTACTTCCTCCAACAAACACAAACACAAACATGTATAACTCTTCCTTGTGAACGGTATGTTAAAGATAGTGGCACTTGGAACCCCAGTAGGTTAATGTTCTCTGTTCAATTAGGTCCTGATTACAAGCAGAGATGGACAAGGGAGAGGATGTAGCCTAACGGCTAGGGAGGTCGATCTCAGGTCTGTGGAACCGGGTTCGAGTGTCGGCAATGATGCTCAACATCCTGTTGTTCAGGGCAAATCACTTCATCTCCACGTGACTAACAAAAATTAATGTGTCCTTGTGTAATGCAAATAAAGCTCTCTGGTACCGTTAGGTCAAAAATCAGGGGAATAACTTCGGGGGTAGAGGGGAGTGTTTGGGGTGTGACACCACTCAAATAAATGCTTTCTTGGCCTGGAAGTTCGGGTCTGCTAAGTCTGTGTTGGTTTTTCTCGTCGTGAACCAAGAATAAAAGCCAAACAGTGACCTTTGATGAAAAACTGGGAGAGGGTCAGAGATATACATCTGGTGGCTGCATTTCAAAATGCAAACCCAGGTAACATGGAATCAATGACGGTTTCCCTACTTGTCCAAATTGTGTGAGCCTAGGTGAAAATGTATTTTCAAAGAGCCTTCTTTACTTTATTATCACATATGAAAGCACTTTTAAATATTTGAGCTCAGGATGTGTGCTGTGAAAGCACCTCTTATCTCTCCTTTGCATAGAATGTATTGTTGATCTATCTGTCATAAGAACTAGGCCACGTTTAGACATGAATGTTGATTAACCAAAATGCCAGGAGTAGCTGATAGGACATCACAGACCGTTGGGCCTTTATGACATCATAGGGAGTGATATCAAAAGTCCGTTAAACCTGGATTTCTTTTCTCCAGGAAATAATTTCACATGACCCTCACCTTGACAACATCATAATAGTTGACATCAATCAAGTTTCATAATTATTCAATGACTAAAGCAGCAACAAAACATAGACAAATATCTATTAAAGATGCCTATTCAAATTAAACCTACAATCTGATTCGCAATTGATATTTTACATTTCTGGGCATAATTGTTGCCCAAAAGTGTAGCAAGCAAGCACAGCAAGCGAGGCAGACCTCTTTTAAGGGGTTTTATGCCTCTAAACAATTTTGAAAAGAAAGGGATCTAATAGTACATTTTAAAGGACAATTTTTCGCATAAAGTTGCTAAAATGCTGTAGACTTAGAAAGAACATTCACTCAAACTTCAACTCTTTTCATGTTGTGCCAAGCCATTGAAACCTGATTCCCCCAGAGGTTGACAACATTTTTCTAATATATCCTGTGGATGCCATCGTAGGTAAATAATACCTCCATTGTGTCATGGGCCGAATTATGTCACGGTATCACCAATGTGCCAGTGGCAGAATTTTGTCATTTATGCTGTACATATGCCATAGGAGGCCATCATTTCAAAATTTTCTCTGTATGTTAAGGTCACCATTTTGTCATGGTTGAAACCTTCCCATATGTCAGGTTGTCCTTCTTTATGCCAGGAATCCCCTCCAATGTGCTAGGACCAACATTTTACATCGGGGCCTCATATGCAATAATTACATCTGGTATGCCAGTGCCAGTATTTTACCACGAGTCCCCATTATGTCCAAATGACTGCCAGCGGCATTATTTGGTCACATGTGTTTGTCATGTTAAGATTTGCCTCAAGTATCGCAGCACCAGTATTTTTCCACAGGTATTTCTATAACACAATTACCTTCCATATTCCAGGACCAACAATAGACAAGCACAACAACACATTCTCACTCTCTGTAGCACTCTCATAATCTAATTCCTTCTTAATTGTAGTCGCTCTTAATCTCACTCGCTCATTGTCACCCACTCTGACAGGCTCATACTTACTGACACTAAATCTGACCCATTCTCACTCACAACCTGTCCCAGACTCTCACTCACTTTCACTCACACACACATGCTTCCACATAGGAACACATGCTCACACAGGCACACATACCCACATACACACACACTCTCTATCGCTCACATAAACACACTCTCACCTACAAGCATGCACACAACATTGATTTAAAAGCAGTTTTTACTTACCTAAGCTGGTACTAAGTTTCCATTCCCGCTATTCAAGTCAAGTCAGGGGCATTTGTATCGCGCACATATCACTCACATGAGTCTCATGGCGCTTGCAGACGGCTCTGATAAACGGACCAGATCTAATTTCCAAAAAGCCAGGTTTTCAACTCTTTATGGAATTTACTATGTTCGGGTATGCTACGAAGGTAGAAAGGCATTTTATTCCAGGACGATGGTGCTATTGTGCTCTATTTTATATTACACTAATAGTGAATAGAATATTATTCACTATTTGTGTAATTAAAAATTAACAGAAGCCAAGGAATGCACAGCTGCTCCTGTGTTTTTGGAACTGATCTTGCCACCTCTGAGGTCAGTGGTCACAAAGAGAGTGTGAGGGGTCACAAGGGGCAAGCAGGGGTCACAGTTGTGACCCTTGGCAACTCCTAAATGACGTCCAAGCATTTAGAGTTTACATGACTAGAGATTTGCCTCTTAGGTCACTAATGGCATTGTTGTTGGGGGAGAGCCATTAATGTTTCTAAGTTCAAGTTTAAAACTATCACTTTTAATAAATGTCTGTCTATGCTGTAATATAATTTGATGTGCAAAGGAGAAGGTTTCTGCATGATGAAGAAATACACTTTTCTGCATTTTGAATGCACTGATCATATTTTGACACTATGCTTGTTGCACGATATACATTCCAGACATTTTCATGATTTGGCTTGTGCTGGATTCCGGACCGGCTCGTCCTATTAATCTGCTGACACCTCCACCTCTATCTGCAATTTGGGCTTAGTACATGGGACCATCAGTCCCTTGATAAAATCATTTACTAAAGACAAGACTGAAAACATTGAGTCCTGCCTACATGCACCGATTTGACAGCTCTACTAACAAGGCTTCTTGTAGCAAATATGGAGAAGAGTGTATTCAATGAAAATGCATTTAAAATAAGTGATCGCAGGGCAGGGGTTCCAGGCCATTGTGTTGTGCATGACCGTAGTCACAAGCTCCCAGGACGAACTACCTTGCCCAGGTGGGAAGGACAGGGGTGTAGCATCAATGTGGATGTTTGGTGTGCAATACCCCCGAATGCAAATGCATTCTTGGCTTGCTAGTTGGGTCTGGGGGTTTTGAGTTGGGTTTATTATGTCTGTGTCGGTTTACTCATCATTTTCTTTTCTCAAAGACCTTTTAACTTGCTCATTTCTGAAGCTGAAACTTAAATGTATATTGTGACTGGAATAACAACAAAATAGTAACTCTGCACCTATAAAAATACTCTTTCAATAGGTGGAAATGTGCTACCTTTTGGAATTCCCAAACATTAGCAATGGTAGGCTTAGAAATTTGTGTCAGTCTCAAGTTTCCAGGCATACTTCCGGCAATCAAACACCCCAAAAGGTCCAAAATGAATAATTTCAAATAGTCTAACCTGTGGCGATCCGTCGAGGTAGCATTCCAACCCATTTTTATCACCACTGTGCCACTCTAGACAGAGTTATTCTGAATACAAATGAGTGTTGACCCTGTTACTCATGGGAAACGTTCAACCCAAATGTTGGTCCTCTCACCGCTGCACCCTGCAACCCACAGCTTTGTTAGCTAGCAAATTTGAGATTCACACACCCCCCCGAACCTCACCGACTAAGCTGGGCCCCTGATTACAAGTAATGAGGAGCAAAATTAATGTATGCTTTTATGCGTTAATTTAATTCTGTATAATTATGACGTGCTTTTTTTTCTCCATCAGGTTCTACCAGATGTGGGAGAACCAAATATGATTTTTTCGGCCAGTAATTCCGGCTGAAAACTTCAATGAGGCTTTTGCTGCAGTAGTTGCCAAGCCTCATTCCATGTAGAAAAAAGTCTCTTAGCTGCCCTAGTCTCTTCAACTTACTATATATACACCACACACAGCAATGCATACATTTACAACCTGCTCAGAGCTGTTGGTAAATGTATACAGTAAACCTGCATAGCAATGGTGATTCTGTGTAGCTTTACAATCAGAAAATCAGTCCCATGCTGAAATTCCCCACTCCCTATGGGTATATGCTAGCAATTGTATGGCACTGGGTTATATTACTTGGAAAAAATAGTAAAAGCGCTTGAGGTTTTACAGCAAACACAGCACTGTGCACCTCAGAATCAGGGCCTAAGTGTGGGGCATGACAAATGTTCTCTCTCAGTGTTATCAGATATGTGTTAAATTAATTGTTTGTCACAATTGACAGTATCTGATGACCCAGTGTAGTCCATCTCTTACCCTGATGAATTTTTATACAGGCTCACAGGGTTCTAGACAAGGGTGGTTTCAAGCTTCAGATAAGTACAGCACTACTGAAATCTGGACACTGTACAATTTGTTAGACACACAACTTCACACCATAACAGGGAGAACGTCATCATAGGTGCATAGAGAGACCCCCTTGTCTCGAAGAAATGTGACTGGCTATGAGGATAAGCCATCATGAAACATGTAGAGGTGGATACATGGAAAGTATTGTAAGTCAATCTTCTGTGCTTTTTATGGTTGTCATAGAGTTACAAGGAACACTAAGATGTTAAGTCAACCTAAACACTTTTATTATTTAGGGGTCCCATGCAAAATTAGGAGGTTCTGCCAGTGATTCACAAGGACTGTCAATGTTTACGGTGGACAGCATGACATTCCAATATGCCCCTCACTTGAAGCGTGCCACCTAGCGTTCAACGTCCTGAAAAAGCAACTTAAAGAGGGGTCCCATGGGTGCGCATACAACAGATGAAAGAAAGATTATTAAGGGTACTAATTATCAAAATATCAAAAAATATATTGACAGGTAAGTAAGTCTAGATTTTCTATACCTATCTCCATGCATATGAACCCACGCAGTACATATATCTTTACGTTCGGTAGATATAGAGCTATGAATAGTAAATCTATAGTCCCCTTTCACACTTACCTTTCGGAATTTTGTCCCTCGATATCCCGTCCTCGATATTCTTGTATGTTGATATTCTTCATGTCGATAGTCAGTAGTACAATCTGTGTAATGCACTTTTCTGTAGGCAACTAGGTGATGTTCTAGTATGCCTAGTCTGCCCTTTTTGTTTGGTTTTGGAGTTAACTTAAAGGTTTGCCAAGGGCAGCCGGAGATAATGCACCCTGATCTCGTCCCTAAACTGTAAGCTTTCTTGATTTACCAACCCGCAACTAAAAATAGACACCTTCAAGTGTTTAAATATTTTGGGTTCACTCAAAAAAATCTGAAGAAAGAGGAAGTCTTCATGGCTTGAATTTATGTATCCCTCCATCCCTCTTACCTGCCCCAGAAGAAGATGGTGGGGTGGGGCGGACTCACTGGCACCTTTAAAACACTGAAGAACTCCCAGTCAAAAAACATGTGGGAAATACGTAGAAGTGCAAATTCCTGTCTGTCCTCAATGGGCATCAAGGGCCTGATTCACAAAAGTAATCGGAGTCAAAATCCTAACTTTGCGACTTTCGGTATTCACAAAGGGCATTTAGGAGTAGTAAAGTTAGGATTTTGTAGGAGTTTGTCTCAGTTACACTTAAGTTTTGGTCTTAAGTTTAACCAGATACTCCAGCACTAACATCACTGATGGTCAAGAATCAACAAACCTTGGTTTCCCTCCCTGATTCCTCTCTCTAAAACTATTGCCTTCAATATTGAGATGTTTTTCTACGAGAACATATCTAATATTAAAAATCACCTTGATACCAAGCAAGAGAGTTACACCTTGTAAATTCATAATTTCCAACAATGCACCAACAGTGTCCTCATTTAAAGAAATAGATCATACTGCCTTACGAAACATCTTATTCATTGTAATGGCTCCACCATTTGCTAAAGATCCTATCCAGGCCAAACTGAGAAAAGCCTGTGTTTGAGCACTTGACCAATTCAGGGCTCACATTTGCTAAGATTAAGAAAAATAATCTTAATTCATTGGAAATGCAAGGCTGAGACATGCCTGAAAATGTTAATTCTTTGTTAAAAGAAAACCTAGAACAAAAGTAATTAATATCAATCTTTGAGATTCTCTGTTCCTATTAGCCAGGTTTATGACCAAAACTTAGCAAAGAGACTGATTGCTACTTTATCGGAAATTGATGGTCCTTTGCATATTCTTGACAAAGCTGAAAGATGAGTACGTTTCTGCTGGAATTCTAGGAAGCTTTTAATTCTGTCTGCCAGGAAATTATTCTGCCCATGCTCTGCGTACACCTGGAGATAGCTGAATATCATAAGAGATGGGTTTCATCTTTCCTTCTAGGAAGAAAATAAATCATATAAATGCATTTCTCAAGATCTTGAATGTCCTTCTTCGCATATGGAGCACCCCAAGTGTCGCAGCTAAGTCTAAAAAATGTCAATATGTCTGTTAAAACAGTTGAAACATTTTACTAGGTTGCAGGGTGGCCCTTCAACAGGATGGGGATGATATCTTGTTGTCTCTCGGGGTTTTATTTTTGAGTCCCAATAATCTAAAAATCAGTTTCAATCATATCATTTAGATGTCTGTCTTTTTCTTATGCAATTTCAAAACAAAACTGAACTTCTACTGCATTATGCATGAGTTATTTTTCCAGATGTATGAATGTGGCTTTAGCAATGTAAACATACAGATGCTACATCAACCAATTAGTTATCTACCAAATACCTGTCCTTTACTATCAACCTAAACATGCAACTCCACTCTGCAACTTGGCAAGTAAAATCAAAAAAGGGATTTGACGTTCTCTCTTATCTCTTAAAAGTGATTTACATCGGCTTTAGTTGCAGTCTAGAACTTCAATCATATTCCTCCACATTGCATGCAAGGATATTCTTTCCCTTCAACTAGCCTATCCCTATGAAAAACTGAACATAATAGCAGGCATGCGTTCATTTAGAATTTAAACCTGATATGGTATTGAAAGTTTCAAACCACCAAATTGAAAACTGCAAATAAGGTTTTTTTCTACGAAACCCCTCCACGTTGGAATTCATTACCCAGGACATTATACTTTCACACTCACTTCTGATCGTCCTAGGGAAATAGCAACACACTCTTTCAATGAGCCACTGATGAAAGATTTGGGATAACTTAACTTTGTCATGGCTTTCTATTTTTTCTGTGCTCTATCCAACTCCCTTCACCATACGCTTCTGCTTTAAAGTTTATCACTTGAAGAGCTTGTTATTAAGACAGCCCTCAAAAATATTTTAACGATACACTGTGTTTACTGCCTTTTATCTTGGCCGGCTTTCGAATCAGAAATCAAGTAATCTCTGCAAATTCTGTTATTGTGGCCCACCAAAATCTTCATAGATTTAAAATCTTAATACAACTTTAGCAATCACGAAATCTACCATCCCAAAAAATGTATTCTTCTTGTTAAAAGTGTCAGCTTATCCCCTATGTCTGTCACGGATCTACGTTCCTTTATCTTTGACCCAGTTTTTTAATGTTCTAAGAGGAAATAAAAAACTATGATTTACTAATAGTATCATTACAAAATGGCAGTTCTCGTTGTGGTTAAAGGCCAAGCAGCACTATGAGTCAATGAATCTGTTAAATGGTAGACCCAGCCGCATAGAGGCTCCTGTGCCTGCCATCAAACAGATTTTCAAGGACTGCAAAACTCACAACCCTGGACTCACGGGACTGATACGACTCGGGCCGTATTCTCAAGGAGCTATCGCCGAGTTAACGGCACTTCATCTCAGCCAAAGTTGCGATACCTTTATCACCCCATTCACAAGCTGGTGTCAACAGTCCATAACACCAGTTTATCCGCGATAGCAGCCGCTAAAAACATCGCCAAAGATGGCCCCAGCTACTATCGCTAATGAGATGCAGAGTAGGCGTTCCCGTGCAAAAAGCCGCGACAACACCACTCCTCAACATTGTCAAAGACCAGCCACATCTGTGAAAAGACCACGAAACATGCTATAATGCGCGTTAGCAGCAGGAAACTAACACCTGCTCTGACCTGGTGTAAAGTCGGACGGCAGCCGGCACCAGAAAAGGGAGCCCAGCCCACAACCACACCTGAAGAACAACCAATGCCATGGAGCTACTCATCATGAAGCTCGGAGCCCCAACAAGCCTACAACACCCACCGCCACCCCCCCCCAGACCACCACAGAGGCAGCGCAGACACAGACCGCGGACCTTCTTAAAACGCACCAGCCTCACAGAGGCACCAGAGTATGTCATTGCCCACCACAGGCTCAAAAGGACCTCCACATCCTGAACATCATTACCCACAGGCTGATGGTACTTAACACAGCGGATAACCAACATCCCACCTCAGACAAAGCTGCTGGCTGTTCTGCACCTGTTGGCCTCTGGTACCTTCCAACCAACAACCGCCAGAGTCGGAGGGGTCTAACAGCCAACCCTATCAAAATTCCTCAAACCAGTCCTGGATGCCATCATTAGCTTGGTACCCCAGTACCTATACTTCCCCCACACTGCGCAGGAACAGCTAGAGACCAAGCAAGGCTTCTAAGCCATAGCTGCATTCCCGCATGTCTTGGGGCAATTGACTGCACACATGTCCTACTTGTGCCCCCTGCCAACACTGCACACAACTACCGCAACAGAAAGCGAGGGTCCAAACTGGAATGGCACAGGGAGCAATAAAACTATGGATTTAGGCCCAGATCTCTGTACTGGGATGAATGTATGACATTGTTCTGCATTCTGTCCATCAATTGTTCTTTTTGCATTTGTCACCCCAAGTGGGATGGGTATGCCCAGACGTGGGTCCCGTGCTCTCCATGACACTGGAGTCAAGCTATCCTGGCTGATAAGGGCTGAAAGCCCGAAACCGGTCCTAGGATGCTTGTTTCCAGTCCAGGGAGGACCTGGCCTGGCAGTTCGAGCTGGACTGTTTCCATTGGGCGCAGGATCAAGACTGATTTACACATGGCTGGGTACAAACTGGAATGGCATGGGGAGCAAAAAAACGATGGATTTAGGCCCAGATCGCTGTACTGGGGTGAATGTATGACATTGTTCTGCATTCTGTCCATCAATTGTTCTTTTTGCACTACATATGTGTCAGCACTGTCTTTGCAATGGGCCGACACACACGTGGCCGGACACATTCTGTGCAGCATCATCACTGTGTCGTACTCTGGCTTGTAGACATGCGCAGGCAGGCATGTCAATGGTGTGCCGTAGGGGTGCATGTGATGTGCTTGTGCTGCGAACGCTACTGAATGTGCTTGGGGGGAGGTGCAGCAGTGAGGCTACGTAGTACACAGTGATGCAGCTCATTTGCAACACGCAGTACATGTCATACAGGAATCACTAAGTCACACATATCACACACCAATGAACCAGTGAGCCTGCCAACACATCATGCAGTATGTAGTCGTGACTCATGTCTCTCTGCACTGTCACAGGTGACCAAGGATATGCACTCTGCGCTTGGATGATGACACCCCTCCGAGCCACGAACACACAGGCACAGAGGCAGCACATTTTGGCCTACAAACGCACCAGGGGCATCATCGAACGCACATGTGGCGTGTTGAAGTCACGTTTCAGGTGCCTGGATATCACAGATGGGCAGCTCCTGTACAGCCCAAACCTCGTGTGCAAGATGATCGTAGCATGTTGTGTGTTGCACAACATATGTGTACGCAGCAAAGCCCCATGGATACGAGTGCCAGATGCACCAGACGATGATGATGAAGAGGAGGCAGGTGGACCACACCCCACTGCAGCCGCCTCAGAAATAGCACGTAGGGACTACATCATTGACAGTTTCTTCTCTGGTTGACGTCACATTGTGTGGGTCCTTCGCAGTAATGGCACAGTACGTTGACTGCCACAGGCACTGCATGTGCTAATAAAATAATTCCGATACACATTCCTTGCGTGCATGTCACTCATCTGTACAGGCACTTCACTCAGACAGCTGTGGGTGCGACATGTTGTGCTGTCAATTGAGGGATTTGTTGATGGATGGTGGGTGTGTCACCTCTGTGCAGTGAGGCTGTTTATGGTGTCACGTATTCTAACTGCCAGTTCTGTGTGTCACAGTTGTTAGGGTAGCCCACTCTTCGGCGTTTCACATGTGTCCCATAGCATTCCATTTTGGCTGTCATTTGTGGCCTACAGGTGACAACAGGGATTCTTTTGTGCTCTGATATGTGCCGCCATGATGCAGGGATGTGCCCTGTGACTCAAGGCCCACGACATGGGCAACATGTGCGTAAGGGGGAATCACGACCCGTGCATTAGTTCGTGCTTTCATTCTTGTTTGGTCATCTACATGGCACGTCGGTGTGCAGGGGGTGTTGTTTGTCCCTCTGAAATATGAGGGGGAGATGTGGTTTCACAGTGTGTCCCATGTTTGTTTCCGCATTGGCGCAGGTTACATACTGAATGCATGTATATGTGCATTGTGGCTGTTTGTGGGGAAATGCCTATCTGACTTGGACAATGGTCATTTGTTCGGCGTCACAGCTGTGGAGTTGTGCTTGCATGTTGTCATCTCACCGTTTGTTGACTCTGCTTTTATGTTGCATTTTCCCGCCAGATGCATGGGATTTGCACGCCTGTGGCTGGTTTTCACAGCTTTTTGTATCACGCTTGGCCTCATCGCAGCTTTTTTTGCGTTCGTGTTTCGCATTTTTGCGGCATGGCGTTGATTTTAACGCGGCCATTTGACACTTATCTGGTGACTATCGCATGGTACTGCCGTATTGTGAATACCTGGTTAACACAGCGTAAATTTTCTGCGATGGACTGCGATGTTGAGGGTTGCGTTAAGTAACTTTTGCGATGGTTATCACACGTTCTTGAGAATATCCCCCTCAGTGCCTCACCAACTTTATGAAGAACTGCAGTATTCCCGCTAAAGGTAACCCTAAGCACTTTAGGCTTCAGCCCTGTAATACCAGAGGCTACATATCAATCAGTCTGCGAGCACGAGATCGGATAGCTTAGGGTAAAAAAGCAAGAGGCAGCTGGCAGCAAGCTGATGTCAGACTCAACTCAACCCTAACCTGTAGATCCAAATGTTTGTGTGGAATACAGTGAGAGGGATATGAGCAAATGTAGACAAATAACATTGTTGGTTTGTAGTCACACAGTTTGTTTCAATCAAGTGACTGCTTTCTTGATAATAATCAGAACTCCTGACTACTATTACTCCCTGATCTTGGATCAACTTACAACACCCACAGCATTTTAATTTACATGAATTTCGCACGAATGCTAACATTCTACAGGAAATTAGACATTCACAAGATGTACGCTAGTAATTGGTGCACTAGATAAATATTCAACATATCAATGGTACAGTACCTTTATCCTTTTAGAGACAAAATAATCGTAATGAGACTAGTCTTGTGCTGATGTTCTATATCAGTTGCCAATGCTCCACAACTTGAGACACCGATCAGAAACAAAGGTTCTCACAGGATCTGCATGTAATGCACGAGCGGTACAGGGGCACAACACGAGTCTGCAATCAGACAAGTAATATCTAACTCTCCCTAGCTATCACTAACCTTAGGCCTCTGAAGAAAGAGCTGGGAGAGGCCAAATATTTGAAAGGATGCAAAGACATTATTTGAGGTGATGATGCAGAAAGAATTACAAGAAGCATTGCACATAAAAACATCAGGGAAAATGCTCTTGTCATCTAGCTTGAAGATAATCTCAGCTAGATAGCTAAGAACACTTGTGAAGTGAAGAACCCAAGTGAGAAACACAAGAAAAGAGTAGAACCCAAGAAGAAGCTTCCTCTCATCAACAGGGATCCTCAAATCCTGCAGAAGATCCTGGAGTCATGATGTATTCTGCCACACAGATGGGGCCTACAGTCATGGTTGTTGGGGTTCTAGTGATTGGGGTAACAAATGAGCAGCACACATTGAAAGCCGCATTCCTGGGTGCCATGATTCCTGTCACGCTGCACTGATAACCTACTGTGTGGCAAAGCCCTGAGCAGGGGGTGGAAAGGACAGCCAATTATGCCCAAGACTAGAAGTGGATTGAAGTGCTGGAGAATCTCTGAAAAGCCATGACAACTGAAATCTGGAGCCTGCACAGTGCAACAGCATGTTGAATGGCATATGAGAAATTGGTAATGTTAGTGTGTATATGTATGATAATGAGTAAGTGCCTTTGAGTGAAAGTGAGTGACTGACATTTGGTGTAACTGTGAGTGAGTGACAATTGGTGCAACTTTGACTGAGTTAGAGAGAGTAGGAATAATCTAAACTGATTGAGAGTGAAGGCTATAAGAGTAAGAATGAGTGCGTGTGACTTCAAGTGAATGAGAGTGGCAGTGACAGACTGTGGGAGTATAAAAATGAGTGAGAATGAGCATGAGATAGTGCGAGACAGTGTGAAGGAGTGAGAGAGAGGGATTTTGAGTGAGTCATTGTAAATGAGACTGAGTGAGGGTTTTGCTTGCGAGTTTGATGCTAGGTTTAGCATGCTGGAGGAAATTCCTGTTACACCCATTGAACAATACTGGCCCTGGCATACTAGAGTATTTTGGCAGAATGGACCTAAGGCAAAGTGCTGGTTTCATCTTAGAAAAATGAGTATTGGTTGCTCAGCTGTACATAGGGTGCACTGGTCCTAGCTGCCCAGTGGCAGGTGGGCTGCCCAGTTGAGGGTTTACATCAGCACAGCAAGCTGAGGCTCACCTGGCAGAAACCCAGCAATTTCCCCGACTCTAAAAAAACATGTGAGCCACAGTTTTGGCAGGGTTGCAACAATGCCAATCCATGCTGGTGTCCAACCCTGTCAAACTGTAAATGGCCCCCTGAGTGGCTTAATGAGTTTACTAATGGGAGGAAGACAGAGATGTCTTGAGATAAGACCTGCAAATTCTGTTTGGAAAAAAACTCTGTTTTAAGAAATCCTCCTTTACCAACACAACACAATCATAATATGCAGTAGTAAATAAAGCTGTTTTAAAAAGGCTGCAGGTGGTCCAGAATGCAGCAGCCAGCTTGGTGCTCAGGCTTCCCAGAGGATCCCCTTCAGTGGCAGCACTCCTACGCCTGCACTGGTTGCCAATTCATAAAAGGATCCTGTTTAAAGTTTTAACAATCACATATAAAGCCATAAAGGCATCAGGGCCGACATATCTTAGCCTAGGTCCAGAATACGCCCCTATTGCGCACAACGCCTTTTGCGGTCATCTTCAGGTAACTTTCTAGCAGCCCCCAGCTATCGTCTGAAAACTAAAGGAGGAAAAACCATAGCTGTACTAGGAACAAAAGCCTGGAACATGTTGCCGCTCCACCTCAGATTGGCTCAATCAGAACTTTTTTTGGGGAAACTGTTAAAAACATGGACCTTCACTGCTCCTGTCAACATCGTGCTCTCTCTCATCTGAGCTTCATCTTTAATTCGACTCCTCCGCTGCTGTACAATACAGACCTCTTGAATTACCTTCCGCTAGCGCCAAGATTCTCCTTGGAGTGAACGTAGCGCTTTATAAATATATTCATTCATTCATATAACATTTGCTATAACAGAATCCCACAAAGTAGACTGCAAATTAGACACAGTTGCTTTGCGTGCGAACCATATATTTTCAAATGAAAACTAAACGACCAAGTAGACAGCAAAGAGCTTTGAACTCAGCTGCTCATTTGGCTTCATTGTGGCATCACCGAAGTGCAGTTTACTTTTACTTCGTCTCCTATTCCCCATTGTTCAGTGAAATGTAAATAGTTCCATCCCTTCTAGTTAGGGTATTTTGATTGACAACGCCTGTACTTCAGATTGGTAGGTGCTGTGATCTCCAAATTACTGTCTCTTCTAAAACAGATGGTAATTCTGTCAACAGGCGGATTCCGCGGAGCTGCAGCGCAGATGCCTCCGAGCATCCTGTGTGAAACTCCTCCTCGTCGAGGAGCACCAGTGGGCTCCGGGCCCGCGCAGGGTCTCGCGGGCAATTAACTTCATCTGAATCCATCTACAGCTGTCAGTGACTCTAGTGCAAGCAGCTTCTTTTGATCTGCCGTAGGGAAAATATTGAAGTTGTTTGTTCATAACAAAAAAGCCCTTTTACATATCAGATTCTCGCGAACATTTCGTGCTACCATGTACAAGTCAAACTAGACGTCAAAAATATTTGTAGAATGGCAAACGTCTTAAAAGGAGATTTGCAGTCAAGTTTATTTTATCACGTCACAAAAAATAATCGTGTATTGCTACTGAGAACGATTAAATTGTTCAAATGCGATTGGCATGCTTGTGCCTTCCACTCATAAGTGTAAATGGTCACAATATTTTGGTTTCGCAGCCGCTATTTAAACTCCTCAGGAAACTTGCAAGCAGGCAGCTTTTTTCACAGGCTCGTGCTGCTGGCGGGGTTCGTGAATGATTATGTGACGCTGTCAGTGGGACGTAGAATGTTGGGCCTGAGACCAATTGTGGAAAGTCGTTGCATGTTGATGAATTATTCATTTATTTTTTTGGTCATACATATTATCTGAAAAACAAGGTGAGGAATAACAGTGCCTCGTTACAAGCAATATTATTACATTGCACATTAAAGACAAAGGGGCTGACTGACAAAGGGCCAGCTCACAAAGCTGTTTCATGTGAATGATTTACTTATGTGTGAACATAGCATTTTTTTAGACAAGTGTGAAACCATGTTTGATGTTCAAAATCGGTAATTTTGCACTTTTAAAAAGAATTTATCAGTAAGTCTACTGCAAGCATGGTGATATGTGGGTGACATAGGATTGGGATGCAAGTTTGTGCAAATCCATAAATGTACTAGTTAGTGATTATTATAAAACGTTTTACAACCTTGCCTGACTGGAATTGGTATGGAATGTTCTCCTATCAGAGCAGGAGTAAAAGCATTTCCCATGATGCCCATGGGATGGGCAGGTAAGACTCCGGAAACTGATGGGGGTCCAGAGGAAAGGGCTTTCCGCATATAAATCTATATTCTATTTGGATAAAAGAAAGTTAGCCAGTGCATTTGCACTTGGCTTAGAGATATTCCCATGAGCAAATATACAGGCGTATATTTGCTCATGCAAGAATTCTGGAGGGCTCCATGGAAAAAATAATAGAAATATTCCAAAAGTGTAAGAACATTTATAGGAGTAGATTTTTGAATTTTTGTGAATTGAGATAACAGGGCTTGAAGGATTGTGCTAGTTCTGAAATTAATAAATGAATGATTTTGTATAGACAGACATAACTTTTCCTCTGGTGACCCAGATCAACTGTGGTGCAGTATAAGCACACAATGGTTGGGTTTTAAATTAGTAACCGATGAGGGAGTACTCTACAGGCTTAAATAGTGCAATATATTGTTAAATTAAAACACAATTCACTGAGGAATCCCGGCTCAATCCCTGGTAACAATAGCACAAAGAGCAGGCTTTGCATCAGAGAAATCGCTGACAAGTTTAAGAAGTTACTAAAATCAAGACAAAAACCATTAAAATATCCCCAACTCATTTATAAAAATAAAAAATAATTAATAAAATAATTATAAAATCATATTGATGAAACTAGAGATATGGATTTTTTTTTTAGGCAAAATTTGCAGAGAAAATAGAAAGCTCAGATTAAAGTCAAGGGTTGGCTTGACAGGGACCTTCGTGTGATTTCAAGTTCACCACAATGGAGAGTGGGTTGGATACGTTTTGCAGGTCACTCTGGTCAAAAGTTTTATTGTGGAACTTATGGTCTCATTTAGACCCTGGGGGATGAACTCCTAGCCTGTCAGGATGGTCGAGTCTATGAAAAGAAAGCAAAAAAAGAAGAACATCTTTACTTTCATAAGAAAGAGAAAATGAAGCGCCAGAGGAGAAGTTTATATTTAGCAATGCCAGGATGGGGAGACTTACTGGCTAGTGTTTTTTAAAAATTTTTATTTGTTTTTATTTTTAATACTTACTGTTTATCCTGAGGACTAAGATAGTGGGAGGAAGCCACCAAAGAAAATTCCTTGTCAGCTGTGCCATCATGAAAAGAAGAAATGGAAAAGCTTTTTGGAAGTGAATTACTTTCCAGATGAAGTTCAACAAGTTTATACTGAAGAAAACTATTCTGTTAAAATATTTAGGAAAGACAAGTAATTGCAATAATGAGATAATTTCAGAATCCTGGTCAGCTCAACATGAACAACTAGATACGGAGGTCCATCTGTTCAATACCATCTTCAGAAAGACAGAGATTAAAACAATATGTAACCAGTATTGGTGATCTCATTTATTTGCAAAAGAATAGGGGCCTACCGGCACCTAGCAGATGCAGGACTGCCCAACAAGAAGTCGGCGGTCCCGCTCCCTGGATTACGATGCGTCTGCCTTCACGGTAGATAGAATAAGTATATTTTGCATTGCAGCATGTGCTGCGGGCTGCAGTAATGCCATAATACAAAATCTACACATTTAAAACATCTCTGCACTGTGTAGCAAGCAACATGCAGTGCCTGCCACATTGTGCAGGGATGTTTAGGGGGGCACAAGTGCTCCCCAGGCCCCATAGTGGAGGGCAAGGGGTAAAGGGGGCCCTGGTAGGGGCCCCCAAAGTCACTATCCGCCTGCCTTTTCATGGCAGGTGAACCTCCATGAAAGGGCAGGGGGAAAGGGGCATCCTTATCCCTACGGCGGGGCCAGAGTCTGACCGCCACCCTGACAGGATCCTTGATCCTGTCAGACTTGGCAGTCTTTCCCCTCGGCAGCCGAGCTCCGACTGCCTGCATACTAATGTCGTGGTCGGATCAATGGGCTGGATGGCGGTGAGACTGCCACCGATGATCTGATGGTTGGCAGTCCTACCACCATCCTAATGAGGCCCTACATGTGTAGCAAAATGTTGTGGATGGCTGAGTTAACATACAATAATGCTTAGCAACATCTATTGGAATATCACCTTTCATTTGAATGTCTGGCCTTCATCCCTGGTTATTTCCTTTGAATCAGTCCTTATCTACAATAGTTTGTTCTGAGCAGCTCAATTAACTCATTTAACAGATATTAGGAAATGTGCAAAAGAGGCTTTTGGTAAAGCTAAAGAGCTTTATATGTGTTATGCTGATTGTAAGAGAAATGCACAACATCTCCTTGTTGTAGATTAGAATGTTTGGTTTAACTCACAAAAATTGCATTTGAAAAACTCTTCTAAATGACAATGTAAACTTGTGAGCCCATTTGTGATTGAACAGAATCTGAACCCAGATACCCTGAGACTGAAATGCCTCAGTCTATGAAAGTCTGTCCAGTTTTTCATGTATCTCTTTTAAAGTTTCTTATGCAAAACCACAACTTGCTTCTCTTTGGCAATATTTATTTATTTATTAAATTTATATATGGCGCACAGCTACCCGGAGGTTTCCCGGCGCCTACGGACACGCAAGACAAGAGGTAAGGGCCAGAAGCTATTGATTGAAAGGCTCTACTGATTAAAAAGCCAAGTTTTCAAATCTTTGCGAAATTTGAGGTAGTGCTTTTCAAGGCGTAAATGCATTGGAAGAGAGTTCCAAAGGGAAGGAGCCAGATAGACAAAAGAACGTCCTCCCATTCTGGCTCGTTTGATATTGGGCACCTGGAATTTTAATTGATTAGAGGATCGTAGTAAGCGTGAGGGACGATAATGGTGCACCAAAGCACTTAGATAGTAGGGAGCTGAGCCCATGTTTATTCTGTGCATATAGCAAAGGGCTTTAAAATTGGCGCAATTGTCACTTCTCAGCCAATGTAGTTCGCAAAGTGAACCTGAAGTGGAGGACATTCTGGGTAGTTGGCAGAGCAGTCTTGCCGCGGAGTTTTGGAATACTTGCAGCTTGCGGGGCACAACCTTACTGGCAGCCAGATAAAGCACATTACCGTAATCTAATCTGAACACTACTAAGGCCTGGATGACAGTTTTTTGCATAGAGGAAGGAAGCATCCAGAGAATTTTTCCAAGCCACTTTAGAATAGCAAAACAAGTGGAGGCAACGTTAATCACTTGCTGCTTCGTAGACAATTGGTTGTCAATAATAACGCCAAGGTTGCGGGCCGATTGTGATGGGAGGGGAAGATTGCCCATTTGCGGCAGCCAATGTTGGGGGCCCCAGAGAGTTTTATTACCACCGAAGATGAGGAGTTCAGTTTTCCCACCATTTAGTTTTAGTTTATTTGCGAGCATCCAGTCAGCTATCTTTTTTAGCCCCGGCTGGAGAGAAGATGTCTTCGAAGTCTTCTTGGAGGAAAGCGAAAAGATAAGCTGGGTGTCATCCGCGTAGGACTATATTGTTAACCCTGCTTGCTCTGCTATCATAGCCAGAGGGCTGACGTAGATGTTGAAAAGCAATGGACTGAGTATGGAGCCCTGAGGGAATCCATACGGGGAAACCTGAGTCTTGGAATGAACAATTGAGAAGACCTGAAAGGTCCTTTTAGATAGAAAGCTGGACAGCCACTTGAGTGCCATACCGTCAATGCCCTTTGATTGAAGGGTTTTTAGAAGAGAAGTGTGGGAAACAGTGTCGAACGCGGCACTTAAATCCAATAAAATAAGTGCCACCGTATCTCCTTTGTCGACCTGTTGATGAATATTCTCCGTAACTCCCAGAATCTTGGAGAGGACAGGAAGCAGGGGGATGGGGCGAAAGTTAGAGAGGACCTCGGGGTCAGAGTTGGCTTTTTTAAGCAAGGGGAGAACCATAGCATGTTTCCAGGCCGCAGGAACCCTAGCTTCATATAGTGATGTGTTGAGGAGCTCCATGATGATAGTAAGTATAGGGAGGTCTAGTTTTTGAAACACAGAAGAGGAAACCGGATCCTTGGGTTTGATGCCAGATTTGATGCTCTTAAGAATACTACGAAAGGAAGAGATGTCAAGGGGAGTCCATTTGTCTAGCAGGATGTCACTGCTGACTTGAATGACTTCCTGTGAGCGGCATTGTGTTGCAGAATAATTAGGTTGCAAATTTATTATTTATTATTGTAGTCACATGTTTATTAAATTCAGATCAGATTTTATCAATTTTATCCACAAAAAATCCTGCCAGATCATAACACTGTTTAGAGTCAAGACCCGGAGGCTCGGGTTGACAAGTGGCACCAGATAGTTCCTTCACTACTTTAAACAAAACTTTGGGGCAGTTTTGTGAATGTAAAATAGTGTGATTGGCGTGCTCAGCCCTAGCATTGGTGCACATTGTGTGATAGTTATTTAAAGCTAATTTATATGTGGATTTTTTTGCTGGCTCGTAGATTTTCCGCCAGTGTCTTTCTAGATTTTTACATTTAGTTTTTTCCATTTTAAGTTTTTCTGAGAACCATGGAGCGGGAGGGCGATGATGATCCAATTTTTTTTAGACAATGGGAAACATGCGTCAATAGAAGAGGTTAGCCATTTGTGGATGACCTCATCGTCATCTAGGTTAACTGTCGAGGTAACCGGCATGGTGTTATTCAGAAGGAGGTTCAGACTGTTAACATCTCGATTTTTCCAATTTCTACAGTTTCTTGACCCCGAGAGAAGAGATGAATTCTTAAGGCACAGTTCATGTTTAACCTTAAATTCAACCAGAAAATGGTCAGACAAAGGAATAGGAATAGCATGCTTGCAACAGACAGTGGTAAGGTTGGAAAAAATGGGATCCAATAAGTGTCCAGCCTTATGAGTGGGGCCTGAGTTGTGGAGAGAGACATTCATAGCGGCCAAATCGGCAATGAGAGTGGAGCTGGTAGTGCAAGAAGCTTCATTAAAATGTAAATTCAGGTCACCTAAAATCAAGAAATTAGTGGCTTCTAGTAGTAAGGGGGCAATAAGAGTGCAGCTGCCCAAGGTCCAGCCGGTCCTGGGGGGCGGTAGATTAAGGTCCCAGAAAGGGTAAAATTAGCGGACAGCAAAAGTTTAAACAGACTGGCTTCGCAGTCCTTGAAGCCCAAGTCATCCCATTTACACGTGTAGGATGTTTTAAAAATTATTGCTATGCCTCTTCCACTCCTAACTGCGCGATTCTTTCCGAGATACTTGTAGTTTGTTGGAAGTGCATGCGCAATATCGGGTCCGGAGCTCTCATTTAGCCAAGTCTCTGTTAGGAAGATGGCGTCAGGTTGAGAGTCGGTGAGGAGGTCAAGGATATCTCCCTTATGTTTTGGGAGTGACCTACAATTGAGACTAAAAAAAGTGAATTCAGTATGGGTATCATTATTCTTCATGGTCGGAATATGCGTCAAATTATATATACGACAAGTATATTTCGAACGGGATTGTGGTGTGAAGGTGTATCCACAGCAGGGGCAGTTAGAAGGATCTGTGTCGGGAATGAGAGGTGAACAGTGAGGGCTGGGCTTGTGCAGAAGGGCCTGAAGTGTTTTGCAGGAACAAGTACTATGGCCGTTATGGATTTGGGCAGGGGTTCTGGCCCCAGGCGCCGTTCGGCCACGGATGGGCGCAGACGGGCTGCGCAAAGCGAGAGGCATCTGCTTATAAGGAGGGTGAGTGATCAGCTGCAGAACAGCTGATTGGTGACCAAGACCGGAAGTCGCAATCACTTCCTGTGGCACGTTGCGGTCCCTCCACAGAAACCGAATAATCGGTGGTGGACCGGGGACACTGTGCAAGTAGAGGCGGTGAGTTTAATTTAAAAGCAAGTAAAAACGTTATTGTTTTTCAAAACAAGTGCAAAATAGAAGCATTAGGTGGTATTTAAAAAGCAGTGTGTTGAAGTAGCGAGATGGCGAGATGGGAGCTCTTTCCCAGGCGCTCCTCTTTCAAACAGTGTCAGCGTCTGTGTCTCATCAAGCGCGTCCGCTGCGCGAAGCGAGAGGCATCTGCTTTT
This sequence comes from Triturus cristatus, assembly GCF_964204655.1. NCBI lineage: Eukaryota > Metazoa > Chordata > Amphibia > Caudata > Salamandridae > Triturus > Triturus cristatus. The sequence goes on from NC_140585.1 coordinate 603,124,032, forward strand.
AAGGAGGGTGAGCGATCAGCTGCAGAACAGCTGATTGGTGGCCAAGACAGGAAGTCGCAATCACTTCCTGTGGCACGTTGCGGTCCCTTCGCACAAACCGAATAATCGGTGGTGGACCGGGGACACTGTGCAAGTAGAGGCGGTGAGTTTAATTTAATAGCAAGTAAAAACATTATTTTTTTTAAAACAAGTGCAAAATACAAGCATTGGGTGGTATTTAAAAAGCAGTGCGTTGAAGTAGCGAGATAGCGAGATGGGAGCCCTTTTCCAGGCGCACCTCTTTCAAACCAGCGTCTGTCTCTCGTCAAGCACGTCCGCGTAGATTAGAAAGCGATCACAGCCCACAAGAAATTTCCCTCAGCATTAGGCTGATGCAACATGATCAGGCAGTGGCACGAGCCTTTGAAAGCTCCACTATCAACTTAAAATGCATTAAGTGTTCAGTTAATAATCTCCAGCTCCTAGCGAAGGAGGCAAAGCACATGATCTGGAATACCAGCAGGACAAGGAAGGACCCAATCACAAACTGGATAAGTTTCTCAAGAAGCTTGATAGCCAGGCATGCAAAACCGACAAAGCTCACAAAAGCAACCGGGTCCCAACAGCCGTCCCCCTGGGACCCTGTGATACGATCGGCCAAACGCAGCATGTACCGGCTATGATGGGAACTTAAAAGGAAGCCAATGGACCCACTAATAATAACCAAATTAAGAGATACCCAAAGCTACTTGAAGGCTGCTAAACGGGAACAACAAAGGGCTTATTGGAATTCCTTCTGTGCCAGACTATACCATGACATAAGGTCAAACAATTCTGCAAGGTTTTGGCGCACTATAAACAGTTCAGGGGGCAGAGTCCCCAAAGTTGGCTCGTCTAATATACTGGAATCTGAGTGGTACATTTTCCTGCACAGTCATTTTAATGACCCACAAGACTAAATCCACAATCAAGTTACTGGTACAGAGGGCAGCAAAGCTCCGGAGGCTCAACCTTGGATGGAGGGTAATCCACCTCTGGAGCATTTCTATATAGCGACAATAATCGAAAAGCAAATTGAAAGTTATAATCAGGTTACTGGTATAGAGAGCAGCAAAGCCCTGGAGGTCCAAATCCAAAAGCAGATTCAAAAGGGACAAAAAGATGGGACCCCAGGACCAGGAGGCATCCCTTCATCCCTGTTTAAGGAGCATACTGCTTTCTTGGCTTCTCAGCTAGCTCCGCTCTATTCTACCATCCTAGAAAGGAACATAATTTCGCCCTCATGGCAATGATCGATCCTCTTCCCAACTTTTAAAGGAGGAGACAAAAAATCCCAGGCAACTATTGGTTGGTTGCCTTATTCGACAACAAAGCAAAGTATTTAGCAGGGATACTGCTAAACTCACTTCGGGCATGGGCTGAGGCATGCTCAATAATTCCACCAAACCAAACCGGTTTTACAAGCAATACTGGCACTACGGTCAAACTTATGGCACTTTCCTGTTTAATTGACCAGGCAGAGATCAGTACCAGCCCGATTTATTTGGGGTTTATTGATTACAAATCGGAGTTTGACAAGGTCAACGCTGTGGCAGAAGCTTTCCTCACTGAACATTCCAAACAGCTTACTGAAAGCTGTGCAGCTTTTGCATCAGGACACATGGGTCAGGAACAAGATTGGGGACGGCTCCATACTGTCACGACCAATTTCAACAATGCAAGGCCTTAAGCAAGGGTGCGTTCTGGCCTCCACACTGTGTTTGTTAGTAAAATTTAAGAGTGGTCTAGTCCAGATAGTGCACAGACCTAAGCCTTCCGTGTTCACTAAGTTTGTAGAGCGGACAGTTGTTCGCAAGGCTTTTCCCACACAATAGGGAGTCTGCTAAAATAGCGAATATTACATACCCTGGCAGGCCCACACAGGCTGTACCAGGCAAGATAACATGTCAGAGAGGGACACATTATCTTTTACTGAGGATCATATACAGAAATTGATCTCAGATCCCACTCTAGTCTCAACCATAACCCTCAGTAACTCCGCTAAACAACAGAATGTTTCGGACAAATAATCAGGCTTCAAAAGAAACACATCAGAACAGAGCTACACAGCCACTTCTTAATCGAACACATGAAAGCCGGAACAATCCCGTGTGGTCTGCAGGTGAAAAATATCCCTGTGATCTTCACTGACGACCCAGAATACAAGAAGGGTTTCAGCCATATTAGCACTAAATGCAGCTGGGATTTGATGGTGCACTCAATCGAAACGGATCAGAGAATTTGTAGGAAGGAAATTGAGGAAATCGAAAAACAGATTCAAGCTATTAAAGATAATCATACGACTGCGGAGGCAAAAACTTTACTGGAGAAAAATTGCAAATACATTTCTTCCTTCAAAGACCATACTATTAATTTCAAAGCCAATAAATTTGAAAAGGACAAAAAGTCATTCAACATTGAAACAGTGTTCCCATATCTGAACGAGGATTTTTAAACGAAACCAGATTCCAGACGGTTCCTGCCAGAATACCAAGGGAGATCTAAGAGGAGATTTTTAACATTCTCCGACACATCATCTTCAGATTCGACAGGGGATTCAGACTGAGGTGAAGGCAGTTCAAATCAAAACCAACCAAAAAAGTCTTCTTTTTTAGGGGCAGGCCAACAAAAATGAGCAAAAGATACAGAGTACAACCATCGGAGATGGGGACACACAGACAGTACTACAAAACATAGGCAAATCATCCAACATCAATCTGTCAGATATCACCTTAACTAAGGAGCTATCAGAGGTGCTTGAATTGGGACTTACCTTTGTCCCAGGGGTAAAACCAGATTTCACTAAAGTGAAGATGGAGGTCTTGCAATTGTTTAGAAAGATACAATTGACATCCTTTTTTAGAGATAAAGAGGATACCACTACTTCTGAGGCATCAGGATTACGGAATAAGTCGATTTTCTGTCCCCCCACTCACAGTATCCCCAAAGGTGTTATCACTTTTGAGCATGCAGTACTGTCATCATTAAACGTTCTAGAAACCAAAAGAGTTTATATAAAGAAAAACAGCTCATTGAAACATAAAAAACCTATAATGTCCTTAAAGAACTAGAAAGAGGCCATTATAAAACCAGCGGATAAAGGGGGAGCGGTGGTCTTCTGGGCAAAGGAGTCCTATTTGCAGGAAGGAAATAATCATGCACACAATCCAATATGGTATAGAAGCATTGTACAGGATCCAACGAAAGAGATTGAGTATGAAATCTCCGGATTAGTGAAAAAAGGCACGAATGAAGGCATCTTGGGACCTAAGGAAGCAGAGTATCTAATCAAAATATACCCACAAACACGTTCATTGTATTTCTTGCTGAAAGTGCATAAGAACGTCCAAAATCCCCCTGGCAGATCTTTTGAGTGAGGGTGTGATTCGATTCTCGAGCCTCTGTCAAAATATGTGGACGCGTTCCTGAAGACATACATCTTGGAAGTCCCATCCTATCTATGGGACACAATGGACTTTATCAATAAAGTCGAAGGATTAGCCTTTGATCCAAATGTGCACATCTTGGTTACAATGCACGTGTCATCATTGTACACCCAAATTCCTGAACAGGATGCTTGAGAAGCAATGAAATTCTATCTGGAACAACGCCCAAAACCCCATCGAGTGCCTACAGAATTCATTTTGAGCCTGGCCTCTGTGGCCTCGCGAAAAAAACGTTTTCAAGTTCAACGGAGACTTCTTACAAGTAAAACGGTCAGCCATGGGCTGTCTCTTTGCGCCGGAAATGGCGATACTATACATGGACCGTTATGAACATCAATTTATCTATAATAACAACCCATACAGTGATCAGATTGTACAATGGTACAGACACATTGATGACGGTTGGTGTATATGGAAAGGTACCAAAACATCTTTGAAAGAATTTCATGTCTGGCTGAAGAGCCGCAGTCCTGATATTAAATTCAGCTTGTCACTAAGCAAAATGAGTTTGCCAATCTTGGACTTTGAAGTAAAAATATCAAACCATGGATTGATCATGATGCTGAATACCAAACAAACTGACAAAAACAATGCATTGCATTTCAGAAGCACCCACCCAAGGAATCTGAAGCATAATCTGCCATTCGGCCAGTATTTACGCATTCGGCGCAACTGCACTAGACGTGAGAATTTTGAACTACATACAGATGCGCTGACTAAGAAATTAATGGAGAGAGGATATCCCAAAAAACGTCTTAAACAGTTGATGAAACAAGCCTGGGATCTCACCCCGAGAACATCTTTTAACGAAAAAAAATCAAACCACCAATGTATCGCATTGTATGCGCTACCACCTTTGGCCCCCACACTCAGCCTGTCAAGAAAATAATCATGAACAACTGGCATCTGATTGAAGGCACGAACTCAGGTGTAGGCCGACTGCTATTCTCACTAAAGAAAATTCAGAGTATTGGCCAGCAAGTAATACGTACCTCTTCTCCCCCTCAAGAAAGACGCGACGCATTGAGGACGATGCTCAACCTGCAACCAGTTCAGGGGCACCACAAATGCGGTAGTAGCTCCGTGTGCAACACTACAATACAAGGCAACATTTTCAGCGATGGTCAAAGACATTGGCGCCATAATGATTTCACCAACTGTAAGACCCGAAATGTAGTATATGCGATCTTTTGTCCGTGCGAAATGATGTATATTGGCAAAACCAGTCAGGAAGTGCGACAAAGAATCATACAACATCGTTCCAGACTAAAGAATAAGGTTTAAACAGCACCGATGGTGAATTATTTAATTACAAACAACCACTCTGAGAATGAGTTCAAATGGACAGTTCTAAGTTCAATTAAATCAACATTAAGAAGTGACTATGACACACTGCTGACCCAAAGGGAAGCATTTCTGATTATGAAATTGACACTGCAATAAGAGGGCTTAATGACTTATCAGAAATAGCGAGGGTGTAAGACACTCAATAGAATTTTCAACTTTGCGAACTACGATACCCAGAATGCAATGTATCAAGTTGCTTGCTTTGAAATCGACTCCAGGCTTTGAGAATTGCTGAAAGATTTTCAAAAAACAGTCTAACTGAAATCCGGCTGTTGAAGCAGAACGAGCAAGGACCAGTGAGCTGAAGGACTCCCGTTTGAAAAGCAAGTAACTGGCGACTGTAGCATGCAATAACTATGAAAGCTTTCAACTGCAAACCAACCATGCACTACTAAATGCTGGGACGCCTCTGTGCTCAAAATGTGCTTAGAAAGATATGCATGGATAAGCTCTCAAGTGCAAATGAAAGAGAACAGCTGCCAAAAAGATAGCATTTGAATCTACATGCTTCTGACATAAGTGTAATTTCTTGGTTTTTAGTAACGAAATCCTACGGGAGTCAGAGTGTTCAAAAGAAATCAGGCACCAGACACAAAAAGAAAGAATAAGGTACATGTTCTATGTTTCCTTTAAATTATCTATGACTACTGGCTAAAAGTGCTGTGCTCTAGAGTACAATTATGTCTTATTTCAATACAGCAGTGCCAATTGAAGTAAATTGGTGTAACAAGGAAACAGCCCCTTCGGTAGCTGAAATAAAGTAGGTCAAATAAAAACTATTTTAATATGCATAGGGGGTTGGGTGAGGGTGAGTGACACAATACTAAAACACATATTCTTCGGCTTTAATTTTAGTTCACCAAGACCACCAAGTCCGAGTCCTGAGGAGAACCCTCAAGCAGTATAGGGTTTGAAACGCGTTGGCTTGTGCTCATTGGACTAACAGCTGGATCAAGTTCTCATTACACATAGGCAGGACAAAATGCAGGAGCTTTTGGGACTATATTTGAGTGTCTGCCAGGTGTATTTATAAAATTGCGGACTAGTTATCTGTATCTGCATTGTTTATCTAATGTTATATGTATTGCACTGTGATTTTTATTATGCATTTTGTGGTGTTACAATACTATATATTGTTTTGAATGTGTAAATATGTTTGTGAAAAATGTGTGTGGCCCGACAAAAGACATGAGAATAATAGTTTAATCTTGTTGAGAAAAAAGTATAAAAAGAAGTAAAATAAAACACAGGCTTACGGGCTTTAGAACAAAACACTGAAGTCTGAGTAATTAAAAAACAACCTATCTGGACACTGTGTTTGTTAGTAAAAAAAAAATCATAATGCGTGAGGGCAGTAGGCTAGCAATCTTGTAAAACTGCAGTTCAGTAAGGCAGCACTCCAGCAGGTCGGCAATTCAGCAATGTGGCAGTTCCTTCAGCAGCACAGCATTCCTTCTTCCTGGCAGTCTCCACAAGTCCAGAAGTGTACTGAAGTGTTGATGTCTAAGGTCTAATGTTCATACCAGGTGCTTCCTTTGAAGTGAGAGAAGCTTCTAGAGTTTTCCCTTTGAAGTACACAGGTTCCCTGCCTCCCCTGGCTCCAGACTAACAACAGAAGGTATGCAGGCCTTTGTGTGGAAGCAAGACACATCCTATTCAAGTGTAAGTATGACTGTGCCCAGCCCCCCATCCTGCCAGTGAGAGCCCATCCTGGCACATCTAAGCTCTCTATTGTGTGTGGCTGTCTAGGAGGAATACAGAAAGCCCAATGCAGTCATGTGACCCAGATGCAGGCTGCAGGCCTTAAATAACTAAGGCAGAAAATGCCAACTTTCTAAAAGTGGAATTTTCGAATTTTTCATTTAAATCCAACTGTACCATGAGAGAGCATTTTTCACTACAATTCCAAAGACACCAAAAATGAACTGGTGACCTGCTCCAATTTAGAAATTATCACTTATTAATTGTTATAAGGCGACTCCAATGTAATGCTATGAGAGAGGCAAGTCTTGCAAGAGTGAAAAACAAACGTAATAGTCTTTCAGTACCAAGACATGTAAAGCTAAAAAAGTACATGTCCAACTTTGTAATAGCAATGTAACCTGCCCTATGGGCTTTTTAGGACCTACCTTAGGGGTGCTTTTTATGTATTAAAAAGGAAGGTTAGGGTCTGGCAAAAGGTTATTTAGCAGGTCCAAATAGCAGTTTAAAACTGCATACACAGGCTGCAATGGCCGACCAGAGACATGTTTAAAGGGCTACTTAAGTGGGTGCACTATTAGTGTTGCAGGCCAACTAGTAGCATTTCATTTACATTCCCTGGGAACAGATAGTTCCACTTTACTAGGAAGTCAATACTCCAGTTCTACCACTTTTTTAAAGAGAGAGTACAAGCACTTAAGTACTGGTTAGCAGTGGTAAAATGTGCAGAGTCCTACGGCCAGCAGCAACTAAGTCAGCAAAACAGGGAGGTTATAGGCAAAACATTAGGGGGAAAACCACACCAAGGATAGAAGGTTTAACACTCTCTTATCCCATTCCATTTTCCCTGGTTCTACCACTAGTCTTTATGTATGCGTATGTGGTTGATAGTGGTGATTGTGTGAGATAGAGAATAGCTTAACTTCCATTGGATCCTGTGTACAAGGTTGGCTGCCACGTCTCATGTTTGCTAAAAAATCATTCCATAAAAAAGATGTCCCATTCATGCTCAACCACACTATTCAGGGGAAACAAAACATGGTCAGATTGATGACTGTTTTGCCCTAAACACTGAGTTTGAAACCGCCAATACGTGATGGTCACAAGAAAGACAGATCGGAATCTATTCAAAGTGAATGCCAAACAAACAGGTCCTCCTGGAGTCTTCTAACAGTACGCTGTGCAAGAAAGGTTCATGATGCAGAGCTGGATAACAGAATGTGTTTACATCTGGTGGATTGATGACTAGGATCTCACTGGCTCTCGCCTACATGATGAGCAAGAGATTATGTCTATGGAACAGAATATATATTAATTCCAGATCCCATTTTTTTAATCAAAGTTTATGCTGTTTTGTAGTATGCTATGCAAACACAAGGAGATGATGGATGTAGCACTGAAACTTTTCAGACACTCATTCCCAGTCACAGATCTGGGTTGAATCCATCATCATTCTTTAGCTCACTTCACCACCTCAGTTCAGACCCAGCTATATGCAAATCAGTCTTTACCATGAGCCTCATGGGAACAGTCCAGCCCGAACTGCCAAGCCAGGTCTTCCCTGAAACCAGAAACAAGCACCCTGGGACCGGGTTCTGGGTAACACCCTTCATCAGCCAGGCTAGTTTGAATCCAGCGGCAAAGTGAGCAAGGGACCCACGTCTGGGCATACCCTGCCAACTTAGGGCGAACAAAGCAAGCACAAGGAGATGATGGATGGAGCGCTGAAACTTTTCAAACACTCACCCCAAGTCACAGATCTGGGTTGAATCCATCATCATTCTTTAGCTCACTTCGCCACCTCAGTTCAGACTCAGCTATATGCAAATCAGTCTTGACCCTGTGCCTCATGGGAACAGTCCAGCCCAAACTGCCAGGCCAGGTCTTCCCTGAACTGGAAACAAGCATCCTGGGACCGGTTTTTGGGTAACACCCTTCATCAGCCAGGCTAGCTTGAATCCAGTGGCAAAGTAAGCAAGGGACCCACGTCTGGGCATACCCTGCCAACTTAGGGCGAACAAAGCAAACACAAGGAGATGATGGACGGAGCGCTAAAACTTTTCAGACACTCACCCCCAGTCACAGATCTGGGTTGAATCCATCATCATTCTTTAGCTCACTTCGCCACCTTGTTTCCGGTCCAGGGAGGACCTGGCTTGGCAGTTTGGGCTAGATTGTTCCCATGAGGCACAGGGTCAAGACTGAATTGCATATGGCCAGGTCTAAACTGGGGTGGCATGGTGAGCAAAAGAATGATGGATTTAACCCAGATCTCTTGACTGGGGGTGAATGTTTTGATTTGTTCTGCATTCCGTCTATCAATTGTGTGTCTTTTGCTTTCTTGCCCTAAGTGCGCCAGGTGTGCCCAGACGTGGGCCCTGGGCTTACTGTGCCACTTGAATCAAGCTATCCTGGCTGAAGAGGGGTGAAACCCCGAAACCGGTCCTAGGATGCTTGCTTCCAGTCCAGGGAGGACCTGGCTTGGCAGTTCTGGCTGGACTGTTCCCATGAGGCACAGGGTCAAGACTGATTTACATATGGCCAGGCCTAAACTGGGGTGGCATGGTGAGCAAAAGAATGATGGATTTAAGCCAGATCTCTTGACTGGGGGTGAATGTTTTGATTTGTTCTGCATTCTGTCCATCAATTGTGTGTATTTTGCTTTCTCGCCCTAAGTGCGCCAGGTGTGCCCAGACGTGGGTCCTGGGCTCACTGTGCCACTGGAATGAAGCTATCCTGGCTGAAGAGGGGTGAAACCCCGAAACCGGTCCTAGGATGCTTGTTTCTGGTCCAGGGAGGACCTGGCTTGGCAGTTTGGGCTGGACTGTTCCCATGATGCACAGGGGTCAAGACTGATTTGCATATGGCCAGGTCTAAACTGGGGTGGCATGGTGAGCAAAAGAATGATGGATTTAACCCAGATCTCTTGACTGGGGGGTGAATGTTTTGATTTGTTCTGCATTGCGTCCGTCAATTGTGTGTCTTTTGCTTTCTCGCCCTAAGTGTGCCAAGTATGCCCAGACTTGGGTCCTGGGCTCACTGTGCCACTCAAATCAAGCTATCCTGGCTGAAGAGGGTTGAAACCCCGAAACCGGTCCTAGGATGCTTGTTTCCAGTCCAGGGAGGACCTGGTTTGACAGTTCGGGCTGGACTGTTCCCATGATGCACAGGGTCAAGACTGATTTGCATATGGCCAGGTATAAACTGGGGTGGCATGGTGAGCAAAAGAATGATGGATTTAACCCAGATCTCTTGACTGGGGGTGAATGTTTTGATTTGTTCTGCATTCCATCCGTCAATTGTGTGTCTTTTGCTTTCTTGCCCTCTTCAGCCAGGATAGCTTGATTCCAGTGGCATAGTGAGCCCAGGACCCACGTCTGGGCATACCTAGCGCACTTAGGGTGAGAAAGCAAAAGACAATTCAGATGTGCTGCTCAGATACTTTGAGCCCTAAAATGAATCTTTCTACTTTGATAAAACTACAAGCCCTATTAGAACAAGAACACTCCAGCATCCTGTTTTCCCACTTTGTCATATTTTTGGGCTACCAAGGAAATATAGAAAATGTATAGGGAACCCCTTAGGCCTTTCCAATATTTTATTGAATCTTTGGTATTCTATTTACAAAATTAAGGGCTGTATAGCATGCCCTTCCTTACTGACTCCTAAGCTTACAACCCTGATTTTTATCTGGGCCTAATCGATGATACCTTTAAAAGATGGGATTGAGTTGGTCTCCTTCCATTGGGAGGCTTATAATCACCAGGAAAAGTGAGAGACTGTGAGTCTTGAATAAACCTCTTTCACTTAATGCAAAGAGACTAAAAAGTCTACTACAACTGAGACACTGGGCAATTCAATCTTGCAATATTGGAGTTCGAGTTCCCAAGAGATCTATACTTTGTGAAATACCTTTTATGGAAAGGCCTAAAAGAGAAGTATATTTATATTGTATAAGGGATTAAGTTCCACTGAATCAAGAGTGACAAACAAATGTATTAATAAAAAAATGGAGGTACTTGAGTTACAGATTGCTGAGTACACTTGATCAGTGATATGGACAAGAGTATCCAAAGCTGTCATGTGTTCAATTTAAAGTAAACACCTATAAAATGTGAATGAAAAGGTACACAGTACGACTGAAGGCTTTGCATGGTAGCTCTGCTGAGAGTTGGGAAGTATCTATTTTGGCAAAGCAGCAGTGTAATTGACAATGCATACATACATTTTAGTGGATTTCCATAACTGCGAATGTGAGGCCAGTAAGGCTTGAGGTAATAATTGCAAGTAACGGGTAGACCTTTCGAAATATAATTTGCACTGAAGATAATAAAACATTGTTCTCCCTCCCCCCCCCCCCAGGAGATAAGAGAGTATGCATGATCTTAGCAAACATATGTCTGTTAGAAATAAGCAAAACTATTGGATGATAATCTCAAGACATATTTAAGCTACTTTATAATGACCTGTTGGAATAGACACAATATGCATGAAAGAATAATGATGGCAGAGTTTATAATAAGCTTGTATAGGGAAAGTAATAAGAATGTAAATACATTGTTAATCATATTTAAGGTACTCACAGTCAATCTATACAGAAATTGGCATCCAAGATGCCTTTGTCACTTGAATTCCTTGAAAGACCAAATTTCTTATAATTTTTATATCTGCAAGATGAAACTGTGCTAGCAAGGTGTTAACTGAAAACTTGGATCCACATAAGATCTCCACAAACGATTTTTAATTTGGCCATTTAATGTTATGGTGTCCTGAAATTCATTGTTTACCTGCAAATTGAGCTGTAATGGGCCAAATCCCCACAAATGTTTATCTTAAATATCAACAAGCAAACTCCTTCATACAGATGTGCAAAATTGTATTTTTTCCTGTAACCAGTTGCAATGTAATGTCTCTTTAAATGTATTACCTTTGTCTAGTTCTCCTTGTGCCTTCCTTCAAGTGGTGTTGTGAATGTATTCTTAATTTTTATGAGTAACATGTTTCCCCAAATAGATCTGTCTGTTATGTTCTTATCGAATGATCACTAATAATAACCGTAATCCATTACCCAAATTCTAACAAATGTCCAGTTGTTCTTCAAATTTGAGGGTACACTCCATTGTTCAAGCAGACTGATCTAAATAGTAAATCCCACTTGCTTATACAAATGTAACACCTGGTGGTTGGCAGTCACTTTTGATGCATGGATGAATTTCATAATTTATGTGTATGCTGAGGCCAGCCTAATGCAACAAAGTCTAGTCTAGAATGGGGTCCAAACCATTTAAAGTGAATTACTGCATGCACCAAAATGTGGATACATATTTTGCACCTAAAATTGGCTTTCATGATTTACTGGGTATTTTATTAGTAGAATGCACTTATACCAATAAAGCTTCATGCTTCATAAAAATAGATACAACTAGCTGACAGAAATCCAATAAAAATGCAGTTATCTCCCTGGGAAATAATGAATGAAATGTTTAACCTGCTTCAGAGATCCTGCAGCATAAAAGGCCCTCTGCAAAAGGCAGAGGAACATAAATAAGAAATGTGTTCCTTGGCCAACCAGTTTAAGTGTATACGTGCCTGAAGACCTTGTTGAACTTCTACAAATGCATAGCAACTCTCACAAAGAATTACAGTATTTTTAAAAAATGGCTACGGTATACACTGGCAGAAGTATTGCTCTGGATCTAAAAGGTCTACCAAAAACTTGAAATAGAGTTCAGGAGTTGGAGAGACTGAGAAACTTCCTATATGGATGCATGTTATCCACAATTATATGCTCTGTCTTGCTGGTATTCAGTTGGATGAAGTTGTGACACATTTATTGCTGGATGCCTAACAGAAACTGCCTCACATAAAAGGTGGAGTTAGGGATTTGGATATCAAAAGTTATGCTAAAGCAGTCAAACTATCCCATCACCTTGATATGAGGTGATAGGATGCATGCATACTAATACCTGTGAACATGAAGGACTCTTTCAAGATTGGGGATCATGGCAGGGTAATAAACATATTGCATTAATACATGGGTTTTTGCGGCCAGTTCCTGAAGTGGTTTTCCTCACAAACAGATACAAAGTGATGGAGATTAGAAACTGCACTTCAGGATGTGTTGAAATACCTTAAAGGATCCAGTCTGTCCCCTGACTCATTCAAGATTTATATTGATCTATTAAGCTGAGATCCTCATGTTACGCACATATCTGTGCACCATTATGCAGCTGCATGTCAACTGTACATGGAAATGTTTATAAATCAAGAACAATAATCTATGCCCTTCCAATGTGAAAAATCCAACTTCAATCATCCCATCTTCAAACTAGATCCTACCGGTTCACTTATTGAAAAGTGAACAGGATAGCAAAATTAGCAAACATCACAAAGCCCTGAAAAAAAGCAGGTATCCTCCTAAGTAAGTAAATTATGCATAAATTAATTAAAATCCTTGCATATGTTGATCATACAAAGAAAGGACAGTCACATATTGATTCAGATTATGTACAATGTAAAAAACAATGTTCTAAAAAAAACAGAGGACACTAAACAATACAAATAAGAAAAGGTTAACATTCTTAAAATGTGCGAGTGAGAGAAAATTGTCCATCATCAAAGGGGTAATCTCTACTTTCCTGAACCGTTTGGGAATCTTATCCTGATGTTCATTACTTGGACCATCTATTATTTTCGATGTCTGAAATTTTATACAAGTTGCCGGTAAATTTATCTGTTTAACAAAGATGCCCTTTTTAAAAAAAAAATATTTAATCTTTTCTCTGTAATGTCCAAGAATTTTGTAAGGCGGCAATTTAGTTGAGTGACGGTCGGATTGAAACATAGAAGTACTGCCTGTCTGCAGGACCTCACGCCGCACTGCTTAAAAAAAGGCTTTAGTAGTGATACCCTTATGTCTTTCAATTTGTCACATATGCAGATAATGTGGATAATGTTCTCTTCGCCCATTCCACATAATCTACATTTATAATCTGGTCCTCTTCTTTTCCATGGCGGTAATAGAGCTTTTATAGGCCCAACCCCCAGTCTTAACTTCAGGAATTTTTGTTTTGTATGAATCTTTATTCCTAGATTTAGGTAGGTTTGGGGTTTGCCGTTTTTATAATTGTTAAGAACTGTCCATCCGTGAGCTCGTCTTGCTAGTGCTTCCTTGTCTAAGGCGAGGGAGATGCTTCTTGTCGCTTTTGTTGCTAGCTTTTTAAAAACAGTGTGAGTCGCTGAAGTATTCCATAGGTTCTCTAAACCTAGTTTCCCAATTGAGTCTTTGAGGTATTTGTTAGTTGGAGATTTGCTGGTTCTTGTTATCTCTGTCCATAAAAGGTTGTTTAAAGTGTCTTTTTCTGCTAGTCTGATTTTATGCCAGGTTTTTACAAAGGCTCCCATTCTCTCCACTATTTGGTTTTGTACACCAAATTCTAGTCGAAGTTGGGCTGGAGAGACATATCTAGGGAGTTGAAATATTGAACGATATGAAGTTGTTATTATATTGTTTAACGTCACGGCGTCTCTTCCTCTCATTTGTTCACTCCCATATGTGATTGTTGGTTGAAGTTTAGTTCTCAATACTTTTAGGAAAGGCTCCAGAGAGAGGTCTGGCAGCAGATTCTTTAAAGGTTTAAGTGCCAAACAGGTCATCATCCCTTTCTCCTTAAGGTCTCCAGCTGTGGTTTGCATGAGTTGTTGTGGTCCAGGAGGATACCCAGGTACTTATAGGAAGTTGCTTGCTGTATTCTTTGCCCATCAAGGTACCACCTTGGCGTTGACGTTTTATGGTAGTTGACTGCCATGATCTTAGTTTTTGTATAATTTATTTTTAAGATGTTCTTTTTGCAGAATTTATTAGTTGTATCCAAGAGGCGTTGTAGCCCAATAGGAGTGCGACTGAGTAGGACCAAATCATCGGCATAGAGCAAGTTTGTCAAGGTTTTTCCTCCTAGCGATGGACCTTGAGATGAACATCTGTCCAATTCTTCAGGCAAATCAGCCATAAAGAGGTTAAACAACACTGGTGAAAGGACACATCCTTGCTTGAGGCCTTTATTTGTTGGGATTCTTCTGGATAATCGAGAGCCTTCTCCCAGTTTTATCCTAATCCACGTATCTGTGTACAGGTATCTGATTTGATTCAGGAGTGGGGAAGGAATCCCCCATCTTGCCAGTTTGATCCAGAGTGTAGTGCGGTCCACACGATCGAACGCTGCTGCATAGTCTATGAAGCAGAGATACAATGCGTATGTATTCTCTCTTGCGGCATCCATACGTATGGACAGGGCCATGATGATCGTTATCGTTCCTTGGCCTTTTTGAAATCCAGTCTGCGTTATGGGGATGATGCTGTTTTCAGCTGCCCAACTTGTTAATTCTTCCAGAAGGATCCCTGCGTAATATTTGGTCTCTACATCTATCAGGGCGATCAACCGATAGTTGTTTGGGTTGTCGCGCCCTCCTTGTTTATATATCGGGCTTACAATTGATCCCCTTGAAGAATCTGGTAGTTTTGTAGATGTTAGAGCGTGTCTATAAACTGGCTCCAGAACTTTGCTCCAAAAATCGGGATCTTGTTTAAATAGCATTGGTGGTATTCCGTTGGGACAAGGTGCTCCTGTTCGACTACCTTTACCTATTTGTTTCTTGATCAGTTGTAGTTCTATGTCAAGGTTCACCTCAGTTGAGATCAATGTGTTTGTTTTAGTCAACTGGTCTTTATTCTGTTCTGGCAGATAGTGATTTTCAAGCTTTACCTCACTTGTCTTATTTTGACTAATAGCTGCAGCTATTATATAGGCAGAGTTACTACTTGTTGTACTTGTTATCTGAGTTCCCACAACTAGTTCTGAATCATTAAAGTGCTTGAATAGATAATTATTCCATGCTGCTTCCGTAACGTTGGAACTAATCCCTTGGTGTCCTGGTCTCAGCAGCATTATGACCTTTTGCCAGAATTTGGCACTGTTTTTCTGTTTTGCATCGTAGTGGTGAAAGGACACATCCTTGCTTGAGGCCTTTATTTGTTGGGATTCTTCTGGATAATCGAGAGCCTTCTCCCAGTTTTATCCTAATCCACGTATCTGTGTACAGGTATCTGATTTGATTTAGGAGTGGGGAAGGAATCCCCCATCTTGCCAGTTTGATCCAGAGTGTAGTGCGGTCCACACGATCGAACGCTGCTGCATAGTCTATGAAGCAGAGATACAATGCGTATGTA
Source organism: Triturus cristatus (assembly GCF_964204655.1). NCBI lineage: Eukaryota > Metazoa > Chordata > Amphibia > Caudata > Salamandridae > Triturus > Triturus cristatus. The sequence continues at coordinate 603,139,770 of NC_140585.1, forward strand.
TTCTCTCTTGCGGCATCCATACGTATGGACAGGGCCATGATGATCGTTATCGTTCCTTGGCCTTTTTGAAATCCAGTCTGCGTTATGGGGATGATGCTGTTTTCAGCTGCCCAACTTGTTAATTCTTCCAGAAGGATCCCTGCGTAATATTTGGTCTCTACATCTATCAGGGCGATCAACCGATAGTTGTTTGGGTTGTCGCGCCCTCCTTGTTTATATATCGGGCTTACAATTGATCCCCTTGAAGAATCTGGTAGTTTTGTAGATGTTAGAGCGTGTCTATAAACTGGCTCCAGAACTTTGCTCCAAAAATCGGGATCTTGTTTAAATAGCATTGGTGGTATTCCGTTGGGACAAGGTGCTCCTGTTCGACTACCTTTACCTATTTGTTTCTTGATCAGTTGTAGTTCTATGTCAAGGTTCACCTCAGTTGAGATCAATGTGTTTGTTTTAGTCAACTGGTCTTTATTCTGTTCTGGCAGATAGTGATTTTCAAGCTTTACCTCACTTGTCATATTTTGACTAATAGCTGCAGCTATTATATAGGCAGAGTTACTACTTGTTGTACTTGTTATCTGAGTTCCCACAACTAGTTCTGAATCATTAAAGTGCTTGAATAGATAATTATTCCATGCTGCTTCCGTAACGTTGGAACTAATCCCTTGGTGTCCTGGTCTCAGCAGCATTATGACCTTTTGCCAGAATTTGGCACTGTTTTTCTGTTTTGCATCGTAGTGAAGTAATGCCCAGGCTTTATGATCTTACTCTTGCTTAACTGCCCATCTCCTTTGTTTTAATATTTTCCTTGTCTGCCGCAAGGTATTTTGCAGTTGCCAGTTATTTGGATGTTAACGTAGTTGTTTCAATGTTTGATTTATAAGTCGTTTCAGTCTCTTGATCTCAGGGCATTTCGCTGTTTTATTGGGGGTATATGCGGCAGGCTTTTCCTCTTGTTTGAATTATTTGGAAATGTCTCGCCAAGAACGAGTGAAGTTGGACCAGCGTTCTAAAGGGTTCCCAGCCTCTTCGTCCATTTGTGCATGGAGTTGTTTCGCGTTAACCGCTATTACATCTATATTTTCCGAGTTGCACCTTATTCGCTTGAAGTTAATGGTGCTAATTTGGGCTATTGCTGCAGTTGCTGAAAATTTCTCGGCTGGATTTGCTCCCAGGGTTTATTCCGGGGGAAAATGATCGCTAAGATCGTTACTGCCAATCTCAAATGCAGTTATGTTATGGAGGAGACCTAGGCTCACAAAGGTATAGTCCAAGTATGTTGAAATTTTGGGCGTGTGAAAAGTTGCCGCCGGTGGCTGATCCTCGCTAAAGCGGCCATTCACAGCCCTCATATTACGATGTTCCAATTGCTGTAGAAGATATTTAGCACCACAATTCGGTTTGATGTTGGGACCGGAAGCTTGCATTGGTATGTACCAAGCATCTGATATCTCTTGTATAAAATCTGAAGCTTGGGTCGTTTCTATGAGGTGCATATTGAAATCTCCGGCAAGAAATATGTGGTCCATGATTTCCTCTTCCATCAACCTGTCTAATTCAGCAGGGAGTTCTGAGATTGCTTTTTTCTTTCCTTTTGGGTGCAGATAGATGTTAATTATTATTACTGTCTGCATTTGTTTATCTATTTTCAGCACTATTTTTATGGCCTGCACACCATTTGGTGGTGATATTTTAATAGTTATTGGTATTGTATCTCCAATAGTTGTTACAGAGGTCAGTATCGATAATCCTCCTGAGCTATGTCCTAGATTTGAGGTCTTGGTTGCTGGAGCAGAATGTGATGCAAATCCCTTCAAACTAAATTGTTTCTCTTTCCAAGTCTCTTCTAGAAGTATTATATCAAATTTTTCTATGTAGCTCATGAATTCCTGATCTGACATTTTAGCCGCTAGACCATTGATGTTCCATGTACATATTTTTATTCCGCTTTGTTTGGTTTGTAATTGGTGAGTTGTTATCAGATCAGGTCATCTTTTAGACTCTATTGTGAGTGCACAATGTATTCCTAGCCAGTTTTTGTTTATTAAGAGTTGTGGTTGAGTGTGTTGGGGCCCTGTAATAGATACTGTAGTTAATAAATTCTCATCTCTTGTAGCCCCGGGACTTCTACTTCTTGCGCCTCTCAGTACTGAACTTATTGTCTGATTTAAATTGCTTATTCTATTTGTTAGGAAAGGAGTTGGATATGGTGGTTTTATGACCAATTCCATGTCAATTCCCCAGTTTTTAAAGCATTCCCTTTCCTGATAGATTCTTCTCGTGATCTCAGAATTTTGCCATTTCGTTCTAGTGGATTCTGAGTTGTGGCTGGTTTTTGCTAAAAATTCAATTGATAGTAAATCAGAAGACGTAATGTTTTCTAATTTTGCGTTGGAGTGTAGAAGCTGTAAAATGTTCTGTCTGTTTAGTATATTCATTGGGCCTCTGGATTTATATTGCGGGTGTAGTATAATGATGTTCGATTCTATTTTATTTTCGTGTTGATGGTTATCGTAAGATGAACTTTCGATCTTATGACTTATTTTTACCCGGGAATTCTGTAACGGTACTATCTCTTCTATGTCATTATACCCCGCTTGTTGTTCATTTGCCCGAGGATTCGTTTCAATAATATTTCTGTGCACCACAGTTTTATATTCTTGGGGGTTAAGTTGAGTATTTGAGATCTGATTTATTTCCTCCTTTTGTGTGTTCTTTCTTACTTGAAGGATTGTATCTTGGTTATGTTTAATTCCTTCTGTCCTTTCTGTTTGGTTTTGGGTAATTGGTAGGGATTTTTGATTTTCTATGGCCACTGAGAGTATTTCCGTGCTGCTATCTTCCCGTGATACTGTTTGTTGTTTTTTATTCCTGGTTGACTTCAAGATTTGTGCGGGTGAATTTTGAGGTTTTGGTAGTTGTTCCCTTGTGGGATCTAGTAACGGTTAAGGCACTATGCCTAGCTGTTTGTTCTTTCTTCCTTTTCTTTTGCATTTACTGCCATTTTTCCCCCCAAGAGTAGTATTTCCCAAGGTCTCTATTCGCCCGCTCAGCTCTTGACATTCTTTTTGTATTTGCGGAGAATTTTTATCTGCAAGAATTTCCGTTTTTTGAATTGATGAGGATATGTCTTTTTCCATCAGTTTTATGTTTTTTTTTTATGTTTGATCGATGATTACTTTTTTTAAGTCCAGTAATAGATCTCCTAATATAGTTGGCAATATTGATAACTTATCAATTATTGGTGCACATGGGCATTCTTGTCTGATTTGTTGTACAGCATAAGTTCCTTCCTGGCCCCTCTTTATTAGGTCGTTCAGGCCGGCTAATTTCCTGTCTATCCCCGCTGTAAAGTCTGCTAGAGTCTGTAAAATTGTCAACTGTAAATCCATTTTGTGTGATTGATATTGAAGTGCCGCTGTTGAATATTGCATTGTACTTAGCATGGCCTCCCAGATTATATTATTGCTTAAGTATGTTTTTTCTGCCGGGGAGTTTTTGTCTGGTATTGTTTCTTGGTTGTAGGAAGCGACCATTTCTTCCCATTCTTGCGTGGCTAGGAAGGACATATCACTTTTATTTGATTTATCCCCAAGTGTAATCTGGTGGGTGCTATCTGAATGCATATTTTTGGGTGACGTCCTTTCTCCCTGGTTTATTGATAATTGCTTTTGGTCTATACTTGGTCCCCTATACGGTATTAGTGGGAGTGGGGATGCTTGTTTTACTTTGATGTCATTTCTTTTTTCCTCCTCAAAATTTTTATCTTTTGCTATTTCCTCACGTAGATGTTTTACCATGGGCTCCCCAGTTGGTTTGTCTTCTTGTGACTTCATATTAACAGGTGATTTTGCATTTATCATAGATGGAATATCGATCACCTGTCGCTGTTTATATTGAGGACTCTGTGTTTTTACGCCGACGTTGTCATTTTTGTCGTTTTGCGACTGGTAAGCTGGTTCGCTTAGATCATCAAAAAGCACCGACTTGTCTTGTGTAGCAGGTGATATCAGTTGGTTTTTATGTTCCAAACTGTTTGATACGGTGCTTATTATGTTACTTGCTGTTTCTAGTTGGAGGTCTAATTGCGTACTAACATTTTTAGTTTGAGTGCCTTTCACATAAAGGGTCTCAATTGTTTTTGGTGGTTCATTGTATAGTTGAAAAACCAGCCTAACTGGATCAGTGCTCATGCTGGTTGCTCTAGAGGCAATTCCTTGTTGAACTAATGTAGTCTGTTGCATGCCTGATTCAACTTGTGACGTCAAATTAGAACTGCTTGAGTCAAGAGGCAAGAGAGGTGTTTGCAGACCCTCTATTACACTGGTTTTAGAAAAAATTGCCGTAGTTGTATCTTTCAAAAAGGAGAACTTCGTATAAATCTTGGGTTGGTAGATGCAGGGATTGCTTCCCTTGATTCCGTTTGTTGCGTTTCTTGGTGTACAAATTGAAATAATTGGGCTAATTGGATGAGGATTATTCATTTCACATTGGTTCCATGTGGAGTCTTTAGTTGGGGTGATAAATTGTAACTTACTTATTTCTGAATTTGTGTTTGTTAGAGTTGTGTCTTTATCTTTATCCTGATCATTATTTTTGTCCTTAGCCTCCATTATGTCAAATTTTTCCCGCTTTATCTTAAAAAAGTCAGGGCAAGGCTCGTTAGGGTTCCCCTCTCGTAGAGGGCTATTATTCACGCTTTCTTCTTTCCTTTTCTCTGCTTTGAGTTGCGACTTTGACTTTGCTATCGTTTTCCGTACCCTCCCTGTTCGCATTGTTGTAGCTTTAATCTGTGACCGTGTCTGAAGACCTCTTTGAGGGGCCTTGTTGTTCCTTGTTGCTCCTTGTGCCCTCACCCCTGTGTCCTATATTACTGTTACTAATGGTATATTGATTAAATTGGGGATTTTTCTACGCCCTTGTCCTTCTCATCATCTGGTCGTGTCCTCAGTCGCACAATTACCTCAAATTTCGTCGCAATTCTTATCCCAAAAACCCCCTGTAACCCCCCCTCCAACTCCCTGTATGCTGCAGCACACACCCTCACCTGGCGGGTCTGTTGGTATGCTTAAGCCCTGGGTCCGGACTCAAGGTCGGTCGCCCGTCGCTCCGTATATTGCCTTACTCTCTCTGGCAAAAACGGGACCGACTTCCTTGGATGGAGTCTCGCGTATGGGCTGTCCGATTGTTGTCCTGTTGCCCTGTTGCCACACTATCACGCTGGTCTGATGGAGGGGGTCATTTCACTCCTTTCCCCTACTCTGGTACCAACTCGAGATCTCCCCCCGCCACACTCTGCAGCGGTCCACGGGAGTTAGGTCCAGCGAGGGAGGAGAGAGGAAGGAGGGAAAGGAGAGAGTGAGAAGCGGGAGTTCGCCCCCACGCCGCGCCATGTCGTAGTCCCTCCTCGAATCTCCTCGAACCTCGAACCTCGACCTCGGGCCTCAATCAGGTTAACCGGTTAGAAAAACACAGCGCGTGAGGCGAGATGAGGCAGCTCCACTTCTCTCCGCCGCTTGCTCGGGCTCTGTCACCCGTCGGCTTCCGTCGGCTTCCGTCAGCTGGAGCGAAAACCTGGGCTGGACCTCTCCTCAGTCACAGAATTCAGGATCAGTATCCTCCTGTCCCCGTCCAACTGAGAAAAATGAGGCATGCCCTCCTTGTTCCCAGATTAACGTTTATGAATGTGATATAGTAGTGGAAAGTCCTCAATACACTGTTGCATTGGTAACACCAGTTCTCTGTTCCATAGAAAAATGTACACCCATATCACTCCTATACGCCGTGAATTGTATAGACTTGCTATCAATGCCCGGTTACAATCCAAACCATAATGTTTAGTTTTGAAAGCATCCATCACAATCCATGCTCACCATTTCCGGTGGCCTGAGAAACTTTCTAGTTTGATGTCCAGAAATTTGCATCTATGAACACCCTGAAGCAAAAATCCACATTCTCTGTTACCTCGATCTGGAACATTGTGTTCTTCAGCATCAAAAAAAGCTCCAAACCTGTCTATCTTCAGGGACATTTTCAAAACAAATCTGTTACAACACTTTCTAAACAGAGAGGCTGATGTCCAAATGTTTTTAACAGTCGCAGACACCTCGGATTCGCTCATTCAGAGGGTTTACCAGTGGCAAAAAGCATTTTTGTATGTACTAAACATATTTAGTGATACACACCCCAATGCATCAATGATTTTTGACTGTAATTCAGGTGCGAAAAAATGGATTAGTTATTGACTGCCAAGTTGGAATCATAACTGATTAGCAAAGGGGAAGGGGTCCAGTTTGGACCTCGGCCCCTTTGTGAATATTGAAAAGAGATTCAGGTAGAGTAGACAAATGACAAATGTCAGGTCTCAGTGAAACTTTCACTGGCAGAGGGGTCACATAGTGCGATTTGTCTAATTAATATTAACTAGGAAGGTTTTTGTGTGTCATGCCTTGTGATTCTGTTTGTATTTGTAATTGGTCGGTTCACAAAATTCTCTTTCACTCGCAAAATGTTAGTGCATAATCTGCAATGGCTGTTTTTTAATGGAAAAATAGTAAATCAGGCTCCAACGTTGTCTATCAATTACTCTTTAACCTTTCTTGTCCTCCCTGGTCCCTTTGTAAATTGGCCATGTAACTGTGACTTATCCACTGGCTGTGACATTACCCGTTGTTGGTAACATTGTCAAGGCTTTGTGTAAAGATTAGTTTTGTTATTTGTAAAGTATCCAAATGCACTGATCCTGATGTACTATATAAATATGTCAAATAATTCTAAGAAAATAAATAACATATGTTCATTGATACCATAACGTAGATTTATCTGATCCTAAAAAATATCCAAGTCAAGTCTAGTCAAATGAACTTTCTTCAGCTCAACACGCAGCCATAAAAGCACAGAATAAAACAATAAAGCAATACAAAAAGTAGGCACCAGACATACACCTTCTCATATATTTGCAATTATTATAGTTCTGGAAATCCTGCAATTATATACATTTTGCATAATAAGTGGATTTCAAATCACCCACTTGCTGTTCAACCTGTACATCCATCACTTTTAAAGCCTACAGCAGCTGTTACAAGATGGTTATTCTACATAGCTCTTTTCTAGTTGCCACCTATTCATACAATAACCCAGATCTTGGATACAATTAGATTAAGGTCCTATAGTTAGGTTACCTTTTAAAAATTCTGATTTTTTAAAATTTCAATATGACTGTGCTTCACTTAATATTGATGTTGATGTACGCAATGATACATGTGTGCATACAAACAAAATGGAATCACTGTTGTTGAAATCACCCTAGTTGATATGTCCATCAACCCCAAATCAGAAATACGTGGTCAGGCTTGCCCTGCGACTTTGGCCTGAGGTAACTGATTGACCGATCACAAGTGGGGTGGTACGTAACCAGCAGAAACATGCAGGAACGTGAAAAACCCAGATTAGTCCCACAGATAGGCAGAGTCACCACAATAGCCTGGGGAGATTGGCCCCAATAACACACACGTGGCCGGAGGGGTGTGTGTTCCCAAAACATCATAAAGTTAGATGCCACATGAAGTTAGGAACACTCAGCCAATCAGTACACAGCACATTCAGTGATCACACGCTCCCCATGCCGGTCATCTGGACACGTTGCCCCTAACTTTAGAACTCTTCTTCCTTTCAACATCTTTTGGTCCTCAAGCAGCATCTTTAAGCAGCACTGCCAGGGTATTCGTTTCACATTCATTTACCTTCTCTTTGTCTATCCCACACGGCAATGTGAAGCATCCAAACCCTTCTGTGGGCCTGGCCTGCCTCCCAGCAGCAGCCCGTGCAGGTAAGAGAAGTGAGGCTGTGTGAGGGTGATTCTGACAGATGACAATGATCAACCCAGCTCCACCGCCCCACCTCTACCGCTGCTGCTGCCATCCCGTCCCCAGTGAACTACTTTCTACATCCTGAAGTCTAAGTGTGAAGGTAACAATTAAGCAGGTTTTTCAACTGCTACATAATCTTATTTAACACCGTAGAGCTCAACCTTCAACTGTTTGGATTGCAGGTGATTTTTGTCATGTGTTTCTCATATGGCAAATTGTCGTTTTCCCTAATCATGCACGATTGTAGAACTCTTTAGTTTTGCACATGTTACTAAATATTGAGCGTGTTTTGTGCCATGTTGTATTTTCACATAGAACAAGTACATGTTTTCGTATTTTATTCTGAACAGCCTAGGCAAGGTCAAACAACGTTGCCCCTTGTTATTCTCTCTGGTCAGACACTAGCACCTAGACATATTAGGAGAATTTAGCTGCTGTTTTGAATACAGATATCTTGTCATATAACTGGGGACATGGGTTCTGGAAAAATACAGACTCACAGAGCGAAGGTCCTGCGATAAGAGCGCTGCGTCAGTCGAGATGTAGAACATCCACCTATGTATGTTAAGGTACGGGGTCCGCCTCAAAACCCAGAGATCTATATTCTATAACTGCTCAGCTTTAGTAGGAGGGTGGGGTGAGGCTGGTCTGTCAGAATACATGACAGGGCTCTTTATTGTATATGGTTTATTAACCATCTTGATGACATTATTGACATGTATCTGTTTAATAATTGTGGCACAATTATTGCAACTTTGAGCACAACAGTTTAAATAAACATTGTAAACTTCATTCATGTCTCTACTTTTACTTATTGTGGAAAAATGAGAGAGCTAAAGAGTGTGTCCTGTTAACATGATCCCTGAGAGGGTCCAGAGTGTTGTGTTCTGGGGGGGTTGGGGGGAAATCACTTGTCTTTCTGGAAAGCTTAGGTGTGCAAGTGAGGCACTATAGCTAGTCCGACCCATGCTCATAGATATTGAGATGGTATGGTGACTTAGTCCCCAACATACTGATGTTCTATGGTCCCAAGCATAGTTCTGTTCCTGAGCAGAATCCCTGCAACAATGTTCTTACGCACTCTCCTTTATCTCACCTCCTATAAGAGGTAAGCTGGGGCCACGCTACAAAAGCAGAAACAAGGCAACTGAGAGTGCTTTTTTTCAACTCTGGTTGTGAATAGCTAGGTTTAGGTGCATAGAAGCTTAGTATTCACTCCCTCCTCATATTTCTACCAGGCTTCTGTCATCCCATCCTCTGACTTGCCACTCTGTTCACGAGCAATGAAAGATATGAACGGACAACGGTCAACGTTGCCTTTTCAAATTAGGATGCACCATTTTTAAAGCCCTTTGGGATCTTGGTCCGTCTTTTATTAGGTCTAGACTGTCACGCTACACCCCTTCTCGTGACCTACGCTCTTCAAACATGAACCTTTTGACGCCCCGTTCCTTTAAGCGCAAGAAACACGGTGGCCTTTGTTTTTCATTTCTGGCGCCTCAATTCTGGAACACTCTTCCTTCTGATCTTCGCTCATCCTCCTCTTATGCTCAGTTCAGATCCACTCTTAAAACCTGGCTATTCATTCAAGCTCATAATTAAAACATTTCTTTTTCTTCTCTATTCTTTCTTCTTTTCAACTGTCTGACTCTGCTTAGCGCCAAGAAACCGTCTGGTGAAAGTGCGCTGAATAAGTATCTTTTAACATAACATAACACAAGATCCGTCTTAGTTGCAGTGAATTGTCAAAGGACCATCCTTGTCAGAGGAACAGTAAGAACCCCCCTGAACAGACTGCAAAGTAGTTTGCTGACAAATTAGCAGTTAAATTACGACAGCAAGTTTCAGTGGTGTAATATGTGAAGTGTAGATGTCTTTTTTAAAGGCACTGACAAAAAATGTCTGCTGACTGCGAATATATTTTAACAAGTCCCGTTCCCATAATTATTAATATTTTGCTTGTCATCGGCTTTCCGTACCAAGTGCCAACAATACCTAAAGAAGTAACAAAAATAACTCAAAGGGTGCATCTCTGTCATTGCTGATGCCCAATAAACGGCCTTCCTTTTTTACAGCCATTTCTCACATCAATCACTTTCGTTTAATAGTTTAGGCTTACATTTGCCGAAATATGACATACTTTTGGACTTGCCACATTTAATACCCCAACTGCCACAATACCGATAATTTTTTATGTTGGAATGTTGCAGATGCTAAAAATTCTGAAACGTGGAGGGTGCCATTTACATGGAAGTGTGATTTTAACAATTATTGGTAAGTGCACTCTTTCCTTAAACCATGTCTGTAGCAAGGAGGCCCAAAAAAGTTTCTTTAATCCTCATATGTTTAAATCAGTGAGGTATGCAGGTGCAGGGGAGTGCAGTAGGTGGAGCATGGGAGGGTTAATAATTTAAAAAGTAAAACACTTACTTGAAGCTTCTGGCCGCATTGCTCCTAGCGCCTCTGTGTTCTGCTGCTTCCTGGTCCCAATAGACACTGAAACAGCGGCAAAGACTCAATGCGCAATCCCCACACTGCTCTCATGCTATGATAGCAGCGTGAGGATTGGCCTAAGCAGGTTGGTTTGACACTCGCTCAGGACAGGGAGTAAGAGCGCATGTGTGTTTGGCAGGCCTGATTAGCTCGACCAAACACACATGCGCACTTATAAGTGCAAAGACCAATCCTCCTCCCCCCTCCAATGGCCCGCCCTTCCCTGCACATGCTGGCTCAGAGCCGACAAACGAAAAATAAAATGATTACAGTATATTGTTTTACTTTTCACCCGCTGGCTTTGACCCTGCGGGGCAACGCACCTCTGCCATTGTGGAGGCGCCACCCTGTAGAAGGGGCATTTCATACTTGTTTATAGAAATTTAAACATGCCTGGACAGTAAGGAAAATGTTGGATGTTGTAGAAGTGTAAATAGTTTGCCCTGTGCCCTGAGAAAGGCAATAAAAGCATCATAAGTTTGTGCCAATAGCCAAGTAGTCAGAAAAGATAGCACTGTTTAGCGACCTCAGAACTGACTCCAAACTTCCACCAGCACAGCCCTCTGTGCAAAATGTAAATACAAAAATCTTGATTAAAGCGTACTATCTCTGACCCTTAATCTTTGATTTTGAGGCAAAATAACAAGGTAAGAAAGTTGCTTTTTAGTATAAAAACTGGGCACACATGGTATTTAGATCGCCTTCATACTGGCCTCCCAACGAAAATGAGCAGCAGATGGGCTCACTGGTTTCCTTGCACTGGCCCTTACACCACCGATCTGTCTGACGATTATTAGGGAGATAAGAAATGCTCATTCAGCCAGCAAGCCTTTATCTAAATGATTTAATAGTTTAAGTAAAACTAATACCTGTGTAAAGTGATCCGATTGCAAATGGGAATGAATGATGATGTAAATTATATATTTACAGCAGTCACCTAAAAAAGCTCCTGCATTTCTGCTAAATCTCTCCCAGCCAATCCTCCTCATGGCAGAGGCTATGCTCTCTTTTCTTCTTGAGTCTTCAAACCTGTTCTGATTTTCCATTTACCCAACAATGCTGAGCCTTACTTTGTTGAGCAAGAAAGGACACTGTTGTAGGATCTCTGAGATCATTGGCACTTGGCTCCTAAATTCAACGCTTGTTTGGGCTTTAGATATGAAGGTGGTTAGACATTAACTTCTCTCCTATTCTTGCTGTCCTTCTATGGATGACAATCTACAACACCTTCAGGAGCTAATCACGAGTGGTATCTCCCCAGAGTGGCATCTTCATAAGTTTTTCGTAGAAATTCCACCCGCATGCTTCAAAGGGTCACCAGGTAACACTATTGCCATGAGTAACACCAATATGTCTGTTCACAATGTGGGAGAAGAAAAAGTGGTGTGAATTGTGGAACAAATACAGTAAACTGCCAACTAGTTTCAGGGCCAACATGTTATTCCCCATTCTAGGCCTCAAACTTGTAATCTCCTGATATAGGGGCGAGAACACAAGGTAGTAATGGCAATACCTCAACCAGTGTTATTGTGCCCCCTTTACCAGGTAAGTTGAAATCAGCCCCTCATTGAGAGTCAAGGCACCCCCGATTCTTGATGCTCTGTGCCTAACACAGCCTGAACACTTAGTTTCTCGACTACCGGCTCAGTCAGGCTGCTATTTAGCTTAATCAGTTTTTCAAACATTAAAACGTATTTGTGAAATTACTTCTGGGAGTAGAATAATGTCGTTCGAAAAGCATACACATCTAGAATAACCAATTTCTTTATAATAATGTATTTCCTCCTCTGGGAGCTTCACGCTGGAAAGTGCCAATGATGGAGTCATGTTTGACACTAACTAGAGATGACATTGTGCATATAAGGCAGAGCTGAAAATTGTTAAGTCAACATTTTGAGAAACTACACATCTCCTTCAATCACCGAAATGCTTAAAAATGTCCAATTACTCAAATGCTTTTCCATGTAATAGTTGGTGATCATATTATACTTTAAATACAAGAGGTCATTTATGCACATATCTGTTAAACGTTTTGAGCTTACAATATTCTTAGCTGTTTGAGGGTTACTTTAATATAGTGAAGTCAGTAATCGTATACATCAGTGGTTCTTAACATTTTTTAAATCTGTGGACCCCACTTAATCACTACTGGAACCCAGAGACCCCATTGAATCATTATTGGAATCGGTGGATCCCTCACCAAGACATTACTAGAAGGTGGGGACCCCCAACCTAAGCATTTTTGATCATTTAAACCGCAGAACAATACAAACAACAAATATAGAAAAAACATGCATCAGCAGATACAAAAATGATGAAATATGTCATTTAATTTGCTAATCAAAATTTTAATTTTAAAGGAAAGGTTGGAGCTTTTCTTAATTCAGTTGAGGAAACTCATCATCATACTATATCTTCTTTAATGCACCTGCATTGTTCCCACATATCAATCTGAGGATATCAACTATGGGCAGGATTACGAGTTTGGTGCAGTTGCGCTGGCTCTCCGCTGGCACAGCTGCACCAAACCCTTACAAGAACCACCTGCCATATTATGAGTGAGACGCTTCTCAACACCCTCGTTACCTCGCTCAGGGGGACTCTAAGATCCAGCCTGCTTTGCCCGCGCCAGGAGGCGCTGACGGCGTTCTGCGTTCTGCGCGCCCGGAGGCGCATATAATCAAGTCACGGCACCCGCTTTGCGCCTGCGCCTGGGCAAAGCCCGGGCCAAGGGCGGGCCCGTCCTTGCCCGTCATCGCCCAGAAGAGGCCGGGCTGGGCCACCCCTCTAACAAAAGTCAGACGGGGGTCTTGTCGAATCATCATTGTCTGTCCCCAGGTACTGTGGCCATAATATATTTTGTTACTCGGAGAGTAGTCCACGCCACAATCATTCCCTTGTATCTTCATACTTTGTACCTTGTTATCATTAGTATCCCATTATGAGTAAGTGCAAGGGTGTAGTGGGGACCCTGGATGACTTCATTGTTAGGGCTGAATCTATACTTAACCACGAAATCGCATTGACTGGGAGGTGCCTCTCTCTTGATCCTGTGACTTTGCAGAAGCGTCTCTCCCTGGGCCATACTACTTCTGGAGATACTGGAGATACTAGATCGCCAATTATTGTACAAGCGGAGTCTTATCCATGTAACCTATCAGTTGTAGAAACTACTCTTGCAGCTACTCCTCAAGGCCCTGGCAGACCTACTAGGAATCGAGCAACTAAACCTCAACATATAGACAAAAAGAAGGAGGTTCCAGGGAAGTTCAAGGGGGGTGTTTGTATTCAAAAAGCTAAGCAACTTAGGAGGAGTGCTAATGGGGGAGTGACTCAAACATGTTCCTTTGGCACTTAAACAGAAGTCACACCCCCCGTTTCCCTAATTTACACACCTGTGGACGCAGCTTCTAACACTGCTGGGAACTATGCTGATGACTGCGCCCTTAGACGCATTAAAGAACTAATAGACAATAGCTTTGCTCTGTTTCATGGCTGACTAGATCATATGGACGCTGTACTGTCTACCATGTCTTTTTTGTCGGACAAATATGAGGGTTTGCAACTCATTGGGGAAGTGGCAGGTGATACACCAGCTGCACCTGATGTTCCTAGTAATCGTCTTATTTTGGCTGCTCTAGAAACAAAGTGATGACTAAGCTTAGTGTCATTGAGGATACCCTAAGGTTGGGTCGGGGAATAACTTCAATTAACTCCACAATAAACCCCTCACATAATCCTCTAAACCTTGTGCGGGAAATTGGAAAGATGACTCCTCCTATGCAAATTACAGACATGCATATGGAACATAAACCACTAGAAGGCCATAAGGGAGCCAATAGTGTTTCCTATACAGGGCCTCTGGGTCTCCTTAATCTAAATGACACGCAATCCCAGCCTCGACCCCCGCTTATCCCACGTGTGCCCCACTTGGTAATGGAGGAGGACAGATTAAATCTGCCCCCAGAAGCTACTCATCATACCATTGTACTAGCAAATGCCCCATGGCTAACTCCTATGATCAAGGAAACATGGGAGGGTCTGAGAAATAAGTCCCTTTGCTGGCTGGGGACAAAAAACAGGTTTACAGTTTTTTTTTTGACGGGTTTAAAATGGTAAGACGAGTCAGCTGGGTGGGAAAAATGGAGAAAAAACTCCCAGGTGATTGTATTGTACTTACCTTTAGGTCGTGGAGGTTGGTACAGGAGGTTCTATGGAGACTCTGCAGCGATCTTGTAAATAGAAATGGTATAAATGTATTGTCCCTTTGCTTACTCTATAAAGCAGAGATCTACTAACCCTAGTACTAATTTTAGTACACAAGATTGGTGCAGGTTGCCAATGCATAACAGATTTGATATTTTACAAGATCTAGAGGGCATTGATTGACTCGCCCCCACGTTGACCACTGTAGTGCAACAAGGGCTAACTCGATCGACCCTCCCTTGTGTAGGTAACAAAACCGTGACTCCTGTAGCTGGGGAATCTATTAATGACGCCCCTAGCATTAGGGCTAGCCATCCTGATGACCACAACCATAGCTGCCTGGGAAAATTGAATGACATACTACTTGCTAGGGATGTGAATACATCTGACAATAGAATTAATGGGTCACAAACTGTAATTGAAAGCATCCTGTTTTCACCCTTAGCAGTAGGCAATTATGATTTATCTAATAATGAAGAAATTAGTAATTACTCTGTAACTACCCAGTAAATCATCGTGTTGAGCATTACAACAATGGCGGGCTTGTATTTGCAACCTGGAATGTGTATGGGCTTGCTGGTAAGGTTCTTGTACCTGATTGGGCCAAGTTCATTCATAGTAACTATGTTATATGTCTTCAAGAGACCTGGTGTACTAGCCCTGTCCATGTTGAAATATATTCATCACATTTTGTAGTAGCTACTAGATCACATTCTGGACGGGCAAAGGGGGGCCTGCAAATAAAATAAAATTGCCACCGTCGTCAGAAAGGTTTTAACCATAGGCCCATATGCGCAATTCCTATGGCTCAGCAAAAAGGGGGAGAAATATCTGATAATTGTAAATTTTTACAATAATGTTTTTGATAGTTCACGCGATAGTGTGGTAATAGAAATTGATCAGTGGCCTGGAAACATTTTTATCTGGGATTAATGTTGAGTACGCCATAATCTGGGCAGGGGATTTCAACCTGCAGGCCTGTGGAGCACCTAATACCAAGCCATGTGGCCTTATAAATATAGAGGAGGAATCTGATCATTTTTGCCACACGACCTATGGGGAAGCACTTAACCTGACAATGGCTAAATATGACCTTGTCCTCCTTAGAGGAGCTGGGGGTGTAAATGAGACCCCCAATCCAACCTTTATAGGTAGAAACTCCTGCTCTATAATTGATCATGTCCTGGTTTCCGCACATGTAAGCCATTTGAGTGGCAACCTCACTGTGGTTCCCTCTGTGCTTAGTGACCATAACCTTTTAAGATTACCCTTCCTGTTTTGGGGAAGAGGATGGATGTCCTTAATTCAATTACACATATAAAACCGGTTGGAACTAATGGGGTTACCATTAAATTGACTGGTATTGACCCCATACTAACAATGAAGAAAATTGTAATTGCTAATAAAAGTGAAATTACATATTGCCTCCAGGAGGAAATTACCCCATCGGTATTAATTGAGAACTTTTTTAATATTACTAAATCGATCAACTCCATTTTAACAAAGATCCCTGGGCCATTTGGTAATAAGAAGAAGGGGTGGTTTGATGGCGCCTGCACCAAAGCACTTGGTGTTTAAAATGTGCCCTGTCCCAATCCCCACATGACCTATCTATTATTCAATCTTTAAGGTTCGAATATAAAACTGCTATAACATCCCGTAAAAGGATTCTTAAGGAAGAGGCATGGGAAAATCTGGCCATTGCTGCTAAAACTAGAAACAATAAACTTTTCTGGGAGACGGTAAATGCCCCATTTCTGAAGAACGATAGTGTCCAAGAAATGTGTTCTTTTGTACCAGCAGATAAATGGGTGGAAAACTTTTCCAAATTTTTTCTAAGTAATAGGGAGCCGGCTACAGGGCAGGATGAACACCTAACCAGTGGAATTAAGCTCTCCCTGAACATTACAAATGAAGAAGTGATTCAGTCTATTAATACTAGTGCAGGGGGACGGGCTGCAGGGCCGGATGGTGTCCCGGTTGATGTCTTCAAAACAGCGCCTACTCTATGGGGACCTATTCTAACTAGGGTTTTTAACACAGCTGCTACTGATATAATTCCCAAGACATGGTACGAATCTATAATTATACCTATATTCAAAAAGGAGAACAAAGAAGACCCCAGAAATTACCGTCCAATATCACTCATAGATACATCTATGAAAGTAATGAGTAGGGTTCTCCTTAAAAGATTGGAGGAATGGGCAACTGAATATTCTGTTCTGTCACCTGTCCAATATGGGTTTAGCAAACGTTTAGGGGCTATCGAACAATGTGCTAACCTAGTATTGATTATTGGGAAATTTATTAGGGCAAAATCAGAATCCCTTTACCTTTGTTTTGCTGATCTAAGCAGCACATTCGATTTAGTTGATCACCATTTGCTGTGGTCAACTTTATCAGAGATGGGTGCCCCTAGGGCCATTATTGGGTTCCTTTCCCACCTATACAAAAAACGTACTACCCGGGTCCGTTAGGGCCCTCATGGAGAATGTACAGCGAACTTTAATGTGGGACGGGGGATTCGCCAAGGGTGCGTTCTAGCACCAATTTTATTTTCATTATTTTTAAACATTATTGATAATCACTTACAGGTAATTCATGCAGACGTCCATATGGTGGCAGGTCGCTAAAAACCAATTTTAATATATGCGGACGATGCTGTTCTTACTGCAAGAACCCCAATAGGTTTACAGAGACTGATGGATGCATTCTCTGAGTT
Source organism: Triturus cristatus (assembly GCF_964204655.1). Classification (NCBI taxonomy): domain Eukaryota; kingdom Metazoa; phylum Chordata; class Amphibia; order Caudata; family Salamandridae; genus Triturus; species Triturus cristatus. The sequence goes on from NC_140585.1 coordinate 603,157,056, forward strand.
TATGCTACAGAAGAAAATGATTATAAATAAATCTAAAACTTACACCATGCAATGTGGGCTTAAATCCTCTAAAACCTTTTATATTGAAAATACCATTATCAAGACTGTGAATTCCTTTTGTTATCTAGGTATTATTTTCACGGATAATGGTTCATGGTCGCAACATATTGCATGGACGAAAGCAAAAATGAGTAAGGCATCCCAAGGGATTTTTAAATTTTCCTTTAAGTTGGGGAGCCGGCCAATTGTGGGAATGGTCGACTTATTTAAAGCAAAAAGTACAAGTATAGCCATGTATGGGGCAGGGCTATGGGGTTACTCTAATAGCAAAGACTTGTAACTCCAAGAAAATATGTTCCTGAAACGCATACTATACCTACCACCATCTACATCTAATTTTATTGCACACCATGAGGTGGGCCTTAGGTTTCTAGAAGATTCCCTACTGGCTCGACCTATATTAGATTCAATTTGGAAAAGAGAGAAAACAGGTTTTACTAAATCAATTATTTTAGACTGTCTTAAATTTCAAAAGGCACTTAACATTCCGTGGCTGCTATATCTTAATACGGTTTTTGAAAAGGCGTATAAAACATCAGTGTGGTCAGAAATGTCCAAAACCTTGGCACACACTAAGGAAGAAATAAGAGACTCCTTTTTAGGAAATAGGATGGATTCAAGGGTATTGATTGAAAAGAACAAATCAACTGACTCCCAATGTATGGCATATAGGACCGATACGCTTACTAGTAATTACCTTTCGCTGGTTTCCGTTCATAGCTTTCAGAAACTTCGTTACAAAAGTGTCCAAAGTTTCATATTGATGTTGATTGCATGCGGGTTCAGAAGTAAGACAAAAATAGGGCAATAGGGCCGTAAATAGCCTCCATTCTAGAATATAGAAACAAACATATTATATGTCAAAATGCAAGCCGTAAGTAAAATAAAGTGGGAAATAAGGCAGTGTATATTGTCATTGAGGCTCTGTATGAACTTACCTGTGTATTGGTCTCAGCCTGAGTATCAGTGCCCCCGTGTTGCTTCGGATTCTGATATACTATTGTGAGAAAAAATAGAAGAGCGGATGAAACTACAGGTGCATGTTCTGCTCACCGCCATCTTGAAGTGGAAAGTATTAGGTGTCATGAGATCACACCTACATAACGGTTTCCCATAATAGCATCATATGTACTAGAAGTTGGGTGAGCTTAGCACACGAGTCCTGCCAAGGCATCATGCAAACAACTGTTCAGTCGTGAGTTTGTCATGATGGTTTTCTTGCTGGGATCTCTGCTAGGGAAACAGCTATTGTGTATTGACTGTAAATATGGTTGTGGAAGAGTAGCACTCGCTAACTGTACTAGGCAGCACAGTGTGCCGAGCTGGTATTGCAATTTCAAATTATCCACAAGCAGAAAAGCAAAACATGGCCATTGCAGTTGCCCAAGTGGTTTTACTTTGCAGTTTTCTTTATCAAACTGTTAGTTTTGATTGATACACAGTTGGTACACTTCTAGATTGGAGGCAGCCTGGTTAGGGATACATACCCTGGTTAGGGAAACGTACCCTGTTTAAAGGGGTTACTGCAATACGAGAGTGGCAACACTGAGTCGAGGGAGGACCTTGCTCATAATTGCCAGAGTGTTCACAATTAAGAAATGGTAGTGGGAGCAATTGACAACTCACGGCACTGGACCATTAGTTGCATGGGTATATATTTCTTAGAGAAGAAACGTGGTTATTAATTTGGACAGAGCTACCCCTGGTAATGCAATAAACTCACTATGGTTAGGTCAAAACACATTTCAGAGAAAATGTCTGCTCAATCCCTGGTAGCTGTGGCACAAGCAGCAGGCAATCCCCGGAGAAGGGTGCTCTATGTTCAAGTAGTACCAACAATTTTAAATAAAAGAAAACAACACAATAACATTACCAAATCAATTTAGAGAAATAGAAAAACAAAATTATTTGCAAGATCATCAACACAGGGTAACAGGAAGAAGAGATTTAGATTTGTAAGGTTTTAGGGAAAATGCACCATAAAAGGTAGAGTGCCAAACAATCACTGTTCAAGGCCGACCGTGACCTAGGTGCAATGAAGTGTGGTCAGGTACACCAAGCATGTCGTCCCAGTCAAAAATGTTACTTCTGACTTTGTCTGTTTTAAGGAAGTTGAAATTAAATCTTTGCCAGCTCATGAGCAAATGCACAGCCCATGGATTCTCTATTAATTTGTAAATGAAAATCATGATCAAAGATGTATTTTTTTTTGATAGAGCAATATGGGTAAGCTGGAATATTAAATCAGTGAAACACAATTAATGTCATTTCTTTTGTTAAGGGTGTCTCTCATTACAGTGCCTTCTCCTGTTGAATATTCGTGTAGAATGATTCTAAACTTAAACTGACTGAAAAATCAGTTTGTGAATTGAACATGAGGTTTTTAATCATATAAATAAAATGCATGGAGTCTTTCACATAGGATTTATTTAGTTTTCTGAAAGGTTTAGGGAAAAGGTATTCGTATTGTGACATAGGTTCTAACAGTGATCCAAACCTAAAACAATACGTCTCCATGGTGGTGTTTTGACATTTTGGGGTATTTTTGGTGATATGTGCAATGCAGAAAATCAAATCCCACACCTTTTTTAATTCGAGAATTCAAGTTTACTTTGTGATCTCCAACCCCTTAACAGGGTCTTACTAGCGATCTGTTTGATTTTACACTGAATTTCTTGCTGGGATCCCAAGGAAGCTTCCTATAATGTTTCATACAACTAAGTTGTCTAATAAGATTATTTTTGTATTCAGATATATTCATAACAATTATTCCTCCCCTTTTCTTTGCTTGTTTTAAAATGTAGTACTCTTTGCTTGCTAGTGCTTTAATTGTTTCAAGCTCATGTATTGTCAAATTAGATTTAACATGAAACTTTCTTTTTTGTGATTTTCTCCCAATCATTTAAGATACTGTTCTCAAAGGTAACTCCTTCTGAAAGCATGGCAGCTGTGCTTGGACAAAATAAGATTTTTCTACTGAGTCCCATAGTGCCTGCCTCATTTACAAACAGTCTCTACCTATAGGTCCCTGAGTGTGTCTTGATGAGGCCCATTGAACTTAATTTGTGCTGAAGCGCATTAACAACCGCAAGAAGCCATCCTACCACTAGATGAAAAATCATAGCGCTCATCGTAGTCAGCTTTAAATGAGGGATAAATCATCCATAGGTTTTCTGTGAAGAAATTCGGCCTCTCCACTAAGAGCATGTACTCGTGATTTTCTGATGCAAGTACTCATGGACTTCCTAAGCACTTTTAAGACAGATTTGTCTTTTTATTTTCAATTTTATTTGTGTTTTGCTCAATACAATGAATAAATGTTACAACACTTTTTGAATACATGAAATTGTATTGAAAAAATGAATTAATTTAGTTTTGGAGTATAGTTCTCCATATATTATTTGGGGTATATTTCTCCATGGATTATTGAATCATAACAGAATCATTTCTGTTAATGGCATTGTGAATCTTTCCCTTATAGAGTACCTTTTGCTTTGATCTTTGATTTATTTTAACAGACTCTCACCAAGAAACAACCTACGCCTCTTTGCATTCACTATTTTTATATATTAGCACTCTGCTCTGTGGGCATACAAGCCACAATCTAAAGGTGACTTATGAATACATAAAAATAGATTATTACATGGGAAAGTCATTCTTTCATTTACTGAATTGCATTTAAACTGCAGCCTAGCAAGACCACTATGGTGCTCCTGGCTGGCATATTTTTGTCATAACTGTGGGTAGAGTAAATGCACACTGCAGACCACAATTGACATTCCACTGTTCATGCCATAGGTGCACTTTAGGCAACATATACAATGGATGTAGCCGGAAGTTAAAAAAAGCCAAATAGAGAGTTCCAATGATCACCACATGTTTCAGAGGGAATACACTGGGCCTTCACTACTGTTTAGCAGTTCTAATGCCAGCAAAAATAGGTTTTAGAAAATGGTGAAGAATCTGGGGTGACTATGCAGAAAAGGTGGATTGCTCCACAAACCATTTAGGTTGCACTTCAAATGCTACGAGCCCTGAGTTAGAGACAAAACTAAATATGTATTTATTATTTTATTAAATTCAAATTTGCCTTCAAAATGTGTGAATGAAATATAAGATGTTTTAAAATAAAATGTAGCAAAACTAAGCAAGAAACTTTGTAGTTGTAATAGTAGTGATTTTGTCTTTTTTACCTTTGTACAATCTAGCCCAAATGGACACGGCGTTTCCAGTGTTTGTCCTGACACAATTCACCATTAAGGGATTAGGTATATAGAATTAACCGAATGTAAATGAAAACTCCAGTGACCCACACTGGCAATAAAAATATCTGAACCACAATCTTCTCTCTCATAGCCCTTGGCCTAAGACTTAATGCAAATGGCACATGCAAAATGTTACTGGAATCCTTAGTGACAAGGATGCTGAAAATATACCTGCCTATCAGCACTTAAGCTGTTTCTTCAGCATTCTACATAAAAGCACATGAAAATATGGAAATTGGCTTTGGGTCCACCCCCATCAGTCATTGCTCAGTTGGGAGTGTCAGTCAATTCAACTAAACTTTATTCGGTTTTACAGCAGAAAACCATAAAAGTTAAAACATACAAAACATGAAACCCAATTACATGAAAACACACGTTAAAATAACAAGCCAATTACACAACCCCCGCAATTTAATATATAAAACACCAGTACCATAAAAACACATAATAAGACGTGGGATGCAATAATAAAGTGCAATGTGCCATTAGGAGTTTTTCTCCCTTTACAAAATTCTCCTTATAGTATGGACTTTAGCTAAGCGTTACTAAGCATCCAAACAGGTCCTGGTTTTCATAGTAGATTTTAAATATCCCACAATAAAAAACAAACAGTCCCTCTTTTAATAACAGCAGACACTAAAGGGCAGGGCAAACCAAAAAATGCCTTCGGGGGTTTTCATAAAACTTGCATAAAAACATAAAATGCAGCAGATGCTGTGGAGATTGCCCATTGCAGCCACAGGGAGCAAGTACTTGACCTCTATTGAATCCCTTGGGCCTTGCTAATAGAAGGTGAAAGAGATTCAGCCGGAACCTAGTTAATAAAACCCTCTCATGTATAGATAAGGACTCTATAAGATAGGGTTCCATTAAAGGAGTAGTTTTAAGCATTAAAAACGTCCGGACACTTGGTTTTTGCAGCTCCTGCTCATGTGTCAGTCACATATTGGATTAGGTCATGAAATATTTAATTGGCCAATGGGTCAGCCCCATTCATTTATTGACTTTGTTGCTAATGACACTAACAATTTGGCTCAGCCCACAGGGCAGCCACTTGGTGATTGGAATGTGAGTGATGTGGACTGATGGAATTTTGCCTAATTCAATACTGGTAGGGTAGAACACTTGCAAAGGGTCAAAGTACAGAGACTGCCATGCTTCATCTCCCTCACACAACTCCACAGCATATGCTGGTGTGATGAAGGAGTGTGAAGATATGTGGGGCGGAACTCCACCCCACTTCGGACGCACAGCGTTCAAATGGGCACATCAAAAATGCCACCAATTCATCCAATCTTCTCATAAAGTTTTATTTCAAATTAATCCACTTTTGATGAATCGTAACTCCTTTTCATCCAGTCAAACGTCAGACACTATGTTTTACATTTAATCCTTAATGCTTGTAGACATGCCAATACAGGCCTTGATCTGCAGCATGGAATGATACATAGGTCCTCCTTAACAAGCGTGTTTCATTACCCAATGCATTTCAGGCCTGGTCTGGCCCTTCGTCAGGGGTTGTCTACAAATTAAAACAAATCGATTAACCACTGTTTTAAGCATCTCCAATTTATCACATTTCTTACTTAAAAAAGGTAAAAAATACATAGTTCATGACAAAGATTCACCCCGTAATCAACATGATGTCCACAAAATTCCGTAAATACCCACTCTTGCACTTACACCTTCCATATTATCATGAAACCCCTTAAACAAATATCCCACTAATGGGTAAACCACCCCATCTAACCCAGGTATTACATCTACGTGAAACTGTTTAACACGAATCCATACCTTCAAGAATTCATTAACTGCTTTCATTAGTGTTTCGAGACGTTGTAAACGCCTCACAATGTTGTACTATTTAAAACACCTGCGTCCTAACTCCACCCATTTTCGTTCATCCAATAGGCACCCTTGGTTTTTTCAAACTACTTCCATATGTTTGCAATACTACAGAAACCATAATGCACTGTTATTGATGCAAGATTATTCAACTAGCAAACATAACCATGTAACTATTCTCCAATGGTATTGCCCTCTGTCCAAAATATTTGTTTATCCATGAAATTCTACCCTTAATCTAATCCCATGTCCAACGTGAATTAAACTGTGTGCAGTTGCTGTGCAAATTGATGACATTACACCAAATAGACAAAATATAAATCAGAAGTTCCTCGTGGCTTTAAAGCGTAGTCCATAAACATAACTTAAAGGAAAGATGTTTTAACGATCCAACATTCTTTTGTTTTGAGATCTTTCATCCATGGGTGCAACTCGTCGACGAGCAGTTCCGTGTTAAATACCAAAGTAAATGACACACCTCTTGTTCACAGGTTTTTACATAATTGATTTCTTTGAATTGTTAATCCGTGCAGGCCCGAAATCGTGGACTGCCCGGCCACGTGGGAAACATGTAAAGATATGTGGGGCGGAACTCCACCCCACTTCGGACGCACAGCGTTCAAATGGGCACATCAAAAATGCCACCAATTCATCCAATCTTCTCATAAAGTTTTATTTCAAATTAATCCACTTTTGATGAATCGTAACTCCTTTTCATCCAGTCAAACGTCAGACACTATGTTTTACATTTAATCCTTAATGCTTGTAGACATGCCAATACAGGCCTTGATCTGCATTTTGCATGCTGCATACTGCCTTTTACCTAACAATGGTCTTATCACATTCTTTTCAATGAATTTAACTTTAGTCTTATCTGTGCACTGCCAGGTTCACTGGTGCGCTCCTTTAGGTGCTGGAAGTAGGTGAATGGGGGCATTGCTTAATTTTTAAAATATTAAGTCCATGTGCTAAATTTCTTTTGGGAGGCCACGCACATTTACCCAGCTCCACCCACTTCCTCCACTGGCTCCACCCACTTACTCTATTGGCTCCACCTACATCCTCAATTGGCACTGTTGAAAGCTAGATGTTATACCCAATCTGAATTTCAGCTATAAAACTTCCTCAAGTAAGGTTTTGATAGATGGTTCTGACCGCCCCCGAGGGGAAAAAAAAGATGGAAGCAAAAGTGCATTTAATGCACAATTTTGGAATAAATTGCCTTAAATGACTAATGCAACAAATGTAACTTCTACAACGTAACACAGTGATTAGCAAAACAAACCTTTTTTTAGTAAAATTAGGATAGTCAAAGACTGGGAAAAAGACATAACTTTCTAACCTGTACCATGCTGTTTACATCTAGCTCTTTAATGGTAGTTCCTAGCTCACTGTGCTAGATTAGAATATGACACATTAGTTTGCGTGCATTTACAATGCATGCCCTTACAACGTGGTCGTGACAATGACCACATTGTTGCATCGCATACCTTTTCAACGCAAGTAAGAACAACGACTTGCTGTAGGGGGGCGCTGGATGTTTGAATGGTATAATTTACTATTCCAACTCCAGTCTGTGCAACAGTAGGGAAGGTGTTGGATTTTAAATCCAACACATTCTGCCCCCTACAGCATGTCGTTGTTTCGACTTGCGTTGTAATGGTTAGCGATTTAACAACGTGGTTGTTGTAACAATCACGTTGTAATGGCATGCGTTGTCTCGCATGCATGGTAAATGATGGTTACTGCTACATTATGACTGTAACTTATGAACTGCACAGTAATAAAAGGATCTCTATGACAAAATATGCATCCTACTGAGCATTGCACATGAAATACTGTTCTGTAATCTGAATAAAGCACGTTCCTTGAAGCAGGCATATTAACTCTCTGCACTACCTTAGAAGAGTCAAAACTGCCACTAGACAAAACTCCGATCTCTCTCCAGTAGGTACATTCATCACCAGAGTTATCATGGAACATTTACTGTTGCCTGAAAACTGTTGGATTTACAAGAAACTCTGAAGTGCTTTTAAACTGCTGCACATCGGCAAAAATCCAGCACCCCACCCTTTACGCCTCCCCGTGTGGCCTGTCTGGCCTTGATGTAGATGTAGTTTTCATTTCTGCAGCGTGACGCTCTATCACTAAGGTAATTTTTAACCCTGCGTAGTTTGCGTAGTAGCACTACACGTAGCTACGCGGAGTACACTTTGATCTACACTCAGCTACTCCTCAAACTGCATAGTGTGTAGCTGACAGCACTGTGTGCTTCTCTGCTCTTAGCAATAATTGCAAACAGCATCTTGCACAGTGCAAGTTATGATAAAATAAGTATTTCTGTCTTAAATGCTAAAATGCATATAGTCATTTCACAAAAGTGAAAATGATAAATTAGCAAGCAGTAAGAGAGGTGATGATTTTGGGAGCCGCCCTAACCTAGGGAGAGAACCAAGCAGATGCCTTGAAAACAATAAGCACATCTTCTTGAACGATTCGGCGGTGGTCCCATCCTCTGAGCACCACCACAAGCACAGTTATTGGCAAAAATACAATCCCAACCAAAGGCCCTACAAAACATTATGGGACAAGATTAGCAGTGGGCAGTGAATATTATAGTATCCAATATCAAAATAATTCTACAAAGAGCTGCAGTTCAACTAGTCGTTACTAGATGTCCCTCACGAGTCAAATGCAAAAGCATTCAAATTATTGTTACATCAAGCTGCAGTTCCACTCGTCGTTACTAGATGTCCCTCACGAGTCAAATGCAAAAGCTTCATGAAAGGGTTTCAATGCTTTTGCATTTGACTCATGAGGGACATCTAGTAACGACTAGTGGAACTGGAGCTTGATGTAATAATAATTTCAATGCTTATGCATTTGACTCGTGAGGAACATCTAGTAACGACTAGTTGAACAGCAGCTCTTTGTAGAAATATTTTGATATTGGACACTATAATATTCATTGATCTGTCTTTATCAGAAAATATCAGTTTTTAATGGATACATTAATCTCTGCCTGTCACGTGCAAAGGTTGGGAATAAAACGTACCTTATTTCGACCTATGTCCGTCCCTTGCTTGGTACGAATGGTAAGTGATGTCTGCATACTCAAGCCACCAGTCTGGCTGTGGCAACCCCAGGTCCCTAAATACAGCAGCCACCCACCCCCACCGCAGTGAAGAGAGAACAAACTATGTGATTATGATATAGCGAGTACGTCTTGTTTCCCTCTCACCTGTGACCTGCAGCTCCCTGAGCTTCAGTCGCAGGCGCACTGCGCAGACAGCAGACCACTGGAAAATGATGATCCCACAAGTGCTCATGACACAATACAGTTGCACCCACCCTTCTGTACCCTGAAGACCGTGCAGCGGCACATGCTGCATGCATGCACAATGTGCAATATGGTTAACGTGCGCACGAGCGTACCTATAAACGTAACTAGCCCCAGACCCAGTTAGTGATTCATTGAGTGTACTGAGCTAAGGAGGCTCTGGAGCACGAGGGCCTCCCGCACCACGGGGCTGCTGCCCAGGGCTTATGTTACACCAGTGTGCGTGCATTCATCTTTGAAAACTTATCTGCACTGCCATTGCCCGCATAAAGAAAGCCATTGTACCGGCCCTGTAACATAAGTGCTGGTGTTGAGCACCGGAAGCCACAGGCACAAATTAGGCCCTGGCAGAGGGGGGGCTGTAGCACTCGCAAAATAACCAAGCTGGAGTTCGGAAGGTGACTAAGTAATAATTATGCTTTTACATTTTCTTTTTATCATGGCACATTTTCTGTGCATTCAAAGACAAAGGTTAAATGTCAGTCTGTGCCTTCTGAGAAATCCTTGCTTGTTTGCAAACTGGTTTTTACTTTTATTCTCTAACTTCAAAGTAACTTAATTGACAATCTTGCAGAGAGGTACAGTAAGTGAAAGGAATGGCAGTTTTTTGCTAATACAGAGGAACATTTAATTACCTGTAAATAAACTATACTCATGTTTCTAAATATATATCAGCATTTAAGAAAGCACACCCATGAAGCACATTTTTGGTAGTTCTGAAGTGTGATGGAAACAAAGCTTTAAATAGGAACAAAGCGAGACACCTTACTTTGGGCAAATGAAAAATATTCGCTGAAACAAGATTTTCACACATCATCCTTTGTGCGCTATAGAGTTTTACCAGTGAAACTGCATGTCTATGCAAATTTTGCAGCCATTTCAGCAGAAAATTTGGTTTCTGTAAATGACAGTGTGCTACCTCACCAGTGATCCAAAATGCACCACCGGCTACAAGTCACACCCCTCTCCTGATGAATGGGCATGGCACATTTGCCACACTTCTTTTTTGTGTGACTCTTGGAGCTTTCACAATCCTTTTGACTTCAGTGTAATAACATTAATGGCAGCACCCCCACTCTGAAAATTGTTCCAGCACCACTGTCCGATAAATACGTTTTTAAATTCAGAAGTCTGAAGTATGTTCTTCACACAGTCCCACTCAGTGCATCATTTGACTGCTAAGTTCAACTCAGCAGTCGGGGACCGGCATGTCTCGTGGGGAGGGGGCAGGGGGTCTCGCGGGGGGGTAAATTTTATAATTAAAAAAAATTAAACTTACCTTTCCTTCAACTGGGTTCTGCGTCTTCTCTGCTCCTGCTCTCCTGCCTCTGGCAGGAACAGGAAGCAGAAGCAGGCAGCCAGGCTCCCTCCCCTTAGCCAATCACAACGCTGCAGTGCACTGTTGTGATTGGTTGGGACGCCACCCAGCCAGAGGCTTAAGAGGAGGCCATTTTCTCCATGCAGGCTGCATTGCATGGAGTAAGGCAGAGTGCGCATGACTGGTTTGGGCGGCCCCAGGGAGCTGACCAAACAGTCTTTGCACACTCACTCAGTCACTTTTGAGCCCATGCTGCGTCAAAACCCTGCGCCTGCTTGAAGCAGGCGTAAGGATTGACGCAGCATTGTGAAGATAGGTCCCCCCAAAGCATTGCTGGAGCTGCGTCGCACTTGCGACGCAACTCCAGCAATGCGCCACTTTTACGGCACAGATGCGTCACGCATCTGTGCCGTTTTTGCCCCATGGTGTGCCGCATTGTGAATGCGGCGCATCCATGGTGGCGGAGCTGTGGCGCACATTAACTGGCGCAACCCTGCTGATATGCAGGGATGCGCCAGTTATTATAAATGTGCCCCATAGTGTGGATTTCTGTCAGTGAGATTTCTCCATTCGTCCCTTAAATAGTTTTTCACCTTTTGCTTCCACCTAATATAGCGTACAGAATGGGGCACTGGGACGGCCCATTGTATTTGTTGACTCCCTTCACTCTGAGCAACTGCTCAAACCCTCTGCACATTGTTCACACCGTTTTTCTTCAGTGAAAAGCTGGATGAAAGTGTGTTTTATATTATTTGTTTGCTTAAAATTGACTTTAAATGCTGGTTATTCATTTTGCCTGCACTTATGGTGCCAGTTACACATTGTAAAATTGTAGCTGTCTGCAATATGTCAAATTTTTTACGTCGAAGTTTAATCTTGGCTCCTTCACAAACATAATAACATAGTTCAAGGCACAACTGAAATTCTTTTCAGTTAAAAAACATAACTGAAAAACAACCACATCAATAAATGTATTTTGAATTAGAATTTGTATTGCAGCAGTATGTTTATGAGGTAGCATATTTTCTTTTAAACTATTTATTTTGCGGCATAGGGTTCCAATAAAAAATGTAAATAAAATTAACAATCTCTCTGGCTTATCAAGTCTTAATGACCGCTTGTTTCAATGAGGCATGTGATAGGGCATGTGAGAGGGCTCTGTGATGGGCTGTCATTCTTCTTTCCTTGAGGGAAGGAGACTATACTGTTTACTACTAGCGAGGTGTGCAGTAAGGTAGAGAGGTACCTAGAGTAGCAGTGATTAGGATTATTGTATAACTGTCTCTGGACATTTGTTGGCAGGATACATTTCAGCGCATCCTTGTTTTGAAGCTAAGGACGCCTGGGCACGCACGTTTTCATTGTTTGCATACGCCTCCATGTCCCAGCATGCCTTATATTGTTAGCTGTAGAACCAGAACTGGCTGAAAGTCAAATTACATTAAGCTTGTTGTTAGATAAGTGTGAGAGTAAACATCAATGATTTGTTCAAACACTGCGCTGTATATGTCTTGGTTAGTGAGGATGTTCCCTGCAGTGCATGCAGTGAAAAGAATTCAGTTATTCCCCCGATCTCAGTGCAGTGGCCACCTTTCCCCAGTTCCCCTGATTCTTGCTTACACAGAAAAACATGACAGTTGTTAAGTGTCTCCTTTGAGTTTTTTAAGTATGCAACCAAACTAAGGGGCATGTTATCAAGCACAGCGTTAAAATTATCGCAGAAAACTGCTGCTAAAGCGGCGATAATGAGCTTGATAATATGCCCGTGAGAATTCCAATAGAATCCCATGTTGACACCAGAACATGGGCTTCTATGGGAATTCTCAAGGGCATATTATCAAGCCCATTATCGCCGCTTTAGCTGCAGTTTTCTGCGATAATTTTAACTCCGTTTCTTGATAATATGCCCCTAAATTTCAATAGAGGTTGTATCCAATTAACAATACTCTTCAGAGAGACTTTACAACAGATGGATGAAGCAGGAATACGTTTTGCACTTGGAGAAGTTCTCTGCACATCTTTCTTCTGGGCTTCTTCAGGACAAGGAGGAAGAGCAATAAAACTAGCCTCTTCCTCAAACCAGATGGAGTCCAGTGCTATCTGAACAGAAGTCAGGATGTATAGAATCTTATGGTTTCTAGGAGAGCATTCCAAAGTTTTAGTGCGCTGAATGTGTGTGGCTATATACATATATAATTTACACTTATGGGTAATATGCATGCTTAATTTAGTCTTACACTTTTGAGTAACTTTACTACTTTTGGCTAGTTGCAAAACCTGAGTATAAAGTTACTCAATTTGTAGACTTACACGTCTCTATCCCCTGAAAAAGGAGGTGGAGCCAAGCATACGAGTGTAAGTTGCTGAAAAAAACCCAGTAGTAAGTCCAGCACCGCATATGGCCAACTTCTGATACTGCAGCACCCTCCCTTAGAAAATAATGGAGGCAATGATTTAAAATAAAACCCAATTGCAAATAATGTTAAATTAAACAAAAATTATTTTAAATAGTTAAAAATATCTGACATAAAACATTTATTATTCAGTTATAAAATATTTGAATAATCGTGTTCAAATGCATGCAATAATGCAACAACCATAAATGCATTATAAAACAAACTATTTGTGTCATTTGAGGTGGAAATGTATTTTAATTTAAACATCTATAACATAATTTCAATATAATTTAATATATTTAATCATATGTAAATATTATTTATTTTGTAGTATATTTAAAATAACTATATAAACTTGATGATTAACAGAAAAATATTTTACTAATTTATCATAATGTTTACTAAACCTTTTTTAATTTTCCCTGTACTGTGCTATAGGGAGGTTTCCACCCCGAGAGTGGAGTCTCCCCATGATAAGGTATGGGGAAAACTATAAAAGATTATTTAAATTAAGAAAAAAGGAATAGTCTTTCACTAGGTGAGAGGAGGATGTCCATCTTCTGTCCTGGAGGATCCCTCAAGGGCATGTTCGCTATTCTTGAGTTCTCACTGAAGTTACTGGTTTAGGGGCCAAAAACTAATAGTGGACAAAGCTTAATTCCATAGCCAATGAGTTTAATTTGCGGTTGATACATTTGTTCCTTCGTCTAGGTCCCAAGTCCCATGTTCAGACTTAGGAACTGATTTAGATGTTTGGTGGATGTGTTACTCCGTCACAAAAGTGACATATTTCCCGTCCACCGTATTGCAAGTCCATCATATCCTACGGCACTTGTAATACAGTGGACGGGATATTTCTTATTTTTATGACAGGGCATCCTTCTGCCTAACTCTAAAAAATCCTTCTTTTTTTCAGTTCCAAGTTTCTCCAGCGGTATAGGGCAGAAGGCTACAGCCAACAAGGTCTCAATGGGATTTGAATCTACATTATGGCAGTCGCACCATTTCTTTAAACTTAGTTGGAAAAAGCTTTGAGTAGGCCAAATCGGTAATCCTTAGCAGTGAGGCTGTGCCTTTCTTTTGGAAATTTCGAGCCTTGTTCCGACCTAGAAACCACAAAAATGACAAAGTCCCACTTTGTGAAGAAGTCACTCCTGGGCCCTCCTACAGCTCCCAGGCTCCGTCTCTATCCAGCTGGTGTTGCCACGGGGTACAGTGCATGTCACTTCTAAATGCACAGCTTGTTCTCTCACAGAGGATGGAGTCCTTGGTGCCCCTGAGGCAGTACAGTTGGTCAAACTACTGACCCTTGGAGAGCGATTCCTGTCCCCAGTTTCAACTAGACAGCAGCAGAACGCCTCAGGCTTCTTTATAGGATTCAGCTTTCTTCTGATGTTTTTTCCAAGTCCAAAAGTATTCTGATGAGCTGGTGGTGAGGTGCCATTATTATCCAGTGCATTATCTTCTGACTGATGGTTACTGAGGTTGAAATCATGCAGTCTCCACAGACTTATGCAGATCACTCTTACAGCACTTCCAGATTTGCTTGCCTTTATCCTGTCCCAGAAGGCTTTGTTCAAGATGGCAAAAGTCAAAGCTCCAAGACCCTTGTAGGTCTAATCCTATGGAAATGGGTCAGTCAACTCGGATTTATAGAGCGCAGCTAATCACCCAAGAGGGTATCCAGGTGCTGAGATCCACCCCTTCTTCCTGATTTAGGAACAGACTTCCACCCTACTGGAAGCAGAGATGAATGCCTGAGAGGGATCCCCTGATGAATGCCTTTTTTCACACCTTGTCCTTGGCATTTTTATGTCAAATGCAGAGATTAGCTCTGGTCTTTTGTGATACTCTCTGTTTCTAGTGCTAAAAAAGAGCTCAACCTAGATAAGTGTTCAGGGAACGCCCGCTCCAGTTATCCTGCTCTTAGCAGTCGGACAGTTGGCTTCTAGCAGTGCACCTTTCCACACCTTAGAAGGATGATAATTACTGGCACTGGAGGAGTGGAAACTAGCCAAACTGTTTAATACTACTGAGTATCACAAATACTGATTTTCAAAAGTTGCCTTTCCAATATAGATATCAAAAATCTTCCTTCACCATTGACCTTGATTTTTAATTAAGGGGCACCAATGCACCAACCAATGCAGGCAATAGAACACACTGAATTACCTTAGCTAAGATATAAAAGTAATTTTTTCTACATGGCAGAGCATTTTTCTCTTGCTGGAAAGTTATGCAGGCCAACTGGGTGCAGCCAATTTCATCTCGTGTTATAGGGTCAAATAAAACTCTGTGTGTCACTAAACAGAACACTCCTTGCATGAATACAACCACAAGATCGCCAAAGACTAACCTATTAGCAACCTGTACATTACAACTCTTCAAAATACTTTTTGACTGCTTTAAGTCTGCCTTTCTTTCCACAAGTTTCCCCCACAGAAGCAATTGTGTAGTTCCAGGACGTATATCAGGGCAAACCCAGAGGTGTCCACAAACACAGACTCATAAAACAGGCCGCACCAGTGAGACTCTTAAAGTATGTAAATGCCAATAACAACATATTATCAAGCACGGCGTTAAAATGATTGCCGCTTTAGCGGCAGAAAACTGCCGCTAAAGCGGCGATAATGGGCTTGATAACATGCCGCAGAGAATTCCAATAGAAGCCCATGTTGACACCATAACATGGGCTTCTATGGGAATTCTCAAGGGCATATTATCAAGCCCATTATCGCCGCTTGCTGGTGAGTAAAATATTTCAGCATGGAAGTCTCAATGCCAATATCAACATTAAAAACACGTGATACAGACCACATTTATGCAACACAATATGCGGTGCCTCATAGTGACACTGACACTTTGATTAAATGCATTACACTTTTATGTGCCACATTGACACCCCATCGGAGATCATTCACATCATATAAAAGCTTTAATTGAAAATTCAATATCGAATGAAAAAGGAAACCCTCATTTACAGAAAACTTTGGGGTAGATTATCAAGGATGGCGTTAAAATTATCGCCGGTTTAGATGAAGCCCTTTTTAGGGGCACTAGAAATACACTGTTTGGCCAGGGTGGAGGCTCACAGATGGGCCGCCTCCCCTCCTTTATTGTTTAATATGTTGGTTGTTTTTTGATTTGGTGTGTTGGGTATGTGTAGTGCAAAGCATAGTGTGAGAGTGATAGGAGAGTGATGGCAGTATATTTTCTAGTTTGTAGAGATTGATGATGGGTGGGTGGGCGACAGGCCACTCCGATTTAGTCTGCAACTAATTATGTTTACATGGAAATGGGTTAATGCTGGTGATGATTGATGGGAGGTAGGGAGGGGAGAAGGGGGATGTATGTTGGGCTTTGTGCTAATTTTGTTGTGTGGTTGGTTTTGAGAACCAATCACATTTTTGACGCATGCAGTCCAGAGGGAGAAATCCAATAAGTTACAGGTACACTCCCATAGATGACTCAGGGTAGATTTATGGGTGATGCACAATTTTTTGTGTTGTCCTGGAATGTTAATGGCCTGGGCAGCAAAGTGAAGTGGGAGCTGGTGACTCAATACATACGTAAACTTCAACTGATCCTAGTTCTACTTCAAAAAAACACGCTTGCGAGGAACCCACTGCCCATTCCTCAGTAGGAGTGCAAAAAACCTCCTTGGCCCATGCTGGATTCACCACCCGCTCTAGGGGGTGGTGATACGGATCCGAACCCCCTGTTCCAAATCACCAGGACTTGGATAGTTCGCAATGACACCTATGTCGGGGTGCAGTGTTTGTGGGGAAAAACAGCCACTACGCTGATTAGTCTATATGCTTCCACCCACCCCACCTCAGCTACAGGCCCCCACATGAGAAATAATGCAGTCTAGGCTTATAGAGGCTTCCTTCTCTATATATATATCATAGGAGGGGACTTTAGCAACATCATGATATCTGATTTAGACCTGTTCCCAGCAAGTAATGGTACTGCAGCGGGTTACACCTCTAGCATGATTTGCAGCCACTCGAGTGCTCTCAGACCTTTGGAGACGGTGTCACCCTGGCAAGAAGGGATACTCTGGTGTCCATGGAATGTTGTCTGATTGGACTATGTCTTTGCTCCAGAAGACGTGGTGGGGTAGTGACATGGGTGGAGTATTTAGCAAAGAGACTGTCAGACCATTACCCACACTGGGTTTTGATAAGGCACAGATGACGAGGTGGGTCCGTGGGTTGAAGGTTAAACACCTGGGACCTTAGAGATGCAGAAGTGGCCAGAGAAATTGAAATAGACACATAACTCTATGATACTGAGAATGAGGACACTTTGGACTCTGCTATCACACTTTGGGAGGTGTACAAAGTGGTTTTCTGGGATCAAGCTCAAAATATACTTGCCCAAAAAATAGGTGTGAGGTCGAAAAGATGGAGGAGCTCGAGAGCCAGTTAACAAAACTGGAGGCCAGGCACCTGAGCCCCCATGCTTCACAGGTCTTAAAACAGACTGAGGTGTTGCATATGGAATCCCAGGAATTGAGCAAGAAAGAGATGAGACAGAGTCAGTCAGCCACACATCTTGGCACAACATTGGAGATAAGGCAAGCAAGCTGCTGACATTGCTAAACAGGAACAAGACGGATACACAGTGAGTGGGAATGTAAGGAATAACTAACCCTGCCCCCCAAAACCAACCTAATCCATCTCCCGGATCCCAATCCAGCATCCGTAAAACACCCTCACTTACCTCTTCATCCCCAGCCCGAGGAACTGCTCCGATGGCCCGTTTCCTGTAAGGACGAGGAGAAAAGGGTTAAACTTGATCGCAGAGAAAAGCTGACGAAAAAGAAAGGCGGATCTGTGGTCGGGCATGACCAATCACCAGCAAGCACGGTCCGGGAAGAAAAGACGCTCAGGTTGGAGGCGAGAGGAAGAAGGCAGCACCCGGAAGATTCCAGACAAGAGGGAGGAGAACAGGTCCAGCACGGCGGATGGGAGAGGAGGACGAAGACGCCGAACCTGAGGACGGAAACGGACACCCGTCTACAACAGCCGGGGAGCAGAGGTCAACACTCGAGGACGACGATGCTCCAGAAACGTGGAGCAAAGAGTGGTGGTCGCCCTGAGAGGCTTGACTTCCCCGCCGCAACTCAGGAGAGTTGCGGCCTTTCACGGAACGTGGGCGGAGGGAGAGGGAGCTTTAGGGGCTGTACGGGGTGGGGACAGGACACATGGGAAAGGCATGAAACCAGTAAAATGATACGGGGAGAAGAAGGACTAGCACTAGAGGGGCCCGAAAACAAGCAGAAAATAGGGACCAAAGAGAATCCTTAACTCAACGCAGTTACTGGTTACAAGGAAGAGATTCGAAGGGTCACTACATTACAAACCTCAAAAAAGGAATCTGGGATGGTGGCTTGAAGGAGACCCTAAAAAGGACCCATGAGAAGACAAAAGGCACATAAGTAGTTTAGCTAAGTCAGTGAGGTAAACTGCACATTTTTATTTGTTCCCTTTCTTTATTCACACCGCCACCTACAAGGGTTTAGATATTAATAGCCTGAGAGCAAAGAGGTTCCATTTCCTGCACAAGTGGGTGTGGTGATGGTCCCTGTCACTTATGAACTACTAGGCAGACCATTTTACTTACCTTGCTCTCCTTGTCTTCTCTCCTGACAACCTGGGGACGACACATCACTGGAGTCTGGACCTCGAACCAAAGAGAAGAAACAAAAAGAAGGTTATCAATGCACGGAGAAAACCTGACAGACCAGAACCAATAACTCAGAACCAAGAATATTTTTTTGTTAGTTTTTTTCTTCATTTTTCTTCGTGCATTTTCTTCCTACATTAAAAACGCCATAATTGAGAAACACAAATGCCCTCCCAGATTAATTTTCCACCCATCCCTCACAGGGAACTATTCTGTCATCAACAGGTGAGTCTTATGCAACTGACACCCAAATAGTGGAGAAATTTGGCCGATACTACACAGCCCTCTATAGACCGAGTCTGCTGCCGGATGCTGAGCACATTGGGGCCATTCTTGAAATGATACCGAATCCAGTGCTCCCCACGGAGGAACGTATACCCTTTGAGGGTGAAATTGAACTCTCCAAGGTGAAGAGCACAATCGCGGGACTTAAACCAGGTAAAACTCCAAGCCCAATGGTCTCCCGGAAGAAATTTTCAAACGTTGCGTTGGTATACTTGGATCACAGCTTCTTAGCCTCTTCCATGAAGCAAGGCATAGGGAGAGCTTCCCCCAGACATTCAGTGTGTTACTATAACCACAATCGAGAAAGAGGGCAAGCCTGGAGCTCACTGTGACTCCTACTGCCTGATTTCACTCCTGAATTTAGATGCAAAGGTGTTGCCATGATTCTGGTGACTCAGCTGCTAAGTGTCATTACACCACTGATACATGGGGACCAGTCAGGATTCATACTAGGACGCTACACCAGGCTTCATTTACAATGGCTACATAATTGGTTAGCAGAGGTTAGAAACTGGGTGGCACCTGAGGTCTTTCTTTCATTATAAGCTGAGAAAGCTTTTGATGCCGTTTACTGGCCTTATTTTCAATACACACTGGTAAAATTTGGCATTGCCCCATGCTTCAGAGAGTGAGTGGAGCTCCTATATCAAACCAGACGACTGCAGTACAAGAGAATGAGGCTCTGTCCCGATTGGGCGGGGGAAGCAGCTGCTGCAGCGTTGTCCCCTATCCCACCTCCTGTTTGTTCTCACCATGAAGCTGCTCACATGCATGATTCATCCACACCCTGATATTCATGGATTTCAAATATTGGAATCCAGTTTCCCACAAGAGAAGATCTCACTTTACGTAAACGATATCCTTCTCTATGTCTCGGAACCACATGTGATGATCCTCGTCATTCTCCAGACTATAGACTTCTTTAGAGGCTATTCAGGATATATGAAATAAAGTGTAGGAAATTTAGTATTATGTCAGCCCTATGGACCCTCTGAAGAACTCCCCATGCCAGGTTTTCTTCAGGTGGAGACATTGAGTTTCAAATATTTAGGTCTTCAGGTTATACCAGACAGAGATTTTTGTCTGGCTGCGAATATTAGCAAGGTATTTACTGCCTTCCAAAAGGATGCAGAGCACTGGCGTGGGTTGCCCCAGACCTTTTTGGGAAGAGCAGCCATTTTTAAGATGATAACGCTCCTTTAGCTGCTTTACTGCCTCCAAAATGCATACTATTTAATATCAGAAAAAGTGTTTACTAAAATAGATAGAGAGGTGCGGATGCTTCTTTGGAACAAGCTACACCCTAGGCTTTGCTATGTACAATGCAACGTAATGCCTATAATGGCGACATAGCCTTTCTGGATGTGTGGGCATACTACTGGGCAGCCCACCTGACACCCATTAATTGTTGCAAGTGGGGTCAACTAATGATATGTTTCAGAAAAACAAAAATGTTATTCATTTTCTTATGTCTTAGAGACAAAAATACAAGCATGTTTTTTTCATGAGAAAATACAACAAAGTTGGCCCTGGGTTTATTTAGCTGCCTGTACTTGTGGAAATTCATTTGAGTAATATGTGCTCAATTCAAAAATATTTATAATTACAATAAGAATGCAAATAATAATAAAACAATTATTATTAGTAAAAATGATAGTGCAATCATGGAATGAGGAGGAGAAGAGAGAAGAGTGAGTCTGTAAGATGGTGGAAGAGATAAAACAGGACAGATTGACTTTGATTATGATTTAGATATGGTGGTAATTATCATATGCAAGGGTAAATACTGCTTAAATTAACCAAACAGTCCAAAATGAGTTAAAAACTGCATGCAGTAATTGTGTCATGCACTAAATACTACATATCTGTGGTCCATTTGCATTATTTACCATTGCACAATTCAACACAAGCAACACATAGTCTCTCTCCTAAAAGCACCTAACCAGGATTCTCACAGTATAAAACGTCTGTACTCATGGGTTATCAGAGGGTATAACCAATGCCAACATCATTGCTTACTAAGGTAATTTCTAATATTCAATGTAACGCAAAAAAACTATAACAATTTACCCTTAAACGCCTATTGCCTTTAACATATGCTTTCTATTATCAACATGTCAGGCCTACTACATTCATTGTAACTTTTCTTTGAACAACCACACATAGAGTCTAGTACAATTCCTTAGAAACCGGTCCTAGGATGCTTTATTCCGGTCCAGGGAAGACATGGCTTGGCAGTTCGGGCTGGACTGTTCCCATGAGGCACAGGGTCAAGACTGATTTGCATATGGCCATGTCTGAACTAGGGTGGCGTGGTGAGCAAAATAACGATGGATTAAACCCAGATCTGTGACTCGGGGTGAATGTTTTGCCAATGTGCAGCATTCCGTCCATCATCTTGTGTGTTTTGCTGTTCGCCCTATGTGGGAAGGGTATGCCCAGACGTGGGTCCAGTGCTCACTACGCCACTAGAGTCAAGCTATCCTGGCTGAAGAGGGGTGAAACCCCGAAACCGGTCCAAGGATGCTTGATTCCGGTCCAGGGAAGACATGGCTAGGCAGTTCGGGCTGGACTGTTCCCATGAGGCACAGGGTCAAGACTGATTTGCATATGGCCATGTCTGAACTGGGGTGGTGAGCAAAATAACGATGGATTAAACCCAGATCTGTGACTGGGGGTGAATGTTTTGCCAATGTGCAACATTCAGTCCATCATCTTGTGTGTTTTGCTGTTCGCCCTATGTGGGAAGGGTATGCCCAGACGTGGGTCCCGTGCTCACCACGCCACTGGAGTCAAGCTATCCTGGCTGAAGAGGGGTGAAACCCCAAAACCGGTCCTAGGATGATTGATTCCGGTCCAGGGAAGACATGGCTTGGCATTCCGGGCTGGACTGTTGCCGTGAGGCACAGGGTCAAGACTGATTTGCATATGGCCATGTCTGAACTGGGGTGGCGTGGTGAGCAAAATAACGATGGATTAAACCCAGATCTGTGACTGGGGGTGAATGTTTTGCCAATGTGCAACATTCCGTCCATCATCTTGTGTGTTTTGCTGTTCGCCCTATGTGGGAAGGGTATGCCCAGACGTGGGTCCCGTGCTCACTACGCCACTGGAGTCAAGCTATCCTGGCTGAAGAGGGGTGAAACCCCGAAACTGGTCCTAGGATGCTTGATTCCGGTCCAGGGAAGACATGGCTTGGCAGTTCGGGCTGGACTGTTCCCATGAGGCACAGGGTCAAGACTGATTTGTATGGCAATGTCTGAACTGGGGTGGCGTGGTGAGCAAAATAAGGATGGATTAAACCCAGATCTGTGACTGGGGGTTAATGGTTTTCCAATGTGCAACATTCCGTCCATCATCTTGTGTGTTTTACTACAGTAGTCCGTCAAATTCCCTGTAACAGTGTACCTGCTAACAGGTTTTAGCACAGTGTAATAACAATCCATCCTTAAAAGCCCATTGGCACATGCTTTTCATAATAAGTAGGTCGGGTATACTGGCTTTGTCATAACGTTTCATAATAAACAGATCAAACCTATGAAAGGCTCTGAAATCTTGCATGCTTATACCACCTTTAACTTTTTACACTGGTTTTACCCTTTACCCAACAGTGGCCCATTCAATTGCACATAAACTGTCAACCATCATGCAAACATCATGCAATACAATTACAAATATGTAGGAAATAAAGCCTCCAAAACAACATGCAACCCAACTCAACAGGACCAAACAAGAATCACCACATTGAACTACCCAAGGGCTTGACCAGGAGAGGAATAGGATACGTTACAACGCAAACCTTTACAGCGCATGCCTTTACAACGTGGTTTTTACATCGCAACATCCCTTACAACGCATAATTTTACAATGCATGCCATCACAAAGCATTTTGAGAAACTACACTTACAACGCATTCCACTACAATGCATACCATTACTATGCATACCATTACAACGCATAATATTTTAGGGCTGCAGTAGTGTAAGTTTTGGATAGTGTAGGGGTAAAAAATACTATTCCCACTCAAGTGAGTGCAAAGGTAGGGTAAATGGTAAATAGTGTAGGGATAAAAATGACTATTCCCACTCCAGTGAGTGCAACAGTAGGGTAAGTGTTGGAGACAGTGTAGGGGTAAATATTACTATTCCCACTCGAGTGAGTGCAACAATAGAGTAAGTGTTGGATAGTGTAGGGGTAAAAATTACGGTTTCCCATTATTTACCTTATAATTTGTTGTAATGGCATGCGTTGAAGTGGCATGCGTTGTAATGTCATGCGTTGTAGTGACATGCATTGTAATTGCATGTGATGTAAAGGATGTTGCATTGTAATGACGGTGTTGTAATGGTTGTTTCCCCCCGGGTGTCTATATAACAAAATATCTATCTGTAGGCTTTAATATAGAGTAATAGCAATCCACACAAATATGGCTATTTAATTTAACATATGCTTTTCATAATAAATACGTCAGACATGGTACCTTTATTATACAATTTCATAATACACAAATCAGACTTTTAGCCATGATCATTGGCTTGCCACCATAACCAACTCAACACTGCTGCATTGAGTAAATACTTTGCCACAAGCCAAAAAGTGCAATACATGCAGTCTTTTTAGTGGGAGTACGCACATGTGTTCCTATCAAATCTTGTACACAGGGTGATCACCACGAGTGGAGCCTAAGCCCCTCTATCATTAGTACTCTTTTTGTTTACCACATAAGGTCTAACCATTACACTGTCAAGCCAGACCTAAAGATCCATGTAGGTTAATGACTCGCATCCTCCGATCTGTGATGTTGCCAGAGGAATACACCATAAATTACCTAGTTATCTAAGAAGCCTTAGTAGCATTGCATTGTCATGCGTGTCCCCCCCAAAGTTCAATCCCAGACAACTAAACAAATGATCACAGATGTGGAGGGCAAGCACTTTATGTGGAAGCAAAAACATGTATTCCTGGCACTCAACATGCCGGGGAGCCAAAGCCCCTCTCCTGATAATTCTCATATAATTGTCTTGTGACAGCTGTGCTGCCAAGCCAGACCATAAAAAGGATCTGTCTCATTCCCTGGCATGCCAAAAGCGAGATTCCTAAAGAAAAATCAGGCTTCTAGACTGGAGCAATGTTGTGGGAAGGGAAGATAGGGATTAAGCTTGCCCATAATTATGTTGGGCTTAATTCATTTGATGGCTTGCTGAGCTATGCAGAGTTTATACACTATTTGCTGAGCTGCTGAGAGATTAGTAGTATTCAATCTGCCTTCTATGTTGTAGGATAGCATCTCCTTATATACAGATGATGATGGCAGGCCCAGAAAACATTCTGTGCTGTAACCCAGTCAGAAGTAAACAATGGCTCCAATGACTAAGGCTTTCTGGTCTGGTGTGATAAATGGTACACCGTTACACAAAAAGTGCAAATGGTAGGTTCAAGATGATACCACAGAATGGATCTGACAGCCAGAGAAGCCAAATCACTACTTAGGAAGAAGATTTCTTGTCCTCATTCTTTATCAAAGCTCTCACTGTGGATGCTCTCATACCCCTACACACCATTGTCAATGCCTCTTGCACTCAAGGCATCTTCCCAGAAGCTTTCAAGACAGGCCAGATTCTCCTACTCCTAAAGAAATCTACTTTAGACCCTGATGACCTCGTCAACTACTGTCCCCATCACTCACCTACCATTCACTGGCAAGATCATTGAAAGCATCCTATGTTCAATTCCAGAACCACATCAATGAAAATCATATCCTGGCCTGGCTTCAGATCATTCTGCAGCATGGAAACTGCTACATTACACATATGTGAATATGACCCCTGCTTCCTAATATTGCTGAACCTCTCAGCTGTCTTCAACGCAATGGACAGTCCCACCCTCATACACATAGTGGAGTTTAAAATTCAATTCACTGGTGTCAGAAACTGGGCTACTAATTGACTGGTGTGTGAGCACTGGTCAATCAGCAACCACAATCCTTGTCAAGGTAAAGCACAAGCAAACCCCAAGTTAACCTGTGCTCAACCCCCTGGTAGCTTGGCAGAGAGCAGTGAGGCACATTCCCAATGTGTAAAGTAAGTGTGCAACACTTCAAATTGTAAAACAGTAAAAACACCACATCAGAATATAGAGCTTAATTTAATATGTACAACAAAACCAAAACAACAAAAATCCAATCAGTAGAATCAGAGTTACACATTTTTAAAGAACACAGTGTAAAATAGACAGTCAGTCAGTCATATCTTCATTTCGGCTCAACTGCCATACATAAAGGAGCATGTTAAAATACAATGCAGAAAAACATCTTAAAACAATAAATACAACTGTACAACAATTCTCGTTTCATAAAAATACACAGCAAGTAAGGCTCCAAGAATCTTATATTAAAATGTTAAAAACAATATCAAACAGAATAAAAAAAAGGGGCAACTTGATTGTCCCAGTCCCTCAGCTGGACAACAGTTTCTGTCTAAGCCTCCACATATACAGCAGTAACCAAGAATGGGCAAGGGCAATAAACTACCTAGTGTCACTTTGTAATACTCTAAAAGCCATCCTAAAATTCTGAAACCCCAGATTGCGACAGACTGGTAATATCCACCTCCTTCTGAACCCATGATAGACGAGACAAAAGAAAAAAAGTGCTCAGGTGATTCTACCACCTGTGGGCAGAATGGACAGAACCGGTCCTGGTCACTGGCGTAGCATTTCATTTGGCTGTAAAAGAACCAAGGGGCAGAGTTCCCATATGAAATTTAAGCTATAAAGTCTTTGCATGGGGAGGTTCGATCTCGTCCAAGCAATCCTCTAGTTGGTTATCCACTTTGATCACCAGAAAAAATGCAGTGAGGGATCCAACCCTAGACGTGTGTAGATGTAAATAGCCAATGTAGCACCAGTAAGCACTTTTTAATTTAAACTTGAACACTGAAGTAATATCAGTGGGAGAGGACCTTAGATTCTCATACACAATGTGGTCCGAACAAGCTTTCAGGGACGCAAGCCAGGCTGCCCCAAGACATCTTCTAAGAGCTCACAAAAGGGCATAAGCTCAGGGATGCCAATATAGGAGTGGTCTTAACCCAGCTATATCATTGATCCATCTCAAACCATGATCCAGCCACAGTGGGACAAGCGGGGTACTGAAAGGGAAATTAGTTAGACATCTCAAAAAACGCTTTTCTGTCAGTCTTATGGGTATAACATTGTAAAAACCCGAAAGCTCCCCACCATATAAAGTGGTCCCTAAAGTCTGGGTTTTATAAATTTCAAGGGCTGGTGACAGTGGGGAAATAAGGAGGAGTGATGGGCCCTCAAAATGCCCCCACAGTATTGCTCTATCTTGAGCCTGAGCGTCTAGACATCGGGGGACCAATCAAAAACATTCTGTGAGTGAGACCCTAAATAATCAAACACAAGAACCCTCTCCAGTGGTACACCGATAAGGTTCGGTTTAGGGTGAGAAGTTGAATAAGGGTTACAGACCATAAACCTAGTCTAACTGGGGTTGTTCTCCAGCCCCCTCTGCCGACAGAATGGCCCAAAACAATCCAGAAGCTTCTGGATCCCCATCAGGGATTTAGATAGCAAAAGGGTATCATCTGTAAACAGCAGGGTCGGAGTCTGAACCCCTGTAAGACATGGGAAATCACCCTCGCATTTCTCAAGCTGGGATACCAGGTCATTGATGTACAGGAGAAAGAGGGTCGGGACAACACACCTCAATTTACCAGAATGGGGTCTGTCAATTCAAACTATGGCCCACATCTAACTTGTTCCCAACTATCTTCTAAAAACTGTTGTCAGATTACATTCCAACAATTATGTCCAAGTTAGATGTGGTTATAACGAAAGATGGAGGGGAACACGAGCAATTGGGTCCAGTGTACGTGCTCCTTACTATATCTCATTTACGCATCAACTCTGACCTGGGGTTAGGTCGCGGTGGACGCTGTTCTGCTTCCGTTATGCTAATTAGGCTCAGATTGCATGTGTACATGACATACAGTAAGGAGCATTTATGCTGGACCTAATCACGCCTGGCCCC
Organism: Triturus cristatus; assembly: GCF_964204655.1. Taxonomy (NCBI): domain Eukaryota; kingdom Metazoa; phylum Chordata; class Amphibia; order Caudata; family Salamandridae; genus Triturus; species Triturus cristatus. The sequence continues at coordinate 603,184,312 of NC_140585.1, forward strand.
CTCTATCTTTTGTTATAACCACATCTAACTTGGGCGTAATAGTTGGAAAGTAATCCGACATTAGTTTTTAGAAGGTAGTTGGAAATTCCCAACTCTGCCAGAACCCCCCACAGGATGCTTCAGAGGAGAAAAGCGGTCCTAAGGTCCACAAACACTACATAAAATCTGCCACCCCCTCTTTTACAAGGTTCCAATACAGCAATTGCATGTGGAAGACCTGGTCAATTGTTCCAATGCAGTCTCTAAACCTGACCGGCAGTGGGGTTAGAACATTTGAGTCAGACATCCACTCGCTCAGCCTGTTCAAAACTATCTGACTGAGCAGCTTTTGCAAGCTGTCAAAAAGGCTGATAAGTCTTTAGTTGCGTGGTAGGGATCTGGAGCCCTTTTTGAAAATTAGGACAATTTCAGCCCCTGCCCAGGTGGGAGGGGGGAGTGCACCAATCAATATAGCACTGAAGAATGGGGGACGATAAGGACACCATATGTCTCTATAGGACTTAAACAAATCACCAGGCACCTCATCAAATTCAGGGGCTTTGCTTTGGCGATCTTAGAATTAGAAATCTGGTAGGCTCAGTGTAGCACTGGCTCAATAAGATATCCAGGCAAGAGGGTATTCAGAGATTTATTGCATAATGCCTAGAGAACCATTACCTAGGTCGAGTCCTGGTTATCAATGCCCGAGTATAGCTGAGAGAAGTGCTCAGCCCAGGCAGTGGCAAATATGTTACTGTCCAATGGAGTTTGAATTCTAAAGTTGCCATGAGCAACAATCCACCAAAATGAATTGTAATCCTTATTTTTGATGGCACTCAGCATTGAGCTTCAATTAGAGTATTCCGAGGTTCTTTTGGCACTAAAAACTGTAGTTTTACAGTGCGATCTAGCATCCCGAATGGCATCTCTAGAACCAAATTGAATGGATCCCAAGAGGGCACATCTGGCCACTCGACACACTTTGGAAAACCAGGAAGCATCTTTCTTCCTCTTGGGAATTCACTTAGAATCTTCCAAGAATAGATTTCTTAAGGTGGCAAACAGAATGTTGAGAATACCATTCAACCTCATCTGGAGCTCCAAGGAGTATAATTGTGTCTATTACTGCAGTCAAACTAGTGGCCATAGCCTCAAACACCTTTCCAGTTTAGTTTGCGCCGGTTATTGGATGGACCAACCTTCTGTCAAGGGGTTCATCTGTACTCGAAGGGCGTTGCCCAAGGCGCCCAGTGTAAGCCCCAAAGTGCTGTGGTCACTATCCTGTCTGGAAACTACGATCATATCTACCAATAAATGCCATAGTCGAATGTCCAACATGAAATAGCACCTTAAATCATAAAGGGCCAACCGCGGCTATCTGGTCATGCTGGACTGGATCAAAGTCAAAAGTTCAGGCTGACTGCAATGGATTTCAGGTCAGCTACAGTCCCAGCTTTAGTCCCACAGAAGTTTTACCTTCTTAAGTTTTATGCCAAGAGTGCTGTTTGTGTCGGAGAGGTTCACAAGGAGCAAGGAAGTAATCACAGGAGGTTGTCAACATGGCATGAAGATCCAGGCATCGCAGACCAGGGGGTTGGTGCTTCATGTTGGTGGTCTCTCATGGGCAGTCAATACTACGGTGGTAAGAGACAGGCTGGCAGCGGCTTGCGCTGATTCTCACAGGAACGGCACCATCTTGGTGCTAACAGTACTTATTGTTAGTGAAATTGCTCTCCCACCCTCGCAGCACCACCATCAAGTGAGGCCCTCCTGAGCCCCTGCACTCTCGATTTTTGGTGCTCGAGGCCCTCCTTCACCCACAGGCTATACCTGCGCCTCATCCCTGGTGGTCCAGTGGACCTCTCACTCTCTTTCTATCACTTTCCATCCTCCTTTTCACTTTGTTTCACTCTACACTTTATTATGTGCACCTCTCCCCCTTTTTTTCCCCGCCACTGCTGCCCTCGCGGCCCCTCCCCCCCAACGCAACCAGCCCAAGCCAGTTTCCCCTCCCCACGCCCACCTCCCAGCTGTCCAGCCCTCTCCGACCCCTACTTAATGGTGGGCAAAAGCAAATCTGTTTGCGCCTATCTGCGACCAAAACGTGACCAGCGCCAGGAACCCTGGACCTCCGAACTGCCAACGCTACAACCCAGCTGCACTCTACGCACTCAACCCAGGTAACAACAACAACTGCAAGCCAGCATCACCAGCCGACGCCCACGGACCCTTCAGCTGTCACCACCACTTACTGTAATACAGATAGCACTGGCGCACATATAGTGCCAGCGCTATCATCAGAGGGTGTTCCCTCATTTCCATGGGTTGTGGCCTCATGCAAATGAGGCAATCCCTTTGCTTCTGCATCCATGCCATATTATATATGCGGGCGCAGAGGCAAAGAAGCTGTCAGGAGGTACACTGTCAGTGTGCTCCCTGATGGCAGCCCTATGGATGGGGGAAAGGGGTCCTGTGGACCCCCTCCAGATATCCCCTTGCAGGCAAATGCAGTCACTCACTGCACCTGCCTGCAAGGGGATCTCTCTTCCCTCTTAAATGTGCAGGCGAGTTGCTGCCTGCACAGTGAAACACGGAGAAGCACCTTCAAAGCTGCTCCAGTTTTCACTTGATTGTGCTGCCCTGCGTGCAGGGGGTGTTGGTGGCTGCTCTAGGGGCACCACTTCCAATATAATAGGGTGCACTCTCCCTGTTTGAGCCCAGCGCACCTGTTTTAAGGTGTGCAATGGCGCAAACAGGGAAAGTGCACTTTATGTGTAATAGGGCCCCTGATATTCCCTCTTCCACCATCTTATGTGTGTGTCTAACTTAATACTTCTCACGTGATGATGCAGACTGTAAAGTGAGACGTGCACAATCTAGATCTTTCTAATTGAACCTACTTCTCCACTGTTATTACAGATCACACGTCCCATGTGCTTCTCTCTGTGTATTCCAGCTTCCTGTTTACTCTTGTTCAGCTTTGTTTGCACGTGCACTCATGTGGAAGGTTGATCTGACATATTCTATGGTGATGACTGTGTGTATACTATGGTCAGAGGCATATAACAGAAATGGGTCACTCAGTGTATTTAATTTTGTTCAGAGGTAATTCAGCCAAAAGCATGGGAGTGGGATGCCCATCTTTTCAGTGGCCAAATCCTTGATTTTGTGGTTTTCTTTACTCTGTTGCTATGGTTACGGTAGCCTCTTAGTCACAGAACATGACTTGCTTTTCTAAACTGCTGCAGTCCCACCAAATGCATCATAGTTGTGTTGCGAAGTGCAGTACTGACCATTACTCCTATTTAAGCATTGGCAGTAAGCACTTGTGATTTCCTGGTACTGTCCTTTACAAGCATAGAATCTCTGTTTAGAATCATCTTTTATAGAGCATTAAGCGTACAAACAGCCTTGTAAAGATGTTCTACTACTAAAGTAATGGTGACGTGATTGGTTCCTTACATTTACCTAGGCATCCTTTATAGCTGCCTGTCACTCTGACTTATTAGCCCTGCCACTATCATTGTTCCTGACTGTTCTCTCTGAACACCCTCACTAAACGCAATGCCCCGCATACTGCAGTCTGTACTCCCAGCGCTGGGGACTCATTGCTGCTGAGAAGGAGCTCAATGGCGCACACCCGTGGCAAACGTCATCGCTGGCCGGGAGGGCGTCTACAGAGCAGATCAGATGACAGCCACAAGTTTTCAAACTTTTATTAAACTTGAACGATACAGAATTGCCGAAATGTTTCAAATCATGGGGTTAAATATAAAACGGACACAGCCTTGTTTTATTATGTGTCAATATGAGCTATTACAAGGTCCTAGCAATAATGTAATTGATTCACTTGCTCTTGTTCCAACTGTTTCCCAATAACACGAAGCACATCATTTACAGGCAGATTTCCTGTTTTGTCTAAGATTGATAACCTCCCTGCAATGCAATTTGTAGAAGGCAGGCGGTGAGCTTAGAACATTTCGATGAGCCAGAAGTGTATTTTTCTGGTAGAATACAAGGATGTCCCTTGTGTGTCCGGTAAAGCTATTGAGCAGATGTGAGAACCATCTGCAGTTAAAAAGAAATTCGGCTCTTCCATTCTGCAAAATTCATGATCTGTGTACGCCTTGCAGATAGTGTTTAATTACCTAAAACTCAGATTACTTCAAGTATTGTATGCATCACTTTTTTGGTTTTCGCTCTGATGTGTAGCTGTGTATTTCAGTGCCCTCCACTACCGCCTTTCCCAAGATCTATCACTGAAAGAAAAATATTTAAAATCCATATTATCAAGGAACGGCGATAACATAATAATGTTATCGCCGTTCCTTGATACTATGGCCCATGATTCCATGGCAAAATATCGCCTTTGCGTTGACTCTGTTTTATCCCTTTTAATAAAAATGGATTTTATTGTATAGGAAGCTTAACCATTGCATGCCACACAAAATGCCAACCGCATATCAACTGTAGTAAGACTGGGGATAAAGGTAAAAGATGTATTTTCACTTCTCCGTCAAAACATGACTGTCTTCATGATGTGGCCCCAGAAAGGCATCCAAACTGGTCTACCCTACACACAAACACATTTTACACACGTCTGTCCTCCAGGATGACTGCTATTTCGCGACACCAAACCTGTAAAGTCGTCTGCTGTGAGGCCTTCTCTCTGGTTGAGGCAGATCTTCACAGTTCCTTGTCACTGGCATCGGGTGTCCTGTTTTGATTCCTTGGATCCTCCTGTTGATTAAATGCTCATTCTAAAGCTGGGCAAAAAGGAAATACAGTGGCATGTTGATTCCTGAAATATGCCCCACCTACCTTCAAGCATTGATCAATCGGTTAATAAAAGGTAGGTATATAGCGCATAAAACCTACAAATCCCAATGCTGTGCTGAAGAGGCTATGCACCCATAAAACAGCAGGGTACACCCATCTATTTATTATACAAAATACATTTGAATGCTTCCTGTTATCGACAAATGGGTCTTGGGACATGTGGAATGCCATATGTGTATAGTCTGCAAAGTTCTGAAATCCAACACCGAAATATGTTAAGATTCAGTGAAGGGGTGGTGCGTACTAGTTGAAATCCCGGGGAGACTGACTAAGCCCCCTGTGAGACCCTATGCTCAAATGTAGTCATCCTGTGTGCCTTCACATCCAGTTACCACTATGGCTTTCCTTTTACCAAGAAAGGACTTGAACTAAATGACCAACAGGCTCTAATCCATCACTAAATATAAAAGCTTAACTCTAGTCACGTCAACCTCAATTAACAAACAACCATGCCTTTGGCATTTTCCTAAAAATCACCTCATTTTCAGTTTTGCGCAGCCTGATCGGTAGAGAGTGTCATAGCTTAGGTGCCAAGTGGAGTGGAGGTGGAGTCAAGCTATCCTGGCTGATGAGGGCTGAAAGCCCGAAACCGGGCCTAGGATGCTTGTCTCCAGTCCAGGGAGGGCCTAGCAGTTCGGGCTGGACTGTTCCCATTGGGCGCAGAGTCAAGACTGATTTGCAGATGGCTGGGTTCAAACTGGAATGGCATGGTTAGCAAAAAAACGATGGATTTAGGTCCAGATATCTGTACTACGGTGAATGTATAACATTGTTCTGCATTCTGTCCAACAAATGTTCTTTTTGCAAGTAAGAGAAGGAGAGCACTCCAATATTTAGAATAATCATCAGTCGTGCATTTCCAGACCTATAGACCCTGCCATAAAACCTCCAATAAAGAGAGTAACAGCTGAGGTCCTTTTTTGTGATACTCCCTCTGAGCAATGCAAAGGGCCTTGAAATGGATACCCTTTATTAAATCGGAAGCCAATGTAAAAAAGCCAGCGAGGTAGATAGTGGCTGATTCTTTGGGAAGTTCAATAAGAGACGAACCATCGTATTTTGTACTACCTGTAGCCTCCTGACTATGTAACGTGGGGAGCCTAAGTGCAAGGAATTTCCACAGTTAAGGTGCAACACCACCAGCACCTTTAAAATTAGCCCTCTGAAAGAGGAAGGTAGAAGATCTAATACTTTTCTAAGCATTCTAAGTAAGTAAGCCATAGCAACTCGCTGCAGTTTTCCTGGCTTGAGTTTCCATGGTGAGTTTCCATGGTGAGTGTTAGATCTGGGGGTCTCTAGTTGGCAGGGTAGGTACCACTATCCAAGTAGGGACCCTTGCTTCTAGTCAGGGAAAGGGGGATACACTGTTAAGATAACCCCTGCTCACCCTCTAGGTAGCTTGGCCTGAGCAGTCTAGGCTATCAAAGGCAATGTGTAAAGTATTTGTACCAACACTCACAGTAACACAGTGAAAACACCACAGATTTACTCCACACCAGTTTTAGAAAAATAAGGTATCTTTACTAAAAACTTCACAAGACCAAATACTACAGACAAACCAACATATAATTCAAAAAGGTTACTTTAAAGATAGTTCAGAGTTTGCAGAAAGTACTCCAGGATGTAAAAGTCAGTGTCCTGCACAATGCGACTCTCAACGCACAAAATGCGACACTTTCGTGCCCAACAGTACCTGTAGTTGCGATAAGGTTCCCAAAAGCTATAACAAGGAAGCTTGCAAAGGCGATGCGATACTCCTGAGATCCTGGGGAGGCTTTGCAGCAGCCCTGCTTCACGCAGCAGAGGTGGATGCGCCGGCTCCGATCTGTAAGGGGAGGATGCGATGACTTTGGCCTTCGTTGCGTAGGTTTCTTAGGGGGAAGCTTCACGCACAGGTTCGATGCGACACTCTTCGATGTGGTGCGATGCGTGGCGCAGCGTTGCCTTCCGGCGCCGCAACTCTCGATGCGCCACGGAATGGGACTCTGCGTCGACGCAAGCAGCGACTGGAGACTTTTCACGCACCGGCAGTGGTGCGGCCCGCAAACTGGTTCTGCGACGACCCTCGCAGCGTCAGGAATCTTCTCGCACCGGGACGATGCTCGACACACTCGGCAATGCGGGGACCCTGCGTGTTGCGATGGTGCCGCGATGAAATTTTCCACGCGCTCTCGTTCTTGCGACATGCAATCGGATGATGCGTTGGGTACCAGTTGTTTCTTTTTCACGCTTCTGCTTCCCAGCTCCCAAACACAGCAAAACGACCTCCTGAGGCCCCAAGACTGGGCAAGCACTCCAAGGCAGGTCAGAACTCTCTCAGCAGAGTTCCAGGGGAGCTGGTGGTGAAGTCCTTTTGTTCCTGGGACTTCTTAACAGGGAGCCAGCTCTTCTCAGGCCCTTGGAGATCAGAATCAAAAGAAGGGGACACAGCAAAGTCCTTCCCCTCTCCTTGGCAGCAAAGCAAAACAGCAAGCAGGCAGTCTTCTCCTCTTCAGTTCTTTTCAGCTTTCTCCTTGGCAGAGGTTTCTTCTTAGTTCCAAAGTGATCTAAAGTTTAGGTGTCTGGGGTCCTCTTCTTATACCCCTCCAAGTCTTTGTCTCTCTTTGTTCCAGTGGGGGGATTCCCCTGCTCAAACCGGTTCCTGGGTGTGCTCTGCTCTGGAGCACCTGGTTCCTTTCAGAGTGAGGGGCAGGGTCGTTAGACGCTCAGCAGGAGGTGGAGCCTTCTTTGTGCCAGCAGAGGCAGAGTCCTCAGCATGGCCAGCAGGGGGTGGAGCCAGCTTTGTGTTGGGCAGGGACAGCCCTATTCAAACCCAGGGACTACTCCTCCCACCCATCTAAAGCAGATCTCCCTATTCACCCTGCTGCTGACTCATCCAGGCTCCTGGAGCCACCTGGCCCATCACATGACACCCTTCAGCCAACCAGCACACAGGCACACAGGAAGGTTAAACAGGAGAATAGCTACTTTCTAAAAAGTGCTATTCTCACACAGTGAATTTAAAAACCATCTTGCTAAAAAGATGTATAATTAAATTCTGAACACAGAGATACCAAACTTGGATTTTCTATCTTGCCCTTATGGGAAGATAGGCATGTAAACAGCCTTCCCCATTCTATCCTAAGGGCAAGATAGCCTCTCAGCAGTGAAAAACGAAAATGGCTGTAATTCACTACCAGGGCATGTTACACACCTCAGTACATGCCCTACCTTTCAGATACACTGCACCCAGCCCAGGGGGGTACCTAGGGCCACCATAGGGATGCCTTACATGTACAGAAAGGGAAGGATAAGGCCTGGTCAGTGGGTGCACTGGCCAGGTCGACATGGCAGTCCTGGACTGCACATAGGCACTGCAAGCAGGCCTAAGACATCATTTTAGCGCTACTCCTGTGGGTGGCACAATCAGTGCTGCAGCCCACTAGTAGCATTTGAATCACCAGCCCTGGCACACGCAGTGCACTTTACTAGGGGCTAACAGGTGAAACAAATATACCAATCATGGATAACCAATCAATACAACAATTTACCAAGGGAGCACTTGCACTTTGACACTGATCAGCAGTGGCAAAGTGCCCAAAGCATCTAAACCAGCAAAATCGAAATCCAGCATAGCATCAAAAATACAGGAGGTAGAGGCAAAAAGTCAGGGGTAACCACGCCAAAGATGCCAGGTCTAACAGTGAGTGTGTTGTCTAACCAACAAGTTGCAGTGAAGAGCCCCCCACTGTCCATGAGAAGGGGTAAGAGAGGTGAGGGTGGGGATACCTCCTCCCAAGTTAAACTCTATTAACAGTGTATCCAAACCCTAAAGTGGCTCCTGAAGCCTTCTCAACTCCTTATGGTGGTGTGAAACGCAACAGCGGAAAGGAAAATATTCCTTTTGGTATTTAACCCTCACACACCCTATTGGTGTCATGCTTCATCATCAGGTTCACCCTGACTCCTACAGGTCAGGGTGGGCTCAACTGTATTTCAGGGAGCTCTCTCAGGAGATGTAGGCCAGGAGGACTTAAAGATAAAAATCCTACTACACCGCCCAGGTATGCCTTTATTAGTGGGGATGTAGTGGATATTATAAAGATAATAAAAGTGGGTCTTTTTTGGAAGTTATGGTCCTAAGACCCTAAAACACTGCTGTTAGAAAGGGTCTTTCTGGTTGGCTGAGGCTTGCGCCAAAGCCAGGCAGAAACTACCACTCTAGTCAGGGTAAGGGCGAAACACACACTGTTGATAACCCCTGCTCACCCCCTTGGTAGCTTGGCACGAGCAGACAGGCTTATCCCCGAGGCAATGAGTAAAGTATTTGCATCAAAAGCCATAATAACACTGTGAAACACCACAAATTGACACCACACAGGTATTTATACAAATTTATATTTTTATCTAAAATTAAGCATGACCAAAACGACATAGATCCAACATAAACAATTAATGCTCTTTGAATGGTTCTTTGGAATGTTCTTTTCAACAACAAACTTGTAGATTCTGTATTTCACTGATGTTACCAAAAATAGCTTGTAGGTGTAGTCTTTTAAGCAAATAGAGTGTGATTAGAACAGTCTAAAAAATACGGCACTTGCAGGGACTGTATTTCTTCTATTAGTGCCTGTCACGCGGCACCGGGGTACGAGGCTGGCTGTGCGGGGCCCTTCAGTGTTTCCCCACTGATGACTCCGCGGCCAGCGATAATAACCAAATGCCCCCCAAAATGCTCGCAACCAAATCGGGAGCCCGGGACAGGGCCTCGGTACCGCAACCCCCAACTACGCTACTACGGGCTGTAATCCGGTCAAAGTTAAGAAGGTACAATTTGGCTCGCCGCCTCAGACTGCTGAAACGAGCCTTACCTGTGGTGGTGGGCTCTTTACTGCTGCCTGTACCTCGGGTTGGAAACGGACGAGCCCTCTCCTTGCAGACGCTGCCTCGACTCGAGCATGGCTTCACTCTCTATGTGGCAATGACGTCCTGCTGGGCGGCTCCCTTTGTTGACGACGATGCATCTCTGGAGGAATCCCGGTTGCTAGGCAATGCCTCGCAGCCAGGGATCGCAGCACGGCTTTCCTTTCTTCTTGCAAAGAGCCTCACTGATGACTCGGGCCAGCGGGGACACACACGCAGCACTTCAATGATTACACTGTCGGCCCCCACGAAGGTCAGGGTGCTAGCCGGACTATGGGCAGACACACGCAGACAGCATTGTGGTGTGCTGGCTCCACGGAGCTCTTCAGTGCAGGCAGGACCGTGTGCAGGCACAGGCACACAGCGTCGAGGTTGGTTAAACTCACAATCTCCAAATAATATGGCAGGCTTCACAGAGATCACCAGCTGTAGGCAGAGACACGCTTACAGCTTTGCAGGGACGGTTTTGGGAACTTTGATATGCCTGAGTTCCCACAACAGGAGGCCAGCTCTCCTCAGGCCCTTGGAGACGTTTTACTTCAGGACACAGCACACAGGAAAGTTCCTTCTTCAAGCAGGTGGGGGGGTACAGCACACAGAAAAGTCCCCCTTGTCCTCCTCATCAGTGAAAACAGCAAACTGCAGGTCAGCCCCAGAACACACAGTAAGGGCAGTCCTCCTCAGTCTCTTCAACTGATCTTCTTGGGCAGGGATTCCTCTTGATTGCAGAAGTAGTCTGATTTACAGGGGTTTCAGGTCTTACCTTTATACCCCAAAAGACTTTGTTCTCCATGTTTGAGGGGTCCAGGATCCAGTCCCAACCAGTTCTGGGTGCCCTCTGTCAGAGCATGTCTTCTTCCATTGTGAGGGGAGGCCAGGGCCATCAGACACACCGCATGAGGTGGAGCCAGCATTGTGGAAGGCAGGCACAGTCCTTTACAGGCCCAGGTGCAACTCCTCCCACCACTCTATGTGTAGATAGGTCTATTGAGCCTAGTACTGACTTACCCAGCCTCCTGCAGCCACCCCCAGCCCCTGTCACTCACAAAACAGTCAGTTAATACACAACCAGGCAGAGTAACACACAGAAAGGTTGAACAGGAAAGTAGCCACTTTCTAAAAGTGCTATTTTCAAACACGGAATTTAAAAACCATGGGGCAGATTTACAAGCCCCTTGCGCCACTTTTGTGTTACTTTTAACATGGGAAATGTGATGCAAAAGTGGCTCAGGTGGCTTGTAAATCTGCCCACCTGTTTCCTAAAAGATGCGTCATCAAATTCTGAGTTCAGGGATACCAGACTCCATATGTCTATCTTGCCGCTATGGGAAGATATGCAGGTAAATATGATACACCACATTCCCCATGTTAGCCTATGGGTAAGATAGCCTTTCAATAGTGAAAAACGAATTTTGCAGTATTTCACTATCAGAACATGTTACCCACACTAGTACATGTTCTACCTTTCACATGCACTGCACCCTGCCCAGGGTGGTACCATAGGGGTGTCCAATGTGTAAGAAAAGAGAAGGGTCAGGCCTGGTCATTGTGTACACTGGCCAGGACAACATGGCAGTTCACAGACTGCGCACATGCACTGCGGTGGCATGCCTGAGACACCATTTTAGGGCTACTCGGGTGGGTGGCACAATCAGTGCTGCAGGCCCACTAGTAGCATTTGAATTACCAGCCCTGGCACACTTAGTGCACTTTACTAGGGACTTGACAGGTAAAACCAATATGCCAATCATGGATAACTAATCACAGTAATAATTTAACCATGGAGAGCATATGCACTTTAGCATTGATCAGCAGTGGTAAAGAGCCCAGAGTCCTATTACCAACAACCACAGGTCAGGAAAAACAAGGGAGGAAGAAGCAAAAAAGTTTGGGGATAACCCTGCAAAAAGGGCCATTTCCAACAACTGTCAACATGTTTCAGCCCAAAGATTAGTGGTCAAAAAGGATTCTGGGCTTTAGTCAGGGCACAATGAAATTCCCTCCCTGGTGTAGATCAAAAAAACAATATTAGCTGACCTATATATTAGTTTTGAAGGTGCAGAAAGCTGCAAACTTCGTGATAATAGTGACAGTAAAAACAATCACCATAGGGAGAATACTTATCTCCCTTCTTCCATTAACGGAAAATTCCACCTGTAAGGAGAAAAATAAGAAGAAAAGGACAAAAACCGTATTATATTTACAGTAGCATTCTTAAAGTGCATCTAAATCCATCATGCATGGGTGCACACGTCCTTCTCATGCATGGTCTGTGCTCATGCGACCATAAACAGCAGAGCCTTATTATATCCATTAGTCCAAACCTGCCCATTTGGCAGTGTGCGCATAAACGTAGCGTACATTTTGTACTTGAAGTGAAAATCGCCTTATTCTAGTTGCACTACATACGCATACAACGCAAGCAACCTGTGTCGTGAGTCATATGCATCAAACCAGTGGTCTAACGTATGTTACGGGGTTTTTGTTGTGAACATTGTATTCAACTCCATGCCATTAGTGCCTCATATTTGTCAATACACTCTCACTCAACAGTATATATTTCTATGTCCCTTGTGCCTCATGTTTCCAAATACACTTCCAATTTAAGGGGAAAGCAAGTATCAATGGGGTCACGATGGGGTAGCCTTGTAGTCAAACGCTAATCGAAGGAAAAAATAAAAGTAGAATACTTCCGCTTAGCGCTCACATAATAGCTAAACTACAGAGTACCTCTTTCGTTGTTTCAGACACGCTCAACTTACTACTCCAAAGGTCCTGCACAGAGGTAAACCTATTTGGTACCTCAGATCCCCAGCTCTCGCATCGCATTAGCAGATGAGCCTATCTTTTATGCGAGTGATTCACTCGGCATCACTGCCGGCGTGGGGGCGGAGTGGGGGAGCAGGGCGCTTCTGGTATGCGTCACTACCGGTGCGCTACCCGGAAGTCAGAGAGATGAAATCCTCATTGCGTCATGGGAACTGTAGTTTTGTTTAACGTCGCTGTAGCTATAAGTGGCGATGTTACTCAATGTCTTTATATTTTCAGACTGAATGTGAATAAACTATAATCGGATAAATTTAAAGCAACCAAGTATGAAATAGAAAGTTGGGGCATTCGTATTAAAATACTCTTCTTTTAAACAAGTGTATATTCTTCTCATTTACCGGATAGATGGCCATTCAAGCCCATCTTAGGTATAGGTCTAAAGTGGTGTATTGGGCTACAAGGACATATTTGTCAACAACAAACTGATGGAAATGGAGCTTTTAGTGACAGTGGTCTGCCTCTAAATTATGATCGACAGTGGCGATGTCTGCCATTTGCCACGGGCAATATGCATAAAATTTCCCATATACTTATAATGCTAAGGTACAGATGGTAATGGGACCTTGTAAAGCAGTACTTGAACATCTGTGGAATGTCTGCAATTGACACCAGGACATACCCGCAAAATGTTCGAAAAGATATATATGAAGAAATTTGTCAATTAAATCCACATATATTTGCTCATTGTAAAGTTTTCAAGATATAAGATCCAATTGTCTGTGTTTAAATTGGGTGTTCAGTCTTAGGGGCATTTCATTACAAATTCAGTTTATATCAAATTATATGTTATCTCAAACTTAGAGGAGGCATGTATGTGTATTGATTTGGATTTGTTTGCGAGATTAAAGTTTTCAATTTCTATTCAGTGCTAGAGTCATTTAGTCCCTGGTTGTCAGTGCCCAACCTATATACCCAACGTTGTTCTCGCTAAAGGAGTCTTCTTGTAATGTTGGGACCTTCCTTTACTTTTTCAATCACGTCCATTCCAGGTCCTTGTCATTGTGTTTATTTTCCGTCAATCTTGTGACGGCTATAGCTCTCCTGATCGTGCTTCTGTGTTCACCTATTCAAAGCTTAACTTTTCGTTATGTCATTCTGACATATTTCAACCCACATGGGCAGACGATCAAGTAAACCACATTTGCTGAGTTACAATTGGTGTGGTTTTGTTGTTCCCACTCTGATTGCATGCCCAAGTAAATGCTTCTAGTGTGTTTAGTGTAAGGGCATACTGTACAGCTCCCGCAGGGAGAATGGCACTGAACCAGAGGTTGGTTCCACAACGTCATCTGAGTGTCCTGTGCTGGTTCCCAGTTGTCTGTGTGGACCAGCATGTTTCTTATGCTTTTGTTCCTCCAGAATGAGAACATGGGTTTCTTATACTTTAATTTGTTGGACGTTAGGATACGCCAGTTGTTCTGTATGATTTTTTTAATGTTATTGGAGGATGAATTGTGTGTAGTAACACAAATAAGTGCTGTACTTTCTTCCCTTCTATTTGTTTCCAGTAATACTTCTCGGGGAGCACTACGTGATCTTTTTTAGCTTGTTCAATCACCTTTCTGGGGTAGCCCTTCTCTTCCAGTTTGGTTGTAATATTTTGGCCTCTTCATTGTAATCCTGCAGATTCGAACAGTTCCTTTGTATCCTTGGATATTGTCCAACCAGGAGGTTTTCTCTCAAGGAACGAGGATGCGCGCTGGTAAAGTGCAGAAGTCCGTTTCGATCAGTGGGCTTCTTATATAGTGAGCTTTCTAGTCTTCCATCTCTGGCTAAGATGTTAATGTCCAAGAACGATATACTCCTGTTATTGTGGCTGCAAGTGAATCTTAGAAACGGATTAATGTTATTAATCCAAGTCATGAAGTTCTTGATACTGTCATCATCTCCATGCCAGATGACAAAACTGTCGTCTATGTACCGTAGACATTTCCATACTCTATCCGAGAAGGGATTGTTGTTCCAGATGTACTCTTCTTCTATGTGTCCCATGTAGAGGCAGGCAATACTTGAGACAAAGGTACTGCCCATCGAAGTACCATGGACTTGCAGGTACATTTGGTCCTCGAATCTGAAAAAGTTTTCTGTGAGGGCGATCCGCATGAGCTCCACCACAAATTTAACTGGTGCCTCCCAGGGCCAATCAGTTCCTCTTAGTATAGTATGAATGACTTGGATGCTTTCCTCTTGTGTACAATGGTTCTACGTCTAAATATAGCATAGTTTCTTCTGATGGATCGTACTGGACATTTACAATTATGTTAAGAAGGTGTTTGGTATCCCTGACGTAGAATTTCATTTTTGGAACCAAGGGACGTAGGAAGAAATACGTATATTGTGAAAGCAGTTCAAAGACCGAACCTATTCCAGACACAATCGGTCTCCCGGGAGATGGCATCTTTCCTTTATGTATCTTGGGGATTGCATAGAACAAGGATGTTCTAGGTTCCTTGTTGTTGAGGAAGTCTCTCCCACTTTTTGTAATCCATTCTCTTTCTAATGTGTTCTTGGTGATCTCAGTGATAATTTTTTGCAACCGTGAAGAGGGAAATGCAGGCCGATCTGTGGGCATTAATCCCTTGTAATACTATTGCTGCCCCCTTATCAGCGGGATTTATGAGAAGATCCTTCCGTTTGCTTAGTGATTCCAGGGCATTTCGTTCCACTTTGCTGAGATTGTTATACGAGTTGTAATTAGTTTGGAGAAGCTCAATTTCCTTGCTGACTGCTTGTTCAAATGCTATAACCTCAGGTGGCATAAGGGATGGTGCGGGATGAAAGGTAGATGTGTCATGTAGTGTGGTATATCCAGTATCCTTGTCTTGTGTCGGTTGTCCCTCAAAAAAGGTTTTCGAACGGATCTTGCGGAAGAACTCTGCGAGTTCACAGCGAGTTTTGAATTTGTCTATATGTGTTGTAGGAACAAATCCTAGGCCTTTATCAAGTACCTTTAGTTCTGCTGTGGTTAGTATTTCATCAGTGAGATTGACCACCAAATCTACTTTGAGCTCGGGCCTGCCACTTGGTCCTTTGTTTGGCTTCTTGTGTTCATCCGTTTGTCCTCTTCCCATTGGACCCTTCGGTTTGTACGTCTTCCTCGTCTGCCTTTCCTCCCGCCCTGTCCTTGAAAACATTGTTGGGTTAGGTTGGGCTGGTAGAAGGGCATGCCATAGAATTGTGGTGGTCCTTGAAAAGGTTGTTGATGGTGTGGATTTTGCCATGGGAAAAGTTGTGGGGGGGGTACACTTGATTGTATCCACCTCTTCTTTGTCGTTGTTGTCTGCCCCTCCAGCTTTTGTTGGAATTGTCGCTGGACCACTCATCTTGATCAGAATATGTTGAGCCTGAGTCGCTCCTGTTTGAGGAACCTGTATCACTGTCTGGTTGTTTGTTGTAATTGTCCCGAATATACGAGTAGACCTTCTCATGTGAGAAGTTTTTCAGGACCTTCTGTAGTTTATCAGTTTTGCTCTGCATCAAAAACTCTTTGTGTTTAGTTATCTCCTATTTCACCTCTTCCAGTTTCTTTTTGAACACCGTGATCTTTATTTGCGTGCTCAAGGCATTCTAGCTTGTTTTAATGTTTATAAGGAGTGCCTCAGACAGGCGTTTGGCCGTATTAATTATTAAAATCAACCAGTCACGCGTACATCGCCACGCGATGAGTGAACACTCCTTTTTAAAAATGGGATCGTCCAAAAAAATGCGGGGTTCATTTGTAACTAACAAGCCTGTTGGGGCTGCATTGCCTCTTAAATATTCAGTCATGATTGTCCCATGGATTAGGATCTTCATTTGGTTTCATTTCATTTCTTTTAATTCATCCCAACTCTGGTTTTGGCCTAGGCACTGCGGATATTGGTGTCCGGTAGTAATGATGGTGCTGCCAGGGTCAAGACTGATTTGCATATGGCTGGGTTCGAACTGGAATGGCATGGTGAGCAAAAAAACGATGGATTTAGGCCCAGATCTCTGTACTGGGGTGAATGTATGACATTGTTCTGCATTCTGTCCATCAATTGTTGTTTTTGCATTTGTCACCCCGAGTGGGAAGGGTATGCTCAGACGTGAGTCCCTTGCTCTCCATGCCACTGGAATCAGGCTATCCTGGCTGACTAGGGCTGAAAGCCCGAAACCGGTCCTAGGATGCTTGTTTCCAGTCCAGGGAGGACCTGGCTTGGCAGTTCGGGCTGGACTGTTCCCATGGGGCACAGGGTCAAGACTGATTTGCATATGGCTGGGTTCAAACTTGAATGGCATGGTGAGCAAAAAAACGATGGATTTAGGCCCAGATCTCTGTACTGGGGTGAATGTATGACATTGTTCTGCATTCTGTCCATCAATTGTTGTTTTTGCATTTGCCAAAATTGCTGATGACATGTCATCAGAATATCCAATTCCTAGTTGTTCTGCCATATTGATGTGCAATACTGTAACTTTGTATAAACAGGTTGTTTGTATAGGTGGTGCTTAGGTTAAGGCGATAAACACTTTTCTTTCTTTTTTATAGAACCAGGCGTATTTGGGATAACATTAACCAATGGAGCACGTTGTTGGATATTTATGAACATTTGCAAGACTAGTGCATCAAGTACATACACTATTTTCTCAGCGCAACCTTTACTGAGAGCAGAACCTTTTTGGGTATCACATATTAATTATGGACTTCTGGGATAGCGATTCCTTTCCCACCGAATTGAACACCATGTACCTGTAATTTGCCCTGAAAAAGTCCCCAGAGTTTGGGATGAAATGCTTTGGCTGTAGTTTCTAATATGTGTGACGTGAAGAAAGAGGTAAAATGAAATAAAAAAAGAAAATACGGATACAACATGCAAAACTTTTGGCTGTTTCCTTATAATTGAAGAAGTGTTCGATTTTCATTTGATTGTCACATTGAATCATTGCTTTTTCTCAGTGTGTTTTGAGGGATACGAGATACAAGTGTTTTATGGAACCATTAGTTTAAAAAACGGTGCTCCTCTACTTTGTAGTTTTTAATTTTGCCGGCCCGGGTGGTTTTAACGGTTGACCTGGAGAGTGAGCACATTTCTAAATTTAAGAAATAACAGAGTGCAGTGAACAAATACCACAACTGTTTTTTCTATTGATCCACAGTGAGACAATAGACCTGGTGGCCAGTATATTAAGGCACCAGAGAAAGTAAAAGTAGTGGTAACATTTATAATAAAGGGAATACTTTTATTATGATCTAAGTTATCCAAAGCTGCATACAGACCCAACAGCATGTTTCGGACAGAATAACTGCCTGAGTTGATAATGTTAAAGATGGTGGTATGCATTGACGATTTTAGTGCATCTTTGAAGTTGGAAGCTAGACGGATTGTCACCTAGAAGATTCCTGGCTTCCATAAAGATCTGCACCCATAAGTTTTCATTCCCTGTCCTTCCTCTACCCCTCAAAACCAAATAAAAGGCTATTACGCTGACAGTTTCAAACCTGTGAGATCATTAGGGATTAAAGGTTGTGTTATATCACTTTTGCTAGCTCAGGTATTTTGGAGAATGATGTCCATGCCTCCCCCAGTCCCTCTTAACAGCATATCTGTGACTTAATTAATCCTGTTGCTGATACTACTCCTACATTATCAGTGAGGTCAGAAGAATGGCAGTACTGGGAGAAGGTGTTGGCAGACCAACAAACAGGGCAAGGGCAATCTCAGGTTAGGTTATCATAATACGGTGTATAATGTATTTTCCGACCATGCTATGCTTATTCAGGAGTTTATTTTTGGGGAGAGTAGAAGGTCTCCTAAAAGATGGGTCTTTAATAAATTATATCTAAACGATGAAATATGGGTCTCTGAATTCAAAATTATAATTAGAGAATTTATAATTCGCAATACTGGTACCGCCCCTCTTAGTATTATTTGGGATGCCCTAAAGGCGTTTATCCGTGGAATTATTATTGGGAAAGATGCTGCCACATCTATTGCTGTTAGGGCCATAAAAAACTCCATTGAACATCGTATACAGGTTCTTAGTGCTTTAAGACAACAAAATCCCTCTAGGCATATTAAAGATCAACTGAATGAAGCTAAACGTGAATTTAGTACATATTTATTTGAGCAAGGAGAGGCGTTTTTTCGTAGTCAATATCAGAAAGTCTACGAAGAAAGTAATTTTACGGGTAGATTTCTGGCTTGGCAGGCTAAAGAGCAAGTTGCCTCCAATCTAATTCGGGGTTTGATTTGTCCCATTACCAATCAATATATAACTGACTCGGATGGGATAGGTAAGATAATGCATTCCCACTATAAAAAAATATATAGCCATCAGTATGAAATAGATCAGCTAAAATTAAATGCTGTTCTGAGAAGGAAAGCGATCCCTTCCCTCTCCGAGTCCGAGCAATTAAATATGGTAAGTGAATTCTCCTTAGAAGAGGTACTATTGGTAGTGCAAGAACTTCCATCACGGAAAGCCTCCGGCCCAGATGGATTACCCGCGGAATTTTTTAAAGTTTTTTTTTCTGACTTTTCTGATATTTTTTTACAACTTCTCAACTCCATGCTCATTGGAGCCCCCATCCCTGACTCATTTCGCGAGGGCACTGTGGTTAGCTTTCTGAAGAAGAGGAAGGACGCTAGGGATCCTAATTCATATCGTCCCATTACCCTTTTAAACTCGGACTATAAGATTGTGACTAAATTACTTGCTATTCGATTTAATCATATCGCTCCAGATTTGATTCATGAAGATCAAAACGGCTTTATTGCCGGCAGACAACTGATGACTAATACCCATTATCTTTCGGAAGCCCTGGATTATTTTCACACCCTGAGGATCCCAGCTTTAATTTTGTTATTTGATGCAGAAAAAGCTTTTGATTTGGTTGTCTGGGAGACACTTTTTATTATTTTGCAATATTTCCATATTCCATTAATCATTATTAATTTCATTTGCAATCTTTGCACGGGTGCCAAAGCAAATATTATTATTAATTCACTAACAGTAGGATCAGTGTTAGTCAATTGGGGTACACGTCAGGGCTGTCCCTTATCACCCATTCTTTTTGCATTTTTTATTGAACCCCTTGCAATCGCAATTCGGCAGTGTGCAGAGATTTCGCCCCCGATTCCATTAATGTCAAAGATAAAACTATACGCTGATGATATTATGCTTCTTATTAAATCAGATTTGCTGTCACAAGTTCGTGTATTCCAGCTTTTTGAGGAATTTGAGACTTTCGGAGGCTATCGTATTAATAAAACAAAAACAGAAATATTGGTCTGTGGCAATCTTAAACCCGAATTACATCCAGATTTAAGGGGCTGTATTAATAATAAACCCAAAAGATATCTCGTTTTTTTTTTACAGCTTCAGTTCAAGATCTCTACAGTCTTAATTTTGATCCCCTCCTTCGGAAAGTCGGTTCAATGCTCAACCGCTGGAATAAATTACCACTATCAATCATGGGCCGAGTTGCTTTGATTAAAATGTCAATTTTACCATTGTTCAATTTTTTGTTTTCAACGATTCCCTGTTTTCTTCCGGGTATTTTTTTTACTCAAATTGAATCCATGTTTTTGCGCTTTTTGTGGGCACATAAAACACCTCGTATTGCGCTGAATATTCTTTATGAGGATTTAGATAATGGAGGCCTTGCACTACCGAATATTAGAGATTATTACAATGCTTACTTTGCTCAGTATTTGACTCGATTTAAATCTCCAACATCAAATTCTAACGCATTTATTAGTTTTTTCTTTGATCTAATTTTCTCGGAAAGTCAAATCTCTCCCCCCCTTCAAGTTCCTAAATCTCCCAAGCTGGTTAGGTATACGATAATTGCCTGGTTCTTTAGGAAGCGTACGGCTATGCTTAGAAGATATTCTCTCTTTCTGTTTATTTCTTCCTCTTTATTGATTAATTTATTCTCATTTTATGGGCATGGGTTTGGCTCTGATTTAATGGGTCATTGGACAAATGCTGGATTTAGTAAAGTGGGTGATTTTCTGGACCATACAAGGTGGATAACTCCGCCGGAGATGCGATTACTAATTGCAAGAAATTTTTTGTTAGCCGGGTCTTACATTTATATTTATCAATTCCTGCTACAACATGCTCCCATTTCGTTCACTCAGACTTCTACTCTTAACAACGATCTTTTTTTTAATAATACTTTGATAAGGAAACCCGGAGAGTGGAAGCGTTGCCTCGCTCAGTCTAGACAAAGGGATCTGGGCGCTAAAGTCATAAAAAAATGGTGGGAACAAGAAAATCATGTATTGACATTGTCTACATGGCGAACCATTAATAATTTAAATTTTTCCACATTACGGGGAGCTAACTGGCGCAGAATGTTATTTTTTGGAAAATGGATTTTGTATCGTACTCCGGCGGTAATAGCCAAAATGTATAGCACCCATCTTCCGAATTGTTTTCGATGCTTAAATTTCGCCCCTGCTAATTGGACTCATGTAATAGGCGATTGTTGTATGGTAAAAGCATTCTGGGATGACATTTTTGTTTTTTTGAGCGCACATTTTCATATTCAGATATCTTTAAATGTCAAATTGATGCTCTATGGCTTCGATCCGCACCTCAATTTATCTGAATCCTTTGCTAAATTAGTTTATATTTGCATGGCTGTTGCCGGATCGTTGTTACTTCAAAACTGGCGTACAAATCAGACTTCATCTATGTATGAATGGTTATTTAAAATGCGTAGAGTAAAGATAAGTGAGCGAAGTTATGCCTTGAGGACTGGGGGGGTAGAAAATTTGAAAAATTGTGGGGGGCTTTCTTTGATTAATTTGTAAACATATTGTCGAAAGTGGGGTACATTATATGAGAAAGTACTTTATGGTTTGTTTTTCTGTATTCTGTATATGTATGACACCCTTCAATTTCAATAAAAAAAATAAAACAGGGCAAGGGTGTGGATAGGTCTAGAGGAGGGTCAAATCCATGAACAATAAGCACAACTTGGAATTGTGTGGCACTTGGAATTGTATTAAGATGTGGTATTGAGTTAAGGTGAAGTGGAGTGGAGAGCCAGGCATACTTATAGCATTCTCCCTAGCATTTCATTCATGCATAAAACTCTGTGTCATGAACGCATCAGCACAAATGTTACTGAGATGTCCGTTTGCAGCACTGAGTTGTGTTCTAGCTACAGCCATCAGATTATTCACAGGGCCGCTGAAATGCTTCCACCAAAACTGTCCATTTAGTCTATAATGTGGAGGTCAAGTCCAGCTTCATTAAGTAGACTGCAAAGCGCAATCCAAGGTTAACCCCATTCAATATGGTATTTGTCAGTCATTTTAACTTTGTTTTTCACGGTATCACCTATCTGCAAGTTTTTCATGCATATCCAGTCATCACTTGTGATAGCTGTTCATGCCTCCACATTGTGAGTCACACAGCCACTGGCTTCCTAGCAGCAGTAGCTATCAGGTGACCTATAAAAAGCACTGGAGTATGATGGTAGCTTGACCAGTGCTTAAATTGAGCTGGTGGATTCCAGTGGTCGGCAACTGCACTTAATTCTCAACAACTGTTAACAGTCCATCACATGGTAGTGCTGTCTGTCTAATTTTGAGGTGAGCACAACAGTGTTTAATAATTTTATATACATTACAAATTAGTAATACCTGCCGCACATGATATTCTTATAACTTTGGGTGCCTGGAATAGTCTGATTTGCACCAGACTTTCGGTTAGTAGTTGTCTTGGTACTGTCATTGGTGGAGTTTGCATGGAGCAATGGGTGGTGCATGCTACAGTGACCCCTTGAGTAAGGCCCTGGCACTTACTTGTTTACACATATTGGGGCACATTTACTAAACTTTTCAGGTGCGTTATCATTCTTGTCGATAGGTAGAGAAAGACTTATTGTTTGTAATAAACTGTCAATAGTGAGGCCTGCAGTGAGGAACCTGGCAGCAAACCTGAAGATATAATGGTAAAAGGGGGCTTTCTGTTTATTACATACCAGGATGGTGGGACACTCAAGTTTGAGGTCTGTTGTTCTAGTTTCGATGAGATGGGAAACTTAGGGGAGAATTCAGACACTCCTCTCAGTTATCAATTTGGTTGGTTCCTAGTGGTGTGAGAGGAGATAAAGATGTTTTTGAAGTTCCTGTTATTTTAATTGCTGTTCCTATGGTTACTTAGGCAGATTCCTTCTAGAATCGAAAAAAGGAACAGTCCTCTTGCTGAGCTTCCCAGAGAGTGCAAAGCTCTTCGCTAAACTCTCATTTTCCATTTTTCCTAGACTTCTACAGAAGTCCATACTATGCTGACACTTTCTAAGCTCCCTAAACAGAAACCCTAGTTAGATGAGCCTGTAGTTGACATATGTTTAAGAAAGAGAAGGAAAGTTTCTGTATTGAACACCTTTTTACAACAATTTGTTTCATTATTGTCGTGGCTGTGACTATTCTGTATCTAATTTTTTACAGCTTAATCTATTGAAATATTTCAGTTTACTAGCAGTATTGCTGTATCGTATGAACTTATTCTTATTTTGTTTATATATTGAATTGATTAATATCCTAAAATAAAACTCCTTAACTTATAATTTGTGATTCCTGGCTCTTATTGTGGAGTCACAGTGCCTTCACAAGTCAGAAATGTATTGCCAATATCTTCTCCCGTGCAGCGCTTCAAGTGAACCAACAAAGGTTCATTCAACCAGTGGAGAAAAATCTTTGACGACCTTGCTAAAAGATTAAGGTGTAAATAAAAATGCACCATCAGGTGGATGCATGGGAATGAAGCAAACACAAGGAGATGAAGGACGGAGTGCTGAAACTTTTCAGACACTCACCCACAGTCACAGATCGGGGATGAATCCATCATCGTTCTTTAGCTTACTTCGCCACCTGAGTTCAGACCCAGCTATGTACAAATCAGTCTTGACCCTGTGCCTCATAGGAACAGTCCAGCCCGAACTGCCAAGCCAGTTCTTCCCTGAACTGGAAACAAGAATCCTGGGACTGGTTTTGTGGTAACACCCCTCCTCAGCCAGGCTAACTTGAATCCAGTGGCAAAGTGAGCAAGGGACCCACACCTGGGCATACCCTGCCAACTTAGGGCGAACAAAGCAAACAAAAGGAGATGATGGACGGAGTGCTGAAACTTTTCAGACAATCAACTCCAGTCGCAGATCTGGGTTGAATCCATCATCGTTCTTTAGCTCACTTCGCCACCTGAGTTCAGACCCAGCTATATGCAAATCAGTCTTGACCCTGCTCCTCATGGGAGCAGTCCAGCCCGAACTGCCAAGCCAGGTCTTCCCTGAGCCGGAAACAAGCATCCTGGCCCTGGTTTCTGGGTAACACCCTTCATCAGCCAGACTAGCTTGACTCCAGTGGTAAAGTGAGCAAGGGACGCACATCTGGGCATACCCTGCCAACTTAGGGCGAACAAAGCAAACACAAGGAGATGATGGATGGAACTGCCAAGCCAGGTCTTCCCTGAACCGGAAACAAGCATCCTGGGACCAGTTTCAGGGTAACACCCCTCATTAGCCAGGCTAGCTTGAATCCATTGGTAAAGTGAGCAAAGGAACCTTCAGCATAAATGCTTTATATCTTTAGAGTCTTGGATTTCCAAAAACAACAATTTTATATTTATCTTTATGAAAAGTTTACACGCATGTCCTTTTAAAATTTTTGTTGGAGGCCATATTTAGAGTTGCACATTTCTATGCAATAACTGTTACTAAAGGTTACAATTCTTTCATTATGTGGTATGTATGCTTAATTGAATGTCGTTATGCTGAGTTAAATTATGAGCTTCTTTAATTGTTAAGGAATGTTGACTTTAAAATGCATTAAATTGTCTTTTTTCTTAGACCTGCTCTGAATCATAACTTGGTGAGAAGGACTCTTGTTACATTTCTCACAGTAATGTAACTTTATTAGTATTGTCCGCATGAGATTCTACATGAGGTGGATACTTTTCCCTTGTTACTTTTCTCATAAGTGAAATCATGAGAACTCAGGCATTTGGACAGGCACATGAAGAGCAATAAAGTTAAAGACTCTTTGTTAACTAACCCGTGTGGACAGAATGAACCGTTGTTTCTCATGACAAATATGAGATAGTATCTAATACTTGCCATTTGTACCTTGTGATTGGAAGGTGGTCATGTGTCAAGCAGACCATATGGAGTGACTGAAGATGTCACAATTGGACGATTTGGAGTACAAAAAGTGGCTTGGCCTGAAAGAGGGGTTGTTTGGTTTTATTTTCTGCATTCCTCGATGGTGGAGACTTTTTCTTTTTTCCCATTGCAGAGCCCCATTCTTTTTTCCGTTTACTGGCATAATTTGCTAATGAACTTGCCGACTGGAATATATGGAGCTGTATGGTGAGTCAACCAGACCTAAATCTTCTTGATTATAGCTCCATTTCCCTTTTCCATGCCTATCGACTTTCTTTTCAGGATTAAATACTCCTCAGTGCCCATGGTAAGAGCATTCTTTTTCTCAACAATCCTCTTGCCCATGTTGGTGGTAGGACACCCTAGCCTAACTTTCCTATTGTTGATTCAGTATGTTAGCAATTGATTTAGTTTGAGAAGTGTGTAGTTCTATTCTACGAGCTGTAAGACCCATGTCTAAACTGCTTAACATGTTACTTATATGCATTGAGTTTGGATTTTTAATACAACAAACAAATAAACTAAAATTTGTCTGAGTATTTTATTATTTGTGTCATAATGTTCGTTCCACAGAAACTGTGCTTACTAAAATCTGATTTCTGATGGATGATAGGGAGAGCTATAGATTGTTTTCAGAGCATCACATACTTTTGATTCGGTTCTGTGTAACCACAGCAGCGTTGCTAATTTGTATGAATCTTGTTAGATTGAACTTCTTCAGCAGGTTTAGTCTTTCTATCACCATTCTTAACATTTCTAATATGGTTCTGAGGTTGGTGTATATAAATTAAATCATCAATTTGTAAGTTGGCTACCAATTAATGGTCCTCATTGAACGGCTGACAGTTGACACCCTTAGTCCTCACCCCTCACTGAGACAGTCAAAATCACTTAGAGGACTGATGTTTGTATGGTAATTATAGAATTTGATTGAGTGAGACTATTGGGTCCAGACTTGATTCTGCTGCCACACTAACAATAACAAAACAACCAGTTCCCAAGCTTTTTTCAAGCCCTCTACAACAGCTGTTTGCGCAGGAATTCATAGTTGAGTGGTGTTTACCCAGCCTGGTAATTATCAGACGTATTTAATACCTCACTCTTTTTTTAAATTTTGCAGGCCAAGCCTTGCAGAATTTAACATGGGAAACTATTCTGGAATTTACCATAACATATGAAGTTTGGCGTGCCAAGCACCAAAATGTGCACTTTATTCATTCCCTTTGTGCATTAAACAACAAAATGTGCATGTTATTTACCCCAAACCTATGATTTGTGTTTTTTATTGCACCTCATTACTTCTGAACCCCACAGTGTTAGATTTTATTTGGTGCAATGTATAGCACCTACTCCTCTGACCATATCAGAATCAGGGCCTATGAGATAAGTTATGCTAGATGTATGGCTAGACAGTCGTGACGTGTAATGGTGCTAATGCGGATGTAGCCATTTGTTCCATATGCTTAAACTCTTGTAGCATGTTAATGAATCCTATGTGAGCCTTTAAAAGAGTGGTTCATTAGGGGGGCTCCCTATATACCATCTTTGTTGATCTACGTGCGGCTTTTGATTTGGTCCCACGTACGAAACTCTGGTCCGTGCTGAGGGATTTGGGCCTTCCACTACCTCTTTTGCAGATTATAGTGCGCCTTCACTCTAATAACTTTGCAAGGGTCAGATGTGGGAGAGAGGGAGGCTTATCAGCTAGCTTCCCAGTGGAAAGAGGGGTAAGGCAGGGCTGTGTCTTGTCACCAACCCTGTTTTGCCTCTATGTACATGGTTTCATTTCTCATCTGAATGAAGTTCCAAATAGAGACGCCCCACGACTCGATGGTATAGGTGTCTCAGCTATTATGTTTGCTGATGACACCTTGCTACTTGCTAAGACCCCAATGGGTGCCCAGCGAGTCCTGGATGGCTTTGTCTCTTTCTGTGCTGACCGGGGGTTGGAGATCAATACTGATAAAACAAAATTCATGATCTTCAACCCTCCTAGGTCATCTCGCCCAAACCCTGTCATTCATGGTATCACCCTAGAAAGAGTTCATACGTTTGAGTACCTGGGACTAACCTTGAATGAGAAGATGACTTGGACTCATCATCAAATAAAATCAAACCTAAACCTGACTCAAAAGGCGGGGGGTATTTTGAAATTATGGAAAGAATCTATGATACACCCTATTGGCCCGCCACTAGAAATTTATAAAATGCAGGCACGGGGGGCAGTAACATATGGCGGTGAACTGTGGGGCAACAATTGTTCCCCTGATCTTGTCAAAACGGAAAACAAGTTCCTTCGGAACTTGGCCGCTCTTCCACCGAGCACACCACTTCTCCCACTCAGGCTTGATATGGGATTAAGATCAATAAAGGAAGAACTAGGTGTGAAGCCTCTAATTTTTTGGAGACGACTCTGGACAACCCCTGAACTCTCGAGCTATCGCTGTGAATTCAGGGAGATACATCAACACCCAGCTCTACGTAATATCCCTTGGCTTAAGTATATTAAGGAGGAGCTTTCGGTGATGGGTCTACTCCCTCTTTGGACAAATCCTCAAGAGGCATGTAGTACTATATCCCGAAAAAATTTGGTTGCCTTGTACTACGACCGTAATATGACTCTTTTATCAACAATGACCACTTTGGGGCCCATGTCTACCTCCTTCCTAATAGTGAAGGATTATTATATGTTGGAGACAGTTTTGGACGATATTAACCCCATTGGTCTTAGGAAACTATTCCTGCAATGGCGACACAATGCATTACCTATTAGAGCCCTTACTAGTCGCTGGCACCCACCCACTTCTAAAAATTGTCCAGCTTGTATAAATGAGCTGGAAAATTATATTCATTTAATGTTTTTTTGTCCATTTTATATGAAACCCAGGAAAAAGTGGATTATTCCTATTTGTAAAAATTGGGGTTTTAGGAATCATTTGGATGCTTATCGCTTGCTGAAATCTGACCTATCCCTTCCCACTGTTTTTGCTGTTACCAAGTATTTAGCCGCTGTATGGAACATTAGAAGAACTCTTTTGACATTATGAAATATAATTGTATCTATGAAGTCTATGTTCCTGACCTATTAAATTATTTGCAGTCGATGTAACTTTTCCTTTACCCTGGGTGCTTGTTTTCTGTTATTATTTGACTGTATATTTTTCTTTTGTTCTTTTATGACTCTATGGAGTCGAAATAAAGATTAAAGTAAGTAAGGTTCATTAATGATTGGGATGCAATACAGCAACCCTTACTTTCTCATTTTACCTCATTCCACCACAACCGCAATGAGGTTCACCAAGACCTTGTGATTTGACTACTATTATTTATATTATGGGTTCCCAAACTGGGGTCCGGGGACCCCTGGGGGTCCCCGAAGCCTCCTCAGGGGGTCCACGACTACTTTGAAAATCAAATAATAATAACAGATCAATAAAGTGTAGATATATAAAGAGGCTAAATGTACAATTGAACATTTTAAAACATACTGTAAATGTGAAGGAATTTGAAACTGGAGGCTAAAAATTAAATTGGCATCCTCAGATTGATTTGCAGGAGCAGTGCAAGGGCATTAAACTGAATATAGTATGGATGATGAGCGGCCTCAATTGAATTTAGAAAAGCTCCAACAATTCTATTAAAATTACATTTTGATTTCTACTTTAATTCTATGTTATCTAATTAAATAAAATGTGTTATGTGTGTATTTGTTTGATGAATGCTTTTTTTGTATTTTTGTGTATTGTTTTGTGGTTCAAAGCATCAACATTGCTTAGGCCTGGGTCCCTGACTTGCAGTAATGACTCATGGGGGGTCCCCGGATTCGAATATTGATTCAGTTGGGGTCCCCGGGTTCCAATAATGATTAAGTGGGGGGTCCCCAGAAGTCAAAAGTTTGGGAACCACTGATTTATATAATATATTTACTTAAAGGGGCTTTTAGCTACCTCTCTTCCTCCATTGATCTGTTGTGTTATTCACATTTTGCTTCAGCCCAGTACAGCATACAGCATTGGGCAAGGGGTCAGCCTACTTAAGCCATTGATTATCTTCACTTTGAGAGACTGCATTTTGCTCTTTCACAGGTATGTTGAAAGCCTGAGGTAAAAGCAGGACCTTTCTACCAGATGTGAGCACAGGTCACACTCCACTCTTTTCAGTTCCTGTTTCCTGTTGTAAATTCATTTTGAAGTATAGTGCCCTTTCTGTTTATCTGACTACTCATCTCACATGGTAACAAATTGTGTCAGTTTGAAACTGTTCTGTATTAGAACATAACCCTTTATCATATTTAATTTGCAGCACTTATAACATTTCTGTGTTTTTATTTCCTTATACCTGCGTTCTTTGTTTCTTTCCTTCTTTCTTGCTGTTTTTCTCTCTTTCTTTCTGTCCCATTTAGCTTCATTCTTTCTTATTGCCCTTCTTTCTTTCCTTCTTTACTTTCTTTTCTTTCTTTCTTTTACTTTCTTTCCTTTTCTCTTTCCTTTATTTCTTCCCTTCTTTCCATCTTTCTGTCCTTCCTTCTTTCTTTCCATCGATCTATCCTTTCTTTTTCTTTTCTTATGTTTCATTCTTTACTGCTTTCTTTACTTTTTTCCTGCTTTCTTTCCTTCTTACTTCTTTCTTTCTTTCTTTCTTTCTTTCTTTCTTTCTTTCTTTCTTTCTTTCTTTCTTTCTTTCTTTCTTTCTTTCTTTCTTAGTTTCTTTCTTTCTTTCTTTTTTCCTTCTTTCTCAAATGCAAGAGGCTGGTAGCCAATGGCAGAACAATTGACCTGTTTACGTCTGTGTTAGGCAAGACCATCTGATTTTACTAATATTATGTATATGATATAGTTATTATAGGGTTTTTTAGTCACACTTCATCCATCACTCTTTGGTTATGTCATTCGCATTTTTCTTCAACCCAGTAAAGCATGAATCAAGGGTCAATATCACAGCTCACTTCAGCCATGGGCTGACTTCACTATGAGTTACAGCATGCTTCTCTTTCACAATGAGCACATACAAACAGAAACTTGTTCCCTTCAGTGCCAGGGGGTACTATGGTAATCAGTGGTGTAGGGAACCTGCCGCTTTAGCAGATTAAGTGGAGGTAGCAACTGAACTTGAAGGCCGTGTAAATTCTCAGGAGACTGCTCATTTTACTAAGGCGAGACGTCTCCTTTTATACCCAATATTCACATTATAAATGTACACCCACTGCACAATAAGGTACATTTTCAAACAAAGTGTCACATAACAAAAACTCAATTTTCAGTATCCCAACCCAAAAGTTAATTATTAGGAATGTCCCAAATTCAATCTCCACAAGCCGGAAAAACCTATAATTGAAAACATAACCCATGTAATGAAGAAACATAAAAAAAGAAACGGTAACAGATGCTGAACAAGATAAGGCATGTGCAAGGAAACTAGAAGTTAACGATGTCCTGAACATTGATTGGCAATCTCAGACAAAGATCGATTAGGGAAATTGGCTTTGCGGGGTCAGTTTCAGGTGCAGAGGTCAGTTTCTTACAGTTCATTTCAGAGTCAAAAAGAAACCTAGTTAATGTATACATGAACTAAGAAGGCCAGGCCACTTTATTCGCCAGGCTACCTTCACAGGCCTACGTGAGGGCAACACAAAATGGTGGCACAGAACAAAATGGAGTCAGACTCAAGAATTACAGAACCTCAGACCCTCCTTTTGCCATTACGTAGGCAATAACCTAAGACTCATGTTAATCTGAATCTAGGTCTATGTCAATATTCATTAGGTCATCAAGGTGTTGCTGTAGCATCATCTTATTATACTCTACTTCTCTCGGGGCAGGTCTCCGAACACACATAGTAGCATAAAGACTACAAATGGCGGGACCACTCTGGATGCAAAGACAACAAGAGAAAAGGATGGTTAAAACCATACCAAGGAATGTCAAAATCTTCCATCCCCATTTGGACAACAGTCCCCAAAACCATCCCGTCAATGACCAGTCTCCTTCATCTACATGGATAGACTCAGAGATTTTATACAACATAGAGATAGCTTGGTACACTGTAGGGGCATTATCTGGTATGTAAACACAGCAACTGGATCCAATCAATTTACATACTCCTCCTCGATCTGCAAGTATGATATCTAATACCATACGGTTCTGCAAAGTCATAAGGCGGTCCGCTTGAAGCTCAGCTGTAACATTACTAAGAGCACCTGCTGTCTCATTAATAGTAGCTTCAACAACGCGGACAAGCTGTCGAATATGCCTACTATTGATCATAGGACCCCAAAATGGCAAGAAGTGCTTGAAGAAATCTCCTACTTCGTGTGCTGCGGTATCTTCCTTATTGAAGACACCTCTACCATATCTCGTTCTATGATAGTCTGAAGCAGTAGTGTATGTAGGGGGAAGTAGAAACGCCACATAACACGTTCCTGAAAAATCAGGTGGCAACCATGTGTAGGCTCTGTCATGACAAACAAAATATGTGCCTTTAGCTGGCACAAACAGTGGAGAAGTCCAAGATGAATAGACATAGGTTCGAGCACACACACTCTTACCTAGCTGAGCTTTCGGATTCCGAACATTACCTTGAAAACAAAAGTGGCCTCGGTGGGGTACAATCCAAATAGGGGGAGACCTTTTTCGTCTCTCCTTCTCTGTCAAACTGGTACTATATCCAGTCACGTTCTAACCAACGTAAGCCTGCACCTCATCCTTAGGGATAGCATTATATGCATCAATATCTCAGATCATAGCTACTATTCCCCTTATTAAGGCACTATTGCTCAAGTTATCTTTAAGGGAACGTAAGGGGCGTACCTCATTTGCATAGATAAACATGGTCTGAAAAGCCCACACAGACCCATTAAAAGAAAAAGGCAAAACCAAATATGGCATACCTTTATCTGTCGTATGAGGCATAAGACCACAAACCCAACAATTAGTGGTATTTACTACTAACTGGTGCTGATGCAACAACTGTATAAACGAGTTGTTGACAAATTCTGATCTCCTTGTCTGTTCATGTTCAGGCAACGTATAAAACTGGTGCAAAGAAACAGTAGTGAAAGAAAGCATAGGTTGGGAGGTGCAGATGTCTGTTGTGTAGCATAGACAGTCCAACCCACACAAGCTAATGTGATACTTAAAAACATCAAAAAGCACAATATTATAAAACATTTGCTATGTATCAATGTACAAAATCTTGTCTTAAGATCTATTCTCTCAACATCTCTTTCAGTTACAACAGACTCCATCCTCTAACGTGCTGCTCACGGCAATTTTCCTTCTTCACTCAAGTGTGCGTCCAGGCGTCCTAGACGTCCCTAGAACCGCAGACCTTTCGTCAATACGCGGGCTACCCCTTAAGTTCTTATACCGCGACCCTGCAGCTGAACCCGGATGGTGGTTCGAAAAAGAAAAAGAAAAATAGTCTCTTGTCTGAAAGGGTGTAATTCACAAAAAAATTCAAATTTTATTTGTCCTTTTAAGACCTTAAGTTGTAGCGTTCTTTACCAGGCACAGTTTGATCCTGAAGGAGTGTCTCTGGGTACATAGTATCAAGTCTCAAACACGGCGGCACAGCTTCTTGCAAGACTTTATCATCCGCACGTTCTGACTGAGTCCATTCCAGATGTGCATCGCTAAAAGGTACAAATCTCGGAACCCTTTCACTCTCGGAATCGGCAACACCTTCCCGGACCCACTTATCGTACGGTAAGGCCAAAGGCATCTTCTTACTATGGGTACCATGTACCCAGTTTTTCGTGCCGAACACCTTAATAGCAGTCGGAGTTGATAACAGAACTTGGTATGGACCGGTCCATCTTGGTTCCAAGTTCTTTGACCTTCGGAAATTCTTGGTTAGAACCCAGTCACCAGGTTGAATCGTGTGGCCTGCGTCTACAGAAACTGAAGGCAAAGTGTCATGGACCTGTTGGTGAAGAACACGCAATTTAGCAGTCAAATCATGTAAGTAGTCAACCAACATAGGGTACTCGATATCACTGTACTTCTTAGGCCTCGGCACACTCCAGACATTCGCCGGGCGTCCAAAAACAATCTCGTATGGGCTAAGTCCCACACGAGAATGTACTGTCGTTCTCGTGGACAAAAGTGCCAATGGTAAGGCATCGGGCCATGTAAGACCAGAGCTCGCTTGCACCTTGGCCAACTTGAGCTTCAGAGTGCCATTATAGCACTCGACCAGGCCTGCTGACTGGGGGTGATTCGCAGCGTGGAATTTCTGTTTAATACCCAGACCCGCACCTACTTTCTTCATAATCTGACCCACGAATTCACTTCCATTATCACTCCATACCATCCTCGGCAAGCCATATCTGGGAAAGAATTCTTTGAGCAAAACCTTGGCTGTACACAAGGCAGAATTATCCTTTATGGGGTAGGCCTCTATCCATCTGGAAAAGGCACAAACAACCACAAGGACATACTTCAAGTTATTGCATCTTTCCATATGAATATAGTCTATCTGCAGCACCTCAAATGGATACGTTGGTGGAGCAAAATGACCCGCTGGAGTTGGGGTTCCCTTTCCAGGATTATGCATCAAGCAAATCATGCAGTGTTTAACCAAATTCTCAGCACACTTAGAAATTCCACCATTCTGCCATACCGGAGCCAACAACTTACATATCCCTTTTGAACTAATGTGAGCCAACCCACGAGCCATAGTATTCACTGGAAGCACATATGCATCCGGCAACAACCATCGCTGGTGCTCTGACAACTCAACCCAACAGCCTGTTGAATCCAACATTCCTGTACTCTCTCTCCACATACTCAATTCTTTCTCAGTAGCTTCTGCCTGAATCATCTTCACACTTTCTGTTGTATCTTCACACATTCCTCCTTCCACAACCCATCTGGAAGGACATGCAACATACATCCGACTCGTCACATCTTTCGCCGTTTCTCTCGCTACTTCATCTGCAAATGCATTCCCTTGACCCACATCATCCGTAACCTTCTTATGCGCTCTACACTT
Source organism: Triturus cristatus (assembly GCF_964204655.1). Lineage (NCBI taxonomy): Eukaryota > Metazoa > Chordata > Amphibia > Caudata > Salamandridae > Triturus > Triturus cristatus. The sequence continues at coordinate 603,217,994 of NC_140585.1, forward strand.
CACTATCGCAATTTGGGTCGGCGAAGTAAGTGATTCAAGAAGTTCACTCACTAATTGTCCATGCTGAATTTTCGTACCATGGGAAGTAAGAAATCCTCTCTCTTTCCACAAGCGACCAAAACTATGAGCCACGCCAAATGCGTATTGGCTATCAGTATAAACATTCACTCTCTTTCCTTTTGACAACACACACGCTCTAGTCAATGCTATCAACTCCGCTGCTTGCGCTGAATTCTGTTGAATACGTGCTGTTTCAACAATCATGTGCAAAGTTGTGACAGCATATGCTGCAGTCGTCTCTCCATTCAGAACCTTAAAGCACGAACCATCTACCCATAGGGTACCATCAGGATTCGAAAGAGGAGAATCTTTCAGATCAACTCTACCCTTCGTTTCCTCCTCTGTCCGGAGAAAACAGTCATGCTGTTCCTGAGCATCTGTCTCTACAAAAATCGGCAACAATGTAGCCGGATTCAATGTGTTGCACCGCTTGATGTGCACATGGCTAGCCAAAAGCGTCAATTCATAACCTGACAAACGCGCACTGGTAAGATGTTGAGTCTTCGTTCTATTCAATAGGGTATCCACTGCATGTGGGACCATCACAATCAATGTATTATCCAATACCAAACTAGCAGACTGTCGGATAGAAACAATCGCTGCCGCTGTAGCTCTTAGACAACTAGGCAACGCCCTAGCTACTGGATCTAAAGTAGCTGAAAAATACGCACATGGGCGCTGCTTGTCTCCAAATTGTTGCGTCAACACTGACAACGCACAACCTTCTCTCTCGTGTACATAAAGTGTAAAAGGTTTACTGTAGTCGGGGGTACCCAACACCGGAGCAGAACACAATGCATCACGCAATTCGGAAAAACTCTTCTGACATTCGTCAGACCAAGGAAGAGGGTGTGGTGTGTCCTTAAGAGTAAGTGCCAACAAAGGTTTCGCTAGCAAAGAAAAATTCGGAATCCACTGTCTACAATACGAGGTGATACCTAAGAAGGCACGCACCTCTCTCTGTGTACATGGCACAGTCATTTGGTCAATCGCTTGAATACGCTCTAGGGTCAATCGCCTTCCCTCCTTCGACAAGAGATGACCTAAGTAGGTCACTTCTTGGCGGCAACACTGCAACTTCGAAGGTGACACTTTATGATGAAGGTCAGACAGGTGTCGCAACAAAGAAAGAGTAACTTCTTTACAAATCTCTTCATCATCAGCAGCAACCAACAGATCATCAACATACTGGATAAGAGTAACACCAGAAGGCAATGCAAGAGTATCAAGCTGAGTTTTCAAAGCCTGACTGTAAATAGAGGGTCTCTCACAATAACCTTGAGGAGCGCGCTTAAACCGGAAACTGCGGTCTCCTAAAGAGAAGCCAAAATATCCCTACTTTCCTCAGCAATCGGAATACTGAAGAAAGCGTTCTTCAGATCAATAACAGAAAAACAAGCAGCTGAGGCAGGGATCATAGTCAATAAAGCAGTAATATTCGGGACAACAGGAAACTGTGGCACAACGATCTTATTGACCTCTCGAAGGTCGATCACAAACCGATACACAAGTGGCTGAGAAGAGTCAGTACGCTTAAGGACAGGCAGAACAGGACTGTTACACACATTACCTCTCGTTTCTTCAACCACACCTTTCTCAACCAAATCATAGATAATCGCTAAAAGAGCTCTTTCGCCATCCCTGGAAATTTTGTACTGGGGAATGCGAGGTAATTTAGCATTCAACTTAAGGGTAACAATGTAGGGTGGCATCTGCAAGAGACCAACATCATTGGGACCTGTAGCCCAAAGTGTATCAGGGAGAGAACGCAGTTCCAGTGGAAGGCGATCCTTAGACAGATACATCGGGGAAATCCCTTTCTTACCCACCGTTAGATGTACTCCCGAAGGAGAACAATGTAATGTTGCATGCAACAAGTCCAAACCCAACAGATTCTCGCCACAGCCCGTCGTTAGAGTAAGGGGAGCCTCCAATTTACAGGGACCAATAGAAAGGGGCAAAGGACAAGAAACCGGATTACGAACTGGGGCGCCAGAAAATCCTACTGAAACATTGGTCAAGCCAGACAAAGGTGCGCAGGGGAGTTTAGAGTGCATGATAGAACTCTTTGCTGCACCAGTATCCAAAAGAAAAGGTTCTGCTACACCTGATGTAATCACTTCAACATAAGGTCCCCTCTGGTCTACTGGAACTGACACTACTCCCTCCCTTTGTCCATGGCTGTCCTAACTATCATTAAAACCAGCACTCTCACTTCCAACATAATAATCATCAGTGTAGTACTGAGCGGACTGGACGGTCGGAACATTCTGTTGGTCAAAATAATTCATAGAATTCTGAGGGGAAAAGGAACGTTCATTCTGGGGAAACGTACCACGTCCCCTACCCCTAGGTACTTGTTGGAAACCACCACGACCTCTCAGACCAGACACTCCATTCGCACGCTGTAGCAGATTCGGGCAACTATTCTTGAAGTGACCTTCTTCTACAATTTTACAATAAGCACACTGATTAGGGCCTAGCGAGATTCGCGAAGCAAAAGACTCAGGCTTCTGCAACAGTTTCTGAAACTGTGGGGGTTGCTGAAACTGCGAAGGTTGCTGAAACTGACGCTGATTAGGGCGAGGCGGATAAGCCTGCTGCAGAAGAACTTTCGTTTTTAATTCTCTAGTCTTCTTCTCTACTTTATCCTTCTCATCTTTATCTCTATTCTCATAGTATTGTGTAGTAGCCAATATCTGAGCCGAAGAAGAAACAGCCCATGAACTCTCAGAGTCATTTAACTTATTAGAAAGTTCAGGAAGTAAATTAAAAACAAACTTATCTACAAACAACCTCTGACCACCTTCTGTACTCATATCCTGACCACTGTGGTAAATATTCTTTTACCTAGACTGAATTTCATACGGAATCTAAAATAAAGTAAAATAGCTCAGAATAATAAGAGGCAGAATCCGTGGTATAAGAGGTTTTCTGAATGGGCTTTATTCCAAAATGGCCGACTCGAGTGGCGGCCTTCAGGTTCCGTCACCACGAGGGTTCAGGAAGTGAAGTACAATACTTTATTGACAAGAAGTAACTTTTATAGGTCATACATTACAATGAAACGAATGTAGAAGACGTAACAATTGATAAGAGAAATGACATAGTAAATACGTAATCGAAACTAGGCGTAATAAGGAGCAAAAAGAAACATGATTGGCTCTGATTATCATACATAGGTGGATCTATAAGATAATACTTAACATAGATGCGCGCGCAGCAGCATGACGTGTAATTGACGTGCAACTAGGGGGTGAAGGGGACTTGACATTTAGCTCTACATGTGGAGACGGAAAGTCTGGGGGGTCAAGTCAACCTAATCCCAAATCATATCTAACATCCTATGTTTAGAGAACTATGTTATCCACAAGGAAGGACTCTCGGGCAGAATCTATTCTATACTGACTATGAGTGCGTGTTCAAGCGTCTAAGTGCCTATATGAGATGCGAGGGGCAGAAAACTTTCCATGGCAACAGGGCTATGAATTACTTGCATGAGGACGGAAAGGCCGAGTCCTTTGCTTGGGAGCTAAAGGAAATGTTTACCTAAATCACTAGACAGGAATGCATCGGCTGAAAAGCAAAGTAGATAATTCGAAGGTGAAATACAGCTTCTTGGCAGGCAGGCGAAACTGGCCGAGGCAGGCACCGTTAGCTGCACAGGGAGTAGGACAAAGTTCATGGATACAGATGCGAGCTCAAGCTGAAGCTGTCAGAGACAGAGAGCAGGGAAAGGCTTTGAAGACAGAATCGGGCCTATTCTGCCTGAACTGTAAAAATGGAGTAACTTAGCCATATAAAGTCGGTGGCCTTTCATACTTAGGAATCGAATATCCAGCCCATTGGTGGCGGATCTGACAGAGAACATGTTGACGGTGGACGCACATATGTTTGCGTCTTGGAAACTGGAACTGGAGGGAACATACATGTACTTGTAACATGCATATAGAACCGTTGGGGTCCAAGATAGGGGACATAACTGCTCAGGAAAATCCACATTTCCACATTCCCTCCTTGTCCCCTACTTGCCCTTCAAGAGATATCAATCTTCATTATTCCATCGATTTGCTCATGGAGCATCATTTCTTCTTCCTTCTTCTTCCGGCATTTTGAACGAGAACCTTGATATGGAATGCACGATGTGGCACACAGACCACAAATCGCTGGTCCACATTGCAGGCATAAACAGCAACTGAAGAGCATAAGAAGGCCAATACCTAGGAAGGATAGAACTCTCCATCCCCAGGCTGATATCACACTCCAAAACCACCCGGACCACGTCCAAGTGCCTGGATTCTCGTGTATCTGGCTCACAATCTTATGAAGGCGTGTTATAGCTTTATATACAGATGGCGAATTTTCTGGTATGAATATGCAGCAGCTGGATCCGATGACCCTGCAAGCTCCGCCCCTATCGGCCAGGATGACGTCAAGGACAAGACGATTCTGAAGAACAACAATTCTCATCACTGATTGTTCCTCTGTCAGATTGCCTAGGGCGGCTATAGTCTCGTTTACTACAGCTTCAAGAGTCTTGGTTAGTCTACGTATCAGCTTACTATTTGATATTGTACCTATATAGGGAAAGATACCTTTATTGAAATCTACATACTTGTCCCATGCCGTCTCAGTATAATCGACAACTGGGAGATCTCTTCGCTCTCTATTGTGTACTAAATGAACATTTCGATAATAATCAGGAGGAGCTAGGAAAACAGGTGGCAAAAGGAATGCTATGTAACAGGTACTGTCCCAATCTAGAGGCAGACGCATATATGCCGTCTGACCACATATAAAGTAAGAATGGCGAGAAGCTCTAAATGAAGATTTACCTTGATCACTATATTCTACTGTAGTAACGCATTTGCTATGGCCCATATGTATGGAACCAACTTTTCTTACACATAATTCACCCTTAACTGGAAATACTGACATAGTGGGCAGAATTAGTTCAACTTCGGATTTGACATTCAGAATCATAAGATTAGGTGTAAAATTACCTAATTTATACACTTCATTTTCTAGATCAGTTCCTGTTCTACTGGGGTGACCCTCCTTATTAGGGTGACAGACTTTGAATAAAACTAGATTCAGATTTCCCCATATCCAATGTTGTTGATAAACTGCTGTGTCTGGGTCTATGGAATTTAGTAAACTAAACCATGCTCCACAGGAGCCATTATGTGTGAACGGATGTGGAAAGAAAGGCAGAACTCCTTTGTTATTCTGATAGGGAGGGAGTCGGCCACACACCCAACAATTGGTGGCATTACTAGTCTGATGGGAATGATGTAACATACTAATGAAAGTGTTATTGCGCAGCGCAAGTCTATAAGATAATTCATGTGGCGGTAGGTCACTAAAAGAATGTTCAGCAGCAACATTATAAACATGTCTAGAAATAGGATGATATATGTGCAAAATCACACTCGTAATAATTATTAAAAGACTCAATAAAAACAGAATTAATAATGTCCTCATACAGTAGCTACGCAGTGATTTACAATACGCCTGTCGTTTCAACATTTCTCGGGTATTTTCTCTACTCAGGTCCAAGGGATACATGTCAGAGACAATTCAACCGCTTCACCTTGGAGAGGACTTAAACAATCAAATTGCTCGACTGTTTGGGCCTAAGCTTTAATTTATAGTTCTGAGAGTCATTCTGTTCAACAAAGGGAAGTTTTGAATCAGTCTGTGAGGGAGTGCAGGGCACAGTGTCTATATCCGAGGATAGTCCATGAAATTTCTTGATGTGGCTGGAATGTATCCAGCCCTTGCGGCCCTCAACTTTCACGGCTGTTCTTGTGGTCAACAGGACTAGCTTGGGTGCTTTCCACCTGGGCTCCAACTGGGTCTTTCGGTCGAAATTCCTCACAAACACCAGATCACCCGGAACAACGTCATGGGGTTTCACCTCAGTGTTGTCAGGAAAGGCTGCAGCTACCTGTGAACGACAAGATTGTAGTGCAGACATCAAGGAAGCCAAGTAATCTGTTAGCATATCACAATTAACATCAGTTATTTTACGTGGTATTGGCGTCCCCCACATATTTGGTGGTCTTCTGAAGATCACCTCATACGGAGATAGCCCTGTTCGAGAGTGTGCTACCATTCTTATGTAAAATAGTGCAACTGGTAAGGCTACTATCCAGTCAACACCTTTCTCCTTACATATTTTAGACAATCTGATTTTCAAAATTTGATTATGTCGTTCCACGAGACCTGCTGCCTCGGGGTGTCGGACACAGTGGAATTTCCACTGATATCCCAACAAAAGTGAGACATGTTTCATTAATTCGGATGAGAAAGGCTGGCCGTTATCTGAATATACAACACGTGGTAAACCGTACCGTGGGAAGAATTCTCGAACTAACTGTTTGGCAGTAGTCGGGGCCGTGTAATCTGATACTGGGTACGCCTCAGTCCATCGGGAGAGAGCGCAGACAACTACAAGAACATATTTGAATCCTCGACATCGTTCCATCTGGATATAATCCATTTGGAGCACTTCAAAAGGATGATCAGGAGTCTGAAATCCACCCTGTTCTACGGGAACACTTTTTCCTGGGTTGAACTGACAACATATCATACAGGTACGGACTTTTTGTTTAGCTGCTGCTCGTAAATGTTTATTGAACCAAATGTGTTGAATGCTATCTAGCATAGCTTTCTCCCCTAAATGCGCCGGACTGTGAATTGTAGCTATAACGGCTTGGACCATAGAGTCAGGAAGAAACCATACAGATTTCTCCTTCGTCATCCATCCCTGATCTGTCTGGATCCCTCCTAGTTCAGTCCATTTCTTTAATTCTTCTGCAGTAGCATGTGTCTGTATGTCAATTACGTCAAGTGCGGGATCCTTAATTGTCATACACTGTGTTGGTGTCTGAACTATTGGCTTTGTCATGTCGGATGTGCGAGTCTGAGCAGTCTGTTTAGCTGTTCTGTCAGCTAAATCATTGCCTTGAGAAATGATATCAGTAACCTTCGTGTGTGCTTTACATTTCATAATCGATATAGCAGTGGGTAGATGTATTGCATCTAATAAGGCATGAATGAGGGGTCCGTGCTGAATGTGGGCACCATGGGAAGTTAAATAACCTCTCTCTCGCCACAGCACGCCGAAGTCGTGTACAACTCCGAATGCATAACGTGAGTCAGTGTATACATTAACTTTCTTATTTGTGGCTTGAATACAGGCTTGTGTTAGAGCAATAAGTTCTGCTGCTTGGGCTGACAAAGTATCTATACAGTTTGTCTCAATAACTTCAGTGTCTGTTGTGACTGCATACGCGGCCACTAAATCTCCTGTACTTGTTCTCATGCACGATCCGTCTACATACAACGTCAGGTCTGGATCTAACAATGGAACGTCTGTCAAGTCTTGTCTAGGTTTCGTCTTTATTTCAATAATTTCAACACAATCATGAGCTAGTGGGTCTGTTCCAATTACAGGTAACAGTGTAGCAGGATTCAATGTATTACAACGTCGGATCTCTATGTGTGGCTGAAACAATGTCAGTTCATAACCGGTAAGTCTTGCTATGGTCAAGTGTTGTGTTTGCGTTCGGTTCACAAGAACTTCTACTGCATGTGGTACTTGTACTGTCAATGGATGTCCTAACACTATGGCATCGCTTTGTCTGATTGCTAAAGCTGTTGCTGCCACTGATTTCAGGCACGCAGGCAAAGCCTGAGCTACGGGATCTAATGTACTGGAAAAATAAGCACATGGCTTGCGTGATCCTGCTTGTTCCTGAGTGAGTACTGACAAGGCAGTACCTTCGCGTTCTGTAACAAAGAGTGTAAAATGTTTGCTATAACATGGTGTTGCTAAAACAGGTGCTTGACATAAAGCTTTCTTTAAGCTTTCAAAAGCTTGTGTATGTTCCTGAGTCCAAGGGAGAACAGTCGATGTGGCTGCCTCCTGTGTGGTTAACTGAATGAGTGGTTTTGCTAGAAATGCGTACTGAGGGATCCACTGCCTACAATATGAAGTGAGGCCTATGAAAGCCCGCACCTCCTTTTGTGTCTGGGGTATTGACATGTTAGCAATTAACTGGATGCGATCTGGTGTAAGCTGCCTTCCCTCCTTGGACAGCGAGTGACCAAGATAAATAACTCGCTGGACACAGAATTGCAGCTTAGAAGGAGACACCTTGTGCCCCTTGTCGGCTAGAAAATGTAAAACTGTCAGAGAAGCCTTTTCACATTCGGGTTCGCTTCTCGCGGTGATCAGCAGATCATCGACATATTGAAGCAGTGCAGTATTGACTGGCATGTGGATACTGTCAAGTTCTCGTTTCAGTGCTTGGCTGTAGATGCTGGGGCTTTCTGTGAATCCTTGGGGAGCGCGTGAGAATTTAAAACTGCGCCCATTTAAACTGAATCCGAACAAATATTGGCTTTCCGGATCTATGGGGACGCTGAAAAAGGCATTCTTGAGATCAATTACAGTAAAGAATGTTGCTTCGGAATCAATTGCTGTCAATAATGATGATATATCGGGGACCACAGGAAATTGTGGCACAATGCACTTGTTTAGTTCACGCAAATCAATAACCAATCGATATACTGGCGGAGCAGTAGGATCAGTTCGTTTAAGAATCGGAATTATCGGTGAATTACATACATTGGAGTCTGTTTCTACAACTACTCCTTGGACAATTAGCTCATCAATGATTTTCAGCAAAGCCACTACAGCATCTTGTGGTAACTTGTATTGTCGCATTCGTGGTAGTACCACTCCTGCTTTCAATGTGACTCGGTATGGTGTAATGTTCATGCAACCAACATCAGTAGGGCCTTGTGCCCATAGATGCGCTGGTAAAGTCTGTAATCGGCGATCCATGTCTCTTGATATATAATGACCTTTAAAATCACGTAGAAACAATCTTACTCCTTCCGGAGAACAACAGATAATAGCCCCTAGGGCTTTTAATGTCTTGATACCTAACAAGTTTTCTGGACAGGATTTGGTAAGTAATAAATCAGTAGTTCGTGTCAGGGGACCAATCGTAAGTGGAAGTGGCTGTGATACCTCATTAACGATAGGCTTTCCTGAAAAACCAAGGGAAACATTTTGAGAGCCTGAGAGGGGTGCCCCTGGAACTTCACTACGTTTTATAGTTGTTCGACTTGCCCCTGTATCTAGTAAAAATTTCCTGTCTTGACCTAATAATTCACTATGTACATAAGGTCCTTCTTGATCTACAGGAATCTCAATAAGGGGTAAGTCAACTTCCCTCTCTAGGCTGGTTCATGCGTAACGCTGATACTCAGGATATTCATACTGTGCAGTCTGATACATTTGTCGTGTTGTGGTCTGTGTGGCAGCAGCAGGCAACGGTGGTGCAGCTGGCACAAACTGTATTGGCTGTTGTGCGGCTGGCATGGCCTGGGCATGGTGCATAGCTCCTTGTTCATTCTGATCCTGTCTGAGTGGCCGTGGTCTTTCTTGTGTTTTACCTATGGAGATATTATGTTTTAAAACTGGACAATCGTGTACGTAATGACCTGGCTTTTTGCAATAATTGCATGTCCCTTTTACCGGTCCTGCTGAATCGGAATGTGTCATACCCTTTTTATGTCCTTCAGCTGGTACTGTCTGAGACACTAGCATTTTCATTTTTGTATCTTTCATACGTCTTTGTTCGTGCTCTTGTTCATCTCTAATTCTATTGTGATGATACTGTAACATTTGTAGCATTTGTGACGGAGTGTTACTTTGCCAGGTACTCTCGAATTTCAATATTCTATTCTTTACTGGAGGTAATGCATTTTCTACTAATTTTGTCACAAATAAATGTGGATACGACTCACTACTTGTTTTTATACCACTATTTATTCCAAAACATTTTTCAAATCGGGCATAATAATCACTTGTGTCTTCATCATGCTTTTGTTTACAGGCTGAGATTGCACCCCAATCTTCCTTTTTCGTAGTTAATAAACGTGGCAGTACTTGTACTAGTAAACCTGGTAATGTTTTAACTTTATCCCCGAGCCCTGAACCTGCAGTTCGGGCCTTTTCTTCCATTTCTAATGCTGTCCAATCTATCTTTTGGTCTCCCACTTCCCACTCTTTTTCTTTCAGTTTTTCATAAATGCCAGCAGGCAAGAGCACCTTTAATATCGTCATAATATCAGGATAGGTATACTCTCCCATCAGTAACATGTCCTTAATTTCTCGGTGGAAACCCGCTGGGTCTTTGTCATGACTGGGTACTACTTTCTTCATTTCTAACAATTCAATCTTTGTTATGGGTGTGTATACAAATACACGGTGAAACTGATTGTCTTCGCCTTTTATTGGGTGCACTTCTCGTAAGGGATTTTGTCTATCCCTATAATACGGCGTTCTTTCTTTGCGGGGCAGCGAGAAAGAATCCGGATTTACAAAAAGGACATACTGTTTACGTGACACTAATATTTCTTTAATTAACTTGTTACTAGAACCTCTCCATCTGTTCGCGAGTAGTTCCGTTAATATATCAGGTAAAGGACCAGGGTCAGCGTGTTGGCTCTTATATAATATAAGGAGTTGCTGAATCATATAGATTCCAGCTAAACGTTGTTCATCTGAACTGAGGTTAAAAAACGTGTGTGCTACGGTCTCATCACCGTATTTTTCAGGACTGTCAATCCAGTGAACGGCTGATCTGGCTAATTCTTGCTCATCCATGGAATCGAGGAGGTGGTAACCCCTTCGTTCTCGTAGTATTTTATCTGCGGCTTGAAACAAATGTTCAGGAGACTTCAGATTTATTACAGGCGTCGGATACGTTCTGCTATTATTTGGACATACAGAGTGTATGGGATCAGAAAAGCATCTAGTATTATTACAGGATCTTCCTCTGCCTACGTAGGCTATGGTCTCTGACTGTCTTGCGGAATTCCCTGATTCGGACACTTCATCTTGCTCGAACTCGTCTGTTTCCAATCTTTCTTCATGAATACGTTCTATTTCTTTACGGATTTTTCGGCACATGGCTATTATACAGTTTTGCTTATCGTGTCTCCCTTCTGATATATTCTGGCTCCATCTTGTAAGAATAAGCATTGCATTCGGGTCTACCCCCGGTCGGTCTTGATTTCTGATCATACAGTTTATGAGGAAACGTAACAGTTCCCCCTGTATCTCTACTTTCTGGAATTCCATAGCTCTATTAATACATTCTGGATCTCGCCCTGTTTGAACAAAATGATATATCTTATCTAGATGCGTAGTCATTCCTGGTAACTTCGCTAAATACCCTGCGGCTCGTCTGATGCGTAATGATGCCAGGACCATTTCGTCCTCTTGACCGACCACAGGGTCATATCTACAATCTATAAGAAGTTCCTTAAGCGCACGTTCACTTACGAATTTGGGTGTACGTGAATGCGCTGATTCTTGAAAAACAAGTTTATTTATTCTAGGTGGCGTAAAAGTATTGCTAGCACCTCCCGTGGCCCCATCTGGGGCGTCGGGTGTGAATGGATTCGTCGAACGTGACACAGCAACTATAGGTGTCGATACCACTGTAGAATCGATTGCGGAGACAGATGCGGAAACAGATGTGCTTGCCGGAGCTTGTGTCGGGACTTGCTGTTGCACGGGGACAGATACCTGATCCTGACGTTGAACCCCTCCACCAGACGGTCTATGTGGTGCGGGGTTAGCATACTCGGGAGCTGCGTCATCTAGATATGAGGAAAGAAAAACATCTTCTGCGGTTCTGGGATGCCCTTTAGGATGTACCTTAATTGGGAATAATGGGGGTGGCAAGTCTTTTGGCATCTCTGGAACAGCCTTAGGTAGTCCTTCGGCTAGAAGGGGATACATACCATTCATAAGAGCATTTCTTTGTCTATCTACTTGTTCTGATTTCACTCGGATACCTTCCTCAATTAATAGATTTTCTTGAACTTTCTTTGAACTTTCTTTACTCCTCTCTTCTTGTCTACGTGCTTTTTCTGTACGTCTATGAGATTCTTTACGCCATAACTCAACAGCGTCTTTCTGTGACTGTCTGACTTTTCTTTTCCATAACTCTTCCTCCACTTTCATGATGCACTCTGCATCCCAGGTTCCCGCTGCGGGCCACCTTTGACTTTCTGGCAATCCCTTGGTATAATCTACCCATAAATCAAGAAATAATATGGCATCTAAGCCATGCTTGTGATACATAAAATGCCCTGGAGTGTCCCTAGGAGGAATAGGAACTGCTTCTTCAAGCACCCCTTTTCTCGTAGTAATCTGTCTTAACTTCGAAAAGAGCGGCATATTGACAACTGATCTGATACTTACTCTTGAATTCACTTAATACGAAAAAACACAATAATGAACAGTGAACAATGAACAATCATTCATACCACAATATGCAAGACATTTGAACACTTTAAACATTAAACATTAAACATTTTAAAAATGACCGACAATGATGACAGTCTGCATAACTAATCACCAAGCTGAATTCTTGACAATAACTGAATACTTCGGAATACTTGATATACTGCTAAACAGTACATATACACTGCTAAACAGTGCAGACCGGATTTGTGTACCCAAATCCGTCTTGACCGGCACAACCTATGTGCGCGTCAACACGCCTCCCCGGCGATGGTACTCACCGAGTAGCTCCTTGAAACGGAAGGCCTCAGAGAATGGACGGGACTCGATGACTGCGGACAGCGGACCCTCTGGACATCGGGACTTCGAAAACCTGGTGGGCCTCTGTATACCTCGGAACTTGCTCTCTCAGCTAGGCTCTGGTCGGGATACTTCGCACTTCTCACCGCCTCGTCTGGGTTGATCGCAGCCTCAGTCGCCCCCGCTTGACCGGAGGGAGCTACAGGAAATCCTGCTGGTACGCGTTATGGTCCGTCCAGCTGTGGCAGGAGACCGGGCCTGCAACGCACCGCCGGCGCGTGAGATGAGAAAGTGTCCCTGTTCGGGCGCCATTATGTGGTAAATATTCTTTTACCTAGACTGAATTTCATACGGAATCTAAAATAAAGTAAAATAGCTCAGAATAATAAGAGGCAGAATCCGTGGTATAAGAGGTTTTCTGAATGGGCTTTATTCCAAAATGGCCGACTCGAGTGGCGGCCTTCAGGTTCCGTCACCACGAGGGTTCAGGAAGTGAAGTACAATACTTTATTGACAAGAAGTAACTTTTATAGGTCATACATTACAATGAAACGAATGTAGAAGGCGTAACAATTGATAAGAGAAATGACATAGTAAATACGTAATCGAAACTAGGCGTAATAAGGAGCAAAAAGAAACATGATTGGCTCTGATTATCATACATAGGTGGATCTATAAGATAATACTTAACATAGATGCGCGCGCAGCAGCATGACGTGTAATTGACGTGCAACTAGGGGGTGAAGGGGACTTGACATTTAGCTCTACATGTGGAGACGGAAAGTCTGGGGGGTCAAGTCAACCTAATCCCAAATCATATCTAACATCCTATGTTTAGAGAACTATGTTATCCACAAGGAAGGACTCTCGGGCAGAATCTATTCTATACTGACTATGAGTGCGTGTTCAAGCGTCTAAGTGCCTATATGAGATGCGAGGGGCAGAAAACTTTCCATGGCAACAGGGCTATGAATTACTTGCATGAGGACGGAAAGGCCGAGTCCTTTGCTTGGGAGCTAAAGGAAATGTTTACCTAAATCACTAGACAGGAATGCATCGGCTGAAAAGCAAAGTAGATAATTCGAAGGTGAAATACAGCTTCTTGGCAGGCAGGCGAAACTGGCCGAGGCAGGCACCGTTAGCTGCACAGGGAGTAGGACAAAGTTCATGGATACAGATGCGAGCTCAAGCTGAAGCTGTCAGAGACAGAGAGCAGGGAAAGGCTTTGAAGACAGAATCGGGCCTATTCTGCCTGAACTGTAAAAATGGAGTAACTTAGCCATATAAAGTCGGTGGCCTTTCATACTTAGGAATCGAATATCCAGCCCATTGATGGCGGATCTGACAGAGAACATGTTGACGGTGGACGCACATATGTTTGCGTCTTGGAAACTGGAACTGGAGGGAACATACATGTACTTGTAACATGCATATAGAACCGTTGGGGTCCAAGATAGGGGACATAACTGCTCAGGAACATCCACATTTCCACACCACTATGATCAATAATTGTTTCCTCAAACCTAGTGATGAAATCAGACACACTCTCGTCTTTCTTTTGTTTGCATGCTGCTAACTTGTCCCAATTCACGCGCAGAGGAGGCATCATAGTTTTCATTAAAACAATAATCCTACCAGGTAGTTCTGAAACTAAGGGTTCAGGTTTGGCACCTCCTACCTGCCGACCATCTGCAGCAGTAATATTAACCCACGTATCTCCTAACTCTGACGCGTGATCCTCGTGACGGATCTTCGCCCACAAGGGTTGAGGAACTACATTACCCATCAACATATCTATGTCAGCTAAATTCATAACACACGCATCAACTGTCTGAGACAACTCCTTATAATAGCCAGCAGGATTTTTACGGGGGTCAGGCAAAGTCTGCTTAACAGCCAGGACCTCAGCTCTCTTCCAAGGGACATGCACCCACACTCGCTGAAAATGAGCCGGTGCAGCCGCAATACCATGAGTGGCATCAGCCACAACTTCCTCTCTCCATACAGTGGGAACCTCTCTCATAGGATACTGCTTCCCTTTTCTCCTAATAGAAGGGTCAGGTTCGAGCAATGACTGAGGTGGAAGTCTAGACCTAAAAGTGAGTAGTGTCTCTACCGCTTCCTCAACATCGGAACCCACTATCGTCCCTTTAGCAAATTCAGACTGAACATTAAGCAATTCCAATGGAATTGAACTCAACTCATTATCTTCCCACTCCTGACGAAGGAAGGTGCACATGACATCAAAAACATACCTTTGTTTTGGTGCCTCCCACTGTAGGAAGATATTCATAACCACTTGTGGACTGTACTTGGAGGTATTCGAAACCCATCTACGAGCAAGGAGATCTAACACTGCCTGCTCTTCGGGACCAGGGAGCTGACTACGTCTCCGCTTACGTTCAGAAACAGGGGTCATATTCAGTGACCCAAAGAAAGGAGACAAACGACTAGTGACAGTCTCAGTCATTCATTGCCGAGCAGAAGGAGAAGAAGTTGACATGAGGACAGGAGGCAAAGTGTTTTGAGGTGACAGAGACGTAGGGACAGAAATAAGAGAAGTCGAAGATAAAGGAGTGTAAGGCAAAGGAGTTTGAGGCAAGACTGGTGGCAAGGCTGGCAGCCCTGGAGGGGGCTGCGCCGGGGGAGGAAGAACCACCTGTGAAGCAACGGGTGGCTGAACAACAACAGGGGGTTGAACGACAACAAGGAGTGCAACAACTGGAGGTAACGGAGGTGCAGTAGCACCCTGCACATAAGAGGGTGGTAATCTCAGTAAATGTGACATCAAAGGATCCTTTTCAGGGTCTACAGTCACATTTGAAAGGGGAGGTGGCAAAGCCGGGTAACATTTGTCAATGGCCATGCAATGTTGTCTATCTGACACTTCAATCGCACGATCTTCTTCATCTTCCTTAAACTGCCTAGCAGCTTGCATTACCGATATATTCCTTTCCTTCCCATCTCTCTTAGCTTGCTTAATTTCTCGCTGTTTGGCTTCCTGACGCCAAAGGCGGAAAGAGTCAAACATCGCCGGCCGGGCTTTCTTCTTAAATAGCGCAACTTCTAGGTTATCTAAAACATCTGATTCAAAACTACCATGTTGGGGCCATCGTAAAACACCATCTTTCCTTGTATAACGGACCCATACTTCATTAAAGGTAATGGGACCTACACCATGCTTTGAATAGAGCTCATAAGTTGGAGTTCCAACCGGAGGTATCGGACACGAATCCTCCAATCAGGAATCCATATTACAACTACAACAAACCCATTTCCTAAATTTGCTAAAACCAGGCATCTTTTAGCTCACTAGTCTTGCTTCAAACTTCAAGGGGTAATCAAAAATGATACACTCGCAAGTATACGAACCCCCCGGCTTCGACTATTGCAATGGCCGAATCAAAACCAAGAAACAAAACAAAGTCGTGGGAGCGACCCACTTATACTTAACCAAAATGTCTGTCACGCCACCAGAAGTCCGTCTAACATCTCGCCTTACAAATCATCACAAGAGGGTCCAAGACAGGGCGACAGTGAGGGCAGCAGTCCTTCGCAGCCGTCGGAAAGGGGAAGTCTTGCAGAAAAAAACCTTCGGTCCACGTCGACATGCAGGGGTCGATGAAGTGGCGGCCGTCCTCCAGAATTTCCTCACGGGGCTCCTCACAATCTTCGGGCTTGGACCAGTACCGCTGAAGTCGCCCCACGTTGGGGGCAAGTTGAAGAACCGGGGTTTAACTCAGCGGCGTCAGGGGCACGCCTAAGATCTTCGAGTTCACTTGTCTTGGTATACAGAGACACGGAATACTTCTGGATGGCATCAGAGACCAAGTTTATAAGCTGCAGCTAGTAACAGTGATCCTAGAAATACATCACGGTGTAAATTCTCAGGAGACTGTTCATTTTACTAAGGCAAGACGTCTCCTTTTATACCCAATATTCACATTATAAATGTACACCCACTGCACAAAATTCTAGCCAATAAGGTACATTTTCAAACAAACTGTCACATAACAAAAACTCAATTTACAGGATCCCAACCCAAAAGTTAATTATTAGGAATGTCCCAAATTCAATCTCCACAAGCAGGACAAACCTATAATTGAAAGCATAACCCATGTAATGAAGAAACATAAAAAAAGAAACGGTAACAGATGCTGAACAAGATAAGGCATGTGCAAGGAAACTAAAAGTTAACGATGTCCTGAACATTGATTGGCAATCTCAGACAAAGATCGATCAGGGAAATTGGCTTTGCGGGGTCAGTTTCAGGTGCAGAGGTCAGTTTCTTACAGTTCATTTCAGAGTCAAAAAGAAACCTAGTTAATGTATACGTGAACTAAGAAGGCCAGGCCACTTTATTCGCCAGGCTACCTTCACAGGCCTACGTGAGGGCAACACAAAATGGTGGCACAGAACAAAATGGAGTCAAACTCGAGAATTACAGAACCTCAACGTTGGTTTTCCACCCCCCCTCACTGGGGAACTGAGTACTCTCTCTTGTTCTTCAGTATTTTGGGCATGTACGCTGGACCCCATAAAACAGCCCACCTTGTCCCTCTCCTTGTTTGAGGTCCCATTAAATACTGACCAGTTTATATTTGGACTCTTATGTCTACAGGCATGCAGGCAAAGGCTCATAAAATGATCTGGAGGCAGAGCAGAGCAGGGCTGAGAGGTGGAGGTTAAGAGCTGCTAAAAGAGCCAACCTCAGGAGAGGAGAGAGATAAAGAAATTATGAAAATCTAATTCTAAATAGAAATTAATGATCAGGAAACAAAGGGGCATATTTACAAGCCCCTATCACCACCACAACGTCATTTTTTCTGAAGTTGTGGTGGCGATAGGGGCTTCGCCTTATTAATAAGGCAGCGTTGAGCCGCTTAATGTGGCTTAACACCGACTTGTGAATAAGGCCCCTTTTCACGGTATACTTAGCGTGAACGGGGTGAGTAATGGGTGTTGCAGTACAAGGGCAGCTTAAATATGGGGCAGCACCAAAATTAAGACTAGGAAAAACCTGGTCTTGAACTGGCACAACGAGGACAAATGTTTCATTTCTCCTTGTTTTTGCTGTTTCTGTGTACTGCGTTGTGCAGCACACATAGAAACAGCAAAAGGCCATTGTGCAGGAACCCTTCCTACACAAAAACAATCAATAAAAAGAAATTACGTTTTGCAACTTCTATGTGTGCTGCTTATGCCATTTCAGATTGTTTATGTGCAGGAAGGAACACCTTCCTGCAAATAAACAATCTTCCCCTACAACACAGGTGTCTGTGTTGGTGCTAGGCAGCTGAAATTAGCAACATTGCAGGGAGAAACGCAGGGCTGCACCGTATCCTTATAAATACGGTGCGCTCTGCCACTTCCTAGTAAATATGCCCCAGAGTGAGAGGGGGGGGGGCACTGGGAAGGGGATTTAGATAAGATTGAAAAAATAGTTTGAGAAAAGAAAATATTATGGTAGCTTGAAACTGGTAAGGAGGAAGGTGTGAAAGGATCAATTAAAAGGTTGGAAGGAAGGGTGAAAAGAGGAATGGGTGGAGGGAAGGTTGGATGAAAGGCTGTTAGCATAAATGGATGGAAGTGTGAAAGAATGGATGATCAATATGTGAAGGGAATGGTCATTGCATGAATGGAATGAGTAAACGATGGATGGATAGATGATGAAAGCATGGATGGATGAGTGAAAGGATGGAGGAATGAAAGAGTGGACTGATGGATCGCAGGGAGGTCAATGGATTGTTGGAATAATGAAAGGATGGGGTAAAGGATCAAAGAATAGATGATGGAAAGGTTGCAGGATGAATGGCTAGATTAGAGGTTGCTCAGGTGAAAAGAACTAATCTAGGATGTGTCGGGTTTACTGTTTCTCTCATTCGGTGTCAATAGAGTTTTCGTTCAGAGTGAGGGGTATTTTAATTTTTGGGCTACTACCTTGATTGGAATGGTTGCTTTTTGGAGACCCCAAAAACATTTTTGCTTTTAGTCAGTTTATTTTTAGATTGCAAACACCCTGCAGCTTCCCAAACAGTAAATGTTTGCCAAATCCATGACAAAACAAGACTTGCCAAAAGGTTGGCAGACAACGCCAGACCTATTGGCTTTGCCAGCGCTTTTTTATAATGTGTATGTATTCTGTCAGTGAAAATAAATATTTATCTAACTGTCTGACATCAGAACCAAAAATCGCATTTATAATTTCTAAAAATGCATTTTCCTGACCTGTTCTCGTCGCAAACGGACATATGTGCCTAAACATTTTAATGAAAGTATAGAGTTGCAAAGGGAAGGTTTTGCCTCCAATGAACTCACTGTGAATTTTCTGAGAGTGGGATTTGTGAGTTATTTCCAAGTGAATTCTAAAATGATTTCATACGTTTCCCATTTTATTTTGACTCTGTAATATTTTCATTTGAGCCCTATTTCACTCTCAAAAACCCATTTACTGGCGTACAATAATACCAGCTCTTTAATGATGTGTCCTTTTTAGTGGAACATTTTTCAGAAGAGTTTCTTAAAATATAAACTTTTTCCTAGGTCTCTTTCATACATAGCCATATATATTCGCAGGAAAGAACATTTTCTCCCACATTGGTGGCCTTATAACTGCTGCTCTGTCCTAAACTGGACATGTGGAAGTCTTTGTGTATTGAAAGCTTCTTGGCTCTGAAGGTCACTTTACTTTGTAGTCTTAATAAATTTAAAGATTTCTTTCTTTGGTGCTCCTTTATATAATGTGTTACAATAGCTGAGTCAGCAACAGCAAGCCCCTGGTCAGTTCCATGCAGTAAATTGGATGAAGACGCAGGAAAAGCCTTCAAAACAACACGAGGTAAAGTTTTCGTTGTTTAGCACTTTGCAGATTTTTTGTCCAAAAAATAGTTTTTTTCGCACCATACTGAAAGATTCTTCCCTGCCTGGATGCAGGTCAGAGAACCTCCTAGCTCCTCTGACCAAATGAGTAGAGCTCTGCTGATTCCTAACAACCCTTCATCAAGAGGTGCATATGATTCGGACAAGCAGTGATGTTTTTATTTCGATTCTTGATGTTGTCTGGCAGAATACATTTGAAATAGTACCTGGTACTGTGATACCACCTGGGCCAGTGGTCTCAGGTAGATATTGAAAGGTATGATAAATAGTACGGATACCTAAACAACACCACATGCGATCAGCCTGTCTAGTGAAGGGGTTGCGGGGTGATTCTGATTTACTGGCTATGATTTTATGAGAATGAATGCCACCATTGGATGGTGGATTTTGTAGTTCGCCAATGTTTATGTAGCTAAGTCAATCATAGTAAGCAATTTGGCGTGCTCATTGAAGGATGGTAACAGGGCATCACTGATGTTCTTTATACCACCATAAACATGCTTCTGATCATTCCATAATTGTACAGAAATCAATGGGCTGCTCGAGTCTCGAAATTGTGGTCCCACATGCTGACTAAATGACCACACAGATCGACGGTATGTGGTACTGGAACTGGCCCAGGGCATGTTCACCCGGCCCCTTTTATTTGCAGGGTCACCTGACTGATGACACCTGTGATGGGTGGGTGTAAAGTGTGGGGTACAAACAGGCAGAACACTAGAACATGTCCAGCAGGACACTACATCCCTCCCAAACTTTAATGAAAGAAAAACAAACAAAAGTCCGACCTATAAGGAAAACAAGTAAGCAATACACAGCACCAAATGAATCAGGCCATCTGCCAGGCAGCGTTGGACCTTTGGACAGCATGGTCAGGATGCTTTAGTCCACCTTGGCGATGTAGTTCAGACCGGCCTGTTCCCGCGGTTTGGAAGTCTATTTACATCTTTCTAATAGCAGTGCATCTGGAGCAGTGGTGAAGTCCACTTTGGAGATCTTGCTGGCGCTCAGGTTCCTGTGGACGACAAACCCACTGCTATTGAGGATGACCTTGGTGGACGAGGCCCTTCCTTGGAGGCGACGTGCTTGACGATCTTTCCACTTCCCAATAGCCGAGCAGCTTCAGACTTGCCTCTCTTGTCTGGACTCCTCTCTCACTGGAGTTTGCTGGAGGACCTTCCTGCCGGGCTGCCATGGGACAGTGTGGACTGTGCAGACTTTGTGTAGGCCGCGCAAAGGCTTTGCTGAGAAACTGCGAACAGGACCACAGCCAAGTCACTCATGTAGCCGCAGAGGGTGGTGCCTCAGTCTGGGTATTCTTGCCATCAGGGCTCAGGTTCTGTGCCTTCCTCAGATGGTCTTTGGGTGACCAGTCTTCATCTGTGACCTTCCTGCTTTCCGGTGCCTGTCGTGGAGCTGCTGTCGATGCATCTCTCCAATCCAGATTCCCCTCTCCCAGGAATTCCATCGGGTCCCTTGCCCCTGGATTGCCACATAACCCGTGAGCTGTTTGGGCCTTTCGTAGACCATGCCGAGGGGTAGCTGCAGAACTCCAAACAGGGCCACGGTCGAGCCTCGTGCAGTCCCAAGGGTGGATGGTCCAATGGTCGGAACACTCTTCTTCGGCAGGCTTCCGGTTCATGGGGACACACAGAAGGTTCCTGGGTGGCAAGCATCCCACAGCTCCAGCTCAGGCTGTCTCAAGTGGTTTCATCCACTCTGGTCGTGCGAGGCTCCTTTGATGTTCTTGGTGATGATGCACTTTGGATGATCAACATGGTAACTTTCATTCAGTTGGGCAAAAAGGCACAATCTCTTGCTTGCGGTGACCTCATGGATTGAGGAGGACTGGAGGGACTCCGTGCCCACTTGCAGTTGTCTTTCAGCAGGTGCACTTGCTAGGCGTGGTGATATCGATGCCAAGCAACCGGTGACAGTTGAGAGGACGGTCGACCTGCGAAGCGTGGGGCCTGGACACAGATCGCGCTTGCTAGCGGCTTACGGTTGGTCCTCCTGCGAAGCTGTCTCCAGTGACGTCTCTGCACCCCAGTGGGTGGCTTGTGCTGATGAACACCTTCTCCAGTACTGGCACGAGTCCTCTGTCCTGTCGCTGTTCTTCTTTCCTTTTTGCGTGCCTGTAGTGGTTGTTTGCCCTGTGGCTTCATGCTACTCTCCTTCCTTTCTTCGCAGAGTGGCGTCATGCCGTGCTCTTCTCCTTCTTCCGACCAGGTTCATGACTCGGATGTGGTGGCCTGCCACATGTCTCATGTTTGCGCCACATGGACATTTCGCTGGTCGCCTCCGGTTCTTGGGACGATCTTTCCTTTTCTTAGAACCTGTCGCAGGTCTATGCTGTCGGTAGGACTTGCTTCTTCCTCTTGAGGGCCTTTCACGGGCACCATCCCCTCCTCAGGGATTTCCACAGTGGTCCTCTGACAGGATGGCAGGTTACCTCTTCTATTGAGGGCGTAGTGCTTGCTCCTTGATTTTGTGCCATCGTAGCGCCTGCTCATGCCTCCATGCAGGCATGCTCGGTGGGGTCGGTCACTTTGTGTGACATGCTCCATGCTTGCGGTGCGAATGTGGCGTCCGGCTTCGTGTTGCCTGTCAGTGGAGGAAACGTTGCGGTGGCAGCTTGCCACGTGAAGTGTGTGACTCTCCTCCTGCCTGCCTAGGGCCGCCGGGCATTCCGTCTTGAGGCAGTGTGAGGGAGGACGCTGCTGTATTTGGTACACTGCGGGTTGTCACTGGAGCATTGGAGATTTGGAGGCTCTCCTTGGTACCTTCACCATTGGTTCTTCTATGTGGAGAGGTGTTCCTCTCCCAGGCGCCTGCCCTTGATGTCAGGTCTGCAGTTGCAGCCTTCTGTGCACCTCTGGGTTCGTGCACTCAGTATCCTTCATGGGCGCCCTCTTCTGGCCCTTGGTGTGCCCATTTAGTGGCTTGTGGTGGCATCAGACACCCTCTGGGTGTTGCGTGCTCTGCATCCATCTTTCTTGTGCTTTAGGTGAGGGTGAGGATTGCTACCTTGAGACGTTGCTGTCTGGTTGCTCTTCTTTCCTTGCTGGTGTTGGCTGTCTTTAGAGTCGCTGCTTCTGTTTACTTGTCCCAGCTGATTCCTGAGATTACGGCTGGGAAGCTCACATTTGACCAGAGAGGGGAGACTGTAGTCACTGCTGCAGGCATTTTGAGGAGGTAGGCAGGGCACTGAGGGCTATTTTTGATTCACGGTGGGCAGGGGGGAGTTTTTGATTCACGGTGGGCAGTGAGGGAGGCTTTACTGTTGCCCAATTGATGGCCCGTGTCACTTTCTTGGCCATTTAGTGACACTAGTGCAGTCACTTGGTATGGTGCGGTGTACTGGGCCGCAGCTAGGTGGTGTAATCACCGCCGCTCTTCTCAGTCCGCAGTCACTTCTCCAGGCCTGCGGGGAACCGCGACCTCCCGAAAATGCAGAATGACCAACGTCGCTCATGCAGACACATAACCGCCATGCTTCATGCTCAATCTCTTTTGGCAGTGGCGGTCTGCCGACGGGCATCGATCTGTAGCTCAGTGTGAGATGCGGGCTATGTATTGTACGTGTAGCCTTTCCTGCAACCACACTAGTGTCTGTCTTATGCTTGTGGGGGGGTGTCCCTTGCTGTGGAGGCAGCTGTGGGGACGATCTTCAGTTGTCTTGTCTTTAGGCTGGGCCTCCATAGGCAGCTAGGTTACCCTGCACTGAGTAACTGCTCGGGATTGTGGGGGTGCTCTGTGTTTTGAGCGGTATACCACTCCCCTTTTTAACGCAGTCCTCTCTTTGAGCTGGGCATCTTAATGGCTATCTCCGCATGTGGTGCGGGCCAGTAGGGATTCCTTGTTCGTGGCAGTGGTGGCCTGGGCCTGACTGCAGCAAGGGGTTCCTGCCGGCTCTCAATAGTGTGAAGGCGGGTGGGAGGTTTGGCAGGGCTGATCCGTGAGCCTCTCACCTGTTGACCTTGTGGCCGCTTCAGTGTCAGCACCGTCTCTTGGCCCATTAAGTGGGTGCTGTTTGCCATTTTCAATGGGGTTGGCGGCACCGAGCTGCCTCCAGCGCGGTGCTTGTGAGACACTTCTCTTCCTTTTTCTCAGCCCACGATAGCAGGCAGCAAATGCTGGGGATGCCCTGTACAGGAGCTATTCTTTTTCCCCTCATGAGAAAAGCACCAAGCGTTCGACAGCTCATGTTGGGATCAACCCGCTCGTCGCCATTGCGGTTTCTTGGCCCTAGGCCCTCATGCTGACTAAATGACCACACAGATGCACGGTATGTGGTACTGGAACTGTTCCAGGGCACGTGCGCCCGGTACCTTTTATTTGCAGGGTCGCCTGAGCAGTGACGCCTGTGATGGGTGGGTGTAAAGTGTGGGGTACAAACAGGCAGAACACTAGAACGTGTCCAGCAGAACACTATAGAAACATCCCTCACTCAATCAATCAGGGGCTTATATAGAGAGGCTACTCAACCATAAGTGACTTAAGGCGCTGTGGGCAGGGTGGGGGGTTGGCCTGCTGGGGTTCAGTCGAAGAGCCATCATTACACTGATCCTCTCAGCACAACCAGTCCATTGTCCTCTGATTTCGGCATTGCCTGGCTATTGTGAACAGTAAAATACACAGAGACTTGTGTCCTCACCCATGACATAGGGCATGTAGTCGAGCTTCTATGAATTTAAACTCAGGAGCAGATTACTTATTTTGCACTGCCACGGTGGTATTTTGCATATACATTTGCACTCCCTGTCAAATGCAAAACATTTGTATCAACTGAAAAGGGCAAAAAAAACACTTGTCACCCAATCGTCCATCCAAATGTCTCTCCTAATTACTTATATTACTTTATAATCTAGAAATGTAAGCACAAAAGTGAACCAACACCAATGCAAATTGTTATCTGGCTCCAAGATAGTGAGTTAGTTACATTATATTGCTTAGACAGGCCGTTGGAACATTGCAACATTCCCATCTAATAGACGTTGGAATACTATATTTTCGAAAAGTTGCCTGGCTTCAAAAATTATATTTGAACATTTTTCATATATTATATTATTTCAGTTTTCATGAAAAGTAAAGCAAGCCAATTTCAAAAGTATTTTCAATTCGATCACAACAGAAGTTGCTAATAAATGAATCTTCTAAGTAATCTATCCTCAAACATTCCAGCTTTGCTTATATTTTTAGTGTCTTGGAATATACTTGGCACATCGTTTTTAAACAACCTAACATATACTGTTTATCCTGACATCAAGGCGTGAATACTAGATTCACATCTCTGTCCAGTTACCACTTAGACATGTTTCTTTGAGAGCAAAGCTAGACATTTGTCCAATCTAATAACCCATAGACCACTTATTTCCTACAAGAAATTACTCACTGTCTGATGTTGAATCAACAGACCTTCCTTCATGGCTTTTGGAAAGTCTGGTGACTTTGAAGCTAAATCCGTACTCTCCTTCTTACTGCACGGTTGTCGCTACTGATAGTAAAGTTTTTTTTCAAATCATTATCGGTGTTATTTAATTGATTTTTTTCAAGCATAATCATGGGCTAACAAGAGTGAATAAAATAAACAATGTAAAGAAATATACAATAATAAAAAAAACTAAACACCGTAATAAAAAAGAACCTCACCAACTGCATTAAACCTCATAAATTCTAGAAACAACAATGGAATGTAAAGCTGAGCTAAAATAAACAGTAAAGAATCTGGCTCAATTTATGGAGAGAGTGAAAATATGAATCTATGTCTAATAATGATACATTTTTGTCCTGTGATTTAATCCATCCTAGTCCTTATATGATAGTTGACAGCGGTTTGTTATTTTATGGGAGTCTTATCCACAAGGCACTCCTGTCAGTCTACTGACTACATAAACCATTGTGCAGAAGAAACACAAAGTTGCTGGAGATTTAACATTGTCTGTGGTTTCCCTCACCAAATATGCTTGCTGATTATTTCCTGTCAAGACCAGGAGTAGATGCATTTTTTAGGTGGATAATGTCGACAGCACCAAACAATGCAATGAGTACATGAGATATGGAATTACAGGTGGGTAGCTGTCAGTAATGGAGAAGTTTTACACCAAAGTAAGTCACAAAACGAGTATAAGGGGAACAAAGTTGTGGCACCGATTACCGGTTAATCCACCACTTGCCTGACTGAACAAAAAGCAGATGGCGATGGTAGTTAATTTCCACAGTCGACCTTTTCCCAGGGACAGAGAGCTGACCCCAGGGAGGTGGAACTGCCCAACAGGTTTGGGCTTCTCTGGGTGGACATCCAGTAAACTCCTTCCCCAGGACTCGATGATAGGATTCCCACATATGTGCCTTTTATAGAAAGATAAGGATATCACATTCAGCTCTCATAAACCACCTTTAGAGCCCCTTTATTAATACCTTCAGTCACAAAGCATGCTTACCTGATGCTCCAATGATGGAGCAGTTGATGATCCCAGAGAGTTTAAGGTGCTCTAGCCACACTCGGGAACATCAGTAGCTGAGGTTTGTTTAGATTCTTAGTTGGCTCAGTAATCAAAGAGAGAATGCACAGATTCAAGGAAAATGGATAACAAGATGGGAGCAAAGGGAAGGAACTGAGAGAATGGTAGGGAAACAAAACAAACATGCAAAAAAATGATTTTAGCAGCAAGAAGCGAGAATGTGAGGGGTAACTGCATCAGTCATCTGTCTCTGAACTGGTCCCTCCTCCTGTTCTGCATCTAGGACTCTAAGGGCCTAGTGCCCACCTTCTTCATGCAATCCATGCTGGTTTTTGCCTTGCTACTCTTTTCTGTTGTTCCCTCAGCTTCTGGTCCCTCATTTGCAAAGCCTTTCCTTCTGCAAACTGTTGTCTAATGTTTTAGACAACTGGGTTTCAAGTGATATCAGATAGACGACTACTGCGAAGCTTAGTTTGTCTATGATTTCATCTGGAATACCTTTGTGAAAAAGTTCACATTTTTGGAAATGAACCATCTAAACATTTTTTAGAGTACACCCCCTAGATCATTTTCTTCTGCTCAAATCATCAGAGTAGGTATCATGCACAATACCACCTTGCCTACTGTAGTATCACACTGTTGTGCAGTTCAACAGGGCCAGTGCACAAAAGGGTTGATCTTGACTTACACGTTTAAAATACACATCTTTTTAGATATTCACTTTTTTCATGCTTTGTACGTACATTATATCGTACTCTGGAAAGTGTTCCACAGCTGGACCAAAGTCTCACAGCACCAATGAACCGATGCCCTCAGCAACACCCAACCTAGCATCTCTGCCAACCTGAATCAGCCAGTAGAGGACCTCAACGCCTGAATCACCAGTGCTGCTGACCAAGTTGCCACCACCAAACCATCCAAAACGCACAGATCCACCAAACAAGCCAGCTGGCACACCCTAGAACTCAGCACTATGTAACACAGATGCACACACCTAGAAAGAACATGTCGCACCAACAGAAACAACAGTGAACTAGTCACTTTCAAGTCTGCCCTCAACACCTACCAGTACCAACTCAAGACGCAAACAAGGTCGCCCTGGTAACCGCATCAAGGTCAGCGCTAACCAGACCAAGAAACTTCTCACCATCGAGAGAAAGATTACCTGCCTATCTGCCACTGAAATCTCGATCCCCACCTCACAAAAACTCTGCCACACTCTAGGAGACCACTTCAACATCATTTCCTATGCTGACGACACCAAACTTGTCCTCTCGCTCTCAGCTGACCCCACCATGACCAAGTCCAACTTCCACACCTGCATGAGAAATGTCTCCACCTGGATAAAGAACAACTGCCTGAAGCTCAAGACAGACAAAACCGAAGTGCTGATTTTCAGCCGCCACTCCCAACCCCCTTCTGGAAGGACACCTGGTGGCCATCGAAACACAGGCCCACCCACACACCGAAAAACCACACCTGCAACCTCGGCATCATCCTGGACAGCGAAATCTCCATGAAACGATAGGTCAATGTCATCTCCTCAGCCTGCTGCCGCACTCTACGCATGTGCAGCAGAATCTTCCAATGCTCTCCATCAGCACCAGGAAAACAGTGATGCAGGCCTGCATCACCAGCTGCCTGGACTACTGTAATGCACTCTATGCATGCACCACCAGTGAACTCTGGAGAAGGCTCCACACGATTCAGAATGTAGTAGTCAGACTGATCCTTAACCTGGCCAAAGGAACCCACATCACCCAACACCTGAGAGACCGCCACTGGCTCCCCATTCAGGAAAGATGCAAGTTCAAACTACTGACCCACGCCTAAAAAGCCCTCCACGACCAAGGACCAGCATACCTGAACCACCGCCTGAACTCCCACAAACCATCCAGAAACTTCTGCTCCGCCCACCTCGCCCTCACACAGACAACACATTTCTGCCTCTGTTCTGGAACTCCCTTTACCACCAAACATCATCCTCGCTGACAGACTTCAGGCAGAAACTCAAGGTCTGGTTCTTCGATTGAAACCCACAGACCAGCGACTGGATACCCTTGAGGGTGATACGTTGTGCTTTACAAGTACCGTTTGATTGATTGATCGATTAACAAGAACACTGAGACACTGCCCTTGCATTTTGCCCTTAATTTCGAGACAGCTCTGAGTCAGAAAAAAACAGTCTTTTATTATATAAACTGTCTCTGAGCCCAGTTCCTCACTTTAATGGATTATCCTGGAACATACACCCGTTGCTGTGATCCAGCCTTGCTGACTCCAATCCTCATCCTGAAAAGGATTGCGTCCCATACTACACCAGACTGATTTCCTGATACATCACACACAGGTAATGGGGAGTTAAGTTGCTCCAAGCGATCTGGCAGAATGCCTTTTCACTATGCTCTCTATAGTATAGGTAGTGTTAAGTTGGAGTATCATCATGATATTTATTTATACAATCACTGCAAAGTTATAATGGTTGAATTATTAATCTATTCCACCATTTTTGTAATGCTAGTAACAAGGCTTTTATTCCTTCTACGAATAGTTGCAACTCGTTTTTACACAAGAATACAATTGCTTCAATAAATATTTTAAAGGCCAGCTTGTGTATTTCTTGTGTCTCCCTTTTAGCATGCCAGACTAATAATGAAAGAGTAGATCCCTTTCCCTAGTTTTCTTGAGGATTCTAGAGCTGTCATGTTCTGAGGTTGCAGACACCATCCGGTACCCTGTCAGGTTAAGGGTCCAGATGCCGCACTGTGAGCTAGTCAGGAATTGGGCTAACATACTCTGATTATATGAGTAGACTCAGTCCCCATATTTTGATGTTTATGTTGTCCAGAAGTACGGTCCTACTCAATTAGTAGGAACCGTATGGCAGCACCCTCTGTTATATTTTCAAAATTTAACATTTGTGATGTCCTGCAAACCAACGGTGTTCATTTTTGGTAATCACCACCTAGTAAACTGTTAAAAAAGGTACCTTGTATTCTGATCCAAAAAAGTATCTGTTAAACTTAACACCCTTGGGTGGTAGACCCCCAACCTTTATATATAGCGGGAGATAAGAATAAAACATATGAGTTCTCAAAAGGCCCCCAAAACAGTTCTCAGAGAAATGATTCTCAGACCAATGCAGACCAGACAGGAGGGTTTCATGGGAAGAAGCATTCTGGTCACTTCACCCCTAAGTGCTTTCAGTGTTACAGGTACAGGCACTACAAAGGGGACTCTACCAGCCCAAAGAGTCAGTAAATCCCCACTGGTGTGCAGACCATTGGAATGGCAGGTGTAGTACTCGAGCAGCAGGTTAGCCCAGGCAGTACAACAGAGGGAGTGCAGACGTTACCTTACAATCCCTGGATGACTGAGAGGTGGTCCCCAAGGTTTTGAGAGACGCAGGGCCCACTATGACTACTGTTAGGTATCATCTGGTTTCCTCACAGTAGGTACCCCCCTAACTAGTCCACTGTTGTCTGATTGAGTCACTACCCCGTGGCTCTGGTTTTGTTTAAATGGGGGATCTCAGGTTCCTTGAAGGTAGATGTGAATCCAGCAATGCTTGTGGTTTTTCTATTGGGTAACAATATGAGGCACACCATCTAGAAAGAGGTGGAGCTCCGGTCACACTTGGATCTGTTAGGGTTGCCTGAGTGGGTGTGCCTGTCCACACAGTCCATAGGAGCCCAAGAGGAGATTCAAAAGTTCCTGGAGCCTGGAACAATAGCCCAGTTTACTGCTAAGAAGAGGAGGGGCGGGGGTTGTGGGATATCCACCCCAGAAATTCCCAAGTTCCAGAAAGAAGCTAAGGCTGATGCTCCAGGACCAACTGCATGAGGACATTGCTGCTCAGGGAGATCCACCTGAGATGGCGGGTTGACAAGCAGAAGACCCTCCTCCTGTGCATAGTTCTGACAAGTGCATAAAGAGTGCCCCACTAGGCTGAAACCCAGGCAAATGAAGAAACTTCAGTTGATCACTCCATCTACTGGGAGAATGATCTCCTGTATAGTGAGCCTAGGGTTCTGAGTCTGGGACAGCCTGTGTGTTGCTGGCCCCCCGGTGCTACAGGACCTTCCCACTGGGATTCCCTCATGATGTATCACTGGCAGTTTATCTGGGGCAGACCAAATCCTTTGACAGGCTGATCACCCACTTCTAATGGCCCTATGTGATAATGGTCTTAGATGTGTTCTGTGGGTCCTGTCTCACCTGTCAGACCAATGAGAAGACCGGTGAAAACTAGATGGCTCCCCTGTTACCCCTTCCTGTGGTTGGTACCCCTTTGGAAGGGTGAACATCACCATTGTTAGGACCCTGGACCCTAAAACAGCCCTTGCAAAAGGTCTATCCTGGTCTTGGTGGACAATTTCACCTGGTACCCAGAGGCCATCCCTCTGAGAACAATGACTGCACCAAAGCACCCAATTGGGTTTCCCCAAAGAGATGATGTCTAACAGGGGAACCAATTTCATGTCAGCATACATGAAATCCATGTGGGATGTGTATGGAGTAACCTATAAGTTTTCTACGTCCTATCATCTATCAACCAATAAACTTGTTTAGAGGTTCAACAAGAGTCTTCAGGGCATGATCATAGGCCTCTTAGAGCCCCTGAGGCAGAAGTGGGATTTCCCCTCGCCATGTCAACTGTTTGGTTAAAGCAGAGGTCTTCAAACTTTTGTAGGTTGAGCCCCCCAGCTGTATTGTTTTAGATGTCGCCCCCCCCCCCCACCACCTGACAAATTTTTGGAATCTGGTACACTAAATAATCAACCGCCACCCGCATATCCCATGCCATATCCGGCAAATAATGTTCAACACAATAAGCGTGTTTAGTAAACTGCAGGTTTGTGAGTGGGTGCTGTTAAATGGCAGAGGCTTATTACTCAGCTCAAAACACAGTTTTCCAAGGTAAAATGTGCACAAATTGTTTATACTAGGATGCTGTTTTACACATGACATAGTAGACCACCAACATTAATGTGATGAGTGTGCCTGTTTTTCGCCTCAGAGACGGTCAGTCTGTGGATGGATCTTTGCTACTGCCATCCTCAGATTTGCTCCACATCCAGAAATTCTAAAAGTGTTTGCATCTAATATTCATAGATAGTGATGTGTGTTTTCACAGTTGTAACACCGCAGCAGCCCACTAATTTGACAGCACATAATATCTGTGACATTCTCCAATTTCTCATGTGTGAGGACCCGTTCTGATCTAAAATAAACTTTTTTATGGTTGTTGCATCAAACAAACACATTTCTCTACAAATAGTAATAGACTCTCTCACATCAATCACATTAAAAAGCAATGAAAAAAACAGTATTTACAAGAATCTGTTTAGGAATTATTCCAGGCCCTCAGGGCAAAAACAGAGCTGTCACTATCAAGGGGCCCCCTGAAAGGCTGGATTGAAGTGCATGTAAATGTGTACTTTTGTAATTTGGGACGAAAACCTTGATGGGGCACAACAAGCCCATACTTTGTAAGGGGTGAAACCAGACCTGAACTTCGGGGAGGGGGGCAAACACCCCCAGCCATGGCTGGCCCTAGCACTGGTCGCACACAGTGCAACAGTCTTTTTTGGTGCTCCCTCCCCGATTTCCTCCTTCTCCATGAATTCCCTCACTACCACTCACCAACAATGCACCTCATCTCTCTATAGCACCTTTCTGACAAACATTGCATTTTTTTTATAGCGCTTCTCGTAGTTTGCTCACACTCAGTTCTTTGATCTGCTTGGTACACATTCTTTGTAGCAGGCACATTAACCTTCTGAGCTGTGTGGGTGGCAGGAGTGCCCATGTGAGTGCACGGTAAGGGATGTGACAGTGTGAGAGTGCTTGCAAACGCAGCACCCCCAGAAGCCAGCACCCGGTGCGGTGGCACCGGTCGCACCGCCCTAAAGCCAGGCCCTGACTGCAGCAGCCTAGGCTGAGACACAATGGGGTGGGGGGCTAAAGCCCTTTTAGCCCTATGGGTGTTGCGCGCCTGATGGTGTCCTACTGCTCCAAGAGACAGCACAGGTCGGTGGGTGGGGGTCACTGAGACAGAAGCGCAGACAACATCACACATGTAGAACATCACCTTCTAATGTGCAATGAATTGTGGGAATGGCAAGTAAACCAATATTTAGGGCACATTTTACAACAAGAGTCCATGGGTGTTGCTGCCCCTCTGTCCTATACTGAAGGAAGATGTGCAGTAACTGAAGGCAAGACATAAACCAACTGTGTCACTTTTACTCTCCTCCCCTTTTCTCCCAGTATTTCTCAGGTGCAAGCCTTCGATGCTGGTAATTACACATGCATTGCCTCTTTCAGGCGGCTGTAGCCAAGAGGACATTCATCCTTCTGGTCCAGAGTAGGTGCCCGACGCACTTTATTGGATGACATACTTAAGTATGAAAGTCGTACAGGTAGAATAAATAGAAAAGGTTATAGAAACCTCAGCCGGAAGCAGTGGAAAGGAAAGGGATCTCTGTGATTGTCTAATTATTCCTGTAGAGAAGGCAATTGATTTAACATTCTGATACATTTTGAAACCCCTGGGTTTCGGGTGGCGCAGGTGTAGCACAGTAGATGCCTCCGCAGATGTTATCTCCCTATTTACGTATTGTATTTCAGTGAGGGTATCTTGTCACATTTTGGCACTTTAAAGCAAATCAAGATAATGCTAGAATACAAAAAAATGCAAACTGAGATGGAACTAGGGAAATATCGACATTCATAGCAGGAAAACCGTGCATGGCGTGTCGAAGGTTGAAGCAGAGGACATGCATTGCAGTATAATCAGTGGAACTCCAGGGTGTGGTTTATGTAAAGTGCCCTGCTGGAATTTAAGTGGTTAAAATCTAAGGTCCAAGCTCTCTTAGCGCAGAATTTGGCATTCTAAATTGGGCACAAACACTGTTTTCTGCAGATTCTGAAGTTACTGCAGCCCTGGAATGAGGCTATAAACCGGGGCATTGGTACCACAGGAGATGTTTGTGTAATTTTAAGAGAAATGTTCTCTCTGTTCTGAGAAGAGCTAAGAGCTAACCGTCCCAGGACAGGGTTAATTCCTAGAGCTGAAATGTTGGTTGCTTTCGGTTTCATAACAGAGGAGACTCTTTGAATTCTACTGCAGCTGAAGCATTTCAGCTCTAGGAATTAACACCTTCTTGGGACCATTAGCTTTTCAAAATAGACAAAAGCATGGGCACATCGTGCCCCACCGATTTCCCCTCCCTCCCCCCTACAGCCCTCTGTTACCACCGAAGCCCCAGGCTGATTATCTGCTGCTCCGGTGAGTTTAGGGTGGAGTGCGCGCCCCCCTGAGATGGTGTCGCGACCCCCCAGGGGGGGCGCACCCCACAGATTGAAGAACTCTGGGTTAAAGAGAGGTGCCTCAGAAAGGAGTGGAATACCTCCTCTTTAAACTTTTGTATGAACCAACCTGTGAGAGAGTCTCTCAGCCTTGTGAGGAAGGGGCAGGAGTCAGCACTCAAGAAACCCCCTCAGAATGCAGTCAACTAAATGTTTGCTTTATGAGTGCAGATGAAGAAATTCTGTAAGACCGCCATTCAGAACTTAGCGGCCAGACCAGAAGCCACTCTGGCTGAGTTTCAGCCTAACCATAAAGTGTGGGGATGGAGTGAGTGGCAGGACCAATGGACTGGACCATATGAGCTTAGGAGCACAAGGGGATGTCACCAACCTGGTGGACCTCTAAACCCCCAGAAACCCTTTAAGGGTTCAGCATATCAAACACATCAAGTCCCCTTTTGAGAGGTTTGAGGTCACTATGCTCTCAGTGACAGACGAAGGGGGGGAGGAAGAAAGCGTGCCTCTCCGGGATCTCCTTTCCTCAAAAGAGCATTATGGATCAGTATAGAGGGAGTGCCCCTTCTCAGACCTCTCAACAGAAGAAAGACTGCCACCAGCTGTAGGAACAGTTTGCCTCCCCATCGTCAATGACCCTTTGGCTCACCCATTGGTGTACCCATGACATTGATAATGGGGCCTTGGCTGCATTGGAAGACGTTAGTGCCATCTATCTGAGGTTCTGTAGCGATCCGAACCCGTGTGTTCGGTATCGTAGTACTGACCACCAGTGGTACCAGTAAACCGTAAATCATCCATTTAGTATGTGACAGTGTTTTCGCCGTGCTACGAGCATGGACTCACTGAGAAATAGGGCATTCTGTTGTAAATTCATGGCATCCATCATAGATACGGCATGCATTTTGTTTCTTGCCCTCACATAGTCAATGGACAAGCAATGACCCTGGCTGAATCACCTTGTTAAGGACACGTATGCTTTAGTCCAAGGAAGCTGATGCTGCGTGACTAGGCAGAAGCTACCTCCCTTGCCTGAGGCCAATCATGCTATACTGGTTCTTGTGTTCGTTGGCCTGATCACGATTAGGAGGCCGAAGACAGTAGCCATGCCTGTTTATGACCCACAAGCATCTCTTATCCTACTTATCAATCTTTCACACCTGGCTCCGCTCCTCTCCTCCTGGGCTTTTACTATGGGGAGGATACAATTTTTACGATGGGGAGGATCGGTCGAAGAATGGAAAACTGACATAAAGACTTGATCGAACACTGGAAACTTACAAATAATTATCATTTGGTATATGTTTATTGTTTGTTTGGGATACCGGGCTAGGCATGAAAGATATTTTTGCAATGCTGCCTGAGGACACATTTGGTGTATTTAAGGAGCGACCCACTTTATACAATTTGAACAGTCTCCTAGATTCTGCCTTTGTGTGGTTCCTACGACTTCTGTGTCCCTGCAGTAAATAAACCTTGGTCTCTGACGCCACCATCGAGAAGCCCGTGTCTCTGTTTATTTGTGCACCAAGACAGGAAGGAACTCAGGGGTCTTTTGGGTGTTGTTTCCCTGACACCTCTGGACTCTAGGAAAGTCCAGAACCTCAATTGGCGCCGAGCGTGGGGCGACGTCAACCGGTACCGGTCCAAAGCCTGAAGATTTCGAGGAGCTTCGTGTGAAGATTCCGGAGGGGGGTACCCCGCTTCATCGATCCCTGTATGTCGTAAAAGTGGCCCGACGATCTCTTCCACGAGGGTTCCCGCTCCCAGACGGCTACAGAGGACCGCTGCCCTGACTGTCGCCCTGTCTTGGACCTGAGGTGCAGACCTTAGTACGGCGAGACGTAGGCGGGTTCTCCTTGGTGACGTCTTCGACATTTCAGTTAAGTATTAAGTGGGTCGCGCCCAGTTTGATTGCTCTTAGTTGCTCTTGTAAGGATTTATCACTGGTTGCTCTTGTTCGGATAATCCTTTTGCTCTCTGGGTACGTTTGTTTTGGATTTGTAGATTATCACTGGTTGCTCTTGTTAAGATAATCTTTGGTTTGGTATTGGTTCATTTGGTAGGCCTAAGTTCTTTGCGCATTTTGGTTAGAATTTGTCTTTAGTCTGTAATGGCTAGCCGTAGTAATTGTTTCCTGTCCTGGTTAAGTTGCAACAGGGATTCCCGGTTGCAGGACTCGTGTCCGGTTCCTCTGATCGGAACTCCTACATATGAGCTCTATTGTAAACATGGTGTGGGTCCTATCACTTATAATGGAGTGTGGGTCCGTTACACCAGGAAAGATGGTGTCCTTAGTTGGCCACCACATGGTAGCTTTGAAACTAAAATTCTAGACAATCTAGAAGTGAAGTTGTTTAAAAAGAAAGCCCGGCCGGCAATGTTCGATTCTTTTCGCTTTTGGCGTAAAGAAGCTAGACAGAGAGAAATTAGAAAAATGAAGAAGGAACAGAAAGAGAAAGGGTTGACTTTAATGCAGTCTGCTAGGCAGTTGCATGTCAACGAAACTGAAAAAGCAATAGAGGTAGCGAATAGAGAACATAATTTGGCGATTGACAAGTGCTACCCTGCCTTGCCATCGTGTCCTGCTAAACCAATAGAGGACTGTGAAAAGGATCCCCTGTTGTCTTACCTATTGAGATCACCTCCACCGTATGCACAGGGTATTACAGCACCACAGTTACCACCTGTTGTGCAACCGGCTGCTGGTCAGCCTGCAATAGTTGTTCCTTTTCCTTTGATTCAAGCTCCCATTCTTCCTGTGGTTAATGTTCCTTCGGCACCCCCTCTACCTGGGTTGCCTATTCCGCCTTTGCCTGACGTTTCGCAAACTGCTTTACCCACTACTTCTACCCTTACAATTTCATCTGCTCCAGCTTCCTTGTCCCCGAACTCTGTAAACATTCTAACTCCGCTTTCTGTTCGTCGGAAAATAACTGACCCTGTAACTAATATCTTAACTCCTCTCTACAGGTCTTTAATTAAGACACCCGTTTCTGACTCTACACAGAGACGTAGTCAGCTTCCTGGTCCCCCGGAACGAGGAATACTAGATTCGACAGCTCTTAGGTGGATGTCGAAAGCTGTGAAGTATGATGCACGAAGAGTGTTGGATACATTTATGCAATGGAATGAACCAACTCAGCGTTATGTCTTTGACGTGATGTGTTCCCTTTTGCGTGAGGAATGGGATAATGATGACTTAGATTCCGTTCCCGCTGACTTGATACATATTCAGAGAAGGTTCGCTGCAGGAATGGTAATAGGTTCGGAAGTAAAGGAAGCGATAGAACTGATTCTAGCATACAGGTCTGATTCTCCTCTTCGAGCACCAAGGGACTCTGATGGTTCTCCGATTACTAGGAAGAAGCGAGGTCAGTATCCGATGAGGGAGGTTCCGCCGATATGGCGCGATGCAGTACAAGCTGATGCGGCTAATAATATTTTAGCTGCTCCAGCACATTTCCATAGAGTGTGGATACACATCCCTTGGAAGCGGGCCGAGGTATTAGCAGTAAAACAGGCGTTGCCGGACCCGCGTAAGAATCCTGCGGGGTATTATAAAGAGTTAACCCAGACAGTTCAAGCATGCATCATGAATTTGGCAGACATCGAAATGCTATTTGGCAATGTAGTGCCACAGCCTATATGGGCCAAAATTCGCCATGAGAATCACCAAGTTGCTTTAGGAGGTGATTGGCCAGCTATTGTAGCGGCAGATGCACAACAAGTTGGTGGTGCTAAACCTGAGCCTCTGATTGCTGCCTTGCCTGGCAGAATAATCAATTTGATGAAAACGCTGATGCCAGCGTTACGGGTCAACTGGGATAAATTATCAGCATGCAAGCAAAAGAAGGACGAAAGCGTCTCTGATTTCTTCACTAGATTTGAAGAGACCTTCGTAGACCATAGTGGGCAAGATATGAGTACTGAGGGAGGTCAGAGGTTGTTTGTCGACAAGTTTGTGTTTAATTTATTGCCTGAGCTTAGTAACAAGTTGAAGGATTCTGAGAGTGCATGGGCGGTGTCGACGACAGCACAGATACCCGCAACTGCTCAGTATTACAAAAATAGAGAAAAAGAAGAGAAGGAAAAGTCAGAAAAGAAGACAAAAGACTTGAAAACTAAAGTTCTTTTGCAACAGGCGTATCCGCCTCGCTCGAATCAGTCAGATTCACAGCAACGACCCCAGTTCCAGCAACAGCCACAATTCCAGCAAGGGATGTCCCATAGATTTGACTATGGTTTTCCCCGACAACAGTTAGCATGGAATCAGTGTGCCTATTGTAAAAAGGAGGGTCACTATAAGAATGAGTGTCCAGTTCTGCACTCACAAACTAGTGGTGTCCCAGCTCAGAGATGTCGTGGTGGGTTTATGCAAGCTGTTAGAGGTAGAGGACGTGGTACTATGCCTCCACAGACTGATCGCCCATCTAATTATTTCGATCAGCGAAATGTACAATCTACACAATCAGGTAGATCTCCCCTATACCATGTTGAGGATTATTATGAAGGTAGTGAAGAAGTTCAGCAAAGTGAGTACTAGGACAGCCACAGGCAGAGAGAGGGAGTAGTAACAGTTTCAGTTGATCAGAGTGGACCTTATGTCGCAGTAGCTACATCAGGCGTGATTGAACCGTTTCTGTTGGATACTGGTGCAGCAAAAAGTTCAATTATGCACACGAAACTCCCTGGCGCACCTTTGTCTGGCTCAACGAACATTTCAGTAGGTTTCTCAGGCGCCCCTGTTCACAACCCTGTTTCTGGTCCTTTGTCAATTTCTGTTGGGCCATGTCAACTAGAAGCACCCCTTATTCTGACGACCGGTTGTAATGAGAATCTGCTTGGTTTAGATCTGTTGAAACGCCTGCATGCGACATTGTACTGTTCTCCTTCGGGAGTACAGCTCACGTTGGGTAAGAGAGTCATCTCTCCAATGTACTTGTCGATGGATAAGCTCCCACCGGAGCTGCGTTCTCTCCCTGATAATCTTTGGGCGACTGGTCCTAATGATGTAGGTCTTCTGGAAATTCCCCCTTATGTGGTGAGTCTGAAGGCAAATGTTAGATTCCCACGAATCCCACAGTATCGGATTTCAAATGAAGATGAACGTGCGCTTTTACTGATCGTGCAAGATTTGACACAGAAAGATGTGATAGAAGAAACTAGAGGAAATGTCTGCAATAGTCCTGTTCTGCCGATTTTGAAACGCACTGACCCTTCCAAACCTCCAATCTACAGATTTGTGATTGACCTCAGAGAAGTTAATAAAATAGTGGTTCCACAGTTTCCTGTGGTCCCAGATATCACTGCATTATTGACGTTGATTCCTGCCTCAGCTACATGGTTTACAGTGATCGACTTGAAGAATGCCTTTTTCAGCATTCCGATAGCCGAGGAAAGTAGGGATATTTTTGGTTTCTCCTTAGGTGGTCGTAGTTTCAGATTCAAGCGCGCCCCACAAGGTTATTGTGAAAGCCCTTCAATTTACAGCCAAGCATTAAAAAGTCAATTAGATGCTTTTGTACTTCCACCTGGTGTTGCTCTGATCCAATATGTAGATGATCTTTTAGTGGCTGCTGACGACAAGGAAACTTGCAAAACAGCTACAATTTCTTTGCTGTGTCATTTATCAGACTTACATCACAAGGTTTCACCTTCTAAACTACAATATTGTTGCCAAGAAGTGACCTACTTAGGTCATCTTTTGTCAAAGGAGGGAAGAAGGTTGACCCCAGAGAGAATCAAAGCAATTTCACAGATGACTGTACCAAGCACACAGAGAGAAGTGCGTGCGTTTTTGGGTATTACGTCATATTGCAGACAATGGATCCCACATTTTTCTCTCATGGCAAAACCATTGGTGGCTCTGACTGGAAAAGGTGTTCCGAGTCCTTTGCCATGGTCTGATGAATGTCAACAGAGCTTCTCGGAATTGCGTGATGCGTTGTGCTCAGCTCCTGTGTTAGGTACTCCTGACTACAGTAAGCCGTTTACACTATATGTCCATGAAAGAGAGGGTTGTGCGTTGAGTGTCTTGACGCAACAATTTGGTGATAAGCAGCGACCTTGTGCGTATTTCTCATCCACATTAGATCCGGTAGCCAGAGCGTTGCCAAGTTGTTTGAGAGCTACAGCAGCAGCTGCAGTGTCTATTCGACAGTCTGCTGGATTGGTCATGAACAACATGTTAGTAGTCATGGTTCCACATGCTGTGGATACACTCATGAATCAAACGAAAACTCAGCACCTCACCAGTGCTAGACTATCAGGCTATGAGCTGACACTTTTGGCAAGTCACATTCAGATCAAGCGATGCAGCATATTGAATCCAGCAACGCTGTTGCCGACTACTCAGGAGTCGAGTGATTCAGAGCCCCATGACTGTTGTTTTAGAACCGAGGAAGAGACAAAAGGTAGGATTGATTTAAAAGATACTGCGTTACTAGATCCAGATGGTACTTTGTATGTCGATGGATCGTGTTTCAAGCTACAGACTGGTGATGTGACGGCTGCGCATGCAGTTACGACTATGAGTACGGTTGTCGAGACTGCAAGAGTGAGTCAGAATTCTGCCCAAGCTGCAGAATTAATTGCATTGACAAGAGCGTGTATTTTAGCTGAGGGAAAGAGAGTGAATGTGTTTACTGACAGCCAGTATGCCTTCGGCGTAGCACATAGTTTTGGTCGCTTGTGGAAAGAAAGAGGTTTTCTCACGTCCCATGGGACTAAGATCCAACATGGACAGTTAGTCAATGACCTGTTGGAATCTCTGACCTTACCGAATGAAGTTGCGATTGTGAAATGCAGTGCACACCGGAAGATTACGGATGATGTTGGCCGTGGGAATGCATTTGCTGATGAGGTCGAGACGGCCAAGAACATGATGAGCCGAATGTACGTTGCAACGTCTGCAAGATGGATTGCTGAATCGGGAATGTGTGAGAATATGATTGAAAGTGTGAAGGCAATCCAGAATGAAGCAACTGAAAATGAGAAGAATGCATGGAAGGAGAAAACGGGTAAAATGGATTCGAGTGGATGTTGGATTGATTTGTCTGAGCATCAGCGTTGGATGCTACCTGATGCGTATGTACTTGCGGTAGTCACTATGGCGCATGGAGCGGCGCACATCAGTTCGAAAGGGATCTGTAAGATGTTAGCTCCAGTATGGAAGAACGATGGAATTACTAAGTGCGCGGAGAGAGTGGTGAAAAATTGCATGGTATGCCTGATGCATAATCCTGGCAAGGGAACCCCAACCCCAGCTGGTCACTTTGCTCCCCCTTCTTGTCCCTTTGAAGTGATTCAGTTGGACTTTATCCACATGGACAGATGTAATAATCTCAAATATGTCCTAGTGGTAGTCTGTGCTTTCTCAAGATGGATTGAAGCGTATCCGTTAAAGGATAACACTGCTATGTCCACCGCCAAAATCCTCCTCAAAGAGTACTTCCCCAGGTATGGTATGCCACGGATTGTATGGTCGGACAATGGAAGTGAGTTCGTAGGGAAAGTTATGCAGAGTGTGTGTGCGGGTTTGGGAATTAAGCAAAAATTCCATAGTGCGAATCACCCACAGTCAGCAGGTTTGGTTGAGGGGTACAATGGTACCTTGAAGCTGAAACTTGCTAAAATCCAAGCTTCCACTGGTTTATCTTGGCCAGACGCACTGCCTTTGGCTTTATTGTCCACCAGAGCGACTGTACCCTCTCGAGTAGGGCTTAGCCCATATGAGATTGTGTTTGGTCGCCCTGCTAATGTCTGGGGAGTCCCTAGGCCCAAGGAGTTCAAACAGATCGAATATCCAATGTTGATTGATTACCTTTTTGACCTGACTGCTAAATTGAGTCTTATTCACCAACAGGTATTTGAATCCTTGCCTAAGCTGCCAGAGAGTCCAGGTCACACATTGAAACCCGGTGATCTGATTGTGGTGCGGAACGTTGGACGGACCCAGAACCTCCAGCCAAGATTCGTGGGCCCGTTTCAGGTGCTCCTGGCCACAAGAACTGCTGTACGCCTGGCTGGCAGGAAAAATTGGGTGCACACTACCCATACGAAGCGTGTGCCTCTCCCACTCCCCTACGACAACTGGGTTAGACAGGGATTTGGTGTATCCGAGACAGAGGCAGTGCTGAGTGAACGCCAGACACGGACAGAATACCGACTCATGACAGGAGTCGAGGGGATGAACCCTGAACAAGCGACCGCTGTGACACATACATAAGCCCGAGGGTAAAGGTATGCCCCCGATGGGCGACATCCCGAACTGCTTTTAAACTGATCAAGCAAGGCTAAAGGGTGAAATGACAATACCCCACGCCCTGAAGAAGTTGCCGTGAGTTTTTTCCGATTGGCAATGAAACATGTCGGCATTTTATATATGAGTGGTCACACAGCACAGAATAAAAAGTAGAAAGCCAGTGTGAACCAACTCAAATCTGTGTACAAACACTGTGGGGCTATTACGGTGCACGGTTCTCTGCACTACTTTTCTCTCTTTTGTTATACACTTTAGCAACCTTTACGTGTTGGGTCACTACCCATTCTCTTGTTCACACCTTCCCACACACATTTCCTTTCTACGGAGTGGTGGCAGCTGATGATGAGATCTTGAGGTAGCAGGCGAGTACCTTCCTGCTTTATCCTCTATGGTGTTGCTACCGTGAGGCGCCATCACTCCTTTCCTACACTTTTTCTACATGAGGGTGGTTTTAGATATTACTACTGTTGGATAAAAAGACAACTTTTACCTATCTCGTTTTGAATACTCTTTCTCTTCTTTGAATTAGTGAGCCATACCTTGAAGCAGCATTGATGATATTGCAACACTTGCTCCTAGTTTGTCTTAAATTACACGACAACCATAATGGCTATATGAATTGAATGCTCACTTTGGGAACAGGTCCTTTATTGTATACAGACTTCTGAGTGGGGGATGACCTGTTCTCTGCCCCTTCAGCTCCTTTGTGTGATTTGGTATCCGAGACAGAACCTGTTCCTAGGCTTATCCCGTTCAGTGATGCAGAGTACATGACGGACAAACGATCTGAAACACAGAACTCTGATACTGCACCAGGAACTGTTCCTTTGAACCCTGAACAGAGTGTTGTACAAGGTGAACATTTGCCACCTGTGGATTTGAACATTACTGCACCTGCAGATCAGCTGTTTCAAGATCAGACAAGACCCGGAAAGTACAGATATAACCTACGTTCTCATTCCATGAACCAATAACATTGCATAATCACCTTTCCGTTTGAAAACTGTTTTGATCTTATCACATTGCATTCAGTCAGGAAGTTTGCTCTATAATTTTTTGTCCTTTTGTTTTTGTTGTTCTCTCGCCTTGCCATCTGGGTTGCCGTAGGGTCGTAACGTGTGCCTTGTTTTAACTTGCAGGGGGCCAGACACAAGGTCGGTCTCTTCTGTTTATTTTGGGAACTCCCAGGGTAAACAGAGGCAATTTTTCAACAGGTA
Organism: Triturus cristatus; assembly: GCF_964204655.1. Taxonomy (NCBI): domain Eukaryota; kingdom Metazoa; phylum Chordata; class Amphibia; order Caudata; family Salamandridae; genus Triturus; species Triturus cristatus. Next base: position 603,260,849 of record NC_140585.1, read on the forward strand.
CAAACCATCCGTTGCGAACGGTTGTAGAAGATGGAGCTTCCTGAACTGCGACGAACTAACGTCATAAATGCTCGTAAGACAAAACTGTATGAAATTTTGCATAGCAAACGTTTCATAATGCAATGCGCTCTGACCTTTCTGATTGTTTTAATAACTTTGGTAGGCGGAATCGTTTTTGGTATCCAATTGATTTTTGCACCTGTCACATCTACAGTGCCTCCCCATGTTTCTGTTTCTCCGACTGTTGTTTCTCTTCATTCTTTCCACCCTTTTCCTGCACACGAGCAAGCTCGACGCTCTAAGTTTATAAATAACACTTTCATTCAGCTCTTGCACCAACACCAACTAGTAGTAAATACAACGAACTGCTGGGTGTGTGGTCTGATACCACATACCATGAACAAGGGTATCCCCTACCTGGTTCTGCCCTTTAGTTATAATGGATCATTTTGGGCATTTCAGACCATGTTCGCCTATGCTCTAGAGACCTATCCCCCGCAACCCCCGCATTCCACTAGGTATAACTCTGCTAATAGAGCCTTGGTAAAGGGAATTACTGACATGGTTAGAGATGTCAATGACACTCCGTTTATTCCCAAGGATGAGTTACGAGTTTATATGGGTTGGAATGCTACGGAGTATGGCATTAGTTTGGGTGAAAACAAGCGTAAAAGCTCGACTCCGATTTGGGTCGTACCCCACCAAGGTCAGGTCTGTTTACAAGGGAATGGGAGGAATCCGAGAGCTCGACTAGGGAAGAGTGACTGTACTGAAACGTACGTTTTTCCATCACAGTCTTCCCCTGCATTCTTAGCTGCTAAGGGTACCTATTTTGTCTGCAAAGACAAAGCATATACATGGCTGCCTGCTGACTTTTCAGGCTCATGTTATATTGCCCGACTATTACCTCCGACATACACTGCTGCACCGGATTATCACAAGACTAGAGTTGTGAGAGGTGTCTTCGACAAGGAAGATACAGCTGGCCAAGAAGCAGGAGACTTTTTCAAAGCTTTCCTTCCGTTCTGGGGGCCCATGGCCAATAGTAGGAACTTGCGTCAACTAACACGGGTAGTTGAATCCACCATTACTGAAACTGCTGGTGCCCTTAGTAACCTGACAGCTGAGCTTCAAGCGGATCGCCTCATGACGTTGCAGAACCGTATGGTCCTTGACGTATTACTTGCAGATCAAGGTGGAGTACGTAAGATGATCCAATCGAGTTGTTGTGTCTTCATCCCAAATAATGCGCCAACAGTATATGAGGCCATTTCTAAGTTACACAAGATCGCTGACCCTATTCATGTAGACAAAGGTGATTGGTCACTGATGGGATGGTTCTGGAATCTGTTATCTGCGTGGGGATGGAAGGTTCTGATAGTCATTGGTGTTTCGTTGGTATTTTTATTCTCATGCTGTCTCATCGTTCAGTGTGGTTCGGCCTTATGTGGCCTTTGTGCTGCAACATGCGTAAGAAGACCACCGGTTTTAGGAGATACGCCACGAGATAGAATAATGCTCCAACAACATATCAGTGACCTGATGATTATAGAGATGGATTCTGACTAGAGTAAGTTATTGCCTATGTAAGGGCAAAAGGACGGTCTGAGGTTCTGTAGCGATCCGAACCCGTGTGTTGGGTATCGTAGTACTGACACGATTTTGGTACCAGTGAACCGTAAATGATCCATTTAGTATGTGACAGTGTTTTCGCCGTGCTACGAGCATGGACTCACTGAGAAATAGGGCATTCTGTTGTAAATTCATGGCATCCATCATAGATACGGCATGCATTTTGTTTCTTGCCCTCACATAGTCAATGGACAAGCAATGACCCTGGCTGAATAAGGACACGTAAGCTTTAGTCCAAGGAAGCTGATGCTGCGTGACTAGGCAGAAGCTACCTCCCTTGCCTGAGGCCAATCATGCTATACTGGTTCTTGTGTTCGTTGGCCTGATCACGATTAGGAGGCCGAAGACAGTAGCCATGCCCGTTTATGACCCACAAGCATCTCTTATCCTACTTATCAATCTTTCACACCTGGCTCCGCTCCTCTCCTCCTGGGCTTTTACTATGGGGATGATACAATTTTTACGATGGTGAGGATCGGTCGAAGAATGGAAAACTGACATGAAGACTTGATCGAACACTGGAAACTTACAAATAATTATCGTTTGGTATATGTTTATTGTTTGTTTGGGATACCGGGCTAGGCATGAAAGATATTTTTGCAATGCTGCCTGAGGACACATTTGGTGTATTTAAGGAGCGACCCACTTTATACAATTTGAACAGTCTCCTAGATTCTGCCTTTGTGTGGTTCCTATGACTTCTGTGTCCCTGCAGTAAATAACGCCACCATCGAGAAGCCCGTGTCTCTGTTTATTTGTGCACCAAGACAGGAAGGAACTCAGGGGTCTTTTGGGTGTTGTTTCCCTGACACCTCTGGACTCTAGGAAAGTCCAGAACCTCATATCTAGAAAACATTGTGATCCAACTGGGATGAGCATGTGATTCACCTCTGGACAGTGCTTCAGGCCATTCATAAAGCAGGCCTTACTATTAAGGCCAGCAAGTGCACTATAGGACAGGATTCTGTTGTCTATGTGGGTCACCAGGTTGGTGGGGGCACAGTGCAGCCCCTTCAATGCAAAATTCAGGACATTCTGGTTTGGGAAACCCCCCCAAGACTCAGACAGAAGTTAGAGCCTTTTTAGGTCATGTTTAGGATATTTGTCAAGCAATATGTATCCATTGTTTACCGCTTGACTGAGCTGATGTCCAAGAAGCAGCCATGAAGGTCTTCTGGGCAGAGGTGTGCCAGAAAGCATTTAACACTAAATGAAGAGGGCCTCGACCAACTTGTAGCTTTTCACCAGCAGTAGGTTGCCTCCCAGGAATCAGAGGTAGAGTGCTATAGAGAGGGGGCACTAAAGAAGATGAGACCCTACTTGCTTGGAACTCTTTTTGCCTTCACCCCTCGGATTTTGCTGAATATATTTTTGTTGGATTGGACTCTGTGCACTTTACCACTGCTAACTTCAAATGTGTTGGTGTTGTCACCTTAAAACATGGTAAAATTGGGCTACATCTAATTCGCACATTTAATTTACTTGTAAGTCCCTAGTATATAGTACTATATGTACCTAGGACTCTGTAAAATAAATGCTATTAGTGAGCCACTACATTCGTTTTGCTACACAATAATGTAGAGCTTCAAAACTTGGCTCAGGCCTGCCACTGCAGCCTAAAATGAAGTTTTAAACTGTCATTTTCACCTGGCAAAATAAACCTCCTGATAGACCTAAACCTTTGTTTTTAATACTTATAAATCACCCATAAGGTAGGCTTTAACAGCTCCTAGTGCAGGGTGCATGGTATTTAAAAAGTATGACACATGTACTTCAGTTTTACATGTCCTGGCAGTGAAAGACTCCTGAAGTTGTTTTTCACTCTAGTAAGGCCTATATACCCCATTGGCTAACACTGGATTACCTTAATACATGTCATTAATTCAAACTTTGGATTGAAAGTAGATAAGGAAATTCTGTTTAGACTCAAATAAGTTGTGATTTAAAGTCCTCATTATTGGTAACGTTGGATTTTAAGTTACAATTCTAAAAATACCACTTTTAGATAGTTGGCATTATCCTGCCCTAACCATTTGTGACTTCTGCCAGTATCCTGGGTCACATTACTGTGAATACCTCTGCTGTTGGGGTTGTGTATTGCTCCTAGACAGTGAGATATAGGGGGCTAGGTGTGGGTAGGATTGGGCATCCTGCTAGGATGGCTGAGGGCGGAGATGTCCCCAGCCCCACTTATACTTCAAAGGGCTTGTCTCCAGCACAGAAAAAGGAACCTGACATCAACCTTTTGTCACCCCAGACAGTTTGGAGCCTTGGCAGGGTAAGGGGAGACCTTTCCAGAACCAGAGGTGATGGTAGGACATAGTGTCCCCCCCACTCACAAAGGCTTGCACCATGAAAAATTATTGGACCCCCAGAACCACTCTTCATGCCACTTCTGGACCTGTGGAACACACAAAAGAAGGACTGCTCTGCTGCCCGGCTTCTTAAAGGGTTGCCCTGCAGCCTTGCTGATGGAAGAACTGCCCTGCTGATCTGATACCTAAGTAAGGAAGATTGGAAATGCTTCCTGAACCCAGGACCACCAGATGTACTCCAGGCGTTGGCTGTCCAGCCTCCTGTGTGAGCTACAGGGACACAACAAGCTCCAGAGGGCTTGAACACTGGTGCTGGCTTCTGTGGGAGTGAGTCGAGTTCTAACACCCTAAGTGGTGCTTCCCCAGGTTCTGGTCCCTTGGAAGTGGTGTTGATGGTGCTGCTCCTGCCTAACCCTAAAATCTGGGACTCAAAAATGTTTTCCTTTATACTGCTTAGAGAACCAACAGAAAATCGAGACCTACCTGCCAACCAATCCGCCCACGGTGCTTTGTGAGCCAGTCTGACTTTCTGGTAGTTCCTGCTATATTCTTCTCTGCAGCAGTGAATCCTCTTCAACTGTGCCTTCCAGCAGTGATATCTGTCCTCATGAAGCTCTCTTCAGCTACAATGTGCAGCATTGTCCTGCAGGGTGAATACAAACTCGAGAAATGGCTTAATAGCGATCTCATTCAATGCTGCCCTATTGTCAATGACTTGTCTTGTAATACAGCCTGCTACCTTGACCTCTGAGACTCTACCTTCTCAAAAACTTTAGAGAAATTTCTTTTAAGACTGAAGGTAAGCTAAGAACAGGCCAAATCTACCCCTTGTATCTGACCCACGCTCCATAGTGGTTGGATTTAACTTTTGACTTAGATGCGGTCTTGCATGACCAGATTCCTGAGGTTGGTGTTTTGATCTCCTAGGCGAATCTTTGATTCTACTGATTGGATTCAATGCATGTTGGTGTAATTTTTTATTAAAATGTAATCTATTTCCTAAATTGGTGTGGAATTTTGCTTGTGTTGGGCTTTTACTTTATTACTGTTTGTGTGCTGCATAAATACTTTACCCATTGCTTCTAAGTTAAGCCTGACTGCTTTTATGCAAAGCTGGCAGTAGGTTAAGCACAGGTTAATTTAGTGACTTTTTGTGGTTCACCCTGAAAAGGATGTGATTATTATTTAAGTAGGACTTCCTCCGCTCTCAATTAACAACCCAATTTCTTACAATATTCTCCTCTCCCCAACAAAATATAAAAAATAACTGGCATTGTGCTCCACTACCTTGAGCTCTAAGCTGCTACCACCCCAAAAAGAAAAATAGTACCTGATGTACTGCCCCCATCTTTGTACATACCTTATCACCCCCTGCTAAACATATGCATTCTGTACTCTCAGTCAGAGTGCTCAGAGCAGTGCAATGCAAAGAAATTCCTCTGTATGAGGCTCTCATCACCATAGTCAGTAATGCTTGCTTGCCAGAGCACATTTTTTACTGCAATTGTTCCACTGCTCTGACCTCAGAACAGTGAAAAACAAAACTGGATTTTGAATGCAATGTTTGTCTATACAACACAGTGGGTATCCATGAGGAAGCATGTTTATCCAATGAGAAAAAAAAAGTGCCAATTCACTTTTGTATCACATTTCTGCATGAAGAAGCACACACTTGCTAGATTTCTGTATTTGGAAATAGTTGCTCTATCACTACTGGAGAGTTAGAGGTAAGACCATCACACATTCTCCAGAAACCATACTACGAACCGTAAAGAAGCATTGGTGCACAGCTTATTCAATAATCAGGCAACAACTTGGAAACCTACGTTATGCAGTATATTATGGATGAGGGAGTCTCACCCACACTTTTGTGACATGCTTCATCATCGACAGCCTCATCTCGTCCTGAGAGATGATGCAAATAGGGCTGTTCCACCCTCAGTATGAGGGAGTTACTAATAAAGAATATAATGGATAATAGCGGTATATATATAGCATATTAAATATACTTTTGGAAAATGGCCCTCTCTGAAGGGTCACCCCAAACATTTTGGCTTCCTCTTTCTCTTTTTCTGACCTTTTTGTTGGCTTTAGGACTCAGAGCACTTTAACACTGCTAACCAGTGCTAAAGTGCATGTGCTCTGTTTTCTAAACATGGAATAATTGGTTTCCACCTGTATGGCATATTTCATTTACTTTGAAGCCCCTTGTAAAGTGGTATACCATATACCCAGGGCCTGTCAATTAAATGCAACTAGTAGGTCTACAGCACTGATTGGGCCACCTACAGAAGTAGCCTTTTGAACCTGTCTCAGGCCTCCCATTGGAGTGCCTATGTGTGCAGTTTAGTGCTACTTCAACTTGGATTTTAAAACTACTTGCCAAGTTTTGATCGCCAATTATATTACATATGTGAGCCCTAAGATAGGCTGTAGGTAGCCCTAAGGGCAGGGTGCTATGTAAGTAAAAGGTAGGGCATGTACCTTTATGTTTTGCATGCCCTGGTAGTGATCTACAGCTTATTACATTTTTCACTACTGTAAGGCCAACTCCTCACATAGGCTAGCATTGGGAATTCCTTAATACACTTTTAAGATGTAATTCCTGATCAGAGAGGAGAATATTTTCATGTTTCATATGTTTGGAATGGTAAAGATAAATCCTCCTTACTGGTGAAGTTGAATTTAACATTACTGTTTTAAAAATGCTACTTTTAGAAAGTAGATAAAGAGAGTCCTAGGCTAAAAGAGACCTAAGTGTCGAAGGGAAAGGCAGAGCGTGTCTCTTGTTGCTCTCACACACCCCGGGAGGTGTCATGCTTTATCATCGGGCGTTTTGCCCCGCGTCAGGCCGTCGCTGCAATGCCCTACGGGTCCCCCGAAGGGTCACTTTGGCAGAGATCTTTTGAGACAAAACGCCGTATGGTGCATACGGGTGTGTGGCATGGGTCCTATCAACAATTGTGGTGCAGTGGTGTGTGCAACATGAGTTCTAAAAATGTCTAAGGGTTGCTCAAATAATATTTTTAATAAAAGGTGGTGGCACCCTTGACAGGTTAAAAAACCCATAGGTTAGGTGTTACCTTGGTGGGTTCAATGTCCCAAAGGCAACTACAATGTGGTCGATATGTTTCGCGCCCCTGTGGTCCTGCCGGATCCGTGGCGTTTCCTCAGGACCAAATGAAACGTGAAGTGTGAATGAGTGTGATCTTTGGGATATTACCCACAGTATGTATCCAGGCGTCCAAGGCCTAAATAACCCTGTCCTCTAAATTGTTAGAGTAAGATTGCTCCTGGATACTGCCTAGGTAGAAAATGACAGCAAATGAAAAGAGAAAAAGGACACTGTATCAGGGTTTTGTGGGGGCAGGGGGAAGTAGCCTTGCTCCGGAATTTGTCCTATAATCAAAAGAATGAATAGATAAAACTGGGTACGAACCAGAGATGGACAGAAATCATGAATCCTCCCAAGAGTAGGTGGGATGCAGGGTCTCAACAAAGAACAACAGTAGTGGGGCACGTCAGTCCAGGGGACAGAGGTGCCCTGGTGCGTGCGGCCCCACCGCCGCTCTTCAGAGTCACCCGCTAATCCCAGTGCCCTCTTGTTAAGAGACTGACAACGTTATCACCCAGTGGTGTTTCAATCGTATCACTGGTGAGTTAAAGCAGCGTCTCATTAAGGGTGACAGAAATGGGTCATGGCAAGTCCACCCCTGTAAATGCCGCAGTATCACAACACAGTGAACACAAACCTTATCATCACAGCACTCACCTAAAACTAGGGAGAAAGTTGCTCCATAGACTACGGGACGAGCGCTCGCACCTTCTCGGGCTCAATGTGAAGTAATAAAGACACAGACATACTCGTAAATATCAATAAGCGATGGAATGCCGATCGTGCGGTCTCGGTCTTAGTTACTCGAGCATCATTCCACATGCCACATTCAGCGCGATATTACTCACAGTTTAACTCGGGTGTTGGCTCTTGTACACCTACCCCAGCCGTCCTCCTGTCTGTAAAGGAGCAGAATCATGGTGCCCGCTATATATGTAGTCCCGCTGGGCTTCATTGTGGCGGTACCTGTTTCCGGTCTGAACGGCCCGTATCTGAAGCAGCTGTGTTCAATGGTGCCTTTGTGATGCGCGTGTGCGGGGGCCAGACATGCGAATCCAGTGCATGCGCGCGTGTCACCTGTTCTGATTACCGCTTGAAGTTTTGTTTCAGTTTGACTTGATGGGCAACAGGGAAAACAATGTAAAAATGTATGAATGTAAAAGTGAGGCGATTATGTGATGTGAATAGAGTTACGTGTGGGGCATATTCTCTGCTCGTATGTAGGACTGCAGTGCTCCTGGTGTTGTTGGTTAGTAGTTCTACTAGCCGGAGTCAAAAATCAGTCATGTTTCTGGTCTCACAAAATTGTGTGTCACCATGAAGATTATACATAGTAGGCTGGGTCATGATGGTCAACCCATGTAATTATACACTACTGGAATAGTGTTTTATGGACGGTTCTGGCCTAAGGTCAAAGAGCTCACTAACAGAGCTATACCCCCAGTTGTGAGCATGGTGTATGGTGCCCTAAGAGTTTGCTAGAGACATAGGGTGTAGCTCATATGGAAGAATGAATGCCAGCGACCTGAATTGGCCATATCATGGAGGAGCTGGATAGTATCACGGATACCGTGAGGTCACAGTTCGGTCCACGGTATTTCATCCTTGAGACCTTGTTCATGTGTTCGTAGACGGTGTACCCATCGTTGTTTCGGCGCAGTAAGGATCTATTGTTCCACAACTGGTTACTCTCCAGTATTGTCCATTTGATGTCATCACATGAGTGTCCTTTCTCAATTTAGTTATTCGTTAGTCTTGTAGCCGTTCTGCCCCGTCTGATCGTGCTCCTGTGTTCACTGATCCTCGTTTTTACCTGTCGTATAGTCATCCCCACGTAACGGAGAGAACATGGCCAGGTGATAAGGTAAAAACAATTTCTGGTGTTGCAATTCGTGTGTTTACGCTGATCCCATGTGAACTCGTCCAGGTTGGTGTGTTGGGTGAAAGGACAGGCACTGTAAGCCCCACAGGGGTAGTGACCCTTCACAGCAGGGAGGTCCCATAGAGTGGGTTCCAGGGGGTTGTTTTTGGGTCATGGTCTGGTGTTGATCAGTTGGTCACGTAAATTCGTGGTTCTTTTGTAGGCAAAACGTGGTCGTTCTATCATCAAAGTGCCAGTGTTCAGGATCTTCCAGTTGCGGTTCACAATATTCTTGATTTTATTAGAAAGGGGTGTGAAGGTCGTCACGCATGTGATGACGTTGTCCGGTTCTCCCACCCTGTCCTCCATCAGTGCCTGGCGATTGTTATTCCTGGCTCGTTTTCACGCTTGCTTCACTATCGTGTCTGGATAGTTCCTCTGCTGAAGGTTTCTTATCAAAGTGTTGGCTTGAATGTCGTATTCACGAATATTGCTGCAATTGCGGCGGATTCTCAGAAATTGCCCGTAGGGTAAGTTCTCCCTCAGGGCTTTAGGATGATGGCTGTGAAAACTCAGGAGGCTGTTGCGGTCAGTTGCCTTTCTGTAGGTGGTGGTCTGAAGTTGTCCTTCCTTCAGGGAAATGAGGAGGTCTAGGAAAGGGATTTCCTTGTCACTCGCTGTTTTGCTAAAACGTAAGTGGGGGTTCAGATTGTTTATCCACTCTTCTTGGCTAGTGTCAACGCCCCCTTTCCAGAGGATGAGCACATCATCGATGTACCGTTTCCAGGCGACCAGTCTATTTTTGTAGGGGTTATTGTCCGTGAAGATGTTATTCGCCTCGTAGTGTGCCACATACAATCTCCTTCCTACACTTATGGAACAGTGTCTCCTTATTTGATTGACATAGTTGATACACAGAGCACAGGCACTGGACCACAACTAGCTCCTGCTCCCCCCTCTCTTCTCTAGATAGACTTTTAGAAAGTAGACATTTCTCTGTGCTCATAGCTTTGTGTGCTTTGTAGCCTGTCTCCAATACTCATCTGAGTTGGGTAGCAGCTACATTATGTGCATTCTGTCTAGTCAGCCACAAACACAGGAAGGTGAGACTCAGCTGCATTCTGAGCCCTCATCTGCCTTCATCTGTATTCTGATGTGTCTTCCTGGGCAGGGAGGATTGTGAGGGGCTGACACTTACACTTCAATAGGTAGTGTCCTGTCTGCACACAAAGGACTGATTTACCCCCCATAGATAGCCTGGCAGACAGGACTGGGGTGAAAAGGATCCTTACGCATTTCAGAGAGCTGCTTTGAAGTCATCCCCTTCATCAAAGACATTTGAGGGTATAAGTACCTGGGTCGCTGACCCCCTAAAATCAGAAATGTTTTAATCTGGAACTGAACCTCTGTCAGAAGGACTGCTGTGCTGCTCAAAAAACTCAACTGAACTACGTTTCTGGAAGGACTGCTTTCTGATTTGTGTTGCTTTTTGCCTTGCTGCCTGCTGCTCCCTGACTCTGCTTAAGGAGAGCTTGGCTCCACCTTCCCTCCAAGTGATCTCCAAGGGCTTACTGGTTTACTTTCTGTTTTCTGAAGTTTCAGGGACACAAAAGACTTCCTTCATTTCTGCGATTCTGCTGGTGCTGCTGGAATCTACCCTCTGTGGGTCCTACCCTTGCCTGAGGTGCCCTGTCCAAGTTCTGGACCTCAGAAGTGGGTTATGCAGCTGTTCTTCCTTGAAACAAATGCATCGTCCCCACTGCTATGATCAGAACCCACGCATTGCCCTTTAACGCTGAAGTAGAGGCTGTTCGATGACAGCTGTTTTACAGTTCGGGCGACCCAACGATAATGATCTGCGCTGCCACCCGCCTGCGTGGAAACCATCAACGCATTGATCCCTCAGCATCAACGCTTTGCTCCATCCAGGGTACATTCTCAGGGTGCCCTGCGTGGGTCCCATAGCCGACCTGCCCTCCATCATGGTCAACCTGCACTGGTCCTTTGTGACCTCAAGTACCCTTTTACCTGAAAATGATTTCTAAGGACTATTTTTGTGTTAATTTATTAAAAATTAATATCTTAACTCCTACTGATTGGAATTTTGTTGTTTTGTTCTTGTTTCACTAGGAGAAATATTCTCTATTTTTCTAAACCTTTCTGGAGTCTTTTTGTGGTGTATTCATTATGTTACTGTGTGTGTGTGTTGCACAAATACTTTATACATTGCCTCAATGGTCAATGGCTTTCATTAGGGGTACATGGATTACGACTGCAATGAAGAACAGGCAGGGTAAAAACACATGGGTGAGAAAGCGATGGGGGAAGTACACCAGGGCGAGCACAAGAGGAAGGGACAGGGAGAAGCACACGGGAGACAGTGAGCCACATGGGGTGCAAGGGAAGAGAACAGCTTAGGAGACAACTGGAAAACACATGCAGTCTCATGGAGTGCTTAACCCAAATAAAAAAAGTATTGCTACAAAAGCAAGCAAAGGAAGCATAGAAGCAAGCTAATCAAAAGAGAACATAAAGAGGCTATGCTCCATGAGAGAGACAAACACAAGATTGACAAGGTTGGACACAAATAAGATGTAGACTAATGAAAGTGACAGGAAAGTCAGCCAAAGGTAAACAGTGGATGCACTCCAAGCCCCTCTATAATTTTAGAAACTATACAGTTCAGCTGAATGGTAGGCTTGACCTAAAAATGTCAGAAACCTGGGTCCATTTAGAAAATGTTTTTATTAACAATTGGTGGAATGCGTAAAAATATCAAGACATTTTTAAGCAGTATGCACAGGAAGACGTTGCACTTAATAAAAGAGTAGATATTATTGTTCACAAGCTGGGACCAGTGCAGACGGTTACAAGGAAAGCAGTGACATTATTATTAGGCTAAAGCGCTTAACCTTTTGCAATATCACTACTCTGATTTCTTCTTTCTTGTCCCTGTTCATCCATCATAAGCATCCTCACCTGTGCACTCTCACGAATACACTGTAAACAGTTCTCTCTCCCCAGAAGCAGATAGGCAAGCAGGTTGCCTCAGAGGTGTCTTAAATGCAGGCACCTATAGCATTTGATAGAAGATTTAAATGAATTTATGTTCTGTGGATTCCTTTTAAAATGATTTTGTGAATTGTGGATCGACAAAATAAAAGAAGAGAACCCACATATTCCCCATTGTAGTGCTTCAAGCATTCCCCACTAATGTGTATGTGTGAAAAAAGTGTTCATAACAATTTTCAGTAACAATTTTCAGTAGCACACCTAATGCCAAAGACATAAGCCAGATTATTAAAACTTTTTTTGCAACTGGATTTATAGGGTTACAATATAACATCATGTTATAAAGTCAATGGACCTGATAAACAATTTGGCAGAAACATGTTGCATATCCCATCCGCCTTGTTACAAGTGCGTCACATCCTAATACACTTATAATAGAATGATGTGATGGATATCTGTCACGTTTGTGACGAATTACCAAACATCTAAAGTCTAAATATGTCCTAGTGAGATGTAGTTATAAGCTTTGCTCTGTATATGGTTTGAGCTTCCAGAGTTGATCTCAAGCAGGTCTCCTGGGCACTGCATGTGTAATGGAACGTTCTGAAGTAGCCTCTTCATTTTTTAGTGAATCTGGAAAGAACCCCTGGATAAAAATCAAGTGTTAATACAACACAAGTGTTGTGTTAGGAAACACTCTTTTTTCAAGTGTTAGAAAAGAATATTTATTCAGCTTAAGATAATATACAGTAGAATAATACAAAGCATAAACAAAAACAAAAGAAGAGGTATACAATTCATACAAAATTACAGTCTGAATATTAATTAACTATACGTATTTGAGGGAATATAAGGGAATGTTTGATTTAAATGAATTTTATAATCTTGAAAGGGAAGTCAGGGAGTTTGCAGAACTTTCTGGAATTGAGGTGGGGGAGCAAAAGTTGTGATAGCGGAATCATTTAGAAATTGAGTGACAGGTGTCTAAAGGGCCTTTCTTTTAAAAACAAGAGATAAGGGGTACATATATGTAGTATCCAATCGATGATTCTGACAAACTGCATACCACTACGCCTTAAAAGACAATTGTGTAAAATCCTTCCAATTACAGGTTATTTGTTGAAAAGTAAGTGATAACAACATATCTAGTATCTGCATGTGAAAAGGAGCATTGACCCAAACCTTGGATACACTAAATAAAAATACATTAGAAATAGAGAAAGCGACATTATTCTGGAAAATAAGATTAATTTGACGCCACACTTGTAACAAGAATGCAGAGACTAAGGGACAAATGAAAAGTAATTGTTTTAAATCAGCTTGCAGTACAGAACAAGTCCAACAAGTGTCTGGAATATCTTGATTAATACTATGAAGATTGTCTGTTGTCATAAAAAGTCTGTTGTAAATGAAAAAAGTGTTTGTGTATTGATAGCTGCATGAGAGGACTTTAGTCCAGATTCATTTCCAGGTGGGTATAAGTAAAGTTATAGAAAGATCTTCCTCCCATGTAAGTTCAGTCTTAGACTTGGATCTCAAAGGAGGAGCTTCACGTAAATGGGAAAACATAAGGGAAGCCATAGGACACATAGGTAGAATAACAGCTAATTGTGTGAATGATGAAATATTGAAGGGTGAAATAGATAGGAAATAATTATATGCTTGAACTATAAGCCCCTGTAAAAGAAGACATTTGGCTAGGAGTGTAGACAAAAGACTAAAGATATCTTGAACTTGAGGAAAAGTAAGGAATGAATCCCGATCAAATAATTCATGAACGCAAACCAACCCTTTAGTTCTCCAGGAATGACAATAATTAGGATGTTCCTTCACCTAAAATAAATTGGTTATTCCATATCGTAGACTTAAGAAAAGAGCCAAGCTCCATGAGAGAATAATGAACTACAGAGGATAATATTTTGCAAGTATTATTGATAATAGGATTGAACATTTTTTGAGGTTTTCGTATGAAGGACAGGAATTCTGAAAAAGAATATGGGGATAAAAATGCTTGTTCCAAATCAACCCATATTGGAGTATATAGAGTGTGTTAGGCCTGGTACCATTGGCGTGAGTCTCCCTTCCGTTTTTTCTGATTGCCTCCTCTGTTTTTTATATGTTTTGCTGGTTTAGATGCTTTGGGCACTGTGCCAGTGCTATTCAGTGCCACAGTGCAAGTGCTCCCTATGTTAAATTGATGTATTGATTAGTGACTCCATGATTGGGTTATTTGATTTACTTGTCGGATCCTAGCACAGTGCACCATGTTTTCCCAGGTCTTGTAACTCAAATGCTGCTGGTGGGCTTGCAGCACTGGTTGTCCCACCCACAGAAGCAGCTTGTAAAGTGTGTCTCAGGCATGCCATTGCGGAGCCTGTGTGCAGTCTCTGACTGCCATGTTGACTGGCCAAGTGCACCCACTTGCCAGTCCCTAAACCTTCCCTTTTCTACATATCAGACACCCCTATGGTAGGCCCAAGGGCAGGGTGCATTGTAAGTATAAGGTAGGACATGCCCTGGTGTGTGTGGCATGTCCTAATAGTGAATTACAGACATTTTCGTTTTTCACTATTGGACGGCTACCTGTTACCCATAGGCCAGAATGGGCAGTTTGATTATTACATCTTATAACCCTAACTGACTCCGGGAACTAGGTAGAAATTCGAGTTTAGTATGCCTGAACTTAGAATGATAAAATACATCTTTTAACAAAGTTGGTTTTAACATTCTGTGTTTGAAAATACCACTTTTAGAAAGTCAGTATTTTCTTGCTTACCTGTCCAAGCCTGCCTCTGCTAGGTTGTGTATTGTGTGTCTGGTTTTGTGAGTGAAAGGGGCTGGGGGATTCCAGGAGAGAGGGTGAGTCAGCACATGGCTGAATCGAGAGATCTGCATGTAGATGGGTGGGAGGAGCTGCACCTGTGACCTGAATAGGGCTGTGCCTTCCCTCCACAATGCTGGCTCCACCTCCTGTGGTGCATCTGATGTCCCTGGCCTACACTGTAGAAAGAAGGAGTCTTGTCAACAAAGTGCTCCAGGACTGACCAGAACTGGTTTGGACTAGGCAAAGGCCTCTCTGCCTTCAGAGAACAAAGACAATAGTAGTATAAATATGGGGACCCAGACCCCAAGACTTTAGATCACTTCTGGAACAAAAAGACAAACCTCTGCCAAGGAGAAGGACCAAAGGAAGCTGTAGGAGTTGTACTGCCCCCCTGCCAGTGTGCTGTGTTGCTGGGTTGGCCTACAGTGGTGTCTTCAGTGCCAAGGAGAGGAGAAGGAACTTTCAAAGGACTTTCATCGTCTTGCAGAATATTACTCCAAGGACTTGAACTTGTGCTTACCTCCTGCTGAAGTCTCAGGGACAAAAGACTTCACCACCAGCTCCCCTCTGAATTTCCTTGCTGGGAATGCTATCTGTATGTCGCTGGGAGCTGGAAGCGAGACGCAACAAGAAGAAGCGTGTCGCCGCCGCAGCTGTTGTCGTTGCATCGCCGGAGAAGCATGCCGCCGCTGCATCTCCCGAGAAGCGTGTCTTCATCATAGATGTCTGCCGTCGCATCACCGGAGAAGCGTGTGGCAGGGCCTGTCGCGGCTCCAAAGTACAGACTTCGCCGCGCGGCTGCCAGGGCGTGCATGCATCGTCTTGACATCATGGCAACAAGGGCGCCATCTAATCGCATCGCACCGGATTGTTGCAACACATCGAGGTGGCATCTTGCCGCATCGCAACTGGGCTGCACTACGAGAGTTTACGCATCACCTCCTCTCCGGTAAGGATCAAGACGCATACCCTACTCTGCGCAAGCATTGAGGCGCGACGCATCATCTCCCCCGAAGCAAGGAACCGACGCATCTCCAAAGCTGGGAGCCTTTTGTTTATTTTGCGATACGCATCCAGGTGAGAACTGTGTCGCATTTACCATCAACTTGAACTAAGTTAATTCCACCATGTTTAAGTCAATTTTGAGTAGAGTATTGTGGATTTTTGTCATTTGTGGTCTTGTGTTAAGTCTATATAAAGAATACTTATTTTTATAAAACCTTTGTGGTGTCCATCTGTAGTGTTTTCTGTATGTGCTCACAAATGCTTAACACACTGCCTCTGAGATAAGCCTGTCTGCTCGTGCCAAGCTACCAAAGGGGTGAGCAGGGGTTATCCAGCAGTGTAATCCCCTTTCCCTGACTTAGAAGCAAGGGTCTCTATTTGGTCAAAGGTACCTACCTCTGCCAATTAGAGACCCCCAGTTGTAACAGGGTACAATTCAATTAGAAGATTGTTGCAAAAGGAAAGACTTATCGTATTTTGGGAAATCAGGAAAGTGTACTCCACCCATTTGTTGTTCTGCCGAAGACAAATGTTTCTCCATGAGTGATCATCTATCATTGAGAGTTTGCAATTTAGCATTAGTGTCCTCCATAAAAGGGTGCATGGCTCTAATTTCCTCCAATAAAAGGTCAAAAGAGGTTGCAGGTACAGATTTTGTAGGTGATGATGGGTCTTTTTTAAGCCTTACTGACCTGCGTTTGAGATGACACTGCAGGTGAGATATGAGAAGAGGCCACATTCGGACCTTCATTTAAGGTAAGATTTTCCATTGCGGCAGAAACAGCCAATGCCGGCAAATGCTTTCGTAATTTACCTACTTGAGACTGAAATGTAGAGTGAAGAGCTTTTGACCTGACCATGTATTAGAGTCACGGATAATGAGCTTAGCAGCGTAGCCAGTGTAAGGTATTATTGCTCTACCACAAATATTCCGAAAACTGATGCAGCAGCTAGAAATTCCAAAGCAAGCATGACAGTAGAAAGGAGGTGCAGAGCCTAAACTGAAATTCTCCACAAAGGTTTCACAAAAATGCTGCTAGAAACATGTTCAATGATGGCGCAGTGCTCCAGTATGTTTAACAGCTGAAGATAGTCCTTTAAAAATCAGTAAACAGCCTTCAAAATGAAGACACATGTCTGACAGACGAAAAAGAAAAAGGAAAAAAACAATGCCTTTAAGTGTAGAGGCAGCCCAAGTGCAGAAAATGCCTTTCAAGATGTGGACAGCCTGATTAGTGAGCTGACTTCTCTCATAGTTTAAATGGTGGATGGGTCTGAGGAAGAGCTTTAGTCTTGGCTTGTGGTGTCCCCCAACGGCATTACAAATGGATATATCAAAACCGCTGTGCATACCCTATCCTGTATGGACCACACGGTGAGAAACAAAGCAGGGGGACTGTTGCCACACTGC
The DNA here is from genome assembly GCF_964204655.1 of Triturus cristatus. NCBI lineage: Eukaryota > Metazoa > Chordata > Amphibia > Caudata > Salamandridae > Triturus > Triturus cristatus. The sequence continues at coordinate 603,278,024 of NC_140585.1, forward strand.
CGACATCCACGCCGTCCTACGGAGCTTAACAAGGACATGGCCATCTCCAGCGCGCAGTAAGCCAAGCCCCTGATAGGAAGCACTCTTTCTGCGTACAACAAAGCTAAAGAGTTTTGGCTAAAAAGATATGTTGTACTTATGGTTCAAAGGAAGACTCAGTAATAGAAATAAAGACATATTGTATGGGTGCTAAGGAAAGGCTACAGGTGTATTTGTAATACCAATGAACATTCTTGTGTCTTTTATCAAGTGTGCAATCTTAAAGAATGAATTGTGAATAATGAGTAGATTGGAAAAGGGAGTTAAGCAGCACTGCATTAGCATAGTTTCTAATGGATGCCCAGGACCAGTGGTGCCACTGGAGATGAGGGGGCCTAGTAAAACCCATGTCACATTTGCATGCCTCCTGGCCTTCTTTGAGGTCCTCCACATATGCAGGCACTAATAGTGCTGATAATGATAATGAATAGCATTCTTTAGCCTTTCCTCAGGTCTCTTATCAAAAAGCAGGGTTTGGGGATGGGTGGAAGGCCTCCTGTCATCTAATAAATGTTTCAGTTATTCATGGTTATCATGCCACACTAGTGCAAGCGCAGTGCTTAATTTGAGCTGATGGGAGCCACTTGCATTCATTTTGGGAACCCTCATTAGGCATTTCCAGAAAGCAAGAGAGAGAAAAACACACAAACGGGAAAGGAGAAAGAGAAAGTTGGAAACCGTCAGCAAGGGAGAAAGCAGTACACTGCAAGCGTGAGAATAGGGGCAAACAATGTCTGATAAAGAAGCCAGAGGTGGATTCAGCAGTCCCAGTTTTTGGCGCTCTGACATTTAATAGTGCCGTTCGGCATTCTGAGCGGCGCTTTGGGGCAAAGACACTTATTTTAACTAAGCACTGCAATGTCCATGTGGCCATTCCTTTATGGGCAGCTACTGAGCAACTACTCCACTTCCTATAATATTATCTTTGACTCAGCTGTAATGATTTTGTCACAGTGACAGAGCAAAGGGGAAGAGACAGGTCGAGTGACCCTGTTGTGCCTGTTTTACAAGGAAGTAAATTGAAATTCTTTTCAGTCTTTTAGAGGGGGTGGCTGGAGTAGTGCATCTGACTAAGGAGTGACATCACAATGGGATAACCCAGCAGTGGCAATCGAGTGAAAGTGTATCAACCAAGTCAAGGAGCAGGTCTAGGTTAACAAACTTAGGGACATATTTACAAGGGCTTTATCAAGGTGCTAACATGCATAATCGCATGTTAACACCCTTTTTCCCAACGCCTCCCTTTGCATCTCTAATGAGATGCAAAGTGGGCGTCACTGGGCGTACCCTGGATGGACAACCTTGCAAATATCGCTGATGTTCACATCGCGATATTTACAAGGCTGCCCCAGCATTTTAGCACACGTTAGTTTTTGGAGAAAACAGATGCTTTCTCCAAAAACTAACGTCTGCTAAAATGCAGACTTACCTATCCCCAACATTGGGGTGGATTATGCTGATACGACCCTGTGGGTCGTATCAGCAAGGTTATCGCCCGTTTGCAGGGAACATCGCTGGAAAACCAGCGATGTTCCCTGTAAAAGGGCGATAACCTTGCTATCTCTGGAATTTTTATCGCACTGGAGTAACGCGTTGTTAATAACGCGCTACCAGAGCAATAAATACCAGAGATAGCCTACGATAAGAAATGTATCACAAAGCACGGCCAGCGATTACCGTTGTTAATATGCCCCTCTCTTTCTGGTTATCTATGAGTTAGTTGTCAGCTCTGCAAAGATGTGAGTAGATGACCTCCAAGCAAGAGGATGTATTTGCAATCATTTGTTTCTCATCATGTTCTTAATATAAAGTCATTTTCTGTTAATTGTAATGCCAAGCGGAAGTTTCAGAATTGATAATATTGCCTGTGTCCAGTGCTGTTGTCATTATACATTACTATGTGTGCCTCAAGTGGCATCTCCACAGAGTCGCATATCGACAAAATGAAGCCGAACAGTTGACCTACACCTGTATTATCAATATCCAGCTAGCTCTAGTGGTGTCAATATTTCTATGAAGACTAGATACTTTGGGGATTTGTGATTGCTACATTTACTTTGAGAATTAAAGTTTTAAAGAAATGTATTTTACTCTGTACCTCAGTTATTTATATTTTTATATATCTTTTCATTTTTTTCTTAGCGATTTACTATTTTAAATAGCAGATTCAAAGTTTCACATCTCTAAATTGTGTATTGCTCCTTAGCAAAATTAAAGTTAGTTAGTTGTGTGAGTTTGAATCGAATAATACCATTGTATGCTTTTTAAAATGCATTTCCTTTTTTTATTGCCCTTTTGTAGGCATGGTAAACATTGTAGATGTATGTTAAAGTACCCCAAAAAAGTTTCAAAATTATACTGGTCAATCCACAGAAATATAACATGGGGTGGTGCCGTGATGTCAGTGTGTGTTCCATCACATGGAGTTTCGCTTGACCCTGAGTTTTATGAAGATCAAAACAGAAGTTATCAAATGAAAGACGATGGAGAAATGCTGCCCATGGTGTTTACACTCTTTAGGATACTACAGGTGTTTCAGTGCTCTTAAATTAAAATGTTGTGTAATCGTTTTTTGTTATTATGTTCTGTTGGAGGATTCTGTGTTTATCAATGCTTTCTTTTTTTGAGTTCAATAAAATTTTATTAGTCAGTGGAAAAGAATAAACCATTACATAACATCAGTTTGGAAGGGGAAAGGAGGGGGAAAGTGGGGAGGAAGGGGGGAGGGGGGAATAACAGAATGTGGCACGTAGAGGAAAATATGCAATAAAACAATAATCATGGGCAATGAGTATCTGAACAGTTAATCATGGGCATTGAAAAAGAAGAGAAACAGAGAAAAAAGAACAATGCAATTAAGAAAAAACTTAGATGTGGAAAGGGTATCAAGGGGGTTTGGAAACCTCTTGTTGGGCAGGCGTTGGGCGAGACGAATGAGCAGTACATTTATCTAGGTACAACATAATGGGGAGCCACATTTCTGCTCGTTTAGTAGCTAATTGAACAGGAAAAACAAAAGCATTATCGAGTCTGTGGTTATGACAGACATTATACCACCATCCTTTGAGAGAAACATTAGATGCAGTTTTCCAATTTACAGTAATCTGCTGAAAGGCTACAGCTAATAACAGATCTACAATGCGAACACACATATCCAAATTATCCCAACCCGGGGACAGGCTACCCAAGAAAAGATGAGTGAGGGAAAAAGGAATACAAGTATGAAAAATAACATTGACTTGAGCCCATACCTGTAACCAAAAGTCATGCACATACTTACAGAGAAATATCATATGAAATAAGGTAGCATTAGGGGAGCCACACGACCAGCAAATGTCTGGGGTATTGGGAAAGCGTTTGTGCAGTGTAGAAGGAGTGTGAAGTAATCTGTTGTATATAAAGAATAAAGATTGTGTCAGGGAGGCTGCTCTGGAAGTTTTACGGAGTTTTGTCCATATTTTATCCCAGAGAGATATCGGCCATTCTGTTCCAAGGTCGGTCTCCCATTGGATCTCAACCTTAGATTTAGATCTAAGTGATGGATGTGAGTGAAGATGTTTATAGATAAGGGATGCTTTGGGGCTTGTACGTAGAAGAGAATGGAGTTGGAGCGTTGGGAGTTGTTGAACAGGGGAGGGAGAAGAAGAACCCGAGAGCCTCTCATAAACCTCTAAAACGGTACTTTTAAGTAATAAGTATTTAGGGGCAAAAGATAAAGGTAGACCAAAGGAAGAACTAAGATCAGAGAAAGAGAGAAAGATGGAATCATAAAAGAGTTGCGAAATCCATATCAAACCTCGGGACCTCCATGTTTTCCAATAGAAGGGCTAAAAGATATTTATTATGCCAAATAGTGGAAAAGAGGAAATCGGTAACAGTCATTGGAGGGCCAGGGGCCTCAGATAACAAGAGCTTAAGGGTATATTTGTGGATAGGAGTAGGAATCGAAGAAGGTTTACGAGAAAAAGCAAGATATTCTGTAAAAGAGAATGGAGAAAGGAGAGTGCGCTCAACCTTGAGCCACAAAGGGCAGGGAACAATGATATCATGTAGCCAGAGGGAAGCTTGACGTAGCAAAAAGGCCTTCTGATATGCAGGAAAGTCAGGGAAGTTGACACCACCCTCAGAGGTGGGGCGTATAAGTCTAGCGAGAGACATTCTAGGTTTTTTAGAACTCCACAAAAATGAAGATAACGTTAAGTTGATCTTCTTAAAGAATTTCATTGGAATAGATACTGGGATATTGGATAAGGTGTAGAGAATAATGGGGGAAATCATCATTTTAATAGTATCAAGGCGACCCCACCAGGAGAGATATAGGGGATGCCACTTTGTAGTAAGGTCCGTGATTTTTTGTGTGCATTTGGACAAACAAAGAGAGATAGTGTCAGGAATAGAGGGGGTGATATATAGCCCCAGATATTTAATGTGAGTGGGGCACCAAGTAAATTGAGAGTCACAAAATTCTTGTTTGAAAGTGAATTTGGTCAGGGGTAGGATCTCACATTTATCATGATTAAGTCTATACCCAGAGAGGGAGGAATAATTCCGAACTTCAGCCAGAAAAGCAGGGACAGATTCCGCGGGATTGGAGAGAAAAAGTAAGATATCATCTGCATAAGCAGCAAGTTTAAGATGAAGGTCCGCAAACTGAAAGCCATGGATAGCAGGATTTTGACGTATTCTAGATAAAAAGGGTTCTAGAGCGAGGTTAAAAAGAAAAGGGGAGAGGGGGCAACCCTGACGAACGCCCCTACCCAGATTGAAATAAGAAGAAATTTGACCATTGGCAATTACTGCGGCTCTGGGGTGCGAGTATAACAGGGAAACTAAAGAAATAAATTTGGGGCCAAAGCCAAACCAAGTAAGAGTGTGAAAAAGATATCGCCACTCAACTCGATCAAACGTTTTTTCGGCGTCAAGGGCAATCGCTGCAAGTGAATGTTGACAGCGGGAAGACTTTGATAGAATATTAAATAGAAGTCTGGTATTATCCGTAATATGTCGGCCCTTAACAAACCCGGATTGCTCTTCCCCAAGAAGATCCGGGAGTAGGTGATCCAATCGGACCGCCAGTACTTTAGCAAAAAGTTTATAGTCAATATTGACTAAAGATATGGGCCTATAATTTTTGCAATGTTGTACATCCTTCCCAGGTTTAGGTATTAAACATATGTGAGCATCCGAGAATGTCCCTGAGGAAGTACCTTGGGCAATAAAAGTACGGAGAAGAGAGTGTAGGCGTGGGATCAACAGCTTAGAAAAATGAAGATAGAATTCAACGGTAAAACCGTCGGGGCCAGGGGCCTTATTAAGCTTAAGGTGTTGCAAAGCAGTGAGTAGTTCCTTTTGTGTGATGTCAGATTCTAAGGAGGAAAGGTCAAGAGGAAAAGTGGGTGGTGCGTGAATGGTGGAGAAAAAATGGGCAAGAGAGTTGGGGGAGGGCTGAGTTTCAGATGTGTATAATGTTTCATAAAAATGGGAGAAGGCAGCCAAAATATCAACATCTTTATGCTTCAGAGTGTCATTAGAGTCATAAACAGATTCAATATTGAACTTATCATGCTTAATCTTTAAATAGTTAGCTAGGAGCTTCCCTGCTTTATTCCTACCCCCATAAAATTTAGCAGTAGATTTTAACAAGTATAGGGAGGCGTCCTCCGTAGCTTTCTCATTAAATTTCAATTTTGCAGCAACAAGGGCTGTCAAGCTATCCTCAGAGTGGGAGGTAATGTATGCGTGTTCCAACTTCTTAATATCTAAAAGGAGCTGTTTGGTGGATCTTCTGGCAGCCCCGCGCTTACTCGCAACGTATCTGATGATAAAGTCACGTGCAGCCGCTTTAAAAGCGTCCCAGATAGTATGGTCCGGAATATCAGTGTGGTCATTAATCAGAAAAAATTCATCAAAAAAGGAAGTGAAAGTAGACGTAAACTTGGGATCAGTTAGGAGCGAGTTATTAAATCTCCATCTTCTGGGACCATTAACCTTAGGGAACACATAAACGCTTGTAAGGACGGGGGCGTGATCCGAAAGTAATATCGGGCCAATCTCAGAATGTAATAGTGATTGAGCAAGGTTGTGGGAGACAAAAACATAGTCAAGTCTTGACTGGGAGCGATGACATGGAGAGTAAAAAGTGTACTCCCGTAATTTGGGGTTGCAAAGGCGCCAGGAATCCACCAATTTATGCTGTGAGATAGCATGACTAAATAGCTTGTGGGGTTTGTTGGGAATATAGGGGGCCATAGATTTCCTATCAATAAAGGGATCTAGAGGTTGATTACAATCCCCCGCCAAAATAAAGTTGTGGTCCATAAATTTAGTTCGTAATGGAGAAAAATCAGCCCAAAAGGAGGGCTCACCCGTAGTTGGGCCATAAACATTAAGAAGGGAAATTGGGACACCTCTGAGTGATAGCTTGGCAAAAACCCAACGACCGGAAACGTCCGATTCTTGAGTAAGAACCTGAAATGACAGAGACTTGCGACAAAGGATTACCACACCATTCCGTTTGCCATCACCCTGTGAGTAAAAGAGTTCGCCCACCCATCCACGTTTGAGCTTAACTGATTCTACATCGTTTAAGTGCGTTTCTTGAAGGAATGCAATATCAACATTCAATTTGGCTAGGTGTGACAAAATTCTTTGACGCTTAATTGGGGAGTTAATACCCTTCACATTCCATGACAAAATATTCAAGGACATAACGATAACCTATCTACAAAAATGTGAAAAAAACATATCAAAGAATGGAAAGCCCATGTACCTTGGAAAAGACATGAAAAAAGAAGAAGAAAGCGAGAACCAGTGTAAACATGCTGGAAAAGAGGAGAAGAAGAGGATAAATGAAAAACTAAAGAGTAAGTGCACCAGGAGGAGCAAGGAATATAACTCTTATATAAGCAGAAGATTTCAGTCGAAGATAATATGCTAAAATATAAACATGCGAACAATAATACATACAAGAGAAGAGGGAGGAGGAAAGGGTAAGGAAAGAAACCATCAAATGCACAGGGAAAACAGATAGGGGAACGGAGAAAGATCATACCTACAAAGGAGGGGTACGAGGAAGGGTGGAGGAGGGAAGGAGCCACATGGGTGAGGCAGCACATCCAGGAGCAGCGAGGCAAGGACCAAGAGACATCATCAAACACGGGGAAAACTTCCTGTAAGACGAAAAAAGAGAACGAGAGTTGAAACAAATCAGGACATCATGCGAGAAGCGTGACTAACAAGAAAACATGGGACAACCATCATGCATAAACGGTAATAAATCAGCAAAATAAGCTACTGGAAGATCAGACAGAGTCGAGTGAACTGCAACTGAGAGAAAATCTCTGAGCAAGTACAGGAAAAAAAAATACAACAACCACATGAGAATTATGAAAACATTAATCAACCATGAGCAGAGGTTGACGGTCTGGAGGCGTCCATGGCAGATGACTTGTGCGCATTGATAAAACTTTGTAGGCGCACTGGGTCTTCATAGGTTGTAGTCTTGTTATTATAGGTAACTTTAAATAGACATGGGTGATACAGGCCATATCGCGCACCCATCGCCCTCAGATCTGCTCTTAGGCTCAGAAAGACCTTACGGTGGGTGGCTGTGGCTTTAGCATAATCCTGTGCAAAGAACAAGGGCGTGCCAGACCAAGCTAGATTCGGAGCAGATTTAGCCGCCGTTAGAACCATCAAAAGGTCGGTGTATTCCAAGAAATAGATGATGACCCCTCTAGGTCTCTGTGAGGAGGAAGCAGAAGAAGGTGGTCGGCCCAGTCTGTGAGCACGTTGGATGTTAAGGGACTTGTCCAGTGACAAATGCAAAAGCTTAGGAAGGAACGACTTGAAGAAGGCGATTGGATCAGATCCCTCAAGTCCCTCAGCCAGTCCGTAAATACAGAGGTTATTGCGTCTATTTCTATTCTCCAACTGCTCCACTTGTTGTTGAAGGTCTGAGACTTGAGATTTTAGGTTGGAGACCACAGAGGACGTCTCTTGAAATGACTGAACAGATTTTTCCATCGAAGTTACCCTCGTTTCCATCTGCGACCAATTATCTGTAAGGACCTGGAGTTTCATATTGGTCTCTTCCATGAAAGGACGCAAGGACCTTATCTCTTCTAACAACAACTCCATTGATACTGGACTGGAGAGTTTTGGAGGTGAGAGAGAATTTGACTTAAGTCTTTTTGTGGTAGATTTAGAATTATCCAGCATCCTTTTGGAAGGATCCATTGGTGTGTCTGAACCAGACGAGTTAAGAGAGTCTTCCAGTTGCGAGAAAGCAGAGAAAACCTTAGAGTTCTTCACTAGCTGGGGTTTAGTCGAACGAGGCAAGTGCGACATTGATTTAAGTTTACCCATGTAGTAAAGGCGCGGAATGACTGATACAGCAGATGTCACAGGAACAAAAACGGGGCAAATTGAATGTTTTATGAGGAGGATATGGCCAATTTCACAGCGCTTAAGCTAAAAAACAGTCGTTAAAGCATACATGGACAGGCAAAGAAGGTCGTTAATGAGGAGCTTACGGTAGCATGTATACGGCATATATTGCAGAGATTTGGCAGCAGCTCACCGCAACATATGAAGCGATTTTAATCCACACAGCAAGAGGTGACAGGAAGCGCCTCGCGACATGCCTCTCAGGAATCCACATTAAATAGCAATATCAATGATAGAAAGCAACTAGGCATGTCATAGAGACACCCCACCACTCGTAGACAGATTCAGGGCACATCGTGGATAAAAGAAATTATGCCTTGAGGAACGACTTAGTGGTAAACATGTGGAGCAAGGGCACCGCATGAAGGGACTTTATGTTTGCGTAGCACATAGGGTGAGTGGTACCATACTGCAGACTTGGTGCAGGGGAGCAGAGCAAATAAATGAGTTATAAGCCCATTAGAAATGTATAATTAGCGCTGGGCTGACTGAAGAAAAACCGCCACAAAACGCGCATCATTTGGCGGATCCAAGATGGCGGCCGCCGACGTGAAAAACTCGTCAGAACTTACGAGTTCAGTTGCTGTGTCACGGAGGCATAAAAATTGTTCCACTGCTGCCAGGCGAAGTCAGGACACGTTCCGACACACTTCCATTCGAGCGTCTTCAGGAGCCGAGAGCAGGAACCGGCTCGTCCCTCAGCGCCGCCCCGGAGCTCTACTCGGACGCCGCCACCACCATCAGGCGCCAAGCCACGCCCCCCTATCAATGCTTTCTGAATTTTGTGCAATGTTACATCATAAGCCCCGGAAAAAAGAAATGCTTTATAGAGATATTTACAGGACTATCAGTTACCTTAAAAAAAGTGTTATATTTATTAGAACACTGGGATGTTGAGAGCTCCATTATAGACTGAAATCACAAACTTATGGGGTAGTGAGCTCAGTGATGAAGATATAAAGAAACTGTGGTTTGATCTTTTGGTATGTTACGAACAGTGTTAAAACCTGCATCGCTTAAGCGGAAACATTTGTTCACCACCTACAGACTCTAATGGTCTCCACTGAAGCTGTCAAAGGTTACAGGCAACACTTACAATTGCCCAAGATGTATGCATACCACAGCAGATGATATGCCCCTGTTTATGGACTGTCCAAAAATGTAACCTTATTGGACCGGGGTATGTAATTTTTTGGGAGAAATACTCAGTAAATGGATAAAGGTAAGTCCTTGTTTAATATTCTTTGAACGTACTCAAGAAGGCTACCGGTTAAATGCCCCTAGTTCTAAGCTTATATTCTATGTGATAGTGTTGAGAGACGTGAGATCTGTAGGCTTTGGAAATCTGAAACCCCTCCATCTTTCACTGAGTGTTTAAAGAATATCATCTATTCAAGTGAATCAGAAATGGCCTGCGACCCAAGAAGTAGAGATCAGATCTGGACTTCACTGGTGGGCTGGAGGGAGAAGACAAGAGGGTCCAATGATTAAGCCAAACAAGCTGTCAGTCCTGGTCTCTCTAGTATTCTTCGGATGGCCCCTCATGCGAACAGGAGATGGAAGTGGAAACAGCACTGTTCTTGTGGGGTGTCTCTTTTCTTATTATTTCTTTTGAGGGTCTCTACATTTCAGCATAGAGAGATAAGAGGAGTTCAAACAAGAGAGTTGGTAAAATGAATACAATAAAAAGAGGACTGTCGGTTACTTTAAAAAAAGTGTTATATTTATTAGAACACTGGGATGTTGAGAGCTCCATTATAGACCATGAAGTGGCTCAGGGAACATAATGGCTGGGACAGACTTTCTGCTCCTCCCATTTAATATGGAATATTCCACCCTGAAGGACTGGAATATTCTAATAGTGTTATTGCCCTTCTGCCTTGGGCTGCACTGGTTGTTAAAAGCCCTCATCTGCGAATCAGGTCTATACCTTGGGTTCAGGACCTTGAACAGTAGGCATAGCCCTTGGCAGTTGCTATAATATTAAACTACATTTATAAAGTGGGCATTTAACCATCTCAGTGTATAAAAAGCATAACGGATTCCATTTTTTTCTTACATAACATTAATTACATCGAAAAGGAGAAGCTGTGAACCAGAACTTATCTGATCCATTCATCGGAGTTACAGCCTCCCGTTGAAGATCGCTGCTTACGTGGCACAGCTGCATGAACCTCGCTTGCTGTTTATTTTAGTAATATCACTTACAGCCTAATTGGACAGTAGGGGCGAATTAATGTGAAGGTAATTGCACAGAAACCAAAGGAAACCCTGTAACCTCACTGCCTGAACCTTCTGATATCACAGCTAATGAGATGGGATTCTCTGTAATGAGCATCCGGCAGTGTCAGTCGATGTGAGATGCTGAGAAGTTCCTATTATCATATCTGCCCTCCTTTCTTTACCTTTGCCACTGATCAAAATACTGGAATTTGTTCTCATTAGAAAAGTACATATTGCCTACAGGTAGAGACCAGTGTCCTTTTATTGGAAGCACAGCAGAGAGAAGTGGAGAAAGAGATCAGTACAATCCAAAACACATCCTGGGGGGCCGGGGGAGGGGCGTCCGTCCCAGGCAGCACTTTTATCGGGGGCTGCAGCGAGCGCAAGGTAATTTTTATTTTTTATTTTATTTTGTCGTTGTCTGTCAACTGCCCCCCCCCCCCCCCTCCCTGCTCTTACCTATACCGCCTGTCACTGGGCGGCAAACTCCGGGACCACCCCAGGCAGCAAACGCTCCAGCTACGCCACTGTACCTGTGAATCTCATACCTCGTTGCTAACATATCTATTGTAAATGTATTAAAGAAATAAACGCAGAGGTTAAACTCATGGCTTTCTGGGCAATATGTCCCATTGTGAAATAGAAAGGGTCTCTGATTAATCCTAAAGACTAGGACAAAACATAAACCCATTCAGTACATGAGGACTAACAGTAAGTAAGAGAACATCCCTACCCACTAAATGGGTTCCTGAAACCACTCTCCTCCGTGGTGAGCAGAGCTTTCACTGTTTCTTGCCTCACAAGAAAAAGGGGGCAGTATACCTCATGGATCCTCTTTTATTATGATGTGCTTAGAGAAGCACAACAAAATGTTTCCTATGCTGTCCTCCGGAATATAGTACATATACAGCAAGAACAATAAAGAAACACAGCTTTTTATGGCACTTGTTTATATTGGTGAATCAATTCACTATTGGTAACCATTATTAAGAAACGAATTGAAAGTTTTTTCAGATCTTTTTCACAGTCAGTCAAAATATACTTACGTCTAGTTTCTCCTCAGAATAGTTTCATGTTCCTTAACATCTTGCTAGTTCACTGCCAAACACAGTGTAAGAAATTGGGTTGCTGGTAGAAGGGAGGAACCAACAACGAACGGAGGAGGTACAAGGGTCTCTGTCGATGGAAAGGTATTCGCCCCCTGAGGTGCTGCATTCAGATAAAGAGAGGTTGAAGATGGGAGGGAGGAGTGAAACCATAAATAAAGAAGGTCTCTTCAGCCTGCAGAGTGGGTTGGATACACTGAATGAGGGGGCAGCGTTACAGCCAGCACCTCTATGAGTAAGGAGGTGCTGTTCACTCAAAGTAAGAGCAGATACCCGCTACGGTCCCTTCCCAAAGCTAGAAGGAGGGGTAGAGGTGGGAGAGTCAGTGCTGTTAGAGAACAATCGGCTAGGGAGGTGGTCCCAGTCTCCCCTGAAAGAAAGGCTGTAAAATCTGGGGGGAAGCAAAAATGCTGTGGTGCCAAGGAGACACGAGCCTCGATAAAACCCCCTCGTCTCTCAGTTCTTATTTTAAAATAATGGAGCACATCACGGCACCTCAGGGAAGAGGGAACAAGGCCACTCTGTTCAAGTAACCCCCCCCCTGCACTTGGAAAACCGATTTTCCCTGTTAGCAAGTATACAAGATGGGGATGGACAGAGTGAAAGTCAGAGTGTGGAGACAAATGATAGTCCCTCTCTTACCTCTAGTATAAGCTCACCTCAAGGTAATGGAAGTACCTCTGTGGTGGTAAACACAGACACTCCTCAAGGCGTAGGGGGGAGTGGAGAGTCAGGTTGAAAAGATGTTTCTAAGCCTGAGGCAGGATATTTTCATGAAATTCGAGATCTCCGAGACCAACCAGAAAGGGATCCAAGATAAATGTGCGATCTTGGAAGGTAAACTGGCCGACATAGCACAGCGAACTGGGGTTTTGGATGGTGAGGTGAAGGTCCTGTCAGAGGCCATGGCAGAGAACACTAAGGATTTAGATAAATTAAAAATACAGAACAGAACCCTGCAAGAGGAGATGGAGAGGCTGGAGACGCAGGCCAGACATAATAACCTAAGAGTTCTCAGAGTAATGGAAGGATCGGAGAAAGGAGATATTAGGGCTTTTGTATGCAAATTGTTGGGAGAAGGTATTTTGAAGGATAGACCGGACATTGAGCTAGAGAAGGAGATCCAGAGAGTCTATAGGGACTCCTTTAAATTAACCCCGGCTAGGAAGGCGCCCAGTAAAATACTGATAAACGTCCTCACTTATACGGTGAAGGAGCTAGTGCTGGGGCGTGCTCTGAAGGAGGGCTCTCTAATGCACGAAGCCTTTAGCTACCAAATAAGATCAGACCTTGGAAAAAGAACGGCTCAGAGACAGTGGGAGCTGGGGACTAGAATGAATGAACTGCGGAGCAAGGGCACCCATGCTCAAATGAAGTTCCCGGCCATGTTAAAAATAATGTGGCGAAACAAAATGCATAATATCAGCAATCCAGAGGAAGTCGATACCTTCCTAGCACAGATGGTGGGATGAGTTTCATAAGTAAAGGGGGTGCTGTTAGTAAATATATAGAAATTGTATATATTTAATATGAAGTAATAGCCTGTTTCTTTTACTTCTTTTGTTTAATGCCTCTTTTTGGGATGGAGGGGTCACGAAGGGCGGATTGTATTGCCCAGGGAGTAGAAAAGGGGTTTTCTGAGGGAGGGAGCACTGGGTGTTGGGTGCAAAGGGAAAAAAGAAAAAATGTAGTCCTCATGATGGTGTTCCCAGATGGGAAGAAGGGAATGCCTAATTTGGGCCCCATATTAAAGGAGTCAAGATGCTGTAAAGAAAAAAGCGCCAAACATGGATAGGCTCAATGTAATTAAATTGTTAACATGGAACGTGAATGGGCTGAGAAATAGGGGAAAAATGTCTTGGGTAATGGAATCTTTAAAAGATAGTGAGGCACACATTATATTTTTACAAGAGACCCATCTGGAAAAACAGGAATGCAGACAGAGTTATAGTGTAGTTACGATGGGTTCAGGAGGTACTCTGTTCCGAGCAGAGGGGAAGCACTAGGGGAGTGGCCCTTATTATAAGAGCTAATGTCAGAATAAGAGTAGTGAAGTATGAGTCAGACCACTCAGGGAGATGGTTAGTGGCCACAGTACTGATCCAAGACAGGCCTTTAGTGTGTGAAGTTTACTATGGGCCAAATGAGGACAACCCGGAGGCCTTATTAAAGTTCGAACCTTGCCTATTAGAGACAACAGCACCTATTATAATTGGAAGAGATTTTAATTTAATTCTAAATAAGGAATTAGACCGAACTACACGAGTAAAGTATATTAGCCCCCTAAAAACATCTGCAAGTTTAAAGAATATGATAAGGGAGGTTAACCTGGTGGATATTTGGCGTAGTAGGATGGGGAAGCTAGAGATTTCACTTTTTATAGTAAAAAGTACAGACACCACTCCCGCATATATTATTTCCTTATAGATCAGGAGTTATATACAGATGTGGAGGTGGTAAATCATATTCCTGCAATTCTATTGGACCCCTCAGGAAGGGCCATGACCCAGATATTTCAGCAAAAAGAGGGACAGAAGTGGTGGACACTGGACATGACCGTCTTATTGGATGAGGAAGTGGTGTGTCATTTGAGGGAAAGAACAGCTGAGTATTTCTGATTTAATGTAGGCTCAGCAAAAATCAGATAGTTTGGGATGCTTTTAAAGCATATTTAAGGGGGTTACTAAGGTCTATAATTGGGGAAAAGGAGGGCTGCAAAACAGGAAGAAGAGAGACAATTCAGAGAGATTAAGGAAAAAGAAGGGGAGTCGCAGAAAGCTTTGCTGGAGGGCTCAGGTAATGTGCACATACTGGTAAAAGAGTTGGAGAGTCGGCAGGCTGAGTTCCAGGTACAGCTAGATAAAAAGCTACTAGATAGATGGAGAGCAAGTAAGCTTCAGCACTTCTCCTATGGAGAGAAGTTTAGTTCGTTGCTGGCCTGGAAAGCATAAGCAGATAGGGCTAGAAATACAATAAGAAATCTAATTAGTAGAGGGTCAGGAGAAGTGCTCTATGTCAATACAGATATTTGTGGAGAAGCCCGAAGCTTTATGAGTTATCTGTATACTGAAGATATAGCACCAGGTCAAGAGAGTATAGAGAATTGGTTAAAAATGATGACACTCCCTCAATTAACAACAGAACAGAGGAAAGTCGTAGAAGTAGAGATTACAGAAGAAGAAGTTAGGGCGCAGTGCAGAAAAATGGTAAGGGGAAAGGCAGCCAGACCAGATGGTCTGCCAGTTGAGGGATACATGTGCATTATCGATAGAGTGGCGCCAGTTCTAAAAACTTTATTTAATAAAGTGTATATGGATGGGGAAATTCCACCTAGTTCCTGGGCAGAGGCCATGGTCACGTTAAATTTAAAATCAAATAAAGATCCGCAGAAGATAGATTCTTATAGACCTATATCTCTTCTAAATATAGACTATAAGACTTTTTCAGGTATTGTGGCATCACAAGTTGCCAAGGTTATAAAAGGGGTTATCCACCCAGACCAAAGATGTTTCATACTAGGGAGGCAGCTCAATGAGCTAACATTCCAGATCATGGGGATTATATATATGGCGGAGGCCCAAAATATCCCATGAACCATAGTGACAATGGAAGCTGCCAAAGCCTTTGATCAAGTGAACTGGACATATTTGTGGGAGACCTTAAATAGCTTTGGTTTTCTGAGAAATATGGTAAGGCCGGTGCAAAACTTGTATCTGAACCCCAGGACCAAGGTGTTAGTTAATGGTGAATAATAAAACTGGCTCAGCATTATGAGAGGTACAAGGCAAGAGTGCCTGCTGTCCCTGCTTTTTATTTAATCTATATATAGAGCCTTTGACTAACTTGATTAGCGCGGACCCCACAATCTCTCCCTTCAGATCCTGTGGGTTTGAAGCAAAATTGGCTCTATACGCAGACGACTTGATCCTCTATACCACCAACCCTCAAGAAGCAATCCCTAATTTAATGAGGAAATCGGATAGCTTTAGTGTAATCTCGGGTTATAAGGTTAATACTGGAAAAACAGAGATAATGGAGTGGAATCAGAGGTTGAAGAGTCAGGGGGCCAAAAGTCAAATGTGATATCTTGGGGTATTGATCTGTCAGAAATTAGAGGATATAACTAGAGTGAATTGGAAGAAGGTTAGTCAGGAGATAATGAGTCTACTGTCACGATGGGCGATTCTACCAATAAACATCAATGGTCGGATGAACCTCATAAAAATTATTACTCTACCCAAAATTACCTTTGTTTATAACTTCATCCCTTTAACTTTTCGGAAGGTGGATATAGCCAAGCTACAGGGAAAAATAGGTAGCTATATTTGGGCCTCAAAGGGTCCAAGAATAGCTTGGAAAAAGCTGAGAAGGAGGTTAGAGACTTGAGGATTGGCTTTATCGGACCTACTTACCTACTGCTATGCCTTCCATTTCAAATATTTTTACATGTTGGCAAATAAGGCTGATAGGTCATCAATGGGCTTATTGTTTGAAGCTATGTTAGGGGATGTTTGCCAAGGTCAGCACCATTTTCTCTTTAAGTATGGTGACCCGAAGTTTTAAAAAAAAGTGAGGTTAAAGATCTTAAGGGCTGCTTTAAAAACCTGGTTCTTCATAAGGAAGAGACTGTGAATCCCATACTACTCATCACGGGCTCCGATCTGGGAATCCCCGGGCACCCCTGAATGTCTGAGAGATCAACTTAGTCAGCCCTTAAAAGCAGGGGTATATATTACTGGGCAGATCTTAAAAAGGACTCTAGTTTAGTGAAGTGGGAAGTGTTCAGTAACCTTACTGGGGGAAGATTGATCAGGTTTAAGTATTATCAGTTATGTTCCTGGTGGGCTACACAAGATTGGACTCAGAAGGAGGAGGATTCAAAGTTGGACTAGGTGATGAGAACGGAGAAGTGGAATAAAGAAATATTCTACTGGTACTGGCCCTTTTCGGAAGCAGAGGACAACATAGAAACTGAAATCACAAACTTATGGGGTAGTGAGCTCAGTGATGAAGATATAAAGAAACTGTGGTTTGATCTTTTGGTATGCTACGAACAGAGGTAAAACCTGCATCGCTTAAGCGGAATCATTTGTTCACCACCTACAGAGTCTATTGGTCTCCACTGAAGCTGTCAAAGGTTACAGGCAACACTTACAATTGCCCAAGATGTATGCATACCACAGCAGATGATATGCCCCTGTTTATGGAGTGTCCAAAAATGTAACCTTATTGGACCGGGGTATGTAATTTTTTGGGAGAAATACTCAGTAAATGAAATGAATAAAGGTAAGTCCTTGTTTAATATTCTTTGAACGTACTCAAGAAGGCTACCGGTTAAATGCCCCTAGTTCTAAGCTTATATTCTATGTGATAGTGTTGAGAGACGTGAGATCTGTAGGCTTTGGAAATCTGAAACCCCTCCATCTTTCACTGAGTGTTTAAAGAATATCATCTATTCAAGTGAATCAGAAATGGCCTGCGACCCAAGAAGTAGAGATCAGATCTGGACTTCACTGGTGGGCTGAAGGGAGAAGACAAGAGGGTCCAATGTTTAAGCCAAACAAGCTGTCAGTCCTGGCCTCTCTAGTATTCTTCGGATGGCCCCTCATGCGAACAGGAGATGGAAGTGGAAACAGCACTGTTCTTGTGGGGTGTCTCTTTTCTTATTATCTCTTTTGAGGGTCTCTACATTTCAGCATAAAGAGATAAGAGGAGTTCAAACAAGAGAGTTGGTAAAATGAATACAATAAAAAGAGGACTGTCGGTTACTTTAAAAAAAGTTTTATATTTATTAGAACACTGGGATGTTGAGAGCTCCATTATAGACCATGAAGTGGCTCAGGGAACATAAAGGCTGGGACAGACTTTCTGCTCCTCCCATTTAATATGGAATATTCCACCCTGAAGGACTGGAATATTCTAATAGTGTTATTGCCCTTCTGCCTTGGGCTGCACTGGTTGTTAAAAGCCCTCTTCTGCGAATCAGGTCTATACCTTGGGTTCAGGACCTTGAACAGTAGGCATAGCCCTTGGCAGTCAGCTATAATATTAAACTACATTTATAAAGTGGGTATGTAATCATGTCAGTGTATAAAAGATTAACAGATTTCATTTTTTTGTTAAATAACATTAAGTACATCAAAAATGAGAAGCTAAGTATGAACAAGAACTTATCGGACCCATTCATTGATTTACAGCCTCCCATTGAACATCGCTGCTTACGTGGCACAGCTGCATGAACCTCGCTTGCTGTTTATTTTAATAATATCACTTACAGCCTAATTGGACAGTAGGCGCAAATTAATGTAAAGGTAATTGCATAGAAACCAAAGGAAACCCTGTAACCTCACTGCCTGAACCTTCTGATATCACAGCTAATGAGCTGGGATTCTCTGTAATGAGCATCTGGCAGTGTCAGTCGATGTAAGATGTTGAGAAGTTCCTATTATCATATCTGCCCTCCTTTCTTTACCTTTGCCACTGATCAAAATACTGGAATTTGTTCTCATTAGAAAAGTACATATTGCCTACAGGTAGAGACCAGTGTCCTTTTATTGGAAGCACAGCAGAGAGAAGTGGAGAAAGAGATCAGTACAATCCAAAACACATCCTGGGGGGCCGGGGGAGGGGCGTCCGTCCCAGGCAGCACTTTTATTGGGGGCTGCAGCGAGCGGAAGGTCATTTTTAAAATTATTTTATTTTATTTGTTGCCTGTCAACTTCCCCCCCCTTACCTGCACCGCCTCTCACTGGGCGGTAAACTCCGGGACCACCCCAGGCAGCAAAAGCTCTACCTACGCCACTGTACCTGTGAATCTCATACCTCGTTGCTAACATATCTATTGTAAACGTATTAAAGAAATAAACGCAGAGTCCAAACTCATAGCTTTCTGGGCAGTATGTTCCATTGTGAAATAGAAAGGTTCTCTGATTAATCCTAAAGAATAGGACAAAACATAAACACATTCAGTACATGAGGACTAACAGTAAGTAAGAGAACATCCCTACCCACTAAATGGGTTCCTGAAACCACTCTCCTCCTTGGTGAGCAGAGCTTTTACTGTTTCTTCCCTCACAAGAAAAAGGGGGCAGTATACCTCATGGATCCTCTTTTATTATGAAGTGCTTAGAGAAGCACAACAAAATGTTTCTTATGCTGTCCTCCGGTATATAGTAGATATACAGCAAGAACAATAAAGAAACACGGGATTTCATGGCACTTGTTTATATTGGTTGAATCAATTCACTATTGGTAACCATTATTAAGAAACAAATAGAAAGATTTTTTCAGATCTTTTTCACAGTCAGTCAAAATATACTTAAGTCTAGTTTCTCCTCAGAATAGTTTCATGTTCCTTAAAATCTTGCTAGTTCACTGCCAAACACAGTGTAAGAAATTGGGTTGCTGTTAGAGGGGAATAACCCTTCTCAAGCAGCAACCAAAATTCTTGTCAGGGTGAAGTCACAAGCAAACTCCAAAGCAACCTGTACTCAACCCTTTGGTAGCTTGGGCCAGGACTGCCAGGCTTACCGTAGAGACAATGTGTCGCACTCATGGAAATTGCATGATAATTGGACTTAGTCTCTTTACCGCCAGTTTCCACCTTTTTAAATAAGGCCACTGTGCCACAACTAGGGTAAGGGGCACTGGGCTTGTTACCCATGAACACATGTGCAAATGAAAATGAGTATGCACATGGGTGCAGGCTGCTTCCGAGAGTCTGGTAGCTTCACACAGGAACTGCAAGTTTGACCTGTCAAAAAACCTCTTTTGACAGTCCTAAACCTTCCTTGTAAATAGTAATATGTCACACATATATAGTCCTTATTATACATAAATGCAGTATGGCGATATTTAAAAGTATGACATGCAGAAATTATTGTTGGGCATGTCCTTACAGTAAAATAACCCTAAAAATTAATTTCACTGTGGCGAGGCTTGCTTCTGCCATTGGTAATCCTTTGACTACATTCTTGCATTTGTTAAATGCTAAATTTGGGTGGTAGCAGATATAAAAAAACTTCTTTCACTTATTTGAATTGTAATTTACAATCCTCTTTAATGGTAAGGTTGAATTTTAAATTAGTATTTTAGAATTTCGTTTTTTAGAAAGTTGGCGTTTCTTGCCGAAATAGTCTGGGATATTTCTGGGAGTTTCTAGCTGTCTGTACTTGTAATACCTCTCTCACTGGGAAATGTGTATTAGATCCAAATAGTGCATACATGGGCGTGGGGATAGGGAAGAGTGAGTCTTCCTGGCAGGATGTCTGGGAAAGAACTGTGCCCTGCCCTGATTACATTTCAATGGGACTTTCTCCAGCACACACAAAGAGACCTGATGTCAGCATTTTGAGTCACTGCCCAGGTTGGAGCCAACCCCAGGGAAAAGGGAAGAACTGACCAGGACAAGTTTTAGGGTTAGATAAAGTGGTGTCCCCCACCTACAGGCTATACTGGGCATTAAAGTGGCATCCCCAGAACATGACGGAGAGCAGAGCAAGACCAGGAATTGGGCTGCAACAGTGAAAGCACCATGGGCAGCCAGGAGGGCAAGCCCCCTGATGCCCTGATGGATTGAGGTCTCTGTCTGCAGCTAACCTCAGGACTAGTGGTTCTCTCTAATCCAGTGATTCTGGTGCCTTTAAACTCCCTGAGGGCCAGGAGAGGGAAGACCTGGACTTCTGCTGTGTCCCAGCAAGAAAAGGGGAGCAGCAGGAGTGAGTCTCTAGAGAAGGCTCGTGCAGGGAGTCAGTGAAACCAGCTCCCTGCAAAGTGCCCCCCTTTAGAGGCTCAGAGTCATGCTAAAACTGCTCCCGGTGGCTAGGGTTCGCCACCAGGAGCAAAATGAGGTCAAGATCATTAAATTCAGTCAATCAAGGCTGAAAATATTTACCGACTGTTAGAATCCGGGTTCTCTGGTTGGCACGGGTAGGTACTTGTGACAAGCAGGGAACCTTTCCTTTAGTCAGGGTAAGGGGTTACACTCCTAAAATAACCCCTGCTCACCCTCTAGGTAGCTTGGCGCGAGCAGACAAGGCTTATCTCAGAGCGTTATAGGTTAAGCATTTGTGAACACATACAGTAACCAAGTGACAACACTACAAATGGACACCACACAGGTTTTTATATTAAAAATAAGGATTCTTTATATAGAGTTACCACAAGACCATTAAACGACAAAAATACACAATACTGTTACTTTAGATGGTAGAAGTTTGCTTATATCTTAAATGCGACACTTTAAGTCAATGTACCTTAGATGCGACACGCAGGGCAATGAAAGTGTTGCAACGATGCTGATGCGATGAAGTTTTTGGTGCAAAGAAATAAAGACGTGAAGATCTTCCATATGCGTTACGCTTCTCCGATGTTGCGAGAAGACTCGACTCGATGCGTCAGCTACAGCGGCGTCACCCCTTTACGTGATGCGACGACAGCGGCCTTGGCAGCGGCACTCTTCTCCGACGTTTGCGAGATGCTTCCGGTCGATGCGATGCTGCAGCGGCGTCACCCCTTTACACGATGCGACGACAGCAGCTCCGACGGCGGCACGCTTATCCATGGATGCAAGGCGCTTTTCTTGATGCGGTGCACTGCGACAACTATGATGGCTGCGATTGCGACACGCTTCTTTCTCGATGCGAGACTCTTCTCTTGATGCGGTGCAATGCATCAGCTACGATGGCTGCGATGGCGAGACGCTTCTTCGGCGTTGCAAGATACTTCCGGAATAATGCGAGACGCTTCCGCTCGATGCGATGCTGCAGCGGCGACACCCTTTGCGAGATGCGACGACAACAGCTCCGACGGCGGCACGCTTCTCCTTCTTGAGTCGCGCTTCCAGCTCCTTGCGACACGCAGTCCCTCAGAAGGCCCAACAACAGCAGAAGGCACATCCAAAAGACTCTGGGGAGCTGGCGGGTGAAGTCCACTGGTCCTGGGACTTCGTTCAGGGGGCAAGCTCAGCACAAGCCCTTGGAGATCTTTTAAGCACAAGTTGAAATAAAGTCTTTGTAGTCTTTCTCCTCTCCTTCCAGCAGCAAGGCAACCACTGCAGGCCAATCCCCCAGGTCAGGGACCAGTATTCCTCCTTACAGCTTTCCCAGTTCCTTCTCCTCAGGCAGAGGTTCTTCTTGTCAAGCAGGATCTAATTTCTTGGGAGCAGGGTCCCAATACTTATACCCCTAATTCCTTTGCTCCTCTGGGGTAGAGGGGCCTTTGCCCAGTCCAAACCAGTTCTTGAGCACTTTGTTGACATGACTCTGCCTTTCTATTCAGGGTGCAGGGCAGAGACATCAGCCGCTCAACAGGAGGTGGAGCCAGCATTGTGGTGGCAGAGCACAGCCCTATTCAGAGTCCAGGTGCACTCCTCTGTGGTAAATAATTTAATTACCGGGACTTAATTTGATACAGAAACATAATAAAAATAGCTCAGTAAATAAGAGGCAAAATCCGTGGTATTAGAGGTTCGGAATGGGCTTTATTCCAATGGACGATTCGAATCGGTGACTCCAAGTTCCATCACCACGGAGGTTCAGGAAGTGAAGTACATACTTTATTGATAAGTAATCACTTTTATACAATAGGCATTACAGTGAAGCAAATGCAGGAGGCGTAACAATTGATAGTGAAGATAAAGCATACATACGTAGCAAAAGTGGGCGTAACTGGGTGTAACTAAAGAACGTCATCAGGTGTGATGTCATAATAGGGTGGTTCCATGAAAGAATTTCGCAATGTCAGCAGAAATACTTGGCAGAAATGCGCGCGCAGCAGCATGACGTGTGATTGACGTGCAACTAGGGGGTGAAGGGGACTTGACATTTAGCTCTACATGTGGCGACAGAAGTCTGGAGGGTCAAGTCAACCTAATCCCAAATCATATCTAACATCCTATGTTTAAAGAACTATGTTATCCAAAAGAGAGGTCTCTTAGAGTAGAATCTTATTCTATACTGACTATACTGACTGTTAGTGCGTGTACAAGCGTCTAAGTGTCTACACTAGATGCGAGGGCAGAAGTCTTCCCTAATAATAGGGCTATGAATTACTTGCATAAAGACAGAGAAGCCGGGCCTTTGCTCGGTAGCTGGAAGAATGTTTACTTAAACTACTAGACAGGAATGCATTGGGCAGGGAGCGGAGCAGATAATTTCGAAGGTGAAATACAGTTTTTGGCAGGCAACAGGCTGATGTCAGGCATCGTGAGCCGCGCAGGCAATGAGACAAAGTTCATGGTCACAGATGCAGGCTCAGACTGGAGCTTTCAGAGGAAGAAGGCAAGAAAAGCTTGATGACAGAATCAGGGGCCTACTTGCCTGGACTGTAAAATGGCATAAGTGAACCATATAAAGCCGGTGGCCTTTCATACTTAGGAATGGAATATCCGGCCTATTCATGGCGGATCTGAAAGAGGACATGTTGACGGTGGACGCACATGTGTTTGCGTCTTCATAACTGGAACTGGAGGGAACATACATGTACTTGTGATTCATACATGAAACCGTTGGGGTCCAAGATAGGGGACATAACTGATCATAAAAATCCATATTTCCACATTCCCTCCTTGTCCCCTACTTGCCCGTTAAGAGATATCAATCTTCATCAATCCGTTGATCTGTTCATATAGCATCATTTGTTCTTCTTTTTTCTTCTGGGATGAATGAAATCTTGGTGGTGGAATACACGATGTGGCACACAGACCACAAATCGCTGGTCCACATTGTAGACATAGACAGCAACTGAATAGTATGAGAAAGCCAATACCTAGGAAGGATAGGACCTTCCATCCAAAGGTAGATAATACACTCCAAAACCAACCGGACCAAGTCCAGGTGCCTGGATTCTGGTGTATCTGGCTTACAATCTTATGAAGGCGAGTTATGGCTTTATATACAGATGGCGAATTTTCTGGTATGAAAATGCAACAACTTGATCCGATGACCCTACAAGCTCCGCCCCTATCGGCCAGGATGACGTCAAGGACAAGACGATTTTGAAGCACAACAATCCGCATAGCAGACTGCTCTTCTGTTAAATTGCCTAAGGCGGAAATAGTTTCGTTCACTACTGCTTCAAGGGTTCTAGTTAATCTACGTATCAGCTTACTATTAGTAACGGTACCTATATAGGGAAAGAGACCTTTATTGAAATCTGTGTATTTTTCCCATGCTGTTTCAGTGTAATCGACTATTGGGAGATCTCTCCTTTCTCTATTGTGTACTAAATGAGTATTTCTGTGATAATCAGGAGGAGCTAGGAAAACAGGTGGCAAAAGGAATCCAATGTAGCAGGTACCATCCCAATCTAGAGGCAAACGTACATATGCCGTCTGACCACATATGAAATAGGAATGGCGGGAGGCTCTAAATGTAGACTTGCCTAGATCACTAAATTCTATTACAGTGGTGCATCTACTATGGCCCATATGTATGGAACCATTCTTTCTTACACATAATTCACCTTTTACTGGAAATATTGACATAGCGGGCAAAATTGGAGTAGCTTCGGATTCGACATTTAGGATCATAAGATTAAGCGTGAAATTACCTAATCCATACACTTCATTTTCTAGATCAGTTCCTGTTCTTTTGGGAAGTCCCTCCTTGTTAGGGTAGCAGACTTTAAGTAAAACTAATTTCAAATTTCCCCATACCCAGTTGTCTTGATAAACTACAGAATTCGAGTCTAGGGAATTAATTAAACTAAACCATGCTCCACAGGAGCCGTTGTGTGTGAACGGGTATGGAAAGAGAGGTAGAATTCCTTTATAATTCTGATAGGGAGGGAGTCGGCCACATATCCAACAATTTGTAGCATTGCTAACCTGATGGGAATGATGTAACATACTAATAAACGTGTTATTGCGCAGCGCAAATCTATAAGACAACTCATGCGGAGGTAATTCACTAAAAGAATGTTCAGCAGTAACATTATAAACATGTCTAAAAATAGGATAATATATGTGCAACAATATACTTGCAGTAATTATTAAAAGACTTAAGAAAAACAAAATTAATAACGTCACTGTGCAATGACTACGCAGTGATTTACAGTACGCATGTCGTTTCAACATTTTTCGGGTTTTTTCTCTATTCAGGTCTAAGGGATACATGTCAGAGACAAATTCAACCGCTTCACCTTGGAGAGGACTTAAACAATCAAATTGCCTGACTGGTTAGACCTGAGTTTTAGTTTGTATAGTTCGTGATTACTCGTGATTAGTTCAACCAAAGGAAGTTTTGAGTCAATAGGTGAAGACACACGAGGTGTGGTATTCACATCCGATGGTAGTCCATGAAATTTCTTGATATGACTTGAATGTACCCAGCCTTTTCTGCCTTCGATCTTCACGGCTGTCCTTGTGGTAAGCAAGACCAATTGCGGCGACTTCCACCTAGGATCCAGCTGAGTCTTCCGATCAAAGTTCCTCACTAAAACCAGATCCCCCGGAACTATGTCATGGGGTTTCACCTCAGTGTTGTCAGGAAAGGCTGCAGCTACCTGTGAACGACAAGATTGTAGTGCAGACATCAAGGAAGCCAAGTAATCTGTCAGCATATTACAGTCAATATCAGTTATTTTGCGTGGTATAGGCGTCCCCCACATATTTGGTGGTCTGCCAAAGATCACCTCATACGGGGATAGCCCTGTTCGAGAGTGTGCTACCATTCTCATGTAAAAGAGTGCAACTGGTAACGCTACTACCCAGTCGACACCTTTCTCTCTGCATATTTTGGACAATCTAATTTTCAGGGTCTGATTATGTCTTTCCACGAGACCTGCTGCCTCGGGGTGTCGGACACAGTGGAATTTCCACTGATAGCCTAACAAAAGTGAAACATGTTTCATTAGTTCGGATGAAAACGGCTGGCCGTTATCTGAGTAGACAACACGTGGTAAACCGTATCGTGGGAAGAATTCTCGAACCAACTGTTTGGCAGTAGTCGGGGCAGTGTAATCTGAAACTGGGTATGCCTCTGTCCAACGGGAAAGAGCACAGACAACTACGAGAACATATTTGAATCCTCGACATCGTTCCATCTGGATATAATCCATCTGGAGGACTTCAAAAGGGTGATCAGGAGGCTGAAATCCACCCTGTTCTACGGGAATGCTTTTTCCTGGGTTAAACTGACAACAGATCATACAGGTACGAACTTTTTGTTTGGCTGCTGCTCGTAAATGTTTGTTGAACCAAATGTGTTGAATGCTGTCTAGCATAGCTTTTTCTCCTAGATGCGCTGGACTATGTACAGTGTTAATAATGACTTGGACCATTGAATCAGGAAGGAACCACACAGATTTTTCCTTCGTCATCCATCCTTGATCCGTTTGGATCCCTCCTAATTCAGTCCATTTCCTTATTTCGTCTGGTGTAGCATGTGTCTGTATGTCAATTACGTCAAGAGTGGGATCTTTAACCGTCATACAATGTGTTGGCGTCGGGACTATTGTCTTTGTCATGTCGGATGTTTGAGTTTGAGCAGTCTGTTTAGCTGTTCTGTCAGCCAGATCATTGCCTTGAGAAATGGTATCAGTAACTTTCGTATGAGCTTTACATTTCATAATTGATATTGCAGTGGGTAGATGTATTGCATCTAATAAAGCATGAATGAGGGGTCCGTGCTGAATGTGGGCACCGTGAGAAGTTAAATAACCTCTCTCTCGCCACAGCACGCCGAAGTCATGTACAACTCCGAATGCATAACGTGAATCAGTGTATATGTTGACTTTTTTATTTGTGGCTTGAATACAGGCTTGTGTCAGAGCGACGAGCTCTGCGGCTTGAGCTGACAAGGTATTTATGCAATTTGTTTCAATGATTTCAGTGTCTGTTGTGACTGCGTAAGCGGCCACTAACTCTCCTGTACTTGTTCTCATACATGAACCATCTACATACAACGTCAGGTCTGGGTCTGACAATGGGACATCTGTCAAGTCTTGTCTGGGTTTCGTCGTGATTGTAATAACTTCAATACAATCATGAGCTAGTGGGTCTGTTCCGATTACAGGTAAAAGTGTGGCAGGATTCAATGTGTTACAACGTCTGATTTCTATATGTGGCTGAAACAATGTTAATTCATACCCTGTAAGTCGCGCTATAGTCAAATGTTGTGTTTGCGTTCGATTCACAAGAACCTCTACTGCATGTGGTACTTGAACTGTCAATGGATGTCCTAACACTATGGCATCGCTTTGTCGGATTGCTAAAGCTGTTGCTGCCACTGATTTTAGGCATGCAGGCAAAGCCTGAGCTACGGGATCTAATGTACTAGAAAAATAAGCACATGGTTTGTGTGATCCTGCTTGTTCCTGTGTGAGTACTGACAAGGCAGTACCTTCGCGCTCTGTAACAAAGAGTGTAAACTGTTTATTGTAACATGGTGTTGCTAAAACAGGTGCTTGGCATAAGGCTTTCTTTAGGCTTTCAAAAGCTTGTGCATGTTCCTGAGTCCAAGGGAGAACAGTCGATGTGGCTGCCTCCTGTGTTGTCAATTGAATGAGTGGTTTTGCTAGAAATGCATACTGAGGGATCCACTGCCTACAATATGAAGTGAGGCCTATGAAAGCCCGCACCTCCTTTTGTGTCTTGGGTATTGGCATATTAGCAATTAGCTGGATGCGGTCTGGTGTAAGCTGCCTTCCCTCCTTGGACAGCGAGTGTCCAAGATAAACAACTCGCTGGACACAGAATTGCAGCTTAGAAGGGGACACCTTGTGCCCCTTTTCGGCTAGAAATTGTAAAACTGTCAGTGATGCTTTCTCACATTCAGGTTCGCTTCTAGCGGTGATCAGCAGATCATCGACATATTGAAGCAGGGCAGTGTTGACTGGCATGTGGATACTGTCGAGTTCTCTTTTCAGTGCTTGACTATAGATGCTGGGGCTTTCTGTAAATCCTTGAGGTGCGCGTGTGAATTTAAAGCTACGTCCATTTAAACTAAATCCGAACAAGTATTGGCTTTCCGGATCTATTGGGACGCTGAAGAAGGCATTCTTGAGATCAATTACAGTAAAGAATGTTGCTTCGGAATCAATAGCTGTCAGTAATGACGAGATATCTGGGACCACAGGGAATTGTGGCACAATGCATTTGTTCAATTCGCGCAGATCAATAACCAATCGATATACTGGCGGGGCCTTTGGATCTGTTCGTTTAAGAATCGGAATTATCGGGGAATTACATACATTGGAGTCTGTTTCCACAACCACTCCTTGGGCAATGAGCTTGTCAATGATTTGCAGTAAAGCCACTACAGCATCTGGTGGTAACTTGTATTGTCGCATTCGTGGTAGTACCACTCCTGCCTTTAGTGTAACTCGATATGATGTAATATTCATGCAACCAACATCAGTAGGGCCTTGTGCCCATAAATGTGTAGGTAAAGTCTGCAGTCGGGGATCCATGTCTCGAGACACATAGTGACCTTTGAAATCACGTAAAAACAATCTTACTCCTTCCGGAGAACAACATATTATAGCTCCTAGAGCTTTCAGTGTTTTTATACCTAACAAGTTTTCTGGACATGATTTAGTAAGTAATAAATCTGTAGTTCGGGTCAAGGGTCCTATCGTCAGTGGAAGAGGCTGTGATACTTCATTAACAATAGGTTTTCCTGAAAAACCAAGGGAAATATTCTGTGAGCCTGAGAGGGGTGCCCCTGGAACTTCACTACGTTTTATGGTTGTTCGACTTGCCCCTGTATCAAGTAAAAATTTTCTATCTTGGCCTAATAATTCACTATGTACATAAGGTCCTTCTTGGTCTACAGGGACCTCGATAAGGGGTAAGTCAACTTCCCTCTCTAGGCTGGTTCATGCGTATCGTTGATAATCAGGATAGTCGTACTGTGCGGTCTGGTACAGCTGTCGTGTCGTGGTTTGTGTGGCAGCAACAGGCAGCGCTGGTGCAGCTGGCACAAACTGTATAGACTGTTGTGGAGCTGGCATGGACTGTGCATGCTGCGGGGCTCCTTGTTCATTCTGATCCTGTCTAGGTGGCCGTGGTCTTTCCTGTGTTTTACCTGTGGCAATATTACGCTTCAGGACTGGGCAATCATGTATGTAATGTCCTGGCTGTTTACAATAGTTGCATGTCCCTTTTACAGGTCCTGCTGAATCACCGGACTGTGTCGTACCCTTTTTATGACCTTCAGCTGGAACTGTCTGGGAGACTAGCATTTTCATTTTTGTGTCTTTCATGCGTCTTTGTTCATGTTCTTGTTCCTCTCTAATTCTATTGTGATGATACTGTAACATTTGTAACATTTGTGATGGGGTGTTACCTTGCCAGGTACTTTCGAATTTTAATACTCTATTCTTCACTTGGGGCAAGGAATTTTCAACTAATTTTGTCACAAACAGATGTGGGTATGATTCGCTACTTGCTTTTATGCCACTATTTATACCAAAACATTTTTCAAATCGGGCATAGAAATCACTAGTGTCTTCATCTTGCTTTTGTTTACAGGCTGAGATTGCACCCCAGTCTTCCTTTTTCGTAGTTAATAAACGTGGCAGTACCTGTACTAGTAAACCTGGTAGTGCTTTAGTTTTATCCCCAAGCCCTGCTCCTGCAGTTCGGGCCTTTTCTTCTGCTTCTAATGCTGTCCAGTCTATCTTTTGGTCTCCCACCTCCCACTCTTTTTCCCTGAGTTTTTCATAAATGCCAGCAGGCATTAATACCTTTAATATTGTCATAATGTCGGGATAGGTATACTCTCCCATGAGTAACATGTCTTTAATTTCTCGGTGGAAACCCGCTGGGTCTTTGTCATGACTGGGTACCACTTTCTTCATTTCTAACAGTTCTATTTTAGATATGGGTGTGTATACAAACACACGTTTAAACTGATTGTCCTCGCCTTTTATTGGGTGTACTTCTCGTTAGGGATTCTGTCTGTCCATGTAATACGTCGTTCTTTCCTTGATGGGCAGTGAGACATGTTCTGGGCATACAAAAAGAATGTACTGCTTTCTTGATTCTAGTATTTCTCTAATTAACTTAGTACCTGAACCTCTCCATCTATTCGTGAGTAATTCAGTCAATATATCAGGTAAGGGACCAGGATCTGAATGTTGGCTTTTATATAGTATAAGGAGTTGTTGAATCATATAAATCCCAGCTAAACGCTGTTCATCTGGGGTGAGGTTCAAAAATGTGTGTGCTACTGTATCATCACCATATTTTCCGGGACTGTCAACCCAATGAACGGCTGACCTGGCTAATTCTTGTTCATCCATAGAATCGAGTAAATGATAACCCCTTCGTTCTCGGAGTAATTTGTCAGCGGCTTGGAACGAATGCTCGGGGGACCTTATATTTATTATAGGTGTTTGGAAATTCCTGTTATTATCTGGACATATCGGACGTATCGGGTCAGAAAAACATCTAGTACTATTACAAGATCTTCCTCTACCTACATAGGCTATGGTTTCTGACTGTCCTGTGGGCAGTCCTGATCCTTCCTCCTCCTCGCTTTGTTCGAACTGGTCTACCGCTAATCTCTCTTCGTGTAGGCGTTCTATTTCTCTACGGATCTTTCGGCACATGGCTATTATACATTTTTGCTTATCATGTCTCCCTTCTGATATATTCTGGCTCCATCTGGTAAGAGTTTGCATTGCTTCCGGATCTACCCCCGGTCGGTCTTGATTTCTGATCACACAATTTATGAGGAAACGTAACAGTTCCCCCTGTATCTCCACTTTCTGGTATTCCATAGCTCTGTTAATACATTCAGAATCTCGCCCTGTTTGGACAAAATGGTATATATTATCTAGATGCACAGTCATTCCTGGTAACTTCCCTAAATACACCGCAGCTCGTCTGATACGTAATGATGCCATGATCATTTCGTCCTCTTTGCCGGGCACAGGGTCATATCTACAATCTACTAGAAGTTCCTTAAGCGTGCGGGAATTTATGAGTTTGGGGGTACGTGGATGTGCTGATTCTTGAAAGGTAAGTTTATTTATTCTGGGTGGCGTAGAAAAAATGTTGGTAGCACCTCCGGTAGCCCCATCTGGGGTGTCGGGCGTGAAAGGATTCGTTGAACGCGATACAGCAACTATAGGTGTGGACACAGCTGTAGAAACAGCTGTAGGAACAGATGTAGAAACAGATGTGCTTGCCGGAACTTGGGTCAGGATTTGTTGCTGTAGAGATACAGATACAGGATCTTGGCGTTGAACCTCCCCGGCAGACGATCTATGGGGGGCGGGGTTAGCATACTCGGGAGCTGCGTCATCTAAATATGAGGAAAGAAAAACATCTTCTGCTGTTCTAGGATGCCCCTTAGGATGCATTTTTATTGGGAACAATGGGGGTGGCAAGTCTTTTGGTATCTCCGGAGTAGCCTTAGGTAACCCCTCGGCCAGGAGGGGATACATACCATTCATAAGGGCATTTCTTTGTCTGTCTACTTGTTCTGATTTCACTCGTGTACCTTCTTCAATTAATAGATTTTCTCGGACTTTATTTGAATTCTCCTTATTTTTCTCCTCCTGTCGGAGTGCTTTTTCTGTACGTCTATGGGATTCTTTACACCATAACTCAACGGCGTCTTTCTGTGACTGTCTGGCTTTCCTTTTCCATAACTCTTCCTCTACTTTCATGATGCACTCTGCATCCCAGGTCCCAGCTGTGGGCCACCTCTGACTTTCTGGTAATTCCTTGGTGTAGTCTACCCATAAATCAAGAAATAATATAGCGTCTAAACCGTGTTTATGATACATGAAGTACCCTGGAGTGTCCCTAGGAGGAATAGGAACAGCTTCTTCGAGTACCCCCTTTCTAGTTGTGATCTGTCTTAATTTCGAAAAGAGCGGCATATTGAGAACTGATCTGATACTTGATTTTGAACAAACTTAATACAATAAACACAATAATGAACAGTCATTCATACCACAATATGCAGGACGTATTAACACATTTAACATTTAAATGAGCAACAATGATGATGACGATCTAAGGAAACTTAATCACTAAACATAATACTGGGCATTAACTGAATTATTCTGAATTTATATACTTGATATACTAGATATACTGCTAAACAGTACAGATACACTGCTAAAACAGTGCAGACCGGATTTGTGTACCCAAACCCGTCTTGACCGGCACAACCTATGTGCACGTCAGAACGCCTCCCCAGTAATGGTACTCACCGGGTAGCTCGGAACGGAAGGCCTCGGAACGGAACTGAACTGGACCGGACTGGACTCGACTCGAAAACTTCGGACACTTCGGAACATCGGAAACCTCGGAACTTCGGAACTTCGGAACTTGGTGGGCCTCTGTGTACCTCGGATCTTGCTCTCTCAGCTAGGCTCTGGTCGGGATACTTCGCACTTCTCACCGCCTCGTCTGGGTGTTGATCGCAGCCTCAGTCGCCCCCGCTTGACCGGAGGGAGATACAGGAAATCCTGCTGGTACGCGTTGTTGTCCGTCCAGCTGTGGCAGGAGACCGGGCCTGCAACGCACCGCCGGCGCGTGAGATGAGAAAGTGTCCCTGTTCGGGCGCCATTCATGTGGTAAATAATTTAATTACCGGGACTTAATTTGATACAGAAACATAATAAAAATAGCTCAGTAAATAAGAGGCAAAATCCGTGGTATTAGAGGTTCGGAATGGGCTTTATTCCAATGGACGATTCGAATCGGTGACTCCAAGTTCCATCACCACGGAGGTTCAGGAAGTGAAGTACATACTTTATTGATAAGTAATCACTTTTATACAATAGGCATTACAGTGAAGCAAATGCAGGAGGCGTAACAATTGATAGTGAAGATAAAGCATACATACGTAGCAAAAGTGGGCGTAACTGGGTGTAACTAAAGAACGTCATCAGGTGTGATGTCATAATAGGGTGGTTCCATGAAAGAATTTCGCAATGTCAGCAGAAATACTTGGCAGAAATGCGCGCGCAGCAGCATGACGTGTGATTGACGTGCAACTAGGGGGTGAAGGGGACTTGACATTTAGCTCTACATGTGGCGACAGAAGTCTGGAGGGTCAAGTCAACCTAATCCCAAATCATATCTAACATCCTATGTTTAAAGAACTATGTTATCCAAAAGAGAGGTCTCTTAGAGTAGAATCTTATTCTATACTGACTATACTGACTGTTAGTGCGTGTACAAGCGTCTAAGTGTCTACACTAGATGCGAGGGCAGAAGTCTTCCCTAATAATAGGGCTATGAATTACTTGCATAAAGACAGAGAAGCCGGGCCTTTGCTCGGTAGCTGGAAGAATGTTTACTTAAACTACTAGACAGGAATGCATTGGGCAGGGAGCGGAGCAGATAATTTCGAAGGTGAAATACAGTTTTTGGCAGGCAACAGGCTGATGTCAGGCATCGTGAGCCGCGCAGGCAATGAGACAAAGTTCATGGTCACAGATGCAGGCTCAGACTGGAGCTTTCAGAGGAAGAAGGCAAGAAAAGCTTGATGACAGAATCAGGGGCCTACTTGCCTGGACTGTAAAATGGCATAAGTGAACCATATAAAGCCGGTGGCCTTTCATACTTAGGAATGGAATATCCGGCCTATTCATGGCGGATCTGAAAGAGGACATGTTGACGGTGGACGCACATGTGTTTGCGTCTTCATAACTGGAACTGGAGGGAACATACATGTACTTGTGATTCATACATGAAACCGTTGGGGTCCAAGATAGGGGACATAACTGATCATAAAAATCCATATTTCCACACCTCCCACCCATCTGGATGTCAATCTCCCTATTCACCACCAGGCTACCTAGCCCTGCCCCTCTGGGTTTCCCCAGCCCTGTCACTCACACAAACCAGACAGGCAGATACACATCATAGCAGAGGCGGGCTGAAATGGTTAGGCAAGTAAATACCAACTTTCTAAAAGTGGTATTTGCAAACACAGAATATTAAAATAAACTTTACTAAAAGATGTATTTCATTATTCTGAGTTCAGGCATACTAAACTCGAATTTCTACCATGTTCCCTGGGTCTGTTAGGATCATAAGATGTAACAATTCTAACAGCCCATTCTGGCCTATGGGAACAGGTAGCCTTGCAATAGTGAAAAACGAAAATGGCTGTAATTCACTATTAGGACATGCCACACACACCACGGCTTGTCCTACCTTATGCTTACAATGCACCCTGCCCTTGGGCCTACCATAGGGGTGACTAATATGAAGTTAAGGGAAGGTTTTAGGGACTGGGAAGTGGGTGCACTTGCCCAGTCAGCATGACAGTACCAGACTGCACGCAGGTTCTGCAATGGCAGACCTTAGACACATTTTACTAGGCCGCTTCTGTGGGTGGCACAACCAGTGCTGCATGCCCACCAGCAGCATTTGTATTTACAAGCCCTGGGCACTCCTGGTGCACTTTACTGGGGTCTGACAGTAAACCAAATAAGCCAATCATGGAATCCAACCAACATATACATTTTAAATAGGGAGCACTTGCACTGTGGCACTGGTTGGCAGTGGCACAGTGCTCTGAGCAGCCAACACCATAAAAACACATGAGGCACAGCGACAAAAAGTGGAAGGGAGACTCACGCCAAGGTGCCAGGTCTAACACCGACAAAGAATTCTGCTTGGGCTTCAAGAAACCAGCGAGCTTGGGGCTCTGATACTGCTGCTACAAAATAGCCACAGGGTGGACCAGTGACTGGAGGTTGGTGAAAGATGTAAGACTAACTTATTTTGGCTGGGGAGGGGGCGTGCGTGAGGCACTCTCCCCAGGCTCCAGCTTGGCGTAGAAACCCCCATCCCCAGGGGCGGCTTGGCAATCACAGGTACCAGGGCTCCATCCCCAGGACTCCTCATCATGGAGAAAGGCCTCTGGAGGGCCACGAATGCCACCTCATTCACTGGCTACTGCTCCCAGGTAAGCCAGAGCCCTGAAAGTAACATAAAACACCTCCTCAGGGCCTCGTGCCATTACATGGGGGGTATAGAGCATCTGACTGCATGCATCTCGCTCACGTTTAGCACAGACAGAAGAAAGAAGATTGACTGATTACCACGTCAGCCACTGGGGTTGACCGTATGTGAGACAGGGATTGCGGGGGTCACAGGGGTCCCACCACACTTAATTCAATGATGAAGTTGACTCAGGAAGGTCAAGATGGCACCCTTCTTACTAATAAAACACAAAAGGAGACATGCAGAGCGAGGCCGCGCGTCAAAGAAGATCCGCGGCTAAATCTGCGTATAAAATAGTCAATGTTCCTAGAAGGGAGTGACAATATTGCCCTGCAAAACTTTTCTACCCAATGTATCTTGTTCCGTGGTGACCCCAACGATAGCAGGGGCAAGACCAACTTACATTTGGACCATTGTGGGGGCTGAATGCAGTGCAGCAGACCCTTCCCCCCCCAGTAACTTATTAAATAAACCCTATATCTCCCAGGTCCCTAAATGCATGTGCTAGGAAGGCTTTTCATTATTTTTGTAAACATTCCAAAGGCAGGAACCTTTGTTCTACAGTGGGGAGTGGTTGATTCTATGGCCTAAAAGTGTTATGAAATAAACCTGCAGCAAACTGTTTTGCACCAAAACGTGTATTGTGTGATCTATTTGATTAATTGTGTGCTAAGTAGCTATTTACCACTTTTCAGGGGCGGGTTGCCAATATCGGCACTGTGGGGGATATTCACAAGAACGTGTGATAACTACCGCAAGAGTAGCTTAACACAACTCTCAACATTGCAGCCTATCGCGGGAAAATTACGCTGTGCCAACTAAGTATTCACAATGCGGCTGTAGCGTGCGATAGTCACCAGATAACGCGTCAAATAGCCACGCAAAAATCAACGCCATGAGGCCAGTCGTGGTACAAAAAGTAGCAAAAACCAGCCACAGGCTTGCAAATCCCATGCGTCTGACGGGAAAATACACCATAAAAACCACGGAAACAACACACCAGAAACAAGCCAAAGCACTTAGCAACATGGATGCACCCTGACCGAGCACAGAGGCCAACGCAAACCTCACAACCCCCACAGACCACCAGCAAGGAACAATGGGGACGGCAGAGGAGAAGAGTCCGCAGCAAAACCAGATCAGCGTCACGGAGGTGACAGAACACTACCAGCAACTGACCCACAAGTAGACCACCTGGAATGCAGTCAGAGTGCCAATCGAGGAGGCCAAGAGGCACTGGCATGCATGATGTGACAACCTAAACCAGGCACAAACCCGCTGCCAACAGGAGGTGGCAGTCCTGCGCCACAGGAGGAGCTGGAGGAAACCGAGGCCACAGTTATCAGTGTGGAGACGGTGCAAGGAGAAGGGAGTACGGACACAGCTCAAGAGGACCTGACACAACATCAACAGAGTGAGTGACAACAAGGGACTGGGGAGATGGGGGAGATGGGCACAATGGCACACATGCACAACGAGGTGTCGCACACTGCACACCCACAATTACCCTGGATCATGTCCCTCATCCCCTTGGCACACTGCAGCACCCACACACAAAGCAAGAACAGCACACCCACATTGACGACAACGTGGTACAATGCACAAAGCAGAAACTGCAGAAGAGAGGACACAACTGGCTCCGCACATGCACAGAAACATGCCTACTACATCTGACAGAGCAGGAAACTGTGAAATGGAAATGTACGCGTACGACTCACATCCGTCATGTAGTCCAAATGTACACTGTCCCTCAGCAGTATTTAGCACCTCCCAAACAGTCACACTGTACATTGTCATACAGTCTGCATGTAACCCAGAACAATGCGCCAACATACATGTCAACACAATGTCAGCATGCATCTCCCCATCACATTGCAGAGGGGCGCACAACACCTCCAGCAGAGCAGAGAAGACAACACATCTGTGATGCCGGAGAGGACCACCACACCTTCAACATCGACGCTCCACAACGGCCCATGGACATCCTACACAACCTACCACCAGTACCCGGGCAGCTAGGCTACTTATTGGAGAACACCGAGCCTGCAACAGACCACACAGCAGGAATCACCCGCAAGCACAGCTGGCTCACAACACTTCACCCACCCACACATGGCACTCCAATGCCATGTGTCAGCATGCCAAAAGGAGGTGGCCCAACAGGTGTGGGTGGGCTCCGAACACATGGAAGGCGAACTAGATCACATACGTTGGTATCTATTACCCTTCAGGGACCACCTACACCCCACAAAGGAGACCCACACTGCCATAGAGACACATGCAGATGCACATTCACAGTACACAACCACGCTCAGGGGCCCGCACATATCAGTCACACACCCACGTTGGCTCCGCGTATGATGGCCCAGCCACTCCCGTTATGAATTGAGTGGATGACGACAAAGCTACATGCCCTAGTTCTAACCCGCTGCCTGAGGTGACATGTCTGCATCCGCTGTACACAGCACAATGTAATGTTGTAGGGCCCGGGGCCCTCATGCATACAACAAGACCACAGGGACACACGCAGATACTATGTTGAACTGGCTACGGGTACGTGCACTCGGCCACTTTATTGGCAGGGCCACATGTACAGTGACGCCTGTGCTGGATGTGTGTGGGGTGGGTGCAAGCCAGTCCTCAGGGAGTTGTTGGTGCTGGCAACAAATTCAACAGTTAACACAATGAATACGTAAACAGACAACACCAGCATCACAGGGACAACTGCGGAGCATCATGGAGGTAGCCTGAGCAAGTCCAATGTCTCAGAAGAAGGGGTCCCGGATCTGACCAGCACAGAGTTAGTGGCCGCGGAGGAACAGTGGCCGGCACAGGCACCCTTTCACGGGAGGGTGACTTCCGGTGCACTGAGGTAGGTCCGACCCGCAGTGAGCGGGTCCTCATCGATGTCGAAGGTGAATGTGGCGGAGGCTTGCGTGGGACAGAGAAAGGTGTCCTCCAGGGCATGATGCGGAAGGTCTGATGTGATCTGGAAGCATCAAACGGTGGAGTGGAAAGCGACAGTCTCGTTTTCACCACCAATTCGGTATCAGCTACAGAGGATGAAAACTAGCCCCTAGTCCATAGACTCAGACGACACGAATGTACGACCAGAGAGTGTCCATGAATGTTGGGGAACAGACTGAGAGAGGATGCAGTCTGCAAAGATGCCGGTACACTGATATGAACTCCGCCATCGCTAAATCAAGACTCTGTGACCTACTGGACCGCAGTGTAGGCCGGAGGCAGCGGTTAGCAGTGGCCCACGCCCACCTGTCGTTGGCTCGTGATAAACAAAGTTAGTGACACCAGGGCAGTTGCCGGTAGTGTTCGATCACCTCCGTAACGATGATCCTATTCCCTCCGGACTGCAACACGTCATCCTCTTACGCCTCTCCTTGCATGTGATGATATGTATTCTACCTTTGAATACTTGATGTTCAGTTCCAATTCTGTGACCTACTCGTGCGCAGCGTAGGCCGAGGGCAGTAGTCCGCGAAGGCCCACAGACATGTGTGGTTGGAATGGTATGCACAGACTTGGTGGCACCACATCGAAGGGTGTATAGTGACATGAACTCTGCCTTAAATAATGTTCACTGCCATGGTGTAATGAAGACTCAGTTCCAAATGTGTGCCCTACTTGACCGTGGTGTAGGCCAGAGTCGGCAGTAGAGTACATCAACGAGAAAGGAGTAAAGCGGACCTGTGTCGTGGAGGCTGTGATGGAGGAGGCTGCCAAGGTCACGGGCCTCAGCCTTGGAGCTTGCACTGGCATGTGGTGGGCCCTCCTTGACACAAGCCGGTGTCGGAAGTTGGTCAGTGTGGCCTGGCTGCACAGGCGTGGGCCTGACGGGTTTGGGGTCCAGCGGGCCGGGGTACGGCAGGCGCACATGATCGCAGGCAACTCCGCTCACAAGGACGACGTTGGCCTCATGGCGTGGTGAGAGGCGCCGCCCTGGCAGAGACGTTGGACTATCCGGAAGAGGACCACGCCCAGGGCTACGTGCTTTTTATTCACACCCCTACTCTAGCCTGGCGTATGCCGGGCCATCCCACTCCGCTCACGCTTATGGGGGGATGTAAGAGGCAACATTTCCGTGAACCCCTCCACTGGCTGGGGTGACATGGTTGCGTCCACTGTCCACTACACTCCATACACCAGAGGTTGTTGCATATGGGTGTGTTCGGCATACTGTGGTCTGTCCAGCACATCTCCGCCACTCTTGGCATTGTGTACTTTCCCAATCATGGTTCTCCTGCATCCTTCACACATGCCTGGTTGCCACCTCTCACCACATTTGGCTAGTGTGTGGCTGAGGTGCCATGCCGTAGATGGCTCATGTTCATGGCTTGCCCAGGTTACTATTGTGAGTTGTTCTGTCGTGTCTGGTGGGTGGGCATGATGTTTTGCATCTTGGTTGTGATTTTGTGACGTCTGCAGTGCCAGGGTTGTGAGTTGCATGGTTGCGGAGCTGAGGTGAGTGGAGTGTTCATTTGGAACTTGCCAATGGGCTAACATTTCCCTTGGTGCCATCCTGGGTACGATGGTTGCTGATGAACTCGGGGGATGAAGGAACCAAGCACACTGGCTGGGTATTTGGAGGCGAGATTGGTGGAGGCTCCACGGTGTTCGGATGTTGCCTGCACATTGATTAGGGGTGGGCGGAATTTGCGTAATCGCGTTACGCAAATCTCCGCGAAACGGCAAAAAATCTCCGCGAACACGCAGAAATTCCGCAAACATGCGGAATTGCTTGTTCGCGATACTTTTTTCCTGTTCGCGATCGGTGTTTACGTGCTCGGGGTGAAATATCTCGCGAACACGCAAATTGAGAACGCGAACAAGCAAAAAATTTCGCGAAGTCGCGGAACGCAGATTTTTGGGCAATTTCGCGTTCTCCAAATAACGCGAAATTACCCAAATTCCGCAAATTCCGCGAACGGAACGGAATTTACCGCCCAGGCCTAACATTGATGTGAGACGTGAGACGTGTGCTTTCTGTTGCGGTGATTGTGTGCTGTGTCATCAAGAGGCGTATGGTCCTTGCTTGGTCTCCTGAGGATCCTGTGCATTGTGTTGGACGTATAGGGACTGGTGTACCAGGCTGATGGTGATGTCCAGGACAGGTGTAAGGGACTTGGATGTGGCTGGCTGTGAGACTCCTCCGACTCTGGTGGGTGTTGGTTGGGGGTATCAGGGGCCAACAGGTGCAGCACAGCCAGCAGCTTTGTGTGGGGTGGGTTGTTGGTTGTCCGCTGTGTTGGTGCCGTTGGCCTGTTGGGCGATGTTAGTCAGGATGTGTACGATGGTTGTCCTTTTGTGCCTGTAGTGGGCAATGACATTGTCAGGAGTTGGGTCTGTGAAGCTGGTGCGTTTCCTAGGGGTCTACTGTCTTTGTCTGCGCAGCCTCTGTGGTGGTCCGGGGGGGTTTGGGTGGGTGTTGGGGTCCTGGGGTGGTGGCGGTGACAGTTGTGGCCCTCTTGGGTGTCCGGGCCGTATGACCAGTGGTTCCACGGCATCTGTTGCCCTTCCGATGTGGCTGTGGGCTGGGCTCCCTTATGTGGTGCAGGCTGTGGTCAGAGCAGGTGTTATTTTCCTGCTGCTAACGCGCCTTATCGCCTGTTTTGTGTTCTTATCGCAGTTCTGGTTGGTGGTTGTGAATGTTGTGGAGTGGTGTTGTCACGGCTTTTGGCGCGGGAACACCTACTCTGTATCTCATTAGTGATAGTTGCGGGGGTCATCTGTGGCGATTCTTTTTTTAGGCTGCTTTCGCGGGTAATCTGGTGCTGTGGGATGTTAACACCAGCTTTTGATTAGGGCGATACGTTTATCCCAACTTTGGCTGTGATAAAGTGCCGTTAACTCGGCGATATATCTTTGGGAATATGTCCCTATGTTGCTTTGCAATCCTTTTATTTGTGATTACCCTCCTAACTTAAAAAAATGAAACCTGTCACATATCTGTCCTCTTGCACAGGCAGGGGTGGTTTACAAATGCTAATCACAGAGATTTTTTTTCTAAATGTAACTTCTTTTGGAAAACCGTCTGTTTCATGTTGACCCCAGAGTACCCTTAGTGCTACGAGGCCATGGCAGTGGCACTGATGGTGGCGTTTCCAGAGGATCACACAGCTAGGTGTTTACAGGCACTCCAGGGCGTGAATGGGGATGCATAAGGCACACACCCTCTTCTCGTCCCTTGACTTGGGGTCAAAAAGCTGTGTTGAACAAAACTAATTTGTTTTCTAAGTGCCAACCCTGCTGGTTTCCCAGGTGTTGGAACAAAGTGTAAAATGCAAAGCAATACAAATGGGCAGCTGGGCAGCTGAGCAAACCCAAGTCCCTTGACTTTTGATGATGCAGAGTTCCGCCTGGCTCTCTTGAGGCATGACAGAGTCCAGTGAGGGATCCACTGGTAGTGGGGGGGGGGGGGCACTCTTCTGCCAAGACACTAATGGATGGTACGTTATTTCACCTGACCCTCTGCTGCCTTGACGAATCACAGAGTGGAGATCCACATGGTCATTGGGGGTGAGATGTTGCACATGACCTACTCGAGGCAGTGCACGGTTCAGAGTTCTATATAACCATCCCAAATCAGGGCAGCGGGTGGTACCAAATTACACCTGGCCCTCCGAGTCTGGTGATGATACCTCCAAGGTCTGTGCATCCTAATGAGGCACATGAATACGTGAGATTAAATGGGTTTCATATACAGTCTGGTGGTTTCGATGTACAGAAGGCAAAAATGTATTGACCGAAGGAGCTACATTGCAGGTCATAGAGGACACATCCTTGTACCCCTTCAGTGCACATTGCATACCCCCCTTGCATTGCATCTGAGGTTATGCTGACTCTGTGGGTAACGATTTGGCAGGGAGCGGTGGGTTGTAGGATACCGTCATGTCCTTCAGCCCTCCACCCCTGACTTAAAGAGAAACTCCATTCCTTAGGACCAGACCCAGCACAAAATCGATGCCTTGGGTATGTTTGAGGGAGCGCATCCCTGAATTCAATGGTGGTACAGTATAGTGACTACTGCTCCTATTGAGACCGCGAAGCACTCCGATTGCCTCGGGTACCAAGACACTATGTAGGGAGATTGTAGTTTGGAAGGGTATAGGCTGTGGTCAGGCCTGTGGTTGAGGTGTTGGTGAGGTGCACAAGGTTTGAAAACGGACACTAGAGGCCGGCGCCGATACCTGCTTTTAATGTCTGTTTATCGCCTATAACAGATTCAAGGGTCACTCTCCAGAATGGAGGGATGAGTTGACACTGCCATGATTCGAACCTGTGACGTGTAGGTGAGGCTCTGGGCTGTTTGACACTTGATTTAGCCAGCTGAGCTGCTCCAGTACCAGGTCCATTACTCCCCTGGTGGGCGTGCACGATTTTCAGTTTACACAGTTGGTCTGGCCTAAGTCTTCAGTGGGTTGGTCTGGACACAGTTTTTCTTACTATTATATGCCAAGTCCACCACTCTGGAGCCTTGCTGATGTGGCTTCAGATTAGAGGTGTAGTTACGGGTGTGTGCCGTTTTGTAGTGGTCTCACAAGCACCTTAGTTGTAGGTCTTCCTTTCTGACATAAATTTTAATGGTGATTAGAAAATAGGTTGCGGGAGTGGGCAGATTTTTGGTAATGTTGCGCTATACTGTGCGCTGTTTTGGATAAATAGGGTTTGTTGTACTTTCTCTGGATTTGGGTCATCTTCGGTTAGTCTGCCTTTGGCTTGTGCATACCTAGCATTTGTGCTAGGCTTGTGATAATATATGTGACCAAATAAAACATAGTGGTTGTAATAAATGTGCCAATCAACATACCTTCACTCATAAAAAAAATTGGTAAAGAAATACACAAATAAATTTGCTTAAAGTACAGCGGCACTTGAAAGTCTGCATTTATAAAAAAACAACTAAAATCTTGATATGTTATTTTCCTTATACATGCATACTCTTTCTATGTAACTATGTATTTATTACTTTAATCTACCGTAGAAGAAGGAGAAAACACAAACCCTTTGCCTCGCCCCAATGCACTACCCTATACCTCACACCATACCTTTCTCAATACATTCTCTACCTCCACTCTCTGACTCATCCCAAACCTCATTTTACTCTATGATCTCGAAAATAACTCATTCTAGACTCTCGCCTCCTTTATTCCCCCTCTGACTCATCCAAACCTCATTTTACTTCTATGATCACCCTAATTTCCCGAATCCATTTCTAGAGAATCTTACCTCCTCCATATCTCCTTTAATCATCCCAAACCTCACCTTACTACTATGATCTCCCAAATAACACTTTCTAGACTCTTCCCTCTTCTATCCCTTCATTATCCCATTCAATCCAACTAACAGATTCACATGTCCACTGATCAAAATAATTCATATTTCCCTACAATAATACATGACTAATCCTTTTTGGGATCCGAGTAGCGTGCTACTCGCCGAAAGCGCTTCGTTGCCTCATCGGTGGTAGTAAGTGCTATATAAATACAATTACAATACAATTACAACATATTATGTTGATTTTAAATGTGTTATTGACAGCATATCTCCGACAGTGATTTTGTCAAACATTACTATGCTTTATTGACAATATTGACTGCATGTAAACATGGTTATTGATTTCAGTGATATAATGGTGATTTTTAACATGTGGTTATTGGCTTTAATGTGGTGAACACTTGGCAAAGCAAATAGGCTTTCATATTTTATTGTTGAGCTGATCCTTTGACAAAGCCAATAGACTTGCCTTATATTGTAATGTGGTGAACACTTGAGAAAGCCAATAGGCCTGTTTTATTAAAATGACACCTCCTATCTTGTGCTGTTCTGTCTGGTATGGGTGTATTGTGATTTTTGTGGGTCATGACACGGTAGGGGTCAGATGGGAGTTCAGAATGTCACCAAAGGTAATTTCACCTGCCTAATGCATTTGCATATATATGTATACATATATAAATATATATGTTTATAGATAGATAGATAGATAGATAGATAGATAGATAGATAGATAGATAGATAGATAGATAGATAGATAGATAGATAGATAGATAGATAGATAGATAGATAGATAGATAGATAGATAGATAGATGTACCTTTCCTTTATCAAAGGAAAATAACTTACTGGACAATCCCTTGAGTGTTACTATTGGGCTCCAGTGAATGGTGATGGGCTTTTTATTTCCCAGTACGGAAACAATTGTGTTTCTATTACTTCTGCAGACCTCACATCCCCACAACTAATAACCCAATTTCTTACAGGTGGCATTTGTTTTTCTTAAGCCCTAGGCAAACACGCAATTTTGAGACACGGATTTCACTGTAAGGTAGGCGGTGTGGATTTTAGTGTGTTAACAAATGCAGATGAACGCACGAGGAAGGCATGCTTATGTGGCTCCTGGCATGTAAAGTTAGAACAACCTTGAGTGATAAACACAAGGGATTTTGAACTGAGTCTTTTAAATACCTATTTTTCAAACTGTAAAGTGTTGTGCAAGTAGTGGGGTATTCTGGGTCAGTTACAGTAGCGGGTCCCTGGTGTAAACTGAAAAACATTTGTACAGGGAAAGCACTTACGCTTTTTATAATTCCTTGGACCGTGATTTACATAAACGCAATCTCCATATATTCGGTAGATTACTATTATGTCTACCTAACCAAAGCCCAATATATTAGAATAGAGTTCCTGAGCTGAGGCTAGGAGTCTCTTTGTTCAGAAGTTTACTTTCCAAATGAATATGTAACTTTTGTTTAATAATAGCATGGTGTTTTCTGATTTTAAAGATATAGTAACACTATTAATGCTCATTAAATTATCCGGAATATAAGAACAGTTGACTTTATATTTGTTTTCACTAAGGATTACTCAGGAGCTACATTCC
Source organism: Triturus cristatus (assembly GCF_964204655.1). Taxonomy (NCBI): domain Eukaryota; kingdom Metazoa; phylum Chordata; class Amphibia; order Caudata; family Salamandridae; genus Triturus; species Triturus cristatus. The sequence goes on from NC_140585.1 coordinate 603,322,658, forward strand.
GTAGGATGTCTAACTTTATTAAATATATTAATTGGAAAAAACTGGGGGAAAAAATCCGGACTTCAGTCGCTGGAATGATAGAGGGAAAGTGCAAAGTCTAAAATCTACTGTTGTTCACAAGTTATGACTAGCTGTGCCACAGATGGAACCTCCGGCTCACACTAGTTACCTGACACACATAACGCGACTGATGATGCCACAAATTATTTCAGCAATGACGTTTCTCTTGATAATACACACAACTTCATCAATGATATTATCTAGGACATCATAGAGCCACAAATGATTTCACTTTTAAACTGTGTCTGCTGACATGTCAACTACAGGTGTTTTTGAGTCTACAGTCTCTGCTACGTTTAGATATTCGAGTACTTCTTCAGTATTAGAAGGGCATCTGGTTGGTGGCTTGACGCATACGGAGAATGGCGGCTGATCCATAAGCTCCGGACCGAGGGCACAGACGGAGGCTGTTTTTTGCGGGTTCTGCGACCCGTCACCGCATTGAGGCGCGGATTCCTTGCCATGAACCACCCATCGATATTCTGGTAGTGCTATTTGCATACCAGCAATGTTCCTTTTAAGGTACTTTATCGAACTTACTGCCGCCTCAGACGCGGCCACCATTTTGGGATGCAGTCGCGGCAGTTACCCACCTCGCTCTTGTGAAGTAGCGATCCTCTTTTTCTTTGTTTTTCATTACTGCATTTAGAACCTTGGGTTTCTGTGGCCTTTTCTAGCATACCAAACCCTAATAATGGCAGGACTTTACTGAAATTGGGCTCAAAACACAGGGGGGCTTGCAATACAGCGAAGGAAGTGTGTTGGGGCCGGTCCTGGAAATATATAAGGCACAAGCCAGAGTCGTCGCACTATATGGGGTTGAATTTTGGGGGCTTCGGCCATCTGATCAACTTGCTAAGATCGAGAATTCATTTCTTAGACAACTTTTGGGACTTCCCAAAAGCACACCACTTACCCCGCTGCGCATGGACCTTGGAGTTAGCCCATTTGCATTGGAGGTCGCCCTCAGACCCTTGCTATACTGGCGCCGCCTATGGAGCACCCCAGATCTATCTATGTATAGAGAGGAACAGAGGGAAGTGGGAACTCTTAGCTGAGCAAGTAAACTACCCTGGCTCACTCACATTAAGAGTTCCCTGATATCCATTGGAATGGGAGATTTATGGGATAGTGCTTAAGCCAGATGTCTGTTAACCCCTAGGGAGGTCTTGACAAAGAATTTTAAGAATTATAATCTCAACCTATTTCTGAGGGGTCCCAGGATAGTTATACTTACGACATCCTTTCTAAAAGTCAAACAGCAATATAGTCTAGAACTTACTTTAGACAACATACAGCCATCTCTAGCTAAAAAACTATATTTTCAGTTTAGGCATGGTACACTTCCCGTACGTGCTGTCACTTGTAAGTGGGGGGGCAGTTCCTCAAAAGATTGTCTGACTTGTAATAACTGTACAGAGACTGACCTACATGTACTGTTTTTTTGTCCAGCATATAAGGAAGTAAGACATCTCTGGCTACGACAGCTATGTAGGACTCTTGGAACCTCCCACTGTTCACAGGCTTTTAGGATTCTAAAATATGATAGCAGCATGCCTATTGCATATTCAGTGTCCCGCTATATGTTGTCAATGTGGAATGTACATCGAGCAGTTTAAAAAAAAGAGCAAGTCCAGCTAACTCATCCGGCGTCCTAATCATGACCCGAGGCTTGCCTTTTTCTTAAATAGATGACTTTGTATATTATGACTCAGACACTTGTGCCTTTTAGGATATCTATTACATTTTACTATTTTTTAATGAATAAATATTTTAATATGTATGTATATTTTTAATGTCGGAAATGCTATATTGATTGCACTGTATTCTTTATTCTTTTTAACTGCTTTATCTGTGCTTTTATGGCCTTTTTAGGTCGAAATAAAGTATCTCTTGACTTGACTTGATATTGGGTTTCCAAGCGCTACACATGTGATTTTTATTTTCACGTGACTTTTCTCTTCACGAGTCTAGTTGCAACAAACATTTCTACTACTACGTTGACTTACAACTAAACAAGTCCTTCTCTTTTTTCTCCCACAAAGGCAGTTTCCATACTTCCCTTCACTGCTGTGTTGATGCTGAATATTCTACTTACCTCCTTTCTTCTACTCTGTTTTACTCCTTCAGTGACCCAACATTTTACTTTTTGAGGCACATATATCTCCCCCTGCAATTCTTTTAACGGCTGCCTCAAGTGTTTTATGGGGAGAATGCGGAGGCTTAATCCTTCAGCCTCATCTTCTACACACAAATTCATAAAAAATTCTACAATATTCTCAAGGTTTGCTGCAATGGAGGCTGCTCTGCTCCTCCTTCAAAAACTGGCATACCCTCACCTATGCAGTCTCTGTCTTCCACTCTGGCATCCTCTGCCAAGGCTAATCCTAAATACCTTAAGAAAGACCCTCCATCCCCAACAAAGTCGCCTCCTCCTGCCTCACTGGATTTGCTACTGTAAGAACTACGTGCCCTAAAGACTTATATGGAGGAGACAAACTCTAAACTTCAGTTCCTGTCTGAGCGCTGGTCACCACTTGATGAGAGACTTGTTGCTGTTGAACAAAGTGATTCCTCTCTCAGCACGACTGAGAGTAAAGTTCAGGTTCTTCAATCACAAGTTTCCCATTTGCAGAAGCACGTCGAAGATTTAGAAAATAGAAATCAAAGAAACAACCTACGTATTTATGGTTTACCGGAGAACACAGAAGGAGCAGACCCTCTTACTTTCTTTAAATTCTTTTTGCCTAAAGTACTGGAACTTCCTTCACATACCATCTTGAATATTCAACGTGCCCATAGACTTGGACGTCAAAATGCTGTTACCTCTGGTTCTAACCGCCCAAGAGGTGTAATTCTCTACTTCTTGGAATATACTGATCTGCTTTAAGTTCTTTGAGCTCCTAAAAAGTTACCACGAATTTCATGAGTGGGTCACACGCTGTTTTTTCATTGCACTATTCCAAAAGTACTGCTGATTGTCGTAGAGAGTTTCCTAACATGAGACCGGATCTTCGTGCTCTAGGTGCTAGATATGGCCAATTCCACCCATGTCTTTTCAAGATCACCTACAAAAATAGAACAACCTCCTACGAAGATCCTGTGAAATTGAAAAGTTTTTTTAATGCCTGTAGAGCTGAGACTATGGATACGCCTGTTGCTGCATCTTCTCACTTTGTTTGACTTTACTGTTTTACTTTATCGATGCTGTTAACTCCACTTGTCACACACATTGTGATTCCCCTGTTCTTAATTCGCAGTTTGATCATTCGCCCTGTCTTTTTTCCCTATAGGTTCCCCCGTTATATACATATCCTGTCGTCTCGCATTGTGTATCACCCAGTCGCCCTTGTGTCCCTCCCTTCATGAGCTCTGGATGCACTGTCCCTCCATGTGTCTAACCCCACTTCCTCTCTACCTGCTTTTCTATCTGAAACTCAATCCTATTCTTCCGTATCTGGTTATAAATTAAACAATGACAAATGCGAAATCTTACCTCTAACAAAGTTCACATTTGAAGAGGACTTTAATACTACCAACTTCACTTGGAACACTAATCATATAAAATACTTAGGAATATATTTCTCTTCCTCTGTCCACTCATCAGTTTCCATTAATTTGGACAAATGCTATTAGAAAATGTCCTCTCCTATTGATAGATGGCATCTCTTGTACCTATTTTGGTGGGGGAGGCTGGATACCATTAAGATGATGTTATCCCCAAGCGTCTTATTTACTATCTTGAACATTCCAGTTACTATACCCCAAAAGCAGTTCAAAAAGATCAATTCTTTGTTGTCTTCCTTTCTTTGGAGTAAGAAAAAAGCTCGAACGTCACTAGCAAAGCTTGGTCGTCCTAAAAAAGAAGGTGGGGTTAACTCTCCCGACTTTCCTGCTTATCATAAAGCTTTTAACCTTCGTCAGTCATCTCATTGGCTTACTACCCCCTCTTTGGACTCCCCTCTCTGGGTATCACTTGAACAGTCATGTATTGCTCCTTTCTCCTTTTCAGACTTACCCAGAAGCCTCAAAGATTATCTGCACCTATTGTCAAGCTTACACACAAAGTATTAGACCCATTTTCATTAGACAGTTCCCCTGATTTCAATTCATTTCTTAAATCCTCGGTTTGGCACAATCACCGCATATTGATCAAGGACAAACCTATCTATTGGAAGTCATGGAGACAAAAGGGTCTCATTTGGGTTCAACTATTTCAAAGCGATAAACATATACCTTTTTCCCAAGCTAAACTGCTATTTAATTTCCCTACTTCTTTTTCTAATAAATATCTTTTGCTGCAACATGCTTTAAGTATAGCAGTTCAGAAAATTGTCCCATCCATAAATCAACCGATGGCTTCTTCCACGAATGCTCATACTTTTTTGAGTTCTGCACCCAAAGCCTCGGCCATTTATAACTACCTACACAAGCCGATCCTTACTAGAGACAAAACCAAAGTAGAATTGGATTGGGAACGGGATCTTCGGGCCGACTGGCCCATTCAAGTTTGGAATCACATTTGTCTTAAAATAAAGAAAACATCCAGAGCAGCTAATATCACACAGACACTCTTTTTCATATACAATAGATTACTCCTTTCCCCTTCACTTTTGCATAGGATCAATGCTGAAATCCCTGACACCTGTTGGTCATGTTCAGCCACTAATGCTGATTTAAAACACATACTTTTTTTCTGTCCTTTTGTTCAAGACTTCTGGAAGAATGTCTGGAAACAAATTACCCACATTTTTCATCAGCTAGTTCCCTTTTCATTCATCAATATTATTTTGGCTTCTCTTTCTGAGGACTAGTTGAGCTGTTCTTTTCCTTTGCAGGTTTTGGACTTACTTCTGGGAGTAGCATTTCAACAGATTACCAAACATTGGACAAATGTATCTGACCTGTCCTTTCAGGCTTGGTGGTATGCCCTGTGTTATAATCATAGGTTAGATACTGTTTACGTATTCCCATTCTCCTCAGCTCCCAAACGTTTGTTTTTATGATCCCCAGTTACAAGTTTTATAGAACGTCATGCTAAAATTTCTTCTGTATGCAAAATCTCGAATCAAGAGGTGTTGAAACCCCCTTGACATTTTCATTTGTTCTTGTCTTTAATACTGTTTATATTACTATTTTCTTTGTATTTTATGCATTTTTTAGTACTTGACCAGACTTTTATTGTACTTACATTTATCTTTTTATATTGTTATATGATCTTTTAGCTATGTATTTTTAGGATTTTCAGAAATATAACTTATATGCATTTTTACTGTATTTTCTCCCTCCTTTACCCTATCTTCTTTCTTTTTTCAATAAACTTTACTTTTTTCAAACTTAAAAAAGAAGGGTATCTGGTTACTGGCACTGCAGTCGTATGGCACTAGTTGCTGTCTTTAAGGCGTACATCACTTTTGAATAGAATTGCAGCAACATTTCATCTTTCTAAAAATCTGTGCCTGTTCATATAGCTCCTGCCAGAGGTTCTGAAGACTTTAGACGCTGTACAGTGTCTAGGAAGGCACTTAATTGTTTTGCTGCCGTGTTTCCTCTTTATAGACTGCATGCGTGGTGATTGCTGTATGTTGCATCACCATTTGTGCCATCAGTGGTATCATTTGTCATGTCGTGCTTGAAATCCTAAAATGGACACTCGTAGGCTTTTATGGTTTTGCTCACATTAGGGTGTGATCTTAGTGCCAACAATATGTTGAGACGTTATTACAGTGATTCCTTAGAGTTTTTTGACACTTTCATTTTTGACTTAACCCTTACTATCTGTGGCATGGCCTTTGGTTGTGCCCAGAAAATACTGGGGATAGCCTTCGACTGTGTCATATGCCTAGTACCCCTGGCCGAGGATCCACCATGCACTGCATTCAGCCGCAGCCTGAGCCTAGTAGCCCGAACCCAGGGGCATATTTACCAATCATTGATGCAGCGCAACGCCGTAAGTCACCTTGCCGCACTGGGCTTTGAAAAAAGGGAAAGGGTAGGAATGTGCCACATTTAACATTATATGGCGCATTCCTGCCCTCTCATAGTGCTGGAACACTTTTGACAGTCTAGCGCCAACACAGGCACCCTCACATCACGTTGCAAGGGTGCCTGCAGATAGTTCTCCTTATAGTGCCTCAAGTCTGGGTTTGCGTAGCCTTTTGACACTTTCCCAGGTCTATCACTAATGGTATATCTGTGAATGCGCCAAAATCGATGAGTGGATGTGTGGGAACACCTGTGCTTCACCCATGGAAATCCTCCCTTGCGTAAACTAACACAAGGCAGAGAGTTGCACTGCCTTCCATTACTTTAGATTCATCAAGCCGTGCAGGACCACGTAAGATGGCCTTGCATTGCTTGACAAATCTTGCTTAGGTTTTGCATTGCCCTTGCGCCCCCTGGCATGGCGCAAGGGTGATGCAAAACCTTGATAGATATGCCACTCAAAATCCATAGGGCATTGTCTGTGGCTGAGCCCAACAGGTAGAAGATGTGGTTTTCTTCACTCTATACTCTGTTTATATTGCTGGGCACTTAATGCCACTCTGGTACTACCATCAAACTTAATTAGTGGAAAGAAATAACTCACATTCAAGTTCATTCTTGGGACAAATATGTCTTTGTACTTTGACGTTTAGGCCCCTATTCACCACTCTTGAAACTAAAAATATGATATGCTTGACTAACCTTGAAGCACATTTCCGTTTTAATCATGAACCCCACCTTTCCAAGGTCCATCCAAGTGTCAAGGTGTTACATAACCTCCTTCAAAACTTTGCATTTGTATCTTGTACATGTATGATTATGAGTCGAGGGGATATCAGTCCTGCCCATGGTTGCCGACCTTAAGCAGCTGTTGAACAGACAGCACAAACTGGTTGAAAAGGTGGGACAGTCACTGGTGGAAGGTCATATGGCCAAACCCATAGCAATGAAGGGCATTATGTCAAGCAAATCACGAGGGGCTTTGCTGAGCCATGAGAGTAAACAGACTTCTGATGTCTTCCATGATTTATATGGATTGCTGATGGGCTCAAAACTGGTCTCCTTCCTCTGTGATTGCAATTATTGCCAAACAGTACCAGAGAAACATAGCATATGGACTGTGCTTTGAAAATGTCATGTTTTATATTATTGGACATGTGTTTCACGCCAACCTACCCCAGAGGCAGCGCCGAGATGTTGCCAGAGGAGAGTTTTATAAACTCAGAATGTCAAACTTTGCACCCATTCTGCATATGATGCAGCGTAGAAACAAAAGGAAAATGCATGATAATAGCAGAAAAAGAGAACTATATATATTTTAGGAACAGAGAACCGCAGGGGATGCGCTGATCTTTAGACACCGTCCATTGTGTTCCATTGTAAAATGGGTTGGATAATGCGCCTCCCGAATCAGACAACAGATGAATAGCTTGTGCAGTGATTCCTCTAAAAGGCTATGTACGCACTGAAAAAAAAAAAGATTAAAAACAGATCAGATCTCAGCTCATGTCATTGTTTGTAAATGGCAGTAAATGCCAAGGACAGCATTAGTCATCATGAGTGTCATACACAGCTTGAAAGCTACATCTACGTGTGAATTATTAAGGAAGGGAACAGGCTGCAGCTTTCAGAAAGAAACAATTGCTAAATGAAACTAGAAGATAATAACGATGATAGGATTTAGAAAAGGGAGACATATGCCTCTTAGTATTTACAGTATAAACATGGCATGTCCCTAGTCATAGAAACACATTATTCATGGTGACTGTGCTAGTATTAGAAAAGCAAACAGAACAAATGTCATGCTCGTTCATCTTTTAAGCTATACAAATAGATTATTTGGATAAAAATTGTTGTCTTAAAGTCAAAAATTGAACCACCCAAATATCACTGGCTTTTAAATGTCCTGTCCTCTAAAGAATATGTTGGTGAACTGCCACACTCTAGACAGTATTTTTACAAGAGTTTATCGCCACAGGAACGTCACTTTTTCTGACGTTCCTGTGGCGATAAACCCTTCAGCTTATTCACAAGGCGGTGTTAAGCCACTTACACTGCCTTGTGAATGAGGCAGGGGCGTAACAAAGGCCCCCGCAGTGCGGGGGTGCCCCGAGCACCAGGAGGCCCCTTCAGCCCAGTACCCTGTTAGCAGAGCTCCTGAGTGTGGTCGGAGGTGGCCCCCTTCATGCACTTTGCAGGTGGGCCCCCTCAAGTTTCGTTACACCACTGGAATGAGACCCTCTTTCACGTAGCACTTAGCGTCAAAGGGTGCGGGCAATGGGTATTTTGGTGGGCGTTCTGCCACAATACCCATTGCTTTTTGATGCTGCCCCCTATTTACAAGGGTGACGTAATTATGGGGCAGCACCAAAACGAAGACCAAAAAAAACCTGGTCTTAACATGGCAAAACCAGGATAAATTATTAATTCGTTTTTGCTGTTTCTATGAAAAGAGCAAATCACCATTATTGATTGTTTATGTGCATGAAGGTGTCCCTTCCTGCACATAAATAATCATTAAAAAAAGATGATTTGCAACTTCTGTGTGTTCTACACAATGCTGCACACATAGGAATTACAAATCACCATTAGTGATTGTTTATGTGTAGGAAGGGACACCTTCCTGCACATAAACAATCATTCCCTCAATGCAGGCACCCTTGCACAGCCTTGGGTAACTGCATTAGTGCTAGGCAGCTGAATTTAGCACCAGCACTAGGAAAAATGCAGGGGTGCGCCGTATCATTGTAAATGCGGCATAACCGTGCATTTTCTGAATTACACAGCGCAATTTTGGCTAAATGCTGCGCTCTGCCACTCTCTTGCAAATATGCCCTTAGAGTGTTTTTCTTTCCCATAAATGAAAAGGTTGCCTAACATTACCACATGCACATACCTTTGCTCATTAATGTAAATTAGAACATTGGCATGTGGAGCACTCCATTGTAGATAATGGAGTGCTTCGTGCTTCTACGGGCCGGTAAAGGCCCGCAGAGCAACATTCCAATGTTTTACAAAAGCCTCTCAAAGCTCAAGGGGATTTAAATCTCCTCGAGCTTCGAGAAGCCTTTGTTTAATTTGTTAGAACATTCTGCCCTCTAGAGGCAGAATGTTCTAATAGCCTTATAGCCCTTCGTAGCAGGGCTATACCGCTATTAAAGTCCCGCTGCTTTTGTTAAAGTCCCTCGCCTTCGGCTCGGGCCTTTAACGCTACAGCGGGCCTTTAATAGCCGGTATAGCCCGCTACGGCGGGCTATAAGGCTATAATATAATATTTGCATCATATTTATGGATATCATTTATTAGAAAAAATAAATGATAATCAGCAATAATTACAATTCAATATATATCAAAAATGCAACATAGAAATCACTATAATCGAAAAAAAATCTTTTTGATTTTGTAGGCAGTGGATCAGAGAAAATACTGTTAATTATTGGGTTTGACAGGCTCCCTCTATTGCTGTAGGCCGAATGGTATTCTTGAAAATAGACCTTCTTTATGTGTTGCTTTAAGCCCTCCCTGAAAGCAATGATTTGCCTAGAAACAATAGATCAGTTCCCCCATCTGCAAAACAATTATGGACACCTAAAAAATGGGTTTAGCCCCAAGCTCTTCGGTAGCACATCCAAAGAAGCCGTGCCAGACGCGAGACAACTTCCACAGGTGATGACTCGCTGCAATGAATGTCTACAAAGCATGGTTTGCTAAGTGTAAATTGATCAAAGCAATGCCAGGTATGAAACAGAATTGCAATTTAATCACTTCTGGTAACATGGAGCATTATCCAACATTTTGCACTGCATCAAATACAGACTTCTCTATAGTGGAAGGATGACTTGAGAGCGTCAGATTTTTCAACATAAGGAAGCATGTCGTTGCAGGGGATGGATTCTTCCTAGCTTCCTCTGCTTTCTTCTCTTAGTTATCTGAAAAAAAGTCTACTCTGGCAATATTAAGGCTTAAAAGTCCACTTTCACCCAGATATAATAACATCTTATTGAACCTATATGAGGTCATGAGATTGTTTAAAATCATGGAACATCAGCAGAAGAATTCCTGAATTGCAAGACTCAAATTCAGCCATTCACAGTCCAGTGGTCTTATCAATTTTGTTCTGATGAAGTAGGCAAAAGTTCATTTTTTCCACAATGAGTTCAGTTATAACAATCAGCTGGACACCTTGAATATAATTAGTGTGTAGCTAACCTAGTTAGGAGTGGTGAAGGTATATAATAGAAGCTCAAAGACCAATGGTCTTTGGTAGATGATTTAGCAGGGGAAAGGTACTCCTGTTCTAATAAGACTGCTTAATGAGCTTGATAGAGTATTGCTAGGGAACCCAGAACTTTGGTCTCTGTGGCTGAAGAAATCTTCGATCATTTGGCCCACTGTCACTGAAATCTCAGTCATCGCAGGAAAGCTCCTTGGTTGCATAGTTATATGACATAATATGGACGAAAACAATATCAATTCAGCACTATATTGGAAACAATTACAAATTACCTAAATATCTATAAGCAAGAAATACACAAATAGCTATGACAAAAATATTTCTCACGAAAATATATAAAATAAAAAGAAATTTTGATAAAAGAAAGATTTGTAAATAAAAAACTATTACCTCATTAGATGCAGAAAATATAAAAAACAAAAATATTGTTATCAATCGACATATAAAGAAATAATATTATTATAACACAATAAAAATGATCTTTAATAACCCATTGAAAATAAAACCTTTAAATATACACATATATATGTGCTTAATCATTGTATTATATTTTGATAATGTTTTATGTATTTAGTATAATTATTATTGCTTGTTTTGGTTCCCCTGGTAATTTTTCATGTCTGTATTTGTTTTATTTTATTGCAAATTATGTTTAGATTGTAACTGAGGTTATGTGGTTTTTATTAGTAAATATATTTGATTTAATCAATTAATCAGTGATCTGTAAAGCGCAACAAATGCCCCGGAAAGATATCCTATCCAAGCACGAATGAAGTAGCAGTTGCCGGAGAGATCAGATGACCATCATCAAAAATATAGGTTCAACAAAATGTATATTAATGTTGTATATTTATTTGCAATTTTATCTTGTTGTATGGGTTATTAAAAATAATTTATTATAATGTTATATTAATTTTATTTACTTTTAGTAGATAGTATTGTTAGCAATATGTTTATATATATATTACTGACAAGAAACCTTAATTAGCATTCATCAAACAACAAAAAGACAACAATTCAAGATTCACACTATGAACCAATAACATACAACTTACACCAAAATACCCAATAAAATCATTTAACTTATTTATGCGCAGCTATACAAAAAAAAAAGAAAAAAAACAGCTACATTTTACACCAAAAACGCTATAACAGGGAAAAGACGGAACGCTGCTAGATTTCCAGAAACAAAAAAAACCCTGGATCAGCACTTTACAAAAATAACTACAAATCACTAGAAGTAACTTGAGTAAACTAAAAACTGTATTATAACTTACAAACAATACTTCCACCCTACTGTAAAAAACTGTAATGAATGCCTACATTTCCATTTAGATCCCCAAACTCTAGGTTCTACAGCAACATTGTAATAGAAAAAGCCATCTTCCAGACCAACAATGCCAAGTTCATAGAAGTGAAAAGCAATAAACACAAATCATAAGTAGAATTTGAAAAAGGGGTCCCAAAACCCAACTCCGAAAATAAAATGTAAATTTAAAACTAACCCCAAACCAATTGTTTAAGGAAATATTAATCAAACACTCTCTAACCAACAGGAAAATGCGCCCCACCTGACCCACATCTTGAATGAATTAAACAAAAACTGAAGAAAGCAAACAGCATGTTAGAAGGACAACAGATATTTAAATATAAAAGGTAATTATGTGCTTTTTAACATTTTAGTAAAAAGTAGGATAAAATGTTTGACACAAAGTAATAAATATGTGCTTCCACCATTTTCAGATCAAATGACTCAAATGGTAAGAAAATCACAAGCAGTGAAAAGGTGAACTAGAAATGTACCACATATTACACTAATGCATTTTATGGTAGGGCCACAACTAAAATGCCATTGTTATTAATGTTAGAGAGCACAACCAAAACCCAAATGTAACAGAGATATAGTAAGGCACAATCTCCAATATCTCAGAGAAGGAAGCACTAGAACTCAGGCAGGCACCAGCACTATAAAAAAAAATATATTGCTTAAAGTTCTTGAGCACATTACAGGGCAACTGCCAGCAATCCCAAATCTAAAATGATTAATAGCAAGCACAAGAAATACCACAGCCCATACCCCTGCTGCTCCTATAAGATGTGAAGACATAAGCATTACAGAACACCAAACTATAACACATACTGAAGAACCCTTTCTCCTGCACTGTAATATAAAAAACCACAAAAGAATAATCATCTGTGCAACACAAAACAATTTACTCAGACTAACCCAATCTACAGCATGGATGATGGATGGCACCTTCGACTTGTGCCCTCCACCATTCATGCAAATATACACCATACATAGAGAATATCATAATACTACTATACCCCTAGTTTGCACACTACTGCCGAACAAGAAAAGATCAATGTTTTATGAATTACTAAACAAAATTAAAATGTAAACTAACAACTACTATCCTTAAAAAGTATTGTAATAATTATAGATTTTGAGCAGGCAATGATATGAACAATTCTCTCTATGTACCTAGACATACCCAAAAAAGGCAGTTATTATCATGTTAATCAACAGATCTGGAACCACCTTCAAAAATCTGCACTAAGTGTAAAATATGCAACAAACAGGGAGTTTACCTTTGAAATTTAAAAAATCAATTGCCTTGCCCTATGACCAGTTACAGAATTAGGTAACCACCACAATATACTTATCAAATCCTCTATTAAGAAAAAAGAAATGAACAAAAACTAAGGGCCCGATTACGATGGCAGAAGGCCCGCCACCACCAGCCATGCGGTGGTGGCCCTCCGCCATCTGACTGCCAATTTCCCCCAGCCACATTACGATGGCGGGGGGCATCATTCTGCAAGTGTGGCGGGCGCAAGACCTCCCGCCACACACAATCATTGTGATTACCTGGCGGACTGGACAGGACCTGCAAAATGGTGACGGTGCCTAGAAGGCACTTTCTGCCAGATTAGAATGCTGGCGTCCACCAGTCTTTCCATGGCGGTGAAACTGCCATGGAAAGGCTGGCGGAGATTGGAATCGGGGGCCTGTTACGGGCCCCCTTTGTGTGGGATGGGGTGATGCACTGGGGGGGTACCCATGGTAACCCCCAACATTTCCCAGCACTAAGTGGCAGGCACCTCGTGGTGCCTGCCACGTAGTGCAGGGAAATGCACTGCATGACGTTTTAACATTGGGAACGGTGTTGCAGCCAGCAGCACCGTCAGCACTGTTAAAGCCCCGGGATGTGCCCGCCATACTGGCGGCCGCATCATAATTTGGTTGGTGGGACTGCCGCATGACTAGCGGGCAGTCCCAACCACCGCAATGATGGCAGGCAGACTCAGGTCTGCCCGCCATCGTAAGGACCCCTAAGTTATCATGAGCTTCTTTGAAGACACTTGGGTTGGCAGACTGTACCATTCTGGCCACAGATGTCAACACACGTTTGAAATCCCATGGTGGATTGTATACGATGGCACAATAGTCCAACAATTCAAAATGCACTGGAAGGATGGCTCATTGACATAATAAAAACGCCAGTCTTTCAATGTCACCCTAGAGTTCCTTAAACGATCATTAGGGCTATCTCTGTGAAAAACTTTTCTTTCTTTAAACTCTGCCTCCTTTATTAATCTCAGGCCCATTGCAGGGCTACCTTGATTAGTGAAGGTCCTCAAGAAAGCAATATGCAAGCCCAAGCCCATACTGAAGAGCATTGAAATTTTAACTGATTCCAGTAAAATCATGGCCCTCATCATGGGACTAAGACCATCTTGGTGAATGTCTGGGCATGCTGCTCTCTGCTGCAGATTAGGTGACATTGTCTACTCATTAAGATAGATGTCTTGTTGTACTTTGCCACTATTGACAATAAACTTCTCTTAGAATGTGTGTAAACAATAGCAGATGCCCACAAAAGCTCCCTGTGGTAGATAATCACTTTTCTTGCTAATCCCTTACTATGTTTGAAAATAGGATCACACCTCTCATTTCTACTCAGAGTTAAATTCTAGTCCCTTCATTGGCCAACACTTCCAACTCTCTTGTTTGGTAGGTATATAAGGCCACTATTCCATCTGATACATTCTGAAACACTGCTAAAATTCATCTGTGGGCAACACCCAGCTCTATCTATAAATATCAAATTGCAACTACGGAAACGCCCTCTGCGCGGGAGCCCCGACCAAGCTTATCAAACAACTACAACGCATCCAAAACGCCTCGGCACGACTAATCCTCGACGTAACACGCCACGGCCACATCACCCCCCACCTGAGGGACCTGCACTGGCTCCCCGTCAGCTAGAGGATATCCTTCAAGCTCCTCATCCACGCACACAAGGCATTCCACAAGACCTGCCCAGCCTACCTCAACAGACGGCTCTCCTTCTACATCCCCAACCGCCAGCTACGCTCCGCCGACCTCTCACTCACCACCGTCCCGCGCATCCGAAGAACAACCACCGGCGGGAGATCCTTCTCCCACCTCGCCGCCAAGACATGGAACATCCTCCCACTGAGCCTACGACAGACCCAAGACCTGCTGACCTTCAGGAGGATGCTCAAGACCTGGCTGTTCGATCAGTAGCGCCCCCCCCCCCAGCGCCTTGAGACCCTCACGGGTATGTAGTGCGCTTTACAAATGACTGATTGATTGGTCTGCCTTTTTTGAAATGTCTTATTAAAATCACTAATTGGCAAGGAGTTAATGTCATAAAATTAAATGTAGAAATGACAAAGATAAATTATGCTTGATGCTCATCATCTTCAGACCACTCTGAGTCTTATACCCTAACCACTGCATCTATTTCTGCTGCCTGAGACCTCTAAGTTCCCCGGGCAAGCAAAGTTATTGTCTTCATATGGGATTCTGACATGAGAATCAGGGATTCCTTTAGAAATCATGGGTTTTCTTGTCCTTCAAAACACAGGGTACCCATAACTCCTTTAGATTAGGAGAACCACTGATTGCTGCCAGTGGAGAGGTCAATAAAAAGCTGCAACCTGTCCACTACAGAGTCACTTTCATGCATCGTGACATCTACTCGACTTAGGGATATCCTAAGCAACAATTTCCTCTAATTCTTTCTGGCCTTATGACCCTTGTCTCGGTCATTCATTGAGCCTAAATGCAGCTTATTACATGGTGTGCTTGGACTTGGATAACTACTTCTTTGATCCGGAATAAAACCTATTTAGCTTACATTGTTCATCTTATCTCTAACTGACTGGTGCAGATCTTTTTTTTTCTTTGTGTCGCAATTTTTTAGTAAAGATTCAGAGAAATATACATCATGAAGAGACAACATCTGCCTAGGAAATGTAATTACCGGCAACAGTAATAGTATGGAAACATGAATGGCATTTGCATCTGAACAACACTTGAAAGTGCAAGAAGAGTAGAAAGGGGGGCAACGGAGACAAAGGGGGGTATGAGGAAACTATCTGCCCTGCGGGTATAGTCCGCAGGTATAAAGCGGGCAGACTGGGTGATCCCGAGTGTCCAGGTCCTTAAGGTGTCAGCCTTCTTCTGTTGTTTTTTGTTGTTGTTGGTATTTTGTTTGGTGGCACAGATGTCCATGGGTGGAGAGTACCAAACCTGGATAATCTGACAGTTCAGCATCTCCCGTGGGGGGGTGTTGCCTAGTGTCTGGCCGGGGTCCCCCCTGAGCAAAACCGCGCAGCCGTTATGTAACCTTGGGAGTGTACCCAGTAGCAGTTGGCCCTGACCAGAGGTCGGGGGGCACAATCCTGTGGGGGATGAACATGCACCTATCATGCCATGAAAGCAGAGGTGACGTTGATGTTTGGGTAACTGTAGTTGTCTAAAAGTGTAAAAAGGACAATTGCACGTGGTATATGACAATATGCGTGTGGGCGGGGAGAAGCGGTCTGTGAGGAAAATGGTAGAGGGCATCCTACTCCTCCCTGTCCACTAGTGGGACAGCACTCCTTTGGTGTGGGAGTGCTCATTTAACAGGATGTAGGTGGACATCAAAAGGAGTGGGGAGTGGAGACATGTAGAAGGGTGGCATGGGTCATGATTCTTCCTGACAGTGTCACTGGGTCCCCTGCGTATTCATGAGTGTGGACAGGGGGCCAGGGGGAAGGGGAGGGAGAGAGGGAGGGGAGGGCGGGAAGGGAAGATTGGGCAGATGGACAGAGGGGGGAGGGGTAAGAATGAGGAATCTGGAATTGGGTTATAAGATGGAAGGAGTGAGAGCACCCTTTGAGACATATGAGAAGAGAGCAACAGAAGAGAAGATAATGGAAAAGGTAGGTGGGCGTGAGTGTGTCTTGATATGGTTTGGGTGGGGAGACCGCAGGGGGAGAGCGTGGAGAGCATCGGGGGTGGAACGGTTGGATCTTACAATTCAGTGAGGGAACTGTAGAGAGGAGAGGAGCGGTCTTGTGCAGATCTTATTGTAAGATGCTATAGCTTGTGGCAGTAAAGTTTGTTTGAAAGCAAAATTCATCCTGCATACTATGATCAGAAAAGCAATGCAAACTAAGCTTTATGGCCCTTAAAATGAAGAAGAAAAAGTAAGAAGCCATGGAAAGAAACTCTTTGTTGCATTGACTACTACCTAGCAAGCATGAATCTTCATAGGACCCACCAACTTTGAGCTACAAATGCAAATTGCTGCAATGTAGTTATGATGGTCAGGAACCGTGCCTCAACCAACTGTGAAATAGCATTATGTTCATTTTATCTTGACAAATGTTACCAAACTGTAAATGTTTCCAGGTTAACTCTTTCTAAGTGGCATTCAAAGATTAAAAATACACAAGTAGGGAGACATGAGTTTCAGCTGTTAAAGAGCATGAGAGTCTGGCTTCCTTTTCTACCAAAATATATTAATCTTTGGGCTATCAATATTGTCCCTGATTTCACTACATATAGGCCTAACTATGACAGTCTTTCTGGGAAAGTGCTTTTAGATAACTCAGAATTATTGGTGTTTCGTTTCTAACCACATAGTTTTGGATGTGAGAGACCTGGATGCATCAGGAAGAGAATTGAATATATCTGCAGAGTTGATTTCCTGTTTTCAAAACATACAAAAAGTAATTCAGCAGATATTCCCATCTATATTTTCTAGCAAATCAAACAAACATCTTGCACAAATTTTGAAAAGTAAATGTTGCTCTCAGATAATCTTTCTCTGTCCAAATATTTATTTCTTCCTGCAAACTATTTCAATTCTGTTTCTTTGTTTGAATATTTCTCTACTTGAGACAAATGGAGTCTTTCTCTGTCTAGCAGTAAAAGTTTCTAAACAGTATCTGGCTGGAGTTAAACATAGAGGACATTCTGACAGAAGCAGATTGGTCTGGTGATTCAATTATCAATGAATTGTTCATGAATCTAGTGACTCAATATTCTTTGAGCTGGTAAGTAGGAGTAGTATAAGCTGATACCATCGATCACCATGCGTGTCCTTAAAAGTGACAGGTCCCCCCTGTAGGTCCCCTCGCCCTTCACTGTGTCCTTAAAAGTGACGTGTGTGGCTGCAAAAGTAACATGTGTATGTGTCCTTAAAAGTGACGTGTGTGGCTGCAAAAGTGACAGGTCCCATCCCATCAGGGTGGATGTAGGCGTTCAACTGTCCCAAGGGGCTGCCATTGGGGCGGGGCTTCTTATGTAGACAACAGCGAACCAGAGACCTATGACGCGTGTATGTCCTTGTTGTGGTGTAGAGGGGCACGCCCTTTTAGGATCTGTTTAGGATACATATAAGGCCTCCTTAAGAAACTTGTACAGCAACCAGCCATCTGAATCCGAAAAGGTTCCCACAGCAAAATGAAGAGATACAACCCGCTTGTGAAAAACCCCATGTGGGGTGGCTCCCAGCCCACTATCGATAGATATTACCATAGCATAGCACACCTGGTAATGGACGAGAATGCTCAACAAGAAACACCTAGGGATATGGGCTGCGACGTTACTGGTTTTGGTACTGACCTTTGTCGGGGGTGCAAAAACTCAGTCTCAAGGAGTGTGTATGCAGGATGTCTCCGATTAAGGATGCCAGCAGCGAGAGTGAGGTCTCGTGTAGTGGCAGCGTGTTTGCTGGCCTCAGTTTCATGGACATGGAGGAAGATGAAGAAGCTGCAGCACCTCCTAACACACCCGTCTATGAAGACATGGATCTTCAGGAGGATACGGAGCCTGAGAAGGGCGTTGTGCAACAGCTGTGTACAAGTGTCGAAGATGACGGGGCATCGCAACTCTCCAGATTTCAGAGCTGCCGCAGAGGGCGGTGAAAATGCGGAGGTTAGTAAAAAAAGATTTAAAAAAAACAAAAAACGTTATGCACAGTCAGTTACAAAAATGATGTATTTTATGTCTTCAACTACTGGCATGTCAATCGTCCTTCTTTTTGACCCCTAGAGAGCAACACCAGCTGGATGCACCGCCTTCATAATGTGCTCTGGTAAGGAGGCTGCAGCACCTCCTAACACGCCCTTCTATGAAGACATGGACCCTCAGGAGGATACGGCTGCTGAGGAGGTTGTTCTGCAACAGCCGGGTACACGCATTGTGGATGATGGGGCATCGCAGGACATTAGCGACTCTCAAGATTTCAGAGCCTTCGCTGAGGGTGCTGAACATGTGGAGGTTAGTAGGAAAATGTTATGAGCAGTCAGCTACATAATTGCCGTATTTTGTTTCTTCAACTAATGGTCTGTCAATTCTTCTTTTGAACCTTAGAGAGTAACCCCAAAAGGACCGGCGGCACAGTGGCGGCCTGCAAAAGCGAGCAATGTAATCTTCAATTGTCTGTGGTGTTCAAAACAGGCTGAAAGCTCCACATGCCAAAACCGTGAGGGTTGCGACAAGTGTATATGCGGCTCTAAGAGCGATGCGTGTGAAAAGGGCGATGATGAAGTGTCCTACTATGAGAGGCGAGAAGTTAAGGGTTTTGCCGCGACGGTGATACTAAACTGTGTCAAGCGTGACTATTACAGCCTTTGTCACGGCCACCAGATGAATGATCCACAGCAGGCGGCTCACGAATGTTTGTGCGACTCATACAGAACAAGAACAATACGCTATATTTGTGGTTTGCTAGATCCGTACAAGGTGTATAAACTGCTAAGGGTGGTGTACGGTATGCACCCTGAAAAGAAATATGTATACCCCGATATGTTGAGGATCTTGATAGCTGCACTCAATGATATCCGACACGCCTATGCCCCGAGCGTAAAACTACCTGCTATGCAGGAGCTGTGCCCTACTTTTGATAGAAAGCTGATAGAAAGTCTCATAGAAAGACGTATGTGTAATATGTATAAAAAAATAGAACAATAGGGTCTTTGGCCCCACGAAGACTATTTAACTAAGGTCTTATGTAATGTGACATGATAGCGTGTATTTAGAACAAACTAGTGGAGTGTTACACCTTAAGGTGGCTATGTGTTAATCCATACTTATGACAATTACTGTGAAAATGTAAAGTATCTTTTGCATAGGTCTTGATAGTATTGTTTTTTTTTAAATAAAATGACCTTACACAAAACAAGCGTCTTTCATTTCATTTGCTGTAACAGATGATATCATGTCGCGGGCCCGGTTAAGAAAACTTTATTATGATACAAGGGGGGTTGGTAGCTTTGGAGGCGTCGAAGCTCTATACAGAGGGGCTGTAGATGAAAATGAACCGGTAAGCAGAGACCTGGTCAAGACATGGCTATCGAGAGAAGAGGCGTATTCACTCCATAAACAGGCCCGAAGACGTTTTAAGAGACGCCCCACAATCGTTAATGCGCAAATAGATTATTAGTGACAAGCAGACATAATCAGCCTTCAAGATGTCGCAAAACATAACAACGGCGCTTGTTATATAGTAACAGCCATAGACGTGTTGTCCAAGTACCCCTACACAGAACCTCTACGCGATAAAAGTGGGGCTAGCGTCACAGACGCTTTTAAAGCCATCTTCGGAAAGAGCCGAATTCCTCAAAAACTACAAACAGACGCTGGTAAAGAATTCTTAAACAAGACATTTCAGAAACTATTAAACCACCACGGTGTTCAACATTTTGTAACGCATACAGAGGTAAAAGCAGCGGTTGCAGAACGGTTTAACAGAACTTTAAAGTCTAAGATGTGGCGGTATTTTACAGCCCATAACACCTACAGATACGTGGATGTTCTAAAAGCTTTTTTAGATGTATATAATGCCAGTTATCACCGGACCATCAAAACATCCCCCAAAGAGGTCACTCCTAGTAATTCCTTAGCTGTTTGGAGGACCGTGTATGGGCGTAATTTTGTTACAAAGGTAAAGAAGGAGAACACGTGAGGATTTCAAAATTGAAAGGTATCTTCACGAAGGGCTACCAACAAACTTTTAGCGATGAAATATTTATAGTGGAAAGTGTGGAGCTTAAAGAAGGATTGTATATTTACAGGTTAAAGGACTACAAAGGGGAAGCTGTGTCGAGGATCTTTTACAAGGAAGAGTTATAATTGGTACCTGATGATCCGAACCGTGTGTATAGGGTTGAAAAGGTTCTGAAGAGGAAAGGTAGAGGGCTTAACAGCCAGGCATATGTCAAATGGAGGGGATGGCCGGATACATTTAACAGTTGGGTACTGGCCAGCTCCCTGAAGGTTGTGTGAGCTAAGGACCGCCAAAAAAAAGCTGATAAGATGGAGACAACGCCCTTCTATATTACCTTACCATCCAACGCTTCTAAGGACATGTTCCCCGACAATCAGATTTCTAAATACACCGTGAAATTGGCTAAGCCGGTCGACCTGAAAGGGGATTGGGAGGTGGCCCTAACAGAAATCCAATACCCTAGAACTTGGAATACATTTACACCGAGTGAAGCTAAGTTTTACATAAAGCGTGATCAGGACAATGTGAACATGCACGCTGGCATACTGTACGGTTACTACCCAACCGTTGCAAGTGTTGTCGACGCCATCAACAAATCCATAGCCAACATCGAAACATATGCGAATATTCATCTGTCTCTAGATAACGTCAGAAGGAAGGTGTTTCTTAAAGCCCCGAGTCGCGGCACGACGTTTAACACCTCCGATAAACAGCTCCGATAAATTAAGAAGGGTCTTAGGCACCGTGTTGCATGCGAAAAGTCTGGTGGAACAGGATCACACGTGTCCTGATATTAACAGAGGCTTCTACACGATCTATGTGTATAGCGACATAGTAGAGGCCCAGAGGATCTGTGATAGTTACTCACCACTGCTAAGATGGGTCCACGTACAGGGTGAAAATAATACGATGGTCAATACTCAATTTTATAAACCCGACTACGTCACAGTTTCTAAAAAACATTTTGACACTATTTCAATTATGATCTACGATGATCAGTCTGAACCGGTGGCCTTTAAATACGGGAAAGTTATTGTTAAGCTTCATTTAAGACCGAGACGCGTCAGCGGCTATTAAGCAGGCATCATGGTGGTCGTGAAAACATACGGGGACCTGTCTATGTACAGGGACTATTACAGAAACCAAGCCGGATATGGAGGGCCACCGTACTTTCAAGAGTCGCCTGTTATGTTCCGGGGTGGATTAGGGGGATTCTTCAGGAGCCTGTTTAGAAGAGCTATGCCGTTCTTGAGAAGAGGTTATGAAATTGCAAAGCCGCATGTTAAGGCAGCTGCTACGAGCATTGCCCAGGATGTGGTTGGTTCTGTTACTTCGGCTGTTGCAGAACGCATGAACAAACAGCCGCAAGAAGGATCGGGGTTGGTGTACACACCGCGCGCGAGTGCTAAAAGGAAGCGTTGTGCTTCGAGACTACGTGGCCCACCTGCCCCCTATAAAAAAAGACAGAGCTCTTCAAAACTCACTCAGAAAAGAAGAGCTCCAAGACGGAAGAGAGCTGCGAAGAAGAAGAGAAACGGCTCTAAAGTAAATATTTTTTAAAGCGTCGGAAAATAAACCATGGCCTTCGTACACTGTGCATCTGTAGAGTGCACCAAATCTGAGCTAGACTTGTTCACTCTAAAACCAACGCAGACGAGCATCGAAAACAGCTTCTTCATGGAGGTATCACCTTTAGCAGCATTGACACCTCTGGCCCCTATAGAGTTTTTTGTGTCATGGTCCACGGATATGTATTTGGATCTCAACAACACATTGCTGCATCTTGTGTGTAGAATCATAAAAGCGGATGGGTCCGCCATAGCAGCAGCCGCTAAAGTGGCGACGATCGCTTATCCCCTAGCTACCATGTTTAATCAGGTGGACATCACCCTGGGCTATCGGCTCATCACACAGAACGATAACATGTACTCCTACAGAGTCTACCTCGAGAGCATTCTAAATTACAGTAGCGACGCCCTTGACACACAGCTTTCAACGGGGCTCTTCTACAGGGATACACACGCCCAGTTAGAAGTCACGGCTCTGGACGGGTTAATAGGGGTTTTGTAAAATGAGCAGGGCTTGCCGCAGGCAGTCGCCCCTTTGACCTCCTGGGGCGTACACATTGAGACCTCTTCTTCCAAGATAAACTGCTCATCAACGGAATTGATCTTAAGATCAAACTCACACGCAACAAGGACTCGTTCTGCCTCATCAGCGGTGATGCAGAACCGTACAAACTGGACATACTATCAGCGAGCCTGTTTGTAAAGAGAATGAAAGTGTCACCGAGCGTCCGGTTAGCACACGCCGACGCTTTACAAATATCAAACGCCAAGTACGCTGTGGAAAGAGTGGCTCTGAAGGTGTTCAGTATCCCAGCAGGGACCCGCTTAACACAACAGCAGGATTTATTTCTGGGGCAACTTCCCAAACTCATCATTATCGGATTCGTGGACAATACAGCTTTTAGTGGCACCTATGCCTCAAACCCCTTCAATTTTAAACACTACAGCATCTGGTCCATGAGGGCAATGTGATTCCTGCAAAACCCTACACACCCAGTTTTATAACCTCCAACTACATCAGGGAATATCAGGGGTTGGTTTCGTTAACAGGGAAACATCTAAGGGACTGCGGTGCAGCCGTGTCACGAGAAGGCTATGGGGCCGGATACACGCTGCTCGCATTCGACCTGACACCCGACATGGAAGATGGTGGGCACTACAACCTGGTCAAAAACGGGAATCTAAAAGCTGAAATATGATTTAGTAACCCTCTAACTGCGAATGTGAACATGGTCATATTCTCAGTATTCGACAGCCTCATCCCATCCAGATCAACCACGCCAGACAGATTTTGTTTGACTATCTTTAAAACAATTGTAAAATGGACACTGTGCAGATATGTGACTTCCTAAGTCAGCATAAATACGCTCGGAAATACTTTTTAGATGTTTTCCCTAGCGATGGGCTACCGGCTGAAATAGGTTCAGAAAGACCACGCACCCTAGTCTTTAACACCGATCCGCATTACAAGGGTGGAACACACTGGGCCGCCGTGTTTATAGGGTACAGGATTTGGTAGCCATGACATGCGGGGAACACTGTATTTATTTTATCAGTAAAATGTCAGAGGGTATTTCATTTCGAGATTTCTTAAATCTATATTCGAAGGACCTTGTTAACAATGACAGTCTAGTTGTGAAATATGTCAAAGAAAACACAAGGGCCTCGGTCAGACCTGCTAGGGTTTATAACTTGTATGTGTTTAATGATGAACGTCTAAAATAAAAGACATTGTTTTTTAAAAAGCAGGCATTCAGATTTTGCATTTCATTGCTTATTCATGCATCATAATTTAAAAAAAAGGTTTAAAAGGACGCGTGAGACGGTTGAAAAGTTATAAAAGTGTTTATTACAATCATGTATGTAGGTTGTGCATTACATTGACAAACTTTGCTGAAGAAATATATGAAGAAAAATCAGACACGCTTATACACATAATAGGTACATTTTTTTTTTTTAAAATAAGGATGAATCCATGTATGGGGTATGGACAAAGGCTTTTTTCACCGTGCAGATTGGCGCCAGTGGGGTAGTCCAAGAGGGGGATATCCATAGGCCTTCAGAGGCGGCCGGCGCTGGAGGGAGGGATGTCTTTACACTTTCAAGCATACGGCGATGATCGTTATTACCAACGAGCGTCGAAGGGATGTTGAGTTCATCAGCGGCTCGCAGAAACTGATCCCAACCACGCGGTGCATTTTGAGGCATTAGGATTTTGGGGTGCGTGAGACCTTTGACTAGGTCATACATGTGCGACCCTGCAACTGAATGTCCCTTGTAGAGAAATTCGCCTCGTTCATTCCAAGATGCGAGGTCTTTAGAAGTTGCCAGTTTACTCGTTAGCATTTGAGCTGCCCCTCTATGTCTTTGACTTATATTTTTTAAGAGGTCATCAACAAAGGGATCTGAGGGTGTCGCAAGGTCCGGCGGTGGTTGTAGGGGTTGAGGGGTATTCTCAGGGGCAGCTGGTTGTTCAGAGTTCGGGGTATATAGAGTCAGCTTGTTTTTCTCAGTATTCCACTGGTTGTAGTAACTTAAAAAGTTTTTAAGGGTGCTGGTGTAAAGGTTTGCCTTGTCGTAGGGATTTAGATCAGTGCGGTTCAAAATTTCTTTAATTTCAGCATCCAGGCGCAGAGTCTCATTACTGCGTATATCCCATGCGTTGTCTGCGGAATAACCCAACTGGTCCATTTGCTGTTTAGGAACCAGATACATCTTTGTGGCATGCTCCATCACTGTCCCGAGAGGAGGCTTGTAATTACGGGTACAGCTATGCCCGGCAAAGAGACTATAAACCCCCCAGACTGTTTCACCAGTTTCTTCTTGGTAATGAGTGAGGCCCTTTTATTACTGAGCTTCTTGATACGACTCCTCTTCTTCTTCAGTACCTGTAATTGACTCCTTGATATAGGGACATTGCCTTTTAGGGTGTTTAGAGCTATTTCTGAAATGGCAGCCACTAAGTCATCAGAAGCAGCGCACAGGATGGCCTTTCTGTGTTGGGGACTGGCTGTAACAAGCATTTTCAGGAGAGCTAGATTGCGGCGTAGGTGGGTAGACGTGGTCAACACCTTATATTATAAGGGTCTGATTGTAAATGTCTCTAAAAGGCGTCAAAGCGGCTTTTTCTCGGGCCGGGGTTTGGTCTTTGGGGTGTAAATGACTGGTAGCTCAGGGGAAAAATATCAGCCCTCAGGCGGTAGTCTTCCAGAGTTTCATTTTTTAAGTCGACCAGCAGATAGCCGTGGGGTTTTGCTGTAGTGTCGGTAAAGGCCTCCATGAAGAAGTGTGTGTTTCCGGGGTACATCTGTTTAGCTATGACAGCTATTTGTTGTTTGTCCCGGGGGTTTTTAAATAAAACAAGGTATGAAGCGTTGAGAGCTATAGACCGGCTGTTCTTGCCCTTGTAAAACAAGTTCTGTACAATGTAGCATATGCTTAGATTACGATGATGTGAATCGACAATTATCATGTTTACAAGGGACGGTGGCAGTAGCTCATCATCGTTGAGATTATCTGGTATACCTTCTATAAAACGGATATGAGGGAAACTACGGGACAGGGCTGTATAAAGAGGTTGCCAACATGAATAAAGCCACACAATGTTATTAGGGGTTTGGGATAAAACATCAGCAGCATTTTCTAAGAGCTTTTTTATAAAGTAGCTCTTACCACAGCTTGAGGGTCCTGCTAACACGCAGGAGAAGCGATGTTGCAACCGGGTGTCCATGGTGTGGGGGCAGTCTCTCTAATGGGGCTAATAACCATACAGGATTGTTTTATAGTCCGCTGTCAGGATCCTTTTATCAAAAACAATGCGTAGGGTTTTATGTAAGGGCTGCGTTGTAATTTCCCACTTCTTTTTGGATCTGACTATGCACGGCTGGTTCACAAATATGGTTTCAGCATTTTCACAATCGGCTGATGCAGCGCATTCGTGCACTAGATTCTTTAGGCTGTCAAAATTGATTTTTAGGGTGTTGCTGACATTTAAGGTTATGCCTTTGACCTTCATACACACTTTGTTCTTGTTTGTGTGGTAGGTGTAGGTCTTAGGCCCAGCTGAGACGTATTCTATTATGTGCTCATCCTTATTGAGCTCACTGGTCAAATTACCCAGATAATCCCCAAGAGGAGGGTCTTCAGACCCTGGTTTACTCAGAAAAATCACAGAGTCGGTATCATGATACAGGCAACGGTCCTGCAGTTTATCCATAACCCTGTAAAGCTCTAGACGGGCGTGGGCGGTAGTGAAGCAGGCTATGAAGATGTTTATGTTGTTACACGTTGTGGGGTATGCTTTTGTGTATTTCCAGCACACTGCCACTGTCTCGTCATCAATAAACTCGCAGCTGGACACCTCGTAACAGAGGGCAAATAGGTACTTAAACAACTCATCGGGATCTGTTATTAAGGTTATATTTGATAGGTTTGTACGCTGTGTGAATTTTCCCCATATGGAGTTGAGGCAGAGTTTAGCTAACTGGTGACGGGCTGGCTTGACCTCTATCAAATGGGGGCGTAAATGGATACCCTCGTGAGCATAGTAGTTATCGATGTATTTCTGCTTTGCATCCTGACTAGTACACCATTCGGGATACCCTGAGGCCTCCTGTTTGTCTCTAAGAAACAGATTAATGTACGGGGCAAAGAGCCGGGTCATGGTCCTCTTAAAATGCCACACCTCGTATATCCTCCAGAGCCTGTAACCTTTCTCTAAGGCCATTTCTACCTCGATGCTGCACCAGGTCCCTGTGAGCATCCTTTGTTCTTCGGTGTGACTACAACCACCGGTCTCTTTAAACAATGCGCATGTTCGACAGAGGGGGATCATCAGCTTACCATCAACTCTGTAGGGTAACACTGGAAAGTAAAGCTGCCTTTGAGGATAGATCTCACATTTAACTAGCCCAAAGTATTCTGAAAGGGGCTTAAAGTCTCTATATATGATGGTAGGGTGTCCTAAGGGGTATACCTTAATTTTGTTTACAAAGGGGTACAGGCTGGTGAAATCATAGTAGTGTATTTTCTCACCCTCATCCGTGGCCCTGTATAGTTGTATGGCGTTTGTACGGCCTCCGAATAAGGCATTGCGGCGTTCCAGGGGTTCTGGTAAATCACGACTCTGAAGGAAAGAGCCGAGTTCAGTGTCAGTTGGTAACATCTCTAACCACTCGTGCTCCCATAGAACCCTCATAGCAAAGCCACATTTTTCAACATACTGGGCCTTCAACCAAGTACGTCTGTGTAAGTGTTCAAATTTGGCACCCAGAAGTTTGTTAAACTCGTGGGGCTTGTAACACTGAGGGCAGCCGTGGTAAAAACAGCTGTTGTATTCAAAGGCCGTCGGCACGCCCTTAATTACAGCGTACCCATCCAGGTAATAGGGCCCCACACGGTATTCGCCACCCTGTAGGGCGAGTTGAATATGTACATCTTCCTTCTCAGAGATATACATGAGCCACTGGATCGAGGGGGTTGAATAACGTTTCTGTTTACCATTATAGAGGTCTGGCGGCACTAGAGCGATACTTTGGGGTCTTAAAAACATGTGTTTTTAGATGGACATACACATGGATGCCAAAGGGATGTTTTGAAAAGGGTCTATGTATTCAACCTCTTTTATCATTTGCGGCATCTTGGGTTTCAAGACCCTGAATTTCTTTGTCATTTGAGGCTTCTTAGGCTTCAACATCCTGACTTTCTTAGTCATCTTCACCACAATGTCTCTGAAGAGGTTACACACTTGTCGCAGGATCATTACATCAGCCGGACAATAAGCTTTCAACTCTGTTTGAAAATGAAACTCTTTTTCACGGTTTTCAGAGTACCATTGTAGAAAGCTCTCTTTCTCGGATGGCATCATATATTCAACCCCGTAACTGTCAGGAGTTGGCATGGGGCCCACATAATTCTGGTTCGCCCATGTGTTAAAAAAGTGTGGAAAATAACCCTTACACCCTGGGAAACCAAAGGCTTTTGGCAGCTTGCTCAGATTCATGGGTAGGAAATTCGGGGAGTCTATAAACCTTATTTGTAAATGGCCTGCTGTTAACAACATCAGCTTTGAATCCTGAGTGATGAGTTCTACTTGTACCTTTTCACGAATCATATTATGTAAAATAAAGAATGAGTCGTAGGCTTTTGAGTTGTCGGCCAGCATAGTATACCCTTTGAATTTGGTTTGAATGAAAGTGTAAAGGAAATCACCAATGCACGTTCTGCCTTCAAACTCCCAGCTGTCGTCGGAAGTTAGATGGTGTGCGTAAATATAGTTAGGCTGATGTACTCCAGTCTCTTGTGTGCACTCTATATCAAACACTATGTAGGCTTCGGTTTTGGTCTGGGGGCGGCCTTTAACCATGTAGCAACGTTGGTTGGTACCCGCCTCAAAAGACGTCTGGCATCGGGGGCATTTCATACCTTTGCATTTGTGAACAGATGCCACATACCGACCACACTGAAAACAATCCATTTTAGGGTTGCATTTAACAGCTTTCTTATGGATGGTCAAACAGTCTTGAGAGCGACAAAACATCTTACAGGTGCGACACCTCACCTTCAGGGCGGTATCTACGACGCAACCATCCCTCTGGCACATCTTACAATGCATTTCACACTGATGACGTTCCTTAGTGCTGTATATATGGTCGCAATGTGTGCACACGTATTTGACACCCAGAAAACCTTTAAGGTTCAAGATCCTGTAAAAGTGATTTTCGTGGTGAAGGACATATACGGTCTTGTTTCTCACAGAAAAGAACTTTCACCGTCACAGAGAAATAGTTCTCAAAAAGACCTATATCACCAAAGCCGACCATACAATCTGGAGGTATTTCAAGAACCTCATGGGCTTCAGCCGCTCTAGACATGATGACAGCGTCGGTGGTGTTGCGACCCATCAGCAGACCTGCGATGCTGGCCGCCAGACATTTGTTGGTTGTATCATTATTAAACTCGAGCAGCCAACGTTGTTTCTTACCAATTATCTTACTGTACAGCACGCGCGTTAAATGGCCTGGAAACACCCCCCTCACAGCCCCGTACAATGAGGGCTATGACTCGGAAAGTGCCATAGGCGACTAGTTCAGCCTTACTCTGTAAAAGCCTCGAAAGGTTTTCTAAAAATTCCACAGCGTCAAACACATCTCGGGACCTCCTTTTGGTGAACAGCGGACTGTCAAAACCCTGTCCCTGGAAACGAAGTCGGAAAAAATCATTTGGACCCACATCGCGTAACAACCTTTCTATGAGCGTTTGCACCGCCTGATTTATAGCTACAACACCCTGATCGGAGGACCTTATCTGGTGAAGGTTAGGAAACCTAAACTCCTCATAGTGCTCGGTGGCATTAAATCTCTCTACATAACGCCTGTAGCTTCTAACGCTCTCTAAATATAAGACCTCTGAATCCTCATCTTGAGGGATTTGACTTGCTGGGGAGCTTGCTGTTGTATCATTTTGGGGATTCTGTTTCAGTAAGGGCTCAGGGTGTCTTTTAAGCATCCGGGTAGCGCATATTCTGACTTTCTTCAGTTTACTTAACTTTACTTTACTTAAAAGCCGGCGCTGCTTAGCACTATTAGCCCAGTTTCGTTTTTTACGGGCCCATGCTTTTCTAGGTAGCCGGCACCCGCCTATATGAACTGTCTGGGCTGTGCCTAGGGGCGCTGGACTCATGGTGCCCTCTGCTACAGACCCACCCCGCGGGCCATCCATGTGTTCCTTGTGGTGGAGTGTTGGTGTTCTAACATCCCCGCCCTTTAAGTGGCCGCCCCCGGGGTTGCTCTCTCCTGAACTTGTGTAATGGTGGATATCTGGTACTGCTGTATGTTGTTCAGAGGTAGCTTGTGAAACGGTGTGACGGTATTTCCGGTGGTCTATGTACTTTTTACGCCAGAGTAAGCGTAAGAAACGTAGGGACTTTGTCAGAAGTGTTTGTAATTTAGATGTGTTTTGATGTGCGGGTTCTTTTATTAACACCAGAGGCCCAGGCTTTCTTTAGGGTATGGAGCTGCCCTAGTCACGTCTGTATACGCCATATGTCCGATCCTGCTTCCTGACACGTTTGGAGTATTATCCTTTTACACAGGTCAACCCTTTGCAGTATCTTCTGCTGCGCCTCCACCATGGTCCTGTCACCGCTACCCCCAAGCCCCAATTTTAAGGTTGCAGTGTTCGCTTGGCGTTTTAGCTTCCTGACAGCCATGTGTATATCCTTTACATGAGCGTCTAGTACCGGTTTAGGGTTTACAGAGTCATATTGTGGAGGGTCAGGAATGAATACCGTGTTTGGTTGTATAACAACTTTTAACAACCCACGGTCCTCTCTAATGCCTCCATCCCCAACACCATTCTGTAACTGAGGGCCTGGGGGTATCATAGAAACAGGATCCCAGTGCGAACACCCTGGAGCGTTGGGTGAAGGGACCTCGCTAGATGACACCTCCATACTCTGATTTGACCAATCGTCCCAACCCATACTGTTATGGGTGTATATTGTTGGGGGTGATAGAGGGTTTACACAGCCCGAGGGGCTTGTTGGGTCGTATGCCCCCTCAGGGGTTGTAGGTGACATAAGGCACGGTGAGTTTAAATGCCTGTCAAAATAATCGAGGGTGCTACCGTCTAAGACATTGGCTGGGAGGGTGTCTGGTGCATGTGTAACAGTCGGCTGCAAAACCACAGTGTCTGTGTTAGAGCGCACCACGGACGCTGCTTCTGACGGTCTATCACGTGTGTCTACAGAACATGTCATTGTCTCGGGACACCCTATGCTGCTGGTATAAGCTCCTTCTAAAGGATGCCTCTTGTCAGACACTTTGTCCCTAAACCCAGAAGGAGCTACCATAGAAGGTTCCGGAGTTTGGGTTATGGGGCATTCCTCTACAGGCGACACTAGTTTTATTTTTGAAACTATAGAGGTCTTCAGAGGGTGGGAAGGGTCCTGCAGTGTAACAGGTTTGATTAAGGGCCCTTCCGATGCTTCTACTTGTAACGCCTGGACCCCTTGCTTATTCTTAAGATATTTTCTTGAAAGCCTGTTGACTTTAGGGGTTTGGGGTTGTAAAAGAGCTTCTGCAGGCGGCGTCACA
Organism: Triturus cristatus; assembly: GCF_964204655.1. Taxonomy (NCBI): domain Eukaryota; kingdom Metazoa; phylum Chordata; class Amphibia; order Caudata; family Salamandridae; genus Triturus; species Triturus cristatus. The sequence goes on from NC_140585.1 coordinate 603,353,919, forward strand.
GCCGTTGGTTCCTTAGAGAGTTTGGCTGTATCGGGTTCATTCCCCTGCTTAACAAACATGTTTAATGAGAGATCTAATGGAGTCATTAGGGGTTCAGGGACCAGCGGTTGCTTGCTGAGGTCTAAAGGGTCTGCTTGGGACTCCATGACCATCGACATCTTCTTGAGGTTTAAAGGACCTGTTTGAGGTACTGAGGCCGGCTGTTTCTTCTTAAGGGCTGGTTTGCTTGAGATGAGCTGCCCTTTTGAGGGCTTGAGAGGATTCAGATACATAGCGGATGCGTCGGTTCTCTGCCATATGTGGGTGTAGTATGTTTAGATCCTATTCTGGCGTACACGCCTACTCACACCTTTTGCCGCAGGACCAGTGTTCAGGAAAGTCTTTGTTATATCCGCCAGCGTTTTTGTTGTCCTCTCAGCCTTATACGTGTCTTCCCCGCTGTTCTTTTGAACGGCTCCCCGAAGGCGCATAATGGCCTTGGACATCTATCAACAGGCAGTTCACCATCAGAACCACCGACACAGCCCTATGGGTAAGTGCTTAAAATAGTTTTTATTTATTGTTAAATTGTTTGGGTTTAAATTTTGTGGACTCTGGGGCCTCTAAAGCAGTGGGTAACTATGCAAAAATGCTTCTAGACATTGTTAAAACTTAAAATTACAACCCTACTTTACACCCTTCATTATACACATTAAGCATCCTACCAATACCCACATTTAACATTAATTAAGACAGCGTAAACATCAGCATACATAGCGCTAAGCATCCTTTTACATTAAATGCATTGCGCTTTGCGTCTTTTAAAAAATTACAGCCATGCTTCACAGCCCCCATTATTCACATTAAACAACATATCACAATGTCTTAAACATTATTTAAAACCATATAAACAATGACCTACATAGCTCTAAAAACCCCTTTTAAAATGCAACTTTGTTCACTTGCATTCCCCAACACATTAAATAACCCATAAGCATGCATCACTGATCCAGCCCCTTATTTACATACCTCCCTTAAACTGTTGCATGCAGCGTCAATCTGTGACAAGTTGCTCTGATCCATTATTACCTTTAAAGTCCTGGGCTGGGTCTGTACCACGACAATTCCCCAATACAACGTTCCAGAAGTGTGGCCTCTGTATGCACTTTGTTCTTGAGTCACGTACTTGCGGGGGTTTTATTCTTTGAAGGGTATGCTAATTATACAAGCCGTCCTTTGTGGAGTGGGCTCCTAATGGGTGATAGTGCATTGATTTGAGGTTTCATTTCCCAACCCCGGTCCTGATGGCTTACCTTTGGGATCATCTTGTACACCGGCCTTTACTGACATGCACGACATCTCATATTTATTTTATTAATTTTTTTGGGTTAGGCGGTAGCAGCATATGCACTTAAGGTCCTTTCGCTGGTCCAAGGGGGTCAACCTTTTGCGTTCATCTTATCCCGAACCATCTGCTAATCAGGACTGGCACCTTTTTAGGGCGGCGTGACCCTTGACCCTACATCTGTGGCTAATTACATTTCAGGACTTTAAGATGCTTCCTTCTTTGACCCTTTTGCAGTTCCATCTGTGCTTAATTACTTTTCACAAACTCTTCTTTTAACATTTAAACCTCCCCTCTGAGCTGTGTCAACAAAGGGCTGGGGGCTGTCTGCCTGCGCATTTTCACAAATCCACCTGCAGTGACATTTAAGGCCCAGCTCGTTTTTTTTGTCAAGGCTTGAACAGACCCTGGCATGCCCCTCTTAGACACAGTCAGTTTTACGTACACTTTCATGTCACCAAATTTACACTACCCTAACCATATGGTGCTTTTAAACCTAAGACCACCTTCAACACATGCTCACCCTCTGACACAAACCCTGTGCCACATCCTTGTATTTCCAGGGGCTTGATGCCTGTCAATTTTAAGGATAAGCAGCTGGCACTTTTAAGGACACAAAGACATGTCACTTTTGCAACCAAACACATCACTTTTAAGGACACAGCGAAGGGCGGGGATCTATGGGGGGACCTGTCACTTTTGCAGCCACACACGTCACTTTTAAGGACACAGCGAAGGGCAGGGGGACCTAATGGGGGGACCTGTCACTTTTAAGGAAACGCATGGTGATCGATAGTATCAGCTTATACTACTAGTAGGTTTTAACAACTATATCCTTTAAACCTCCGGACCTGAGAAAAAAAATGCAGCTTTTCCAAAGCATAATCAAATAAAATCACAATGTGTGAGAAATTGGGTTGTTGGTTTACAGGGGTGTGAGCCCTGGTCAAGCAACAGCCACAATCCCTGACAGGGTGAATCACAAAAAGTCACAAAATAAACCTTGCTTAACCCTGGGTAGCTTGGCATAAAAAGTATGCCTGGGCAAAGCACTACGCTACGCTCGCGTAGTTTGCGAAGTTCGCGCTACTTCGCACTACGCGAATTGCACGTAGCACAGTGCGAACACGCGTAGCGTAGTGTTGCATAGTGCTGCGGTAATTTTTTGCTTGCTCGCGGTCCTCAACATCAAGTTGGCGACCACGAGCAAGCAAAATGACATCCCGGCGAGACTTTTTCCTTGTTCGCGATAAGCAACATCAAGTTGGCGATCGCTAGCATGGAAAATAAACCTTCCGGCGAGATTCCCAACGCGAGGAGGTCAGGTTTCTCAATGCGAGTGGTCGCGTATGCTCGCGACCGCTCTCGATGAGAAACTACCAGTTCGCGTTGAGAAAGCTGCCGCTCGAGTAAAAATCTACTCGAGCAGCAGAAAACTACAGCTCGCACTGTGCAAGATGCCATTTTCAATGATTGCACAGTGCCAGTTGCTTGTCCGCACTGTGCAATAATTGAAAACGACATCTGGCACAGTGCGAACGAGGTACTACGCAGTTCTCGAAGTGCTACGCGTAGCTCACGTCATGCGAAGTGCACTTTGCGTAGCTTCGCGAAGTGCTACTTCGCGAACTACGCCCAGGGTTAATAAAAAGCAGTCATGCTTAACTAAGAGGCAATATGTAAAGAACTTATGCAGCACAAAAACAGTAATAAAGTGAACAAATAACACAAGAAAATTCCTGCACCAATTTAGAATGAAAGAATATATTTTAATAAATAAAATGACAACAAAACAAATTAAGTCCAATCAGTAGAACTGGAGGTATGAAATTTTAACATTTTTATTAAAACCCAGCACCTAAGAGCCAACTGCAGACATCTGGTTGTGCAAGATGAGGTCAAAGTCGAAATATATAGCTAGCCGAGATGGAGCGTAGAATAAAGAAGTGGTTTGGGACCGTTCACCTTCGGACTTACAAGAAATTTTGAGAAACAAGTTCTGAGAAGGTAAAGTCCAGTGGGGAAAGGCCGCAATCTGTGTCTGAAGAGGGAGTGTTGTCGTTGGGGAGTCTTAGGTTGAACCCATGGTGAAGATTTCTAAGTTCAAACGTAGTCATTTTTGGGAAATCACACATCTCCAGCTGGCAGAGGCAGGAGCTTGCAGCTGAAGGCGGTTCTAATGTGAAAACCACTTTGGCCAAGGACCGCTGAACAGGATTTGCTGCTGGGGAGGAGAATGCAGTGGGAGCAGCTGGAAGGTCAGGCCGACCAGCGATGCACCTTGGCCGTATAAACAAGCAAGTTGGTCCTGGTCTCCTCCTGGTTCTCAGAGCAGCTTTTAGACAAAAGTCCTCACTTATAGATTTTGGCTATCTGGGTACATTTAGAACCACAGTTCAAGGCTGGTGGGACACCTTTTGGGTTATTCAGGATTCAATGAGGCTGGGTCCAGGTGTGGGCTCAAGATGGTGGGATCCTTTTATGTCCCTGTGGCTCTGAACAAGAGGCCAACAAACTAGCCACTGGAGTCACTCTGGTAGTCCTGGGTTCAGGTGAAGATTCAGGGCTACTAGATTCTGAGGGTTCAAGACAGTCTCCTGGCAGCAAAGCAGTCCTTCCAGGTACAGGAATGCAGCCTTGCAAAGTGCAAAGCAGGCCACAGCAGCAGGCAAGTCCTCTGAGAGTCCTTCCACAGGTCCCAAAGGTAAAGAGTAAAGAGTAAAGAGTGGGTCTGAGGGCCCTATTTTTATAGCCAGTGCCTCCTTTGAAGTTTGGGAGATGTTTCTAGAGGTTTCTTCTTTGGAGGGCATGACATTTCCTGACTTCTCAGCCCTGGCTTCAAGCAAGTTGCAGTGACAATGTGGAGGTGATAAGGCCTTTGTGTGAAGGCAGACCACAGCCTATTCAGTTGCAATTGGGGCTGTGACTATGAGGAATTCACAAAGTCTGTCAGTTACACCCAGTTAAATGACCCAAGAAAGGCTGCAGGCACAAAAGGGCAAGAAAATAACAACTTTCTAAAAGTGGCATTTTCAAAATTGTAATAAAAAAATCCAACTTTACCATTAAAGAGGATTTTTCATTGCAATTTCATACATGCCAAACACAAACTGGTTAGCTGTTCCCAATCAACAGTTAGCACTTATTAAATGTATACAATAAGACAACACAATGTTGTGGACAGATAGGTCTCACAGTAGAGAAAAACATATTTAGGAGTTTTTAACTACCTGGACATTTAAAAGTTAAAAGTACATGTCCTGCATTTTATTTACAATGCACCCTGCCCTATGGGCTACCTAGGGCCAACCTTGCAGGTGACATAAATGCAATAAAAGGGGAGTCTGAGGCTTGGCAGAGGGGTTATATTGAATGTCGAATTGGCAGTTTAAAACTGCATCCAGGCTGCAATTGCAAGCCTGGAACTTGTTTTAAATTGCTACTTAAGTGAGTGGCACAATAAGTGCTGCATACCGACTGGTAGCTTTTAATCTGGTAGATGGTATACCTCTCTACAAGGAACGTATAAGGACATCAAATATCAGGTGTAAGCTAATTGAAACATATTTAGGGGAGTGAGCACAAACACAAATTAATTTCAGCAACAAAAATGGAGCTAATCAGGTAAAACATTTGTGGGAAAAGACCATCCTAAGGCTGGCAGGTCTAACACAATGTTATTGTTGGACTTGGCCCTGTGTGCAGGATCATCCCCAAATGGTTCGCCTTCATACCTCCTGATTTCTGTTGGCAATACATTAGATTACTTTACAAAAGAAAGATTGTGTTGTTCCCAGAGAACAACAGGACAAAAAAAATACAGGAGAAAGGGAAAAAGTTGTGGCATGATCCCGCAAAAAGGGCCAAGTCTAACAGATACTAAAACATCTGGACACTATACTTTATATTTAACTCAAGACCTAGCTCTTTGGCTAAACAGATCTGCGGACCCCCACCCCCTCAGCGCCTTGAGACCCTCACAGGCGAGTAGCCTGCTTACAATTCCCTGATTGGTTGATTGATTGAAAGTGTGATGAAGGATGTACACATTGCAATCAGGCCTACTTGGAATTAAAACCTAGATTGCCTTATGAATTACCAAATTCATATTTGTTATTTTTTAAGCTAAAGTTTTGAGCACATCATTCGGCCTAATGGGAAGATGTGAACAGAAAGTAGACAGGAGTGCAAACAATTAGTATTTATAATTTGTGTTTGGAATATTATTTGCGCTAATTGATATTGCATTTGAAAAATTGTGTTTAAAAGCAAATAGTTTATATATTTGTTGTCTATATTGTACAGATGTAAATACGAGTCTACATTTTGGCAAATATTAGAGTTAATGTAGATGAAGGAAGTAATTAACAAAGTGTAGATAGGAAAACACATAGCTACAGATATTGAAAATGATGCTACATGCTGATTTGTTTTTTTCTCCACAATCAAATTGAGTTTTTTCCCCTCTGTTCAATGATGATGCCACATTGAAATCACTGTGTATGGTGATGTAAAGGGGAATTTGAGAACAGTAAAAAAAGGGAAACTGAAAATTTTATGTAATTCTCCATTTATGTTGTGTTCTTAAAAATATAATATTGTAATTTTTCGAATATTTTATAAATAAATATGTTTTTCTTACTCTTCTTTAGGGTAGCTACTGGAGAATTTTGAAAAGAGTTTTAATGCTGTTTAGGACAATACTACTCTAAAATACTTCTGCTGAGTTATGTATCTAAATTACTTGAAAGGTAAGAATACATAATATAATGTGCATGATACAGTGAAAAAAAGTTTAAAGTTTATTTCTGTGTTATTTGTTTCTAATATAAATAATGTTGATCATTTACACTATATGTAAACTATCATCATGTTGCTCATGTAATCATCCAGGCCGTCATCCTTTCGCTTGGACACTACTGATGCTCTCATCTATTCCATCAAACACAACTCTAGCACTAATAGAATAACCCAGGCATTACCCTTGCATTCTTCCTCTCACACAGGCACAACCCATTGTTTCATTCAACAACCCAGGCACTACCACTGCACTCACGCAATCATCTACACACTACCCATGCACTCATACAATCACTCAGGCACTAGTCTTGCACTCAACCATTCACTCAGGTACTACCCAGGCACTCATCCATTATCTCAGGTACTACTCATGCACTCATCCAATGACCCAGGAATTACTCTTGCAGTCATCATTTTACTCAGTCACCACCCATAAACTGATCTAAGCACCCAGACATTACTCTTGCACTTATGAAGTCACACAGACACTACCCATGCAGTTATCCAATCACCCAGGCTGTACCCTGCAGGGTATGCAATCATCTAGGCACTGCCCATGTACTTATGCAATCACTCAGGAACTATTCTTGCACTCGACCATGTGCTCATGCAATCAAGGAGGCACTACCTATACACACATATTATCACTCAGGCACTACCCATGCACTCATGTAATCACCTAGACACTACTCTTCCACTCAAACATTCACTCATGCACTACCCATGCACTCATCCATTCACTCAGGCACTACCCATGCATAATGCAATGCCCCAGGCATTACCCTTGCACTCATACTTTCACTCAGGTATTACTCATCCAATCACCGAAGCACTAGCGCTGCACTCATACAATCACCCAGGGGCTACCCATGTACTCATGCAATCACTCAGGCACACCTCTTGCACCCATTCACTCAGGCACTACCCATGCACTCATTCATTCTCTTAGGCACTACCCATGCACTCATCCAATGACCCAGGCATTACTCTTGCAGTCATCCTTTTACTCAGGCACTACTCATGCACTGATCTAAGCACCCAGACATTACTCTTGCAGTACCTCTGCACTTATGCAATCACCCAGGCACTGCCTATGTACTCATGCAGTCACTCAGAAACTATTCTTGCACTCAACCATTCACTCAGGCACTACCCACGTACTCATGCAATCAAGGAGGCACTACCTATACACACATATAATCACTCAACATTACCCATACAGTCATGCAATCATTCATGGACTACTCTTCCACTCAGCCATTCACTCAGGCACTACCCATGTACTCATCCATTCACTCAGGGACTACCCATGCACTCATGCAATGACCTAGGCATTATCCTTGCACTCATACTAGCACTCACATACTTCTCAAATACTCATGCAATCACCCAGGCACTACCCTTGCACTCATGTAATCACCCAGGCACTACCCATGTACTCAAGCAATCACTCAGGCACTACTCTTGCACTCAACCTTCACTTTCACTCAGGCACTACTCATGCACTCATCCATTCTCTCAGGCACTACCCATGCACTCATCCAATATTCTAGGCATTACTCTTGCAGTCTTCATTTTACTCAGACACTACTCATGCACTCATCCAATTACCCAGACAGTCCACCTGCACTTATGCAATCACCCAGGCACTACCCATGCAATCATACAATCAGTCAGGCACTACTCATGTACTCAACCATTCACTCAGGCACTACCCATCCAGTCATTGATTCACTTAGGCACTACCCATGTGCTCCTCAAATGACCCAGGCATTATTCTTGCACCCATCCTTCCACTCAGGCACTACCTTTGCACTCATTGCAATCATCCAGGCTCTACCCATGCACTCATAAATAACCCAAGCACTACTGTTGATGTCATCAGTGATGTCACTGACCATGTCATGAGTAATGTGATATGTGACGTGATCAGAATAAATTGCATGGGCGCAAGTTATAACGGCTTAATTTGTCTGGTTTTATATGAGTGAATTGTCACCCTAACTATACTCTGAAACCTGTGTTTTTTTAATTGAATATCTAAGGTTTTTTAAATGCTAATTCCTAACTATAACGTCCCTGAAACCTGTGTTTTTTTTCACAGAATATATCATCATCATCATCATCATCAAATAACTTTATTTTCTATCACAAGGATCTTATAAAGTGCGTAGTGCAACACAATATAAAAATAGTACAAGCAATAAAAATCATTTTACAATGTGCAAAGTGCAAAAATAGTTAAAACAGTGCAGAATTAAAAGTCATTATTCAGGAAGTGGCCCAGGATTTGATATGCATAGATTGTAAAACTTGGGAAACAACTCATATAATTCATTTAAAACATTTGATCCATAACGCGTGCCAAAATCTGGTCAATCCAAAAACTACCACCCTGCGAGTGTCAGTAGCTAAAATTCTTATAACCTTGAGGTAATGGCCAGGTCCAAACAGTTTACACAATGGAACAATCCACTTACCCCTCATGCTTCTATAATCAGGACAAAATAATAACAAGTTGACCATTGATTCGAAGCAAGCCTCACATGCGAGACACTGATCATCAGAGGGGGCTTTATTGCACCACTTTTTGCAGAACAGTTTCGTAGGTAGATTTTTAAAACGCAATTGTAGAAATAGTTTCCGTGCCAGTGGTGGAACAATTTTATCGATAGTTTCCTCATAAAATGGAACTAATTTTAAACTCATAAAATCCTGAGTCAGTGTACCCACCAGTTTAGCCATCTCCTTTACCATGATAGCAACCCAATATATCTCTTGGATCCTGCATTTTGGAAAATGGGACAATCTTTCAGGAGTGGACCAATATTCCTCCATCCCAAGTCTCATGAGCAGATTCTTCAAGGAGCTAAACCATGGAATAGAGTTTACCTGGGATTGCTTCAGGAGATCAATCATCACTGCTTTGTAGGGGGAGAGCTCATTAACTGTCCACAGACAGCGGCAAAACATTAACTGCTTGTAGTCCAACTTGTGGGCTAGCAGTTTTTGGCCCAGGTCCAAGAATATAGGAACCAAGGGGTTCAAGTTGGGAGGTTTATAAGTGATCGAAGAAAACGATTTTCTACAGAAGTAAGAGTGTTTGTGTTCCCAATGCCCCACAATTCGTCCCCATAAAGAACCCGCCCCCAATATTTTGGTATTATAAATTTCCAATGCTGGGTACTTTTTCCTAGGCACTGTATTTTTATGGATTTTACCTAAATGAGCAGTTTGTTGAATTAGTGGCAGTTGGACTTTTTCAATGTGTGACTCCCAATTTAGCTTTGAGGTTAAATGGATACCCAAATAATCAAAAGCAGAAACTTGCTCCAGGGGGCCACTTTCTATGTACATAGGTCATTTGATGGCTTGGTATTCCCCTTTGAGAAGATCATATATTTTGTTTTAGCCTCATTTAATACCAGGCCATACTCCTTACAGAACCAAATAGAGTCAATCAACGATAGGTGCAGTCCATGGGGGGATTTAGAGATTAATGGGGCATCAACCGCAAAGAGTAGGGCTGGTAATCTTCTCTCTCCCACCTTCGGAGCATCACATTCACAATACTGACCTCCCACCAGTAGATGCACAAAATGTGGAAAACCTGGTCCAATGTGCTGATGTTAGCACGGAAGCCTGCTTGAAAGTCACTCAGAATATGATGCTCTGAGATTCAATCGCGGACTCATCGCAACACCTGCTTGCAGAAAATGTTCTACAATGAGTCAATTAGGCTTAAAGGCCTATAACTGGCTGAATTGGCTCTATCCTCCATCTTGTAAATAGGGATTATTTCCGCTATGTTCGACGAGGGGGGAATATTCAAGCCTGCTGTGATGGCATTTGTCATCTTAATAATATATGTGACCCAGACGATTAAATCCTCTTTATACAGATCGTTTGGGATTCAGTCAGGGCCACCTGGGTTTCTTCCATGGAGAACACCAGGTCCGCTGCAGCATCGTTCGAGTTTTCCCCCCACACTCCAAGTGGAGCTCCAACCTCAGTACTACGTAGCGCATAGAGACCTCCAAAATGGGTCACCCACTCCTCTGGCTGAACTGTGAACTCCACTTTCGGCTTCCTACTGTTCAGCCAGTAAGCTGCTTGTTTCCAAAAGGATTTAGAGTACTTGGCTATTAATTCCTTCTGTAGGGAGGACCAAAGTGAACCTTCCCATCTCTTCTTGGCTAACTGTAGCACTTTCCTATAGCTTTTTCTACAAGCCACCAAAACAGGGTCATGGGTAGTTTTTGTTGCTCGTACAAGGTTGGCCTTGGCTTTCCTGCAGTCCTGATTGTACTGAACTGCCTGAGGTTCTTGTTTAAGCTGGATCTGACTGTACTCCGGTTTCTGCTCCCTACACGGTTTAGCCAACAGATCCCTGATATCATTGAATAGAGTTTCATGCCTGTTAGTCAGCTTCTCAACTATCATATCTTTAAGGAGTTTTAGCATCTCTTCCACATTCAGGGGTACTATACCTTTAGATAATTCCAGGGCCTATGGATGTTCCTCCACCCAATCCCCTCTAATCGTTCTCAAATTGTTTGTGATGGACAATTCTCCCAGATCCTTCTTTTCCCTGCTGCCCATTTCGGTTGTGTTGTCACCCTGGTTTATCAGGGACAAGATCAGGGCTTTATGGTCGCTATCTAAGCGATTGGCCATTGCCATATCATGAACCAATGGCCAAAGACTAAGAACAACCAGGCAATAATCGATCCTGCTGGCATAGCCATGTCTATTAAAAGTTAGCTTCCCATTTTGGTCGGATTTTGGTCTCCCATCAGTCATTCTCAGGTTGTGTTGCAATGAAAGGGCCAGCACCTGACTATCTCTCTTTGTCCACATAACTGGGGAGAGATCTAACTGTGAGACCTGCCAGACACTGTCCTACTCCTCGGTCAGGCTTTGGGGGGTCAGGGCTAAAGGTTCAAATGTGCAATTAAAATCTCCTGCTACCAGGAAAGGGGCACTATCAATTGATTCGGATAGTACATGATCTAAAACATTGATAGTTTTAGAAACTTCAGAGCCCCAAACCACTCTGTTGTAAACATTATAAATCCTGATTCAGATCTATAGCTAAACTATTGGGGGAATCTACATCGACTGACTTTATTTTTAGGCCAAGAGCATTTCTGACCCAAATCACCAATCCTCCCGATGACCGCCCTTTCTCTTTCCTAGTAGGGTTTAGGCCATAGGTGGAGAACCCACTCCTATAGGGGGTGTGCAGACTCCACGTTTCTTAAAGAGTATTACATTGTGAGAGTCCACAAAGGAGCCCCAATCAGGGTCAGCTAAAAGCATTGTAATCCATGTCACATTCCAGAACAAAATGTTTAATTGTCTTGGGTAAACATTGATATGTATTGGTTGGTACTACTCTCAGCAGGCCCTGCTCAATATTGGGGAGACCGCTGCCCTCCTCTCCTGATAAATCCACATTCAAATGCTTACAATTTCACTTAGTGCTAACAGACACCACCATCCCTCCAGGTACTTGTGCTAGAGACCCAGCCAAATTTTGACCGGGGTGGCTACCCATTCATCTAGGGGCGGCAATCCTCCTCTCTGCAGTCATACCTGTGCTCCTACACCACTTATTTTAGTTGAGGGCCCCTTACTCATTGCAAACCTGGGTAGCCTTAATTGCTCTTTGTCCATTCATGCTGGCGGTCTTTCTCTAATTGTAATGAATGTATTAACAATGGGGATAGGGCGAGAATCAATTGACATTAAAGCATCAACATTGGCCATACAAAATAACGAGACTTTCACTACATCCTTTAATTACCCCAGGACTGTTATTCATTCAGCATATTTAATATCATCTCTTATGATTGAGTAACAGTGCCGGATGTCCCTGAAAAAGTGGGTAGTCTTAGTTATGAGTGAGTCACAGTCTTCATAACCATCTTTGGCAGTCTGGGTACCTCTGTTAGATATATTACATGATTGTTGTCCTGGTGCTGAGACCTAGAATAAACTCTGTCCATTATTATCCTCTTCCCTAATAACCCCCGGACCCAAATATAGTAGGTCCCCCTTCTAATGGTGGGGTTTTACCCTCAACTGTCACCCATACCTTTCCCCTTCCCTGAGATATGTGCTGGGGGGCCATCTGCTTATTGAAATACATGTAACTTCTAGAGCTGTTTTTCTGGCAGATGGGGCGATTTGGAATAGACCTTGGGGGTTGTAGTTGGTCATGTGTGGACTAGGGTAAGTAAATATGCCTCCCACCACCCTTGTTGACCTCGGGCATATAAATGTTGGGTTCTTACAGACTGTAGGCGGAAATTTAAGGCATTCAAATGCACTCAAGGGCAGAGCATTTGTCAATCTTGCCCTTTTCTGCTAGTTCTTTAACTTTCATCTTCAAAACGACTACCTCATCTCTCAGGGACTCAATAGTGGTTTTTAAAGCCTGCAGTACACCAACCAATGCATTTTTTCCATCACCTTGAACAACCATCCCACCTGCATTTCTCTATTGGCCACCGCTGAGAATACCTCAAATCTATGATGGCACTCTATTTGGTGTGCATACACCTCCTCACCGGGGTCCTGCGGGCCACTAGTGGGTAGGGTTGGTTTTGATTGTGTCATATGGTCAGGGGTACTGCTTCTGGTCCTCTTCCCTTTCTTAAGATTCTTAAACATCAAAAGAATTTGTATGGCCAACTTTTTTGCGGTAGGAGGCATGGGAGGGGGTTCAGGCAGGGTTCCAGGGTTGATGTCAAAACTAGTGGAATTTCCATATTGGGCAGGGGACAAGGGAAATTCTGAGCTAACTATCTTATGGCAGTCGGTGAAAAGGGACTCAATCCTATCCATCCATCCACAGACTTACGACAGACAGCACCTGTATCCCTCTTTTTAGAGCGTGGCACACCCTGGACTTTGTCTTGGCCCTTCCTTTTGCCCATAGCCTTCTGAACCCTCAAGGGACACCACTTGTTACAACAGAAGCAAGAACGGAAGTTAAGAAAGAAAACACTTCTGGTATGTATCGGCTCCACACAGTATCAACACAGAATCACAGTATCTTAATGTGTAACCCCGTAGTACTCGTGCCCTCCCTCCACAGATACCCCTCTAGTTCCACAAGTGTCAATTTCCAGTCAGATCAGCGAGGCAAACAATAAAAACAATGCTTGAGGGAGGAACAATGAGTCTACAGCAGGCTCTAGGTGATTGAAACAGTACCTTATTATCAGTTGGCTCCTCCGTGTAGTGAGCAGAAAGTTTGAAGGGTACACAACATCCACATCCACACAACCAAGGGGTGTGGCCCTGCCCTACCTCTTCCTACTCTGATGGGCGCAGACAGTCCCGCCCTTAGCCTGGCCTTAGCCTGGATGGGGTTTGGGCATGGCCACATGCGTCCTGCAGTGCGGGAGCCCCGAGCTGCTTAAGTAGCGCCTCCTGCAGTGCTGGCGACTTGCGGCAATGTTAGCGGCATGAAAGCCGCGAAGTAGGCTCTGGGTTGTGGTTTCCAGCAAGCCCGAGTGGCAATGACAGACTCCCGCACTGCGGAAGCCCAGAGCTGCTTAAGAAGCACCCCCTGGCACGCTGGCAACTTGCGGTAATGTTGACGGTGTGAGAGCCGCGAGGTAGGTTGGGGGTTGTGGTTTATGGCAACCCTGAGTGGCAATGACGGGCTCCGACACTGCAGGAGCCTCGAGCTGCTTAAGAAGCGCCTCTTCGCGAGCTTGCAACTTGCAGCAACGTTGGCGGCATGAGAGCCACTCGGTAGGCTTGTGGATTGTGGTTTCTAGCAACCCCGAGTGGCAATGACTGGTTGAATAAAAATAAATATATATATATATATATATATATATATATATATATATATATTACCTACTGGCGATCGCCAGTAGGTAGTTATAGTTAGGACCTATTTTCCTTAGGAAATCCACAACATTCCATTCCCAATAAGTCTGGCGCCGGTTGACGAATCTTCGCAAAATTTTCAAAACTTTTGGCCAGCTCCGGTCCGCTACTATCCTGCAAGTTTCGTGGTGATTCGTCAAGCGGGGGCTGAGAAAAAAGGTGAGTCCCAAAACGCATTTTCCCCATGCAATTTCCCATAGGACCTGTTGACGCAGCTACAGCCCGAACTGCTGAATGGAATTACACCAAATTTGGCAGAAAGGTAGACCTTGGTTCAGAGTCATGCCTTTTGCTTAAATGGTGTAAATCCGTTCAGTAGTTCCTGAGAAAATCAAAAGTAAAATCACATATATATCTGGGCGGAGCCTAACCACACATCTCATCGTGAGATCTGATTGGCTGTCAGCACTTCATCCAAGAAGTGTTGGCAGCCATCTTGGGACCAATATACATGATAGCACCTCATTAAAAAGCATTGCAGTTAATAGAAGGTTTTAAGACTTTAGTTACATTATAAAGCATTTGTTGATGGTACCATACTCATTTTAGGAATTGTGGTTTGTTCTAAGGTGATTTTACCATGTGAAAAAGCCTTCTGCTGGGATATCATGAATCATGTTTGAGAGAAAACTATTTTCACATGCTTTTCCCACAGAGGTTTGGAAGGTGATCTATAAGCTAAACTGAGAGCATATGTTCTGTAAATTCACATTATCTTTCTTAGTCATGTAAAAAATTAATTCTGACATTCTCAGTAAAACATGTACATCCAACAAGGGCAGAGACTGTCAGTTGATTCCTTTGTGTTCTACTGCAGCTTCCCAGAGTGTTCCAAAGAACAACTAGAGCGCTAACACTCCTACTTATGATAAACGTATGGCACACCTGAAGCCATCTTGATTGGAATAAAGTGGTAACTCTTAAAACATTTAATTTAAAAAGGAACAAAATGAGGGGGTTCATTTTGCCATAAAATGTATGATTAGTGCTGCAGAAAGAAAAATTAGGGTACATTTTGAGTGACTTCTCAAATCCTCTTCTATTTCATTAAAGAATTCTGACATGCAGACTGAAACATGCACTTTCAATACCAGCAGCAGACTTCCCTGGTGAGCAGTAGCTTTACTACAGTGATCTAATGAGGAACTAGAGTGCTACCATTCAAAATTTATGGCACATGTGTCACATCTGAATGCCTTCTTGATGGAACCAAAGTAAACAAGCATTGAAAATGCAATAGGTCTCGCCCTCGTTTAAGTTAAAGCAATTCTGTTTGTAATTAGGTGGCTTTTTAGCTTTGCTTTTATTAGTGTTTTTCAAAATTTCATGTACATAACATGCATATATGTATATGTATGCATGCATTTATATTTGTATTTATATAGATATGCAGATTATATATATGTTTATATATGTATGTATATATATATATATGTAGTAGAGAGTGAGTAGTAGAGAGTAGTAGAGAGTGAGAAGTAGAGAGTAGTTGAGAGTAGTAAAGAGTGAGTAGTAGAGTGAGTAGTAGAGAGTAGTAGAGAGTGAGTTGTAGAGAGTAGTAGAGAGTGAGTATTAGAGAGTGAGTAGTAGAGAGTAGTAGAGAATGAGTAGTAGAGAATGAGTAGTAGAGTGAGTAGTAGAGAGTAGTAGAGAGAGAGTAGTGGAGAGTAAACAACTGAAAGCATTTCCTACTGAGGAGCCTGCAGAAAATGAGGAAATTACTAAACTTCATAACAAATAAATCTCCCAAAATGGCCACCTGAGACAAAAGAGCCCAAATACAGCACAAATATCACCCAGATGTAGCCCACATGTAGCCTAATGACAGAAGTGTGCAAAACACTTATTTTTTGTGTATTTGCAGTTTTATATAGTGCAGACTTGTCTGGTATTGGAGTGCTTTACATGAGCATTGGTTACATCACACAAGAACAAATTCATTTTGGCTTTAGACATGGGGAGATTAAGTGATTTGACCAGAATCACAGAATGTTGAGCTGAAGCAGAAACTCCAACCTGGTTCCCCAGTTGCAAAGTCTACAGCTCTGGAAGTAACACCACATCCTCTCCCCTAGGTGCAACATTTAATCAAGTGGTCAAATTGATAAAAAAAAAAAAATATAACAAATAATTTAAAAGTGCTTTGTCGCTATTTGAAAACTCAGAAAATATATCCTCATTTAAATTTTTTATTAGGCCTGGGCGGTAAAATCTGCTCCGCTTGCTGAATGTGCGGATTTCCGGCAATTCCGTGTTCAGCGGAGAGCGCGGAATTACTGCAAATTTTGCGATCCACGACATAGCCTACGTTTTTTCTTTGTTCGTGCTTTAAAATATGTTTTCGCGCGCGCTGTAGCGACTTACCGGGATCCCGGCGTGTGCCATGAGATTTTGGGAGCCGGCTGCGCGATCCCGCGAGAGTGTGCGATCACCAACATGTCATTTGGACACGCCATCAGACACCCCAAGAGTGTGCGATCGCGAACACGTCATTCGGGCGCGCCATCGGACACCCTGCGGAAGTTTTGTGAAGCTCTCGATGCTGAACACGCAAAATTTGGAGAAGGATAATATCTCAAGCAGCATAAAACCTTCTCGAAAATGATGATTTGGATGGAAAAAACTCCTCAAACTGACATTTTGCTGTGCTTTTTTGTGCAAGAAGTCCTTTTTTTATTACTGTTTTTTTTGGAGAGGAAGGAAGGGCCCCAAAGTCTCCAGCTTCCTGTTCCTGTCCAGCAGGGTCCTCCCAGTGCTTTGTACATGTCTTGTTCACTTTTCAATTGGATTTGGAACTGGAAGGATCACTCTTTGTGTCTGCTGCATCATATATAATTGGATTTGAGGACTTTTGGATTAGAGGTTTTACAAGTAAATTGGTGTTGTTTGATTGAGGCATTTCAGTTACTTCAACTACAATTTTCATACTTTTCATCATTTAAAAATTATTGTGGGTAGCCAGTAGGCCCAGAGGTAGTCCTGGGAGCATGATGAAACAACTGTTCCTTTGGGGTGTGTTGAATTTATTGTAAACATCATGTAGGGCATAGATGGCATGGGTTGAATTGCAAAATTTGTTTTTTGGGGGTATTTCACTTTTTTGGTGTGTGTTAAATAAATGCCTTTGTTGTGTGTGTGTGTGTGGTGTGTTTGTTGTGTAACTTGCACATCTTGTTTAGCCCTGTGGATTTTTGTTTTTGCATTTTATTGGATTAAAGCTGTGTTGTTTAACATGCCTCCTTTGCCTGGCTATTATAGGCCTATTTCAGTTAATTGTTTTCCAGGCCTCATGCTTGTTGCTTGTGACTGTGAGTGTCCATGTGGCTGGTGGCCATTTCTGGTGGTAGTTATATAAGTGTGCTGCTTTTGCCATATAGGCCTGCATGTGTTTCCTTTGTTCCTTTTTGGCCTAGGATTCTTGTTGTTGTGGGCCTGGCCATGTGGCTGGCGGCAATTTTGAAGCCAGGCAGTGTGCTTTTGCCATAGGCCTGCATTGTCTGTCTTCTTTTTTTTGTTGTTGTGGGCCTGGCCGTGTGGCTGGCGGCCATTTTGAAGCCAGGCAGTGTGCTTTTGCCATAGGCCTGCATTGTCTGAGTTGTGGGCCTGGCCATGTGGTTGGTGGCCATCTTGAGGCCATGCAATATGCTTTTGCCATAGGCCTGCAAGCTTGTGGCCTAGTCTGCCAATAGGTCTTTCATCCAGTAGGCCCAGAGGTAGTCAAGGATGCATGATGAAACAACTGTTTCTGTGGGGTCTGTTGATAAACATCATTTAGGGCATGGCTGGCATTGGATTGAATTGCAAAATGTGTTTTTTTGGGGTATTTCACTTTTTTGGTGTGTGTTAAATAAATGCCTTTGTTGTGTGTGTGTGTGGTGTGGTTGTTATGTAGCCCTTTGGATTTCCGTTTTTGCATTTTATTGCATTAAAGCTATGTTGTTTAGCATACCTCATTTGCCTGGCTACTATTATAGGCCTGTTTCAGTCCAGGCCTCCTGCTTGTTGCTTGTGACTGTGAGTGTCCAAGTGGCCATTTCTGGTGGTAGTTATATAAGTGTGCTGCTTTGCCATATAGCTCTGCATGTGTTTCCTTTGTTCCTTTTTGGCCTAGGCTTCTTGTTGTTGTGGGCCTGGCCATGTGGCTGGTGGCCATTTTGAAGTGAGCTGCTTTGGCTATATAGGCCTGCATGTGTTTCTTTTGTTCCTCTTGGCTTACTGCTTCCATCCCCTTTGCCAGATAGAGCTCCCTGAATGACGTGATGCCCAAATTAAAGCCAAACTGGTTCCACTTCCATTCCATTTGTATTTTTGTTTTTCTTCTTCTTCTTTACTATCCTTCCTGACTGTGCACAGTATACCATGAAAGCCCTTGTTTTTATAACTTAAACTGAGTTAAAAAATGTGTTTATTTGTACCAGTATTAATTGAACCACAACAACAAATGCAACATTTCACTGATGTTCCTCTGGCTTTTTTGCATTTAGGTGCACAAAAGACTGAGTAGGAGGTGTCACTGTCATCATCATCACCCATTGTACTGCCAGACAGAAGTCCTGCTGCACACAAAGTCATGTGATGTGTGGCCACAGACATCTCTGCAACTTGTGCAACTGCGTCCTGCTGACATCTGAAGAAGATGGCCCCAAAGAAAGATACCCGGTCCTCCAGTACCAAGAAAGTTGCCAGTGAGAAGAAAGAACTGAAGAAGGAAGTGGCACTTTCCAAGACTGGTGTGCCGCCCTCAAAATCTTTGGGGAAATAAAAAACTACATCTGCATCAGCGGTGTCCGGGGACCAAGCTGGGAGCAGCACCTCCGCATCAGTGGGCCCACCCCACCTACAAAGGCCCAAGCCCATGAGTGTCGCAGAGGTAGCCAGTCTACTTGTGAAAATGCCAACAAGCAGTGATGTTGAAATATCATTATCGCAAAGTAGTACCCAATCAACGCAGGTGGAAACTTAGCAGATAAGTGGTCAACAACAGCCAGAACAACAGATGGAACAACAGCCGCAACAACAGCCTACTATAGTAGTTGTTCCTCCCGAAGTAGGGGCAGTTCAGGAAATCGAGCTTCATGCAGAGGAAGAAGAGCAAGCCACTCCTTCAGAAGATCCATTGTCTTCCAGATCCCCAGCAAGGAAAAGGAGGGTTAGTCCATCAACATCTTCTTCAAGCCCCCTTTCTGATGATCTAGATACCACTTGGAAGCCAGCAGCTCAGTCTGAGAGTGAGGCACACCACCCAACAAGGCTAAGGAAAAGGAAGGTTCCAGAAAGCCTTAGAGTTATGGAGGAAGATATAGAAGAGGAGGATGATGACAAGCCAGTCATCATGAAGATCACTCTCGCCCCAGTGGAGATGGAGCCAGACATTATTATTACCCAATTCCAAATTGCTGTGAGGGAGGTGGCACGGATACCACCAACACAGGTAACACTGACACGACCTCTAGCTTCCATATTTGCATTTGCTAAGGCCCGGCAGGGACCTACATCCAGCTCAACCACCACCTCAGTAGGTAGTGGTACTGTAAGTGCACAGGGTCAAATTCCACGCCCACCCTCCAGTTCATCTGGCATTGAAAGTGGCACCTCCAGCAGCGCCAGAAAGTACACCTCCCCAGTTTGAGACTTCTTTTTGGTTAGCAGTAAGGAGGAGAACGTTGCTATATGCTCAATTTCTCGACATGCTGTTAGTCGGGGTAAACTTGGTACAAACTATGGTACCGGAGGCCAAACAAGTCATCTCAAAAAACATCACATGATCCAGTGCGAGGCGCGTCTACTTAGCGTACAAAAAAATAAAACTGCACCCATTGCTGTTGGTGGGGATGAAGAAGTAGAAGAAGATATGATTGCGGTGGAAGGTGAACAAGAGGGAGACATTTCTAGCCTTGTCCCCAGCAGTGTAGCGGTACCGCCCACATCCTCAGCAACATCTCAGTGGCACCGTAGTAAGAAGACTCAGAGTCAGACTGAGATACCAAGGCAACAGAGTACTGCAATGAAAAAAAGTGTGTTGTTAAGCCTAACTGGGTTCAAGACGTCACCTGCATCAGCTGCACCACAAAGAAAATAATCCAGCCTACCATTGACAGCATGCTTAGGTCGGAGGGGCAGTATGAATGCAACCACCCAACGGCACGTTTGTGCGATGTGAAGCTCATTAAAATGTTGGCACTGACCTTCTCCCTTTTTCTTTTGTGGAAGGGGTGGGTTTCCTTGAATTTGGGAAAGCCATCTGACCTAAATGGAAGATTCCCAGCCGGGCCTATTTCGCCAGAGTTATTGTTCCAGCACTACATCATGGTGTACTGGAATTGCTTGGACAAGCTTTGCAGTGGAGTGCTGTTCACACTATCCACCTGACAACAGACATGTGGACCAGTTGCCAAGCCACTGATTACATGTGCATCACTGTACACTGGATCTATTTTGTGGGGGTTAGAGAAAAGATATCTGAAGCAGGTGTTGTTGACACTGCTGAGATTTTTCATGCTACTCAGAAACATGCAACTGTAGCCATGTTCGCCGTGGAGGAATCTCATACTGCTGCAAATATTTTGGAAGAGTTTAACAGCAAGGTCTTTAGATGGCAACACCCAAGAGGGCTTAACATTGGTTTTCTTGCCACGGATAATGGCAGTAATTTACTTAAGGCCATGGAGGATGGTGCCCATTTCAGGGTCCCGTGTTTGGCGCACTGCATTAACATTATTGTCCAAGACTTTTTGAACAAAGAAGCCATAGTCAGCAACTTACTGACCACCTGCAGAAGAATATGCACACATTTCGCCATTCTTTTAAAGCCCAGAAGCAGGTGAGGATCATTCAACGTGATTATAGAATGCCAGTCAAAGCACTCATGCAGGAGGTGGCAACACATTGGAACTCAAATTATTACATGCTTGACTGTCTGTTTGAGCAATACAGACCAATCAATGAATATGTCATGCAAAGAGGGGATGCTACTGTGAAATGCATGACCCTTCATATGGACTAATGGGGCCTAGTTAAATGCCTGACAGAGATGCTTCTTTCTTTTGAGGTCTTCACACGTGAAATCAGCAAGGAGGACTGTACTATGGGCCAAGCTATCCCATTGTTGCACATGCTAGAGCAACAGCTGAAGGAGGTGTCTGAAGCGTACATAGGTGTGGAGAAAACAAATTAAGCATATGAGTTGGTGGAGAGCTTATCCCGTAGCTTAGCTGATAATACAAGGGTACAAACTCGCATTGTTTCAGAAAAACATTACATTTGTGCCACAATTCTGGATCCACGATACAAATCGGCACTGAACAGTAAGACATTAATTCCTTTTTCAGAAGTGGATGTTGCCCGGTACAAAAATTGGATAGCTGAGGCAGCCAGTGACTTTGAAAATGAACGGCTGGTAATTAAAGGCCCGCTACTCAAACCCACAACAAGTACTGCAGCAGGGCATCCGGCGTCAAGTTCCACTTAAGAGCCTGAGGGCAGTGCGTTTGGCTCAGAGTGGTCACCAACACTATCGACAACAGCAAGAACCGGATCATCAGCCCCAGTAAAATCGGCACAGGATTGATATTTACAGCAATGGCTTGCTAGGTACAGTGCTGATGCAAAGACAAAAGAGGCCAAGCAAAGTGTAGCACCCCTGAACATTGACTGGATGGTCCAGGCCTATCTGGATGACCCAACAGAGGTCTACATTGAGCAAAACCCATTGCGGTATTGGTATGTGAAAGGGGCCAATGGCCAGGGCTCAGCAGGCTGGCTCTAAGCTATCTGGCTTGCCCTATCGCAGGTGTCTCTTCTGAACGTGTTTTCAGTGCTGCTGGTGCTATTGTAACAGTGAAAAGGACCAGTCTCTCACCCAAAAACGTGGAGAGGTTAACCATGATCAAAATGAATCAGCACTTTATACCACTGAATTACACAATATATGATTCAACGCAGGAAGATGAGGACAGCAGCTCAGGTTACGGAAGTAGTGTGTTAGATTATTACCTACTTCCGGTTGAACCCCCAGAGTTTGAGGATGAGCTATACTTCCCTGACAAATAGGCCTGAACTTCTTACTTTCTTCCTTCCTTATTTACTTATATTTGTGTGTGTCTGTCTTTCTGGTTCGAAACTTCGAATCACAACAAATCCATCACCACCGTCTTCTAGTCTTTTTATTGACATATTGGAGGTGCATATGTCTGTATACTGAAGTCCACTACTCCGAGTCCTGCTTCTCCATTCTCCTGACTCACCCTAAATCCATTTCCTTCAAACCAGATAATGATTGGATGTAGAATAATAAAAGTACAAGCAAGAAAATGTTGCCTCGTCGAGTCCCTCCAAAAGGAATGGAACATGATGACTATTATAGCTCTCCTCCTTTCTGAGCCGAGAGAGGCTGCCCCTTAACTTAAGATGAGAAGAAACAGGTAATGAATGATGGCATGCATTGGACACTGACTCTAAGAGTTATTGGTGTCTGTGTTGTTGTTTGTTTTGCATGAAGTGAATTCATTGTGTACTCTATTATTATTGAATCTACACACTAAAAGTAACTCAAGTCAATGTTTCCCTTCTTGTTGTCTAATAACAAAATTGTAATTCTACTGCAGGCCGATCCATTGCATTTTTGAATATGGAATCTGGACTCAACATGTACACTGCACTGCACACTGAGTTGGACAACACCATGATGAATGATGACCAAAGTGACATAATATCTTCACAGTCACTCGGTAGGATCAAAGCTGATTGATGGAATACCTCAGGGCGTTTCATGAGTGGCAGAAAAGGTAAACAAGTCAACAACAACCAAAGCAGACCTACATGTCTGTGTAGTGGTGGAGTCCAGTGTAGTAGTGGTATGAGTGACAGCGGTGCATTGATTTAGTCACTTAATTTGGAAAATGCTATGTTGCTGTATATGTGTTTTGTATGTCTCTGTCAAAATTTAAGCTAAATGGAGGTTGGGTCGCCTCTGACAGTGTTCTTGTCGCACTCCATGGTAATTTATGCATTTTTTTCTCCTTGATTTTTCAATATCCCTTTTGTTTTTCCATCTACAATTACAGGCCGGCCCTTACCCTGCGCTATACTGGGAAAAACAAATCACACTTACCTTACCAATCCGCATCCGCCAGGCAGGCAGTGACGGCACCCAAGATTGATGAACGGAGAGTCCATGGAACTCCCCAATTTGACCAGGATAACATACAGTAACAGTATCAACATCCATCATCTTTTAAATAATTTGATTCATTTTTTTATCTTCAAACATTACGACTGTGTGTTGTTATTATGTTTGCTCTCTGCTCATAATTCATCCCTACAGCTATTTTTTTATTTTCTTTGCTCTCTTTAAAAGTAAGCCTGGTACAACAGAACAGAAACTGTATGTAATTTGGGTCTCTCTGAGGGCAGACAGGCAAGGCAAATTGCATAATATACTGCTGCCCTGTACTGTCTAATTGTCTAGTAGTAGTTAGTAAGTACTACTTATCATTAACCATCAAGTTTTCATCATAATGCATATATTTTTCTCCCTTAACAGATTTATAGATATGGTCGTCTGCCAAGATTGTGTTTTGTAACTTTTGTTGTTTGTCCATGCGTAGTGTTTTTCTTTGTCAAACCTTTCCCCAAAGCCCCCTTCCCAACCTGCATCAAACCCTAAACCTCTTCCCCCGGGCTGTGTGATTTATACTGAGGTGTGACTAAATTAATTGTACAACCATAATTGATCACAGGCTTGCTGGGGCCATGTGGTGAAAGCAACACTAATTCAATTACAGGGCGAGGATCTTCTTCTGCTTGCCCACCCATGCTCAGTATATTTGCAAGTCGATCGATTGGATTCATCAGCATCCTCCTACACAGCACTAAAGGTTACGCTTGTATTGAGTGACTCGACACAACTACAGTTTGTAACTTGTTGTACTAGGCTATCCCTTTCACCATTATGTTTTGTTTACTTTGTTCTACTACTCCTCCCAGAGTCTCTCTCACGCGACTGACTGTCTCATATTCTTTTTTTGCAAATGCTACTGCCAGTGTCTACTACTACCACCACAACCATGGCATCTCCATTCTCTTGGGAAACCAAACCATCATTGCCATGCAGCCATCGCTGTGCCTAACTTAAACATCAATCATAGGTAAGATAAGAAGTTTGGGGGAGGTATAATAATGGACTAGGAGCAGAGACTGACAGTACTAGTAGGACATGTCAATCAGTGAGGGGCACCGCATCTATCTGTTTGTGTGTTACAAAATTGGCAGATTATTTAAATCAAACACTGGCTGTGACCCTGCAGCGGCAAGGAAACCATGTGACGTAAAACAGTAACCCCCGTCAAAACATTAACAACATATGCTATGTTTAAGTATAAATATAATTGAATACCCTAACAAAGATTAACCAGGTAAAAAATCCGACAAAACCCGACCCACCCCTCCCTCTAACCCCAACCAATGTCCAAAACGAGAAAGTCCAACCAATGTCCAAAATTTCCATAAACCTCAACGCTCAATTCTCACCCACCAAAAAAAGGATTAAAAAAGGGGCAATCCAACACGGTCTTAAAGTTATCGGCGGGCTTTTGTGATGTCCTTCTCAGTACCTTAATCTTCTTTTTTAGCTCCGCGAACTGCTCCACTAGACGCGCATTTCGGAGGAGCATGCGGTGCGCATATGCCCTGCAGTTGCATCCACAGGGGGGACAGCAGTGCTGGATGTTGAAGTGCGGCGGCGGGCGGCTGCCTGACCATGGCGCCGTACCACTGTAGGGGCCTGCCGGGTCACAGGGAATTGGAGGAGGCTGCAGCTGCTGCCGCCTCCTCCTCCGGCAGAACCACCAGCCGCCGGTATTCTTTGCAGATGGCCTCCGGCTTCCGGTGCCGGGTCATGGCTGCCAACTCCTTCCTTGTTGGTTTTGCTTGGGAAGGAGGAGCTATATCAAGAAAGAACAAAAGACTATTGTAACAAATACTCTTAGCAAAATAGTAACATAAAATGAATTCAACACATAGTGGCACAGTTGCACTAGCAAGCACAGTACATAACATTTGTGGTATGTATCTATCCTCCCACTTCCTCGGCCTCTAACATTTGCGGGAGTTTCAGGTATTATACTAGCACTATGGACTCGAGTATACAGTGCACCAGTCTTCTTCTTTTCTCTTGTTTAGCGAAATTACGTAACCTTGTTGTAGCCGGCATGCCAGCACAGTCAGCTTGCGCCCAAGACAAACATACTCGAGTCATGACGCAGACTCACATTAGTTTTATTTATTACTGTCTGCAGGTGGGGAAGCTGGTATTTTTCTATTACGGGTGGTACTGGCCATACTCTGTTACATCAAGGGCAACTGCTCAATTTCACTTTCACCCTACCTTGACTTCTACAAAAAGGCAGCTGATATCTAATCCAATGATCATTGCTTATATGGGACGACATGAGGTACTTTGTTTTGATTGATTGTGTAACCAGCCGATTGGCCACCCATGGCAGTCTGGCTGACACAGTCGAAAATAAATTAACATAGGTATGGGTGTTTGTCCTCGGAGTCGAAGGAAGGCGCTTGATAACTACATACATACACAATATATATGCTGTGCTTGCAAACTACGTTGAGTCAAGAGAGTATTTTGAAAATACAACTTATATTCTCCTCAGCTTTGCTACTCTGGCGCGGTTTCTTTTACATTCTCTTCAAACTAAGACTCTTCATCTAGTGACCTCCACCCATGCTAGCTATGATGAATACCATCCAGACATCCATCTATTCAAAGTAAACGTCTATCATTCTTCTTAATCTCTCAACAAACCTTAGTTTGTTTCACCAGCAACAAACAGTTATTCTTTTTTTTAAACCCCCACCCGTGCGTCCTTCCTTCCTTGCTTGCCTTGGCTTTGAGTTTGACCCAAACACCATTGAGGATTCTTGTTATTCACCCATACAGTTTCACCCACCCAGGCAGACATCTTTTCTTTCACCTTCCACCCATCCTTTAACCACCCATGCATCTAATTCCTATCAGCCACCTATGCATGCATCCCACGTATCCTTCTCTGCCAGTCATAAATATTACATCTCCTTCCGCCCTTCTCTTCCTTTTCGTTCAACACATCCATCAAGGTCATCTGATCTGACTTTTAGTCTTCTCCATAAAACTTTCACAGCTGAGTTGAGGTCAGATAGAAGAGGCCATTGGTGACTCAACTTCCGCCGCTAATGCTATTGCTAATACTAAGTAAAGGGTGTCTTCTTCAACCGTTGTTCACGACAACTTCTTACTTACTAAGTCTCAACAGTACAGTGTACACCCTTGCAGGGAGTGTAATGTCAATAAGTAAGGAAAATAACTTGCCAATGCCCGCCACTGCTGCTGGCTCACCCCCTCAGCTCGTGCAGCTGCCGCATCTCCTGCTCCTTCTGAAATGGCCGCGTCGCCATCACCACTGGCCCCAGCACTGGTGGTCGGTAGTACGCTTAGAAAAAACATTACACATTATTTAGATGCCATATACACCTCCCCCTATTTATTCTTTTTCACCAGCAAGATTGAAAAAAACGTTAATACAGACATATACAACATACATCACTAGAACAAATCGGGTACTAAAGTAGAGTAGACACTAGTAGTGTTATATGGTCGCTAGGGTAATTCTAGTCTTTGCTAAGTTAGCCTGAGCCAAGCAACCATTTTAGCTTTGAGTCTTATATTTTTGCACACGTTACCTCGCAGCTTGTTGTGTAAGACGCCTTTGAGCCCACATGAGCTCATACTGCTACTGTCTGAGCGCTGCGTACAAGATCGAAAAACAAGCCACTTTGTTATGGAGTTCTGGTCAGTCCGTATTGCTTAGCCATAACATGCTACACTTTTTGGCACGACTGAGAAATGCTTGCATTATACTAACGCGCACCATTTTTCTCATAACAGGCGGAAGATTCCCGTCTACGAACCAGAGCTTTGCAGAGCTTATGACCAGTACTTCTAGGTTCTAAGATGAGGGGTCCCCCTGAATTCGCTCAGAGATCTTCATTTATAGTTTTATATAAACTATATTCCTACCAAGGGGACGGTGGTTCTTCCACCATAGTTCAGTTATCATGATTTCCCCTTTTGTCTTCCCTGGACTTGTAATTGTAACAATGCTTATTGTTTTAATCTTATGCATTTTGCTGTTGGTGCTGGCTCGTATACTGCATTATAGAACAATGCACAGAGCTTGTTAGTTGAAAATAAACCTTTTGAACTTACATAGACTCTGTGGTATTTGGTGTGGACTTACACAAGTGAGTGAGCGAAAGGGTGTGCATTGCTTCAGCGACTCTGAGAGGTTGGGAGTGTTATGTCCTGGGTTATGTAATCATTGGGTATCTTCAGTGGTTCAGGGAGCTAATGAGACACTATAGCTAGTCGGTCAGGGGATTGTGGGTTTTGGGGTGTGAGGAAGGTCCAACCTCCCATTACCAACGTTCTATTTTCTTGTGCATAGTTCTGTATGTGCAGAATCCCTACAACAGTAGTAGTAGGTCCTATCCTATCAAAAATTTTAAAATATCTGGTTGGGTATTTTGTTGTTGGGAATTGTCGAAACGCCTCATAGTTAAGAAGACTAGAAGAGGACAACCCAAAGGACTGGACGCAGTGGCTAGTGCTATTGGTGAATCTGAGTTTTATTTGAAACCTTTTAAATAAAGAGTGGTCAACTGGGCAACCTTAGCTACAGAAAGACTAATAGTAGTAGCACAGAGAGTCATAGCAGAGGCAGCAGGGATAACAAGAATTTAGAAACAGATAGTCAAGATCGAAGAAAGTTTTGTAAAAAATAGAATTAGGAAACCGTTCAGAAAAAATAAGGTGCAGTAAAAGTTAGGGAAGTATAAATATTAATATTAACAACTGGAGGACTTACTGGGGCCAGCAGCAGAGCCCTCAGTAGAGGAGCAGTCCTGGCCCTGGGAGGCATCTTGTCCTGCTCCCTCTGACTCCGACGACCCCGTCTTCTTGCCCCTGGGCGCTGATCATGAAAGATGTAAGAAAGAAAGAGACAAACATGGATGATTGGTGTGAAACAAATAAAATATTTTTAAAAATGCTCAAAAAAACATTTATGGAAACAACCATTGCAATAAAATTGACCTATCTAGTCTGGTTGACTAGTATTGCAGGATTTGCGGACTGTCTAGTTATTATTTAAGAATACTAATCCAGTGTTCCATTCTGATTCCAGAATACTAACTAAGCCTAAGTACCACCTGACCTAGCCTTCCAGACAGGCCAATTGTTCACTAAGTCTGCATTTCCATTTATTTTAATCCTCAAAAATGCATAGATGGAGGACACATGCATGCATTTTTACATGATGTTCTGCTAGTGATAATAAGCCTATTACCACTCACTAAACAAACTACAAAAGGTTCTACTAAGAACTGGGGTAAGCAGCACTCAGCAGCACCTGACGTGACAGAATGCATCACGCAGACCACTAAACCTATCAATCCACCACTATCTCTTCTTAGTGGCAGGAGGACAAAGGAAGGACTAGAGTCTCTCTAGCATTACCTAACTTAGGTTCTCTAAAGTAAACTCTTACATAATCAGGCCAAGCGAGTGCAAAGTTGTAAGCAAGTAAGATTAGTAGCGCCAAGCACCTGTGTCATAACAATCACAGAAGTTTTTTAAAGCCTAATTTACCTGCAATGTAAGCAGCAGCATTCTTGCTGTTCGGAAAAAAAATACATTCACAATATATACCACAGAGCAGAAGAACACAAACTGGCAATTTGAAATAGCTACTCACCAAGCCCCAGGACCTCCACTCCTAGCAGGTCCAGCAGGTCCTGCTCCTGGTCCAAGATATCGGACCACCGGTGCGTCAGCTGGCTATCGGTTCGCTGGACACTAGAGCAGCGAAACACTGCCCGGCGTACCTTTCCACAACGCTGGCGATGCTCCTGGAGCCCATACCCGGACCCAGGCCTGCCGCCTGATGCTAGGGTTAAGGGGCGGTGGCGCTGCACAAAAAAACAAGTGCAGCCACCTCTGCCTCGCTAAAGATGTCCCTAGCCTGCACCTCGTCTAGGCACCGCCTTCCGCAGGGAAGGCGGTTGCGGCTTCGGCTACGAGTAGTAGCCTTGCCCTTGCCCTTGTTGCCCTTGCTCTCTCCCTTGGCCATGGTTCTGGGACTCGGGGTGGAAAAGAAAAGGGAGGAATTAGAAAAGTAAGTAAAAGAAATGAAAAAAGCAAGTTATAGAACAAGAGTGAAAAGGAGTAGAAAAAGTTAAAAAAAAGTAGAAAAAACTCAAAATATACAATCAGTAAAGTAGAGAGATAGATAATAAATAAAAAAGATTTAAAAAAGTGTACAGAAACAAAGGATTGCAACGATAAAGGGAGGATAGAAAAGCAGGCCCAGAACCATAGCAATAGAGTGAAAAGCGAGATGGCCTTGCCCATTGCGACCGCAGGGGCAAGTTTGACCGATATACGTGTTCCCGAACAGGAAATACCCATCGCGAAAGGGTGGGAGCACGCAATACGTGACCCGGAACAGGATGAAAAAGAAGATGGCCGCTCCCATTGGCGACAGCAAGGGCAAGTTCGCGAGATATTTCCCAGCGAGCACGTAAGTGGCGTTCCCGAACAGGAAAAAAGCATTGCAAACAGGCGCAACAGGCAGTTCTGCATACTCATGGAATTCCGTTAAGCTCGCGTCGATTTTTTACCGTTTCGCGGAACTTTGCGTAACACAACTACGCAAATTCCGCCCACCCCTATTTTTTAGAAAACTAACCATAATTTCGATGCAAAGAAGACCCTTTCATCTATATCATTTCTAAAGGAAATGCTCTAGGTATCACAGTTTTGATTACATCAAGCTGACGTCAGGCGTGCCACACTTTTGTAATAAATATAGAATGTTAGCAATCTAGTTGTTTATTAGGATACTGTTGAGAGGCAAGGGCCAGGGGCATGGACTCAGAAAATTGAAGGCATGTAGGAGGGTGCAGAGGCAACAATTTGAGCACACTGGGCAGGCAGGAAGGGCAGTGGCAGCACAACAGACTATGGAGGGCAGTGGAAAGGGGGGCTGGGGCAACAAACCAACAATACAGGACAGGCTAGAGAGGCTGTGGCAATATAATAGAGCATTGTGGGCAGAAGGAAGAGGCAGTGGTAGTACAACCATACATGCCAACAGACCCGATTCAGCCAGGAAACACCCAATCTTTTTAGCCCAAATTTGATCTGTCTCCTGTGTACAATCTCCTCTTTTTCAATGGGGAAAATCAATAACCCAGTTTTTTTTCAAAATCTCCCTCTTACCAAGTTCAGAATGTTAGCAACTATGTTACATTGCATGATGGAAGGCAGGAGGAATTGGGGTAGGGACATGGACTCGGATAACAAAGGACAGGAGGGACATGGGGAGGTGTACCAAACTAACCTGACAGGGCAGGCATCAGGGTTTGCTACACCACACAGGGCATGCGGGATGGGAGTGCAGCACAACAATCCATAGAAAGCAATAGGGAGGGGACAGGACCATGTGCATGGACAACAGAGAACAGAGGGGAAAGAGGCAATGGCAACTAGCTGACTATAATGGACAGACAGGAGAGAAAGCTGCAACATAACAGACCATAAAGGGCAGGAGGAAGGGGCATTACAGTGGAACCGACAAGCCAGGAGGGATGGCATAGGGGTCTGCACATGGAAAACAGAGGGCAGGGGGCAAGGGGGCAGGAGCAGCAAGCTGACCATAGAGGTCAGGCATGATGGGCACTAGAAGCAAGACACACCATGGAGAGCAACAGTGAGACTATAATGGCATACACACAGACCATGGGGGGAAGGTGGGAGGGGGTCAGGGGCAGTTGGCTCACCACACATGGAAGGTGGGAGGGGCCCTGGCAGCACAGACGACCATGCATGGCAAGCGGGAGGGTTAGTGGCAGCACAATGGCCATGATGGGAAAGAAGGAGGGAGCAGGGGCATGCACAAAGGACCATGGAGGATAGAAGGGAGGGGTAGGAGCTGGGCACAGACAAGAGAGCTCAGGGGAAGGAGCCTCACAACAGACCACACAGGGCAGGCAGGGGGAGCAGTTGTAGCACAACAGACCAGGGAGGGCAGAAGGGTGTGGCAGTAAAATGGACCATGGAGGACAGGAGGCAGGGGATAGGGGCATGGAATGTGAACAGGCAGGGTGGAGGTGGCAGGGGCAGGTTACAGTCATCTGACAATGCTAGGCAGGTAGGAGGGGAGTGGCAGCTCAATAGAACACTCAGAGTAGATAGGAGGGGCAGGTCCATGGAACATGGTAGGCAAAAAGGATGGAACAGGGGCATGCACACAGACATCGGAGGGCAGGGGGAAGGAGAGTAGGGGCAGCAGGCTAAGCACAGAGGCTAAGCAGGAGGTCAATGATGGGGCATAGAATTGGGCAATGGAGGGCAGGGGGAATGGACTGGGACATCATGCTAAGTGGAGGGCAATGGCAGCACATCAGACCATGCATGGCAGGAGGGAGGAGGCTAGTGCATGGATTCAGACAACAGAGGACAGGCAGGAGGTGGATGGGGCAGCAAGCAAACTGTTCAGCGAAGGTGGGACGGCCAGTCGCAGAACAACGGCCATACAGGGCTGTAATAAGGGAGCAGAAACATGGGCCTGGACAATGGATGGCTAGGAGGAGGGGAGGCAGGAGCAGAAAGCTTGGGTGGGGGCAGCAAAAGGCCAGGCTAGACCCTGCTTCCAACCCCCACTATCCATTGTGATAGGCATCTTACTTTACGTTAAAAAAACTAGACATTTGCTGAATAAAACAAAGATTACAGGGACCTTATAGTTAGACTCAGATTTCACTCATACACAACCAGAGAAATTCAGCAATTATAGTTACCTGAGCTAACTATAACTTACGCCCCCGCAATGTACTGCTAATGACCTCAGACATTACATCA
This sequence comes from Triturus cristatus, assembly GCF_964204655.1. Lineage (NCBI taxonomy): Eukaryota > Metazoa > Chordata > Amphibia > Caudata > Salamandridae > Triturus > Triturus cristatus. The sequence continues at coordinate 603,385,922 of NC_140585.1, forward strand.
TTCATGACTTGGTCAGTTACATCACTCATGACATTACTCATGACATCTCAAAAGAGCTGTGAATGGAATACAACAATAATCGCTAGAACTTTATTTAGGGATAGTGTGTTAATATTAACACCCCCATTTTTTCTTTTCTTTTGTGTAAGAACCATTATAATACGCAATGTGCCCAGATCAATATGGCCGATAGCCTTTCACTTTAAAGTAATGTGTAGTCCATTGTTTATGTTGATGTTTGCAATCCTAAGTATGTTTATTATGAATAAGTCATGTTGACGAACATACAGGTATGGCGGTCATGGGGCAAGATATGCTGAAATGACATTGTGTTCATATTAACATTTGTTTTCTTTTCTTTATTGTATCAATTGCTGAATTTTCACATCGTGAAAAGGCCAATAGGGCCACCAGCTTTTTGGATTAAAGTAATATGTAGTCCTTTGTTAGTATTGGTAACTGGAGGCATTTGTACATTTAAATAAGCAAGCTACATTGACGTCTTGTACCATTATCAAGGTTCGGACGAGCCAAAACGCGTGGATCACGTCCTTTGCAGATTTAATACTTCCAAACTACAACCCGAGTGCTCATTCCTTCCTTGTAAGAGTGAGAGGAGATTAAATACATATATATAAAATTCACTGAAAAAAACAAGCACGTTTCAGGGATGTTATAGTTAGAAATTAGCATTTAAAAAACCCAAGATATTCACTGAAAAAACCACAGGTTTCAGGGACGTTATAGTTAGTCTGACATTTCACTCATACAAAACCAGAGAAATTCAGCCATCATAGTTAGCAGAGCTATCTATAACTCATGCCCCCGCAATGCACTGCTGATGATGTCACATAATACATCCCTCATGACATGGTCTGTGACATCACTGATGACATCACTGATGACATCTCAAATGACATCACTGATGATATCACTGATGACATTATCCAGTGACTGTGAGTGTTTCTAAAAAAGATTAAGAAAGTGATATATATATGATGATTCAGTCAGTGTGTGACTTGCTGTATAAGTGAGTGATTATACGTGTCTGGTTGAATGTATGGTGAGGGACTAATCAGTCTGTCAGTTGGTGTGTAAGTGGCTGGATTGGTTGGTGAATAGGTACATAAGTGTCTATATGGGTTATTGATTGATTGTCTGAGTACCTGTATGGGTGCCTGAGTGTATGTGTGCTATGTGACTACCTGCATGGATGTGTGAGTGGGTGATTCACTGGCTGCATGGCTTCATGAGTGCATCTGCAAGGGGCTGTATGGGTGAGTGAGTGTGCATATGTCTTAGTGGTATATGTGTGAGTAACCGCATATGTGAATGGTAGTATATGTGAGTGTTGGAGTATATAAGTGACTGTATGTGAAAGGGAGTGATTGTGAGAGTGGATATATGGATGAGTGTGTGCTTGTGTCAGTGATTGTATAAGAGCGTAAGTATGTGTTAGTATCTGTGAATAAGTGAGGTGGTGTGTCTATACCTGTATAGGTGAGTAAATGGCATTGTGATTGACTCTTTGGGTGACTGACTAGGTTCGTGAGTAACAGTATGGGTGAGTGGTGATGTGTGAGTGTCTGTATGGGTATATGAATGCATATATTAGTGGCTGTATTTATGAGTAGATGGGTATGTACTATCTTGTATTGGTGAGTCTTTGGTTTCAAGAATGGCAGTCTGTATTTTAGAGTGGGTGTATAAAAGGTTATATTATGGTGTGAGTAGGTGCATCAGAGATTAAATGGATGATGCCATTAGTGATGTCATCAGTGATGTCATTTCAATCAATCAATCAGTGACATTTATAGAGCGCACTACATACCCATAGGGTCTCAAGGCGCTGGGGGTGGGGGGGGTGCCGCTACTGCTCGAACAGCCATGTCTTCAGCTTCTTCCTGAAGGAGAGGTGGTCTTGGGTCAGGCGCAGGTCGGTCGGGAGGGAGTTCCAGGTCTTGGCGGCCAGGTAGGAGAAGGACCTTCCTCCTGTAGTCGCTCTTCGGATGCGGGGGACGGCGGCGAGGGCGAGGTTGGCTGATCGGAGGTGGCGTTTGGGAGCGTAGAAGTTGACTCGGCTGTTGAGGTAGCTCGGGCCTTGGTCGTGTAGGGCTTTGTGTGCGTGGGTGAGGAGGCGGAAGGTGATTCTTTTGTTGACGGGGAGCCAGTGAAGGTCTCTCAGATGTCCGGAGATGTGGCTGGTTCGTGGGATGTCGAGGATGAGTCTGGCTGAGGCGTTCTGGATCCGCTGGAGTCTCTTCTGGAGCTTGGCGGTGGTACCGGCGTAGAGGGCGTTGCCGTAGTCCAGTCGGCTGGTGACGAGGGCCTGGGTGACGGTCCTCCTGGTCTCGTTGGGGATCCACCAGAAGATCTTCCGTAGCATGCGTAGGATGTTGAAGCACGCCGAGGAGACGGCGTTGACTTGCCTGGTCATGGAGAGGGAGGAGTCCAGGATGAAGCCCAGGTTGCGTGCATGGTCTGTCGGTTTGAGTGCGGTGCCCAGGGCGGGAGGCCACCAGGAGTCGTCCCAGGCGGAGGGTGAGGAGCCCAGGATGAGGACCTCCGTCTTGTCCGAGTTCAGCTTCAGGCGGCTGGTCGTCATCCACTCGGCTACGTCCTTCATCCCTTCGTGTAGGTTGGCTCTGGCGGCGGCGGGGTCGTTGGTCAGGGAGAGGATCAGCTGGGTGTCGTCGGCGTAGGAGATTATGTTGAGGTTGTGTTGCCGTGCGATGGCCGCGAGGGGGCTCATGTAGACGTTGAAGAGGGTGGGGCTCAGCGAGGATCCTTGAGGGACGCCGCAGATGACATCGGTGGCCTCTGACTTGTACGGTGGTAGACAGACTCTCTGTGTTCTTCCGTCGAGGAAGGAGATGATCCATTCCAGCGCCTTGTCCTGGATTCCGGCATTTAAGATGTCATCAGTGATGTCGCTGACCATGTCATGAGTAATGTTATATGTGAATATGTGATGTCATCAGCTCTGCATCACGGGCCGTGTGTTATATATAGATATATATATATATATATCTATATATATATATAGATATATATATATATATATTCACTTAAAAAACCATAGGTTTCACACATGTTATAGTTAGGTGGATATTTCACTCGTAAAAAAACAATGAAATTCCCCCGTTATAGTTAGTTCAGATAACTATAACTCGCGCGCCCGCAATCCTCTGCTCATGACGTCACATATTACATCACTCATGACATGGTCAGTGGCATCACTCTTGACATCACTGATGACATCATCCTTGTGATAGAGTGGCGGTCGCGCGAGTTATAGTTATCTGAACTAACTATAACGGGGGAATTTCATTGGTTTTTTACGAGTGAAATATCCACCTAACTATATCATGTGTGAAACCTATGGTTTTTTCAGTGAATTTGCAAGGTTTTTTAAATGCTAATTCCTAACTATAATGTGTGTGAAACCTATGGTTTTTTCAGTGAATTTGTATGGTTTTTTAAATGCTAAGTTATGTATGTATTATTATTTTTTATATATATTTATTTTTCAATAACCTACGTATTAATTATTTTTTTTGTATGGTTTTTCACCGTGCGCGCAAGGTGCGCGCACCCCCGCGATTTAAAAAACAAAAAACGTAAATGTTTTTTTCTGCCTTCGGGGTCCTTCAGGGACCCCCTGACAAAGGCTAGGAGGTAAGGAACTCTCTACCCTGCCCCCTTTTCACATTCACACCTTCCTTTTCCACTCTCGCACTGAAAACCAACAAAATGGCGGCCGACACGTCCTGATTTTGACCGATTCGAACGTTGACTGACATGTAACAACCAATCAGAATTACGCTCGCGCACATTAGGGTGCGCGCACGGTGCGCGCACCGTGCGGGTCTATAGATATGTATGTGCTTTTTACTGCAATTTTCTCTGGAACTACTGAACAGATTGACTCCATATATGCAAAAGGCACATCCCTGACCTGAGGACTACCTCTCTGCCAAATTTCAAGTAATTCTGTTCAGCCGTTCGGGCTGTACCTTCGACTAAAGGTCCTATGGGAAAATGCATGGGGAAAACGCGTTTTGGGACCCCCCTTTCACAAATCCCCCCGAGACTTTCAGGGTAGGAGCTGAGCGGAGCGCCCCATTAGTTTTGAAAATTTCGCGAAGATTCGTCAACCGGCGCCAAAGTTATTCAAAATAGAATTTTGAGATTTCCTATGGAAACATGGTCCTAACTATAACTATCTACTGGTGACCGCCAGTAGATAATATATATATATATTCACTGAAAAAACCAAAGGTTTCAGGGGCGTTATAGTTAGGAATTGGCATTTAAAAAACCCAGGAAATTCACTGAAAAAACCATAGGTTTCAGGGGCGTTATAGTTAGCTGGACATTTCCCTCATACAAAACCCTAGGAATTCTCCTGTTATAGTTAGTTCAGCTAACTATAACTCGCGCCCCCGCAATGAACTGCTGATGATGTCACCTATTACATCACTCATGACATGGTCAGTGACATCACTGATGACATCTCAAATGACATCACTGATGACATCACTGATGACGTCATCCATGTGATAAATTAGTGCATCTTCTCACACCCTAATATAACCTCTGATACACCGACTCAAAATTTCAGACGGCCATTTTGACTACCATAGATACTCCAATACCAATAACTACTCACCCACTCATTGACTTTTAGGTCTACATACATGTCCACTCACTCACCTCTACAGTCACTCATACTTACAGTCACTCTATGCATTTATACACCTATATAGACACTCACACACCGCCAATCATCCATTGAGGTACTGACACATCTAGTAAGTCATGCAAATAATTAATCACAGTCCAATTTACTCACCTATACAGTTAAACACACTCAAGTTCACTAACAAATTCTGTGCCTTCCTGCAGAAAAAACAAACAGCACATGACACAGATATGCTTGCACTATGGCGTATACAGCCACTCCCAAAATCTCACACACTCAGATATAGATAGTTATATACTCTTACACACATATACACTGCGTTTCACATATGTAGTTACTGACACATGTACAACTGAGATATACATTCAATCACTAACACATCCATACATACACTCACCCAACCATACAGTCCATCACAGATGCACTCTTAAAACCATGCACCAAGTGAATCACCCACTCACACATCTAGTCACAGAGTCACACACACCCTACCCACACAAACACTTAGGCACCCATACAGATACTCAGACAACTAATCAATAACCCATATAGACACTCATATAGCTATTTACAAAACCATGCAGCCACTTATACACCAACACACAGACACATACAGACATTCACACAGTTTAGTCACTAGTCTGCAGTAAGATACATTTAATGACTCACTTATAGAGTCAGTTACACACCTAGAAAATCATCCATTCACACACTTGTACACCCACTTATTCTTCAACAGGCCTTTTCTTATATATATTAAACATAATAAAACTGTTCAGAAACACATACTCAATGGATGATGTCATCAGTGATGTCATTTGAGATGTCATGAGTGATGTCATCAGTGATGTCACTGACCATGTCATGATTGATGTAATATGTGACGTCATCAGCAGTGCATTGCGGGGGCGCGAGTTATAGTTAGCTGAACTGACTATAACAGGGGAATTTCTAGGGTTTTGTGTGAGGGAAATGTCCAGCTAACTATAACGCCCCTGAAACCTATGGTTTTTTCAGTGAATTTCAAAGGTTTTTTAAATGCTAATTCCTATCTATAACTTATCTCTGAAGATATCATGAAAAGCATTCATTTTTAAAAATTGGGTGCACATTAGTTTTGTGGAAAAGCATCTTTGTGATTGGTTAAGAAAAAGCAGTTTCAACGTGGAGTATATATCATAGGATAAAATTTGCTCAGCTCAACCACAACTGCTACTTGCATTTGGAAGGCACTGTTCGAACTTAAAACAATCGTCAACTTTTAACCTGCACGTGTCGTTAAATGTTCATGAAAATGTTACAAAAATATATTGTAAAGTTTTAAAAAATTGATGAACTTTTAACCTGCACGTATTGTAGAACGTTCTAGCAAGTGTGTTGATAGAATACGTTGCACTTCTGACTTCTATGTGTTGTTGAATATTTAAAAAAACGGTTCATATGGAAAATTAAAAAGACACCAACAGAGAAGTTTTGAAACCTAAAAGAATCAAGGCACTATTCAAATTTATTCTTTACATGTATTTATGTGTGCAGCAACAAAATTATAGACACAACAGCACTAGGAAGAGGAAGAAGCAGGGAGTGGGGGGATGGGGGGAGATGGGCAGAATGGCACACATGCACAATTAAGTACAACACACATATAGACTAACAATGGCCAAAATGAAACACACCAACAAGGAGCACAAGTCACACAACCTGCCAACATCACAACACTGAACGAGCATAGAAGTGAAAACCACGCTGCATTCATACAGGATGTGTACAAAGGTTAGTCGTTGGTGTTGTGGGATGTCTGCGACCGTGGTCATCATGGATGAGATGCCCAGCATGTGGCACATGGTCGAGTTCACTGTGATTTATGTTGCCAAATGGCTGCTCCTCCCTCCCACGATCCCCCACACTTTTGTACGATGAGCTGTTGTATCTCGTGCACTTGTATGGCACGCCATTGTAATGCCTATTTGTGCATGTCCTGCTACATTCCAACTACAACATCACAGTGCCGTTTGAAGGTGGTGCATGCCACTTTACAACATCGACTGCTGCGGCTCTTGTAACAGGCCACACCAGAACACAGAGACACACTTACCGCACTTCCTGTACATGGACATGTCCGAGACACCCCGTTCCCCTTGACAGATAGGCACACCCCTGCACTGACCTGTGAACAACAGACCAGCACACGCCAGTTGTGCATGCAGGAGGATGCGTACGTAGCTACACAACCAGGCTCACTGCCAACGCTGAGGTGACAGCACACTGTGATGTTGCAGGGCTCGTGCCTATCATGCTAAGACAATGACCACAGGGACACACTTACTAAGATGTGGGTTTGGGGGGCATTGGCGGTCCTGGAGTTGTTGAGATGAGTCTTCTGGCCCTCATGGGTATCCCTGTATCATGCTCATTGACTCTATGGCACCTGTGGGTGTTCTGGTGTGGCTCTTGGCTGTGTTCCCTTTCATGGTGCAGGTAGTTGTCCTGCTTAACACCAGCAGAAAGCAGGTGTAAAATCCCTGGTGCCGGAATTTGTTTCGCATTGCAATTGGTGTGAAAGTTGTGATGTGATTTTTTTCGTGTGGACAACAATATACGAACTGAGCAGTGTATCTCGTCTAGATCCAGCACCTGAAGCACTATTCCCAATCAATATAAATACAATGAGATTTCTTAACCCCTTCGATGCGTGTGACGGAGCGGTTCCGTTATGCGCGTCGGTCATGCTGTGCGCATGACGGAACCACTCCGTCACGGAACCTTCAGCACGGCGCGGTAATCCACACAGCGCTGAAGGGGTTAATAGATTTTGTGTGTACACTGTAAGTGCAGCCAATACCTCAGTGCAATACAATACAGGATTTTAGTATTTAGAATAAATCGCAAAGGTGCACCTCGTGTCTTTTTGCATGGGAACGGCTACTCTCCATTTCATTATCAGCACTTTAACGGAAGTAAAGTTGAGATAAATCTAACACACTATTCAGAAGTTGGTGCAAACTGCAGATATCACCAGTATTCCAGCGATAAGTGCCCCAAAATTTAACACCATGGTGGACTCCATCAAATAACAGTAATAAGAACAAGAAAGAGTCACACAGCAGTTAAGAGAACAGACAAAAACGTTATTAATTTTTTTTTCAAACTTTATTTTTTATAATGATAAATATATAAACGAAAAACTATTTTCAAACTTTATTTTTTTATTAACATATATATGAACAATAAACTAATAAACAAAATGTAACAACAATAACAAAAAACAACAAGGCGGAACACTATTGTGGGGACAATGGATGTCGATGACAGACCTGGAAAATAAGAAAGATTGTTAAAAAAAAACCAACATGGTATTCTTAACAAAATACCACAAGAAACAAATCACAGATATATAAAATGCATACAGCTAACAAAATTTTATACGTTTAACTTACAAAAACTGTAAATGTTGCCGCTTTAAAATATTTACCGAATCTGAAGAAAATGTTTTGCAGAAGGCACCACACCAACAACGTTTTTCTTCAGTGGTGAGGAAATTTTTTACTTTTTCCAAGGAGCAAACAAAGACCAATGCCACCTTCTTCACTCGCAAGATTTGCCAAAGAGTTCTGTTACAAGGGGATCCTAACAAAAAATACTCGTGCGGCACAGCAAGTATGATGAAACACCTAAGGACCCTTCATCCAAACAATCTTGCACGAGAAGAGTGCAAACAGATGAGAAACACTCCTGTTCTGTATCTGTAAAAAAGATTCACAAATAAATGTATGCTAATAACTTTCAAATTTATACTATTCCATTACTGTACAAACACATTTTATATAAAAACTGACTAAGAAACTATAGCCCTGAACCACAAGTGTGACGATCGTTAAAACACATGCTGGCACATGCATCAACAAAGACTTTTGCGATTCCTTACTTGCGATTTTTAAGGAATCGCAATTAAGGAATTGCAAAAGCCTATGCATGTAGGAATCGCTATAAAAATAGCGATTCCTACAAATTCCTTAATTGCGACTCGCAAATTGCGACTCGCAATTAAGGAATGCCGTCCCATTCATTCCTATGGGCCTCCAGGCCCATAGGAATAAATTGGAGATTGCATGAGCAAATTGCGAGTACCAGTATGTACTCGCAAATTGCTCATGCAATTTCAAGGGTGCAAGGGTGTCAAAATGACACCCTATTGCACCCCTGAAATTGATCTGTGCACATATGTTGCACACACACATGCTCTAAGGGCATGTGTGTGCGCAACATGAAACTTTGAAAAATGCACAAAAGTGCATTTTTCAAAGTTTTTGCAAATTACCATGAAGTTCAACTTCATGGTAATTTGCTCCCCCTATTAGCGAAATCGCTAATTTTTTAACTTTAATGCATTGCATATAAGGAATCTCAATTTGGGATTCCTTAAATGCAATCGCAATTTAAGGAATCGCTATTTAGAGATTCCTTGAATTGCGATTTTTGCATTTGGGATGATGCATCCCAAATGCAAAAATACCGGTCGCAAAGGGGCAGATTCTGCTAATCTGCCCGTTTGCGAACAGTTTTCTCATTGATGCATGTGGCCCTACATGCATAGTGCATACTACTTTGAAGCAGTTCATGCCCTAAAGCCTACCTCACTAAAAGACTACATGCTAACTGACTAAATGATTACAGTACTATAAGGAGACACACTGGGTGAGTGACAGGGTGTTTGCTAGAAGAGTATGAATACTAACTAGGGAATTGAAGGTGTGAAACACAACTGTGTAGGTGATTAGAGGACTGCATCCATACTGCATAGGCATTTAAAGCAGTCCATGTGCTAAGGCCTGGCTCACTGCATGACTACTTGGGTACTGTCTGAATGATTAGAGTACAGCAAGGAGAGTGCCTAGGTGAATTTATAAGTGCTAGGCTTTTCGCACAGGGAATGGATTAGTACTAGGTACTGAATGGGTCAATAGAGGAGTGCAAAGGCAGTGTCAAGTGCTGGACTGTATGGATACTGACTAGGAAATTGAAAGTGTGAATGACAAGTGTCTAGGTGGTTAGAAGACTGCATGCATAGTGCATAGGGGTTTGAAGCAGTCCATGTGCTAAGGCCTGGCTCAGTGTATGAATACCTAGGCACTGACTGAATGATTAGAGTACTGCAAAGATAGCATCTCGGTGAATTTATAAGTGTTTGGGTTTTAGCACAGTGAATGGAGTAGTACATGGTGCTGAATGGGTCACTAGAGGACTGCAAAGGGAGTGACAGGGTATTTCCTGGAAGTGTATGGATACTGATTCGGGAATTGAATGTGAGAAAGACAATTGTGTAGGTGGTTAGAGGACTGCATGCATAGTGGATAAGGGTTTGAAGCAGTCCATATACTAAGGCCTGGGTCACTGGATGAGTACTTGGGTACTGACTGAATGATTAGAGTACTGCAAGGAGAGTGCCTGGTTGAATTTATTAGGGTTTGGCGCTGTGAATGGATTAGTACATGATGCTGAATGGGTCACTAGAGGAGTGCAACGGCAGTGACAGGGTGTTTGCTGGAAGTGAACGGATACTGACTGAGGAATTGAAGGTGTGAAAGACAAGTGTGTAGGTGGTTAGAGGACTGCATGCATAGTGGATATGGGTTTGACGTAGTCCATGTGCTAAGACCTGGCTCAGTGCATGAATACTTAGGCAGTGACTGAATCATTAGAGTACTGGAAAGAGAGTGTCTAGGTGAATTTATAAGTGTTTGAGTTTTGGCACAGTCAATGGATTAGTACATGCTGTTGAATGGGTCTCTAGAGGACTGCAAAGAAAGTGACAGGATGTTTCCCGGAAGTGTATGGATACTGACTAGGGAATTGAAGGTGTAAAAGACAAGTGTATAGTATGTCAGAACACTTTTATTTGAAGCAATCTATTTGGTACTTAGAAACTGACTAAATAATCAGACTACTTCTACGACAGTGCTTAGGTAAAACTTTTAAATTTTCAGTTCTGCTACAGTGAACAGAATAGTACATGGTACTGCACCTTAGTGTCAAACCCTGACTCATTTTATCAATGCATAAGCAAAGACTAGCTTCTAATGCTACTAAAACTTGACAACATGAGAGGTTTTAAATTAGTTATCTGTCAGCAAATACACGATGTTACCAAATGCTTCTCTCACAGTGGTTCTCAAATGCACACAGACTCACAGTGTGATTCTAGACAACAACCACTATACCTAGGAGTTTACCAAAAAGCATTCACTACTGTGGAAGTGGTAAGCGAACTGCACACAATCTTCATATTTCAGGACTGCACTTTTATGTCAAAGCCTGACTCATATAATCAAAGCATAAGCAAAGACTGGCTTCTAATGCTACTAAAACGTCACAACATGACCGGTTTTAAAACAGGTATATGTCAGCAAATACATGATGTTACCAAATGCTTCTCTCACAATCCTTACCCAAATGCACACAGACTCACAGTGTGATTTTAGACAAGCAACACTATCCTAGGAGTTTACCAAAACTCATTCACTGCTCTGGAAGAGTTAATGGTACTGCACACAATCTACATATTTAAGTACACCACATCAGTGTCAAAGCATGACTCATTTAATCAACGCATAAGCAAAGACTGGATTCTAATCCAACTAAAACTTCACAACATGACAGGTTTTAAACCAGTTATCTGTCAGCAAATACATGATGTTACCAAATGCTTCTCTCACAGTTATCCCAAATACACACTAACTCACAGTGTGATTCTAGACAAGCACCACTATCCCTATGAGTTTACCAAAACTCATTCACTACAGTGCAAGTGGTAAGGGAACTGCACACAATCTACATATTTCACAACTGCAATTTACTGTCAGTGCCTGACTCATATAATGAAAGCATAAGCCATAACTGTCTTCTAATGCTACTAAAACTTGACAACATGCCATGTTTTACAACACTTATCTGTCAGCAAATACACGATGTTACCAAACACTTCTCTCACAGTGGTTCCCAAATACACACAGACTCACAGTGTGATTCTAGACAAACAACACTAGCCCTAGCAGCTTACCAAAACTCATTCACTACAGTGGAAGTGGTAAGGGAACTGCACACAATCTACATATTTCACGACTGCACTTTAGTGTCAATGCCTGACTGATTTAATCAACGCATAAGCAAAGACTGGCTTCTAATGCTACTAAAACTTGACAACATGACATGTTTTAAAACAATTTTCTCTCAGCAAATACACTATGCTGCCAAACGCTTCTCTCACAGTGGTTCCCAAATGCACAAAGACTCACAGTGTGATTCTAGACAAGCACCAGTATCCATAGGAGTTTACCAAAACTCATTCACTACACTGGAAGTGATAAGGGAACTGCACACAATCTACATATTTCACAACTGATCTTTAGTGTCAATGCCTGACTCATTTAATCAACACATAAGCAAAGACTGGCTTCTAATGCTACTAAAACTTGACAACATGACAGGTTTTAAAATAGTTTTCTCTCAGCAAATACACTATGCTGCCAAACGCTTCTCTCACAGTGGTTCCCAAATGCACACAGACTCACAGTGTGATTCTAGACAAGCACCAGTATTCCTAGGAGTTTACCAAAACTCATTCACTACACTGGAAGTGATAAGGGAACTGCACACAATCTACATATTTCACGACTGCACTCTAGTGTCAATGCCTGACTCATTTAATCAACACATAAGCAAAGACTGGCTTCTAATGCTACTAAAACTTGACAACATGACAGGTTTTAAAACAGTTATCTGTCAGCAAATACACAATGTTACCAAATGCTTCTCTCACAATCCTTACCCAAATGCACACAGACTCACAGTGTGATTTTAGACAAGCAACACTATCCTAGGAGTTTACCAACACTCATTCACTAGTCTGGAAGAGTTAATGGTACTGCACACAATCTACATATTTAAGTACAGCACATCAGTGTCAAAGCATGACTCATTTAATCAACATATAAGCAAAGACTGGATTCTAATGCTACTAAAACTTCACAACATGACAGATTTTAAAACAGTTATCTGTCAGCAAATACATGATGTTACCAAATGATTCTCTCACACTGATCCCAAATACACACTAACTCACAGTGTGATTTTAGACAAGCACCACTATCCCTATGAGCTTACCAAAACTCATTCACTACAGTGCAAGTGGTAAGGGAACTGCACACAATCTACATATTTCACGACAGCAATTTACTGTCAATGCCTCACTCATTTAATGAAAGCAGAAGCCATAACTGTCTTCTAATGCTACTAAAACTTGACAACCTGACTGGTTTTAAAACAGTTGTCTGTCAGCAAATTCACGATATTATCAAATGCTTCTCTCACAGTGGTTCCCAAATGCACACAGACTCACTGTGTGATTCTAGACAAACAACACTATCCCTTGCACTATACCAAAACACATTTCTTCATCTAGAAGTAGTACTACATTTTAGTATAGAAACATAACATAACTCATTTCACAAATTCATAAACAATGACTGGTTTCTAATTCTACCAAAATATAAAACCTGCACAGTTATCTGTCTACAAGTACATGAAAAACACAAATGCCTATCACAGAATGGTTTCTACATGCACACATATTGTAGAGAAAAAATACTCCCTACACTTTAGCAGGAAAAATACATTAGTCTGATTAAAATCAAAATAGTCTACATACATCCCCTCACAATTAAATAACTCATCTTTCAAGTTCTTTTGTAGATTAAGGAGTATATCAATCACTCACCATATTTTATTTTACAGAATCTCTGCACTGTGCACCTCTCAGCAAAAGCAAAGAATGGAAAGGTTTCCCTTTCATTTTCCACACATATACATGTAAACATCAAATCACAATCCTTCGCATATAAACTCAAAAGCAAACACACATTTCTATTGGTTAAACATTTCAACCCTTTCCAACTGAAATACATTTCAACCCTTCACCCAATCTGCCTTCTGCCTGTTACCATAGAAACAGGTCATGGAACAATGCACTAAGCTCACAGGTCACAAGTTCAGCACACAATGTTCCTACACAAGACAGGAAGTGTGCTTTTCTTTTCAACATATCAGCTTATCATATATAATGTATCTTACAATCTGTTTTTGTTAACCAATAACACTCATACCTTTAAAAAACAAAAATATACATCCTACCTTTCAGTGTAGAAAGTTGTTATACAACCAATGATTTCTTGCCGTTTTTCAAAAAACGTTGCTGTGGATCCGCGCACCCACCGCGAGAGAATCCGTGCTTCCAACGCGATAAATTGCGAGTACTGTGCGCGCATTTCGCCGCTTTTATTTATTTTTTTTAAAAGGGGGCCCCAGGGGGTCCTTCTGGGACCCCCTATGTAGATCTAGAGGGTCAGAGTATTTCCACTCTGCCCCCTTTATATCTTTTACACACTTATTCCCCTTCCATCTTAAGCCTCGCTTCTACCGAGGCAGAAAATGGCCGCCAACAGTTCCTGGTTTCGAATGTAGAGAGATGCTCGACAGCCAACTAGCATTAAGCGCGCGATCGGGAGGGTGCGCGCTCCGTTTGGGGAGCATGCGCTTACGGTGCGGGTACGGTCCGCGGATCCTCCGCGGCCATAGATATCACTAACTTTTTTACCCTAATTTTCTCAGGAACTACTGAACAGATTCACACCAAATATGCAAAAGGCACAAGTCCGAACTGAGGACTACCTCTTTGCCAAATTTGGTGTCATTCCGTTCAGCGGTTCGTGCTGTAGCTGCGACAACAGATCCTATGGGAAATTGCATGGGGAAAACGCGTTTTGGGGCCCCCTTTTTTCTCGGCCCCCGCTTCACGGATCACCGCAAAACTTTCAGGGTAGGAGCGGAGCGGAGCTGGCCAAAAGTTTGGAGAATTTCGCGAAGATTCGTCAATCGCCGCCAAAGATATTCCCAATAGAATGTTGCGGATTTCCTATGGAAAATAGGTCCTAACTATAACTATCTACTGGCGACCGCCAGTAGATAATATATATATATATATATATATATATATATATATATATATATATATATATATATATCCAATCCAACAGGTCGCCCCAACAGAGTGTGGCCTCGTGCACTACAATAACCAGAAGGCCGTGGGGACGGCCACGCCCACTGAGGCAGGTGTTTGGAATATATATAATGTGCACAAGAAACGTTGCCTTTTCTTTCCTTGCATAGCCACTGAAGAAGGGAAAAGGGAATCCTGAAACACGTTTGGCGAACAAATCGATGCTGATGCTTGTACCTCCTAAGCTGCCTGTTTGCAAGTTGCCAATAAATGCAAGTGAACTATTTATTTGCCTGAGGCCACACTCTGTTGGGGCGACCTGTTGGATTGGATTTATTAACGGCCTTTGCCCGGCCGTAAAGTGAAGCCCACCGCGTACGTGCGAGCCCGGTCCGGCTCCTACATGGCGCTAGTCAGCGCGGGAGGAAGGCATGTCAGCGCCAGTACAGGACTGGAGCTGGCGTGATGTTCACATTGACATCTTCAAAGCGTGGCAGGCATCTCGGCAGGACAGTGCACCAACCCACATGGGTAATTAACTTTGTTTTATTTTGGAAAGGAAAAGCAAACCCACCTGGGAAAAACCTTGTGCACTACAATAACCAGAAGGCCGTGAGGACGGCCACGCCCACTGAGGCAGGTGTTTGGAATATATATAATGTGCACAAGAAACGTTGCCTTTTCTTTCCTTGCATCGCCACTGAAGAAGGGAAAAGGGAATCCTGAAACGCGTTTGGCGAACAAATCGATGCTGATGCTTGTACCTCCTAAGCTGCCTGTTTGCAAGTTGCCAATAAATGCAAGTGAACTATTTATCTGCCTGAGGCCACACTCTGTTGGGGCGACCTGTTGGATTGGTTATATATATATATATATATATTCACTGAAAAAAACATGGGTTTCACACACGTTATAGTTAGGAATTAGCATTTAAAAAACCTTAGAAATTCAATGAAAAACCAAAGGTTTCACACATGTTATAGTTAGCTGGACATTTCACTCGTAAAAAACCAATGAAATTCCCCCGTTATAGTTAGTTCAGCTAACTATAACTCGCGCGCCCGCAATGCACTACTGATGACGTCACATATTACATCACTCATGACATGGTCAGTGACATCACTCATGACATCACTGATGACATCTCAAATGACATCACTGATGACATCATCCAGTGAATGTGTGTTTTTCTGAAAATTAAATATGTTTTATATATGTATATCTCAAGGTCGATGGAAGAATAAATGAGTATATAAGTGTCTAAATTGATGATTTGTTTCTGAAAAATTGATTGTATAACTGACTGATTAAGTGTATCTTTTTGAATACATGGCTTAGTGAGTAATGTTTAAATGTGTAAATACCTGTATCAGTCTCTCACTTTGTATATAAGTGGCTGCATGGGTTGGTGAGTAGCTACATGAGTGTCTATATAGGTTAATAGTTGGTTTTTTGAGTATCAGTATGAGTGTCTGAGTGTCTTCATGGTGCGGTGGGGGGTATTACGTAGTGCATAGATGCATGAATGAGTGACTCACTGTTTGTATGTGTTGAAGACAGCATGTGTGCAGGACTGTATGGGTGGATGAGTGTGTGCATGGGTGTGTTAGTGAGTGAATGACTGTCTCAATAGTGTCTTCATAAGTAACTACATATGTTTTAAACTAATATATGTGAGTATTGGTGTTTATAAGTGAGTATATGTGAGAGTGAGAGATTGGTAGACTTCCTGTATGAATAAGTATGTGTTTCTATAAGTGATTGTTTAAAAGACTAAGTATGTGTAAGTTTCTGTAAAAGTAAGTGTGGTGGTGTGTGTATAACTGTATATGCAAGTAAATGGATGTTTGATTCTTTATTAGCATGAGTGACTATGTGTGAGTAACTCTATGGATGAGTGGCATTGTGTAACAGGATGTATAGGTGTATGAGTACATATGATGTGTGAGTACATGTATGAGTGACTGTATAGGATTGTTGGTGGATGAGTGGATGTGTATGTGGATCTTAGAATTACTGAATAGGTTGTTGTAACTGTTATTGGTATGTCCATTTTTTTGAAAATTTTAGTCTCTATTTTTGAATGTTTGTATCAAAGGTTATATTAGGGTGAGAGGAGGTCTACCACTCTGTCACAAGGATAATGTCATCAGTGATGTCATTTGAGATGTCATCAGTGATGTCATGAGTGATGTCACTGACCATGTCATGAGTGATGTAATATGTGACGTCATCAGTAGTGCATTGCGGGCGCGCGAGTTATAGTTAGCTGAACTAACTATAACGGGGGAATTTCATTGGTTTTTTACGAGTGAAATGTCCAGCTAACTATAACATGTGTGAAACCTTTGGTTTTTTCATTGAATTTCTAAGGTTTTTTAAATGCTAATTCCTAACTATAACGTGTGTGAAACCCATGGTTTTTTCAGTGAATTTCAAAGGTTTTTTAAATGCTAATTCCTAACTATAACGTGTGTGAAACCCATGGTTTTTTCAGTGAATTTGCAAGGTTTTTTAAATGCTAATTTATTTTTTTTTCTTCTTTTTTTTTTACATATTTTTATTTTAATTTTCTATCCTTTTTTAAAGACTATGGTTAAATTTTTAAAATTCTACAATATGTTTTTTTTTTACATTTTTTATAAAATAAACAGGTAAAATTTATTAGCAATACATTTTTTCCTTTTTTTTAAATTTTTTTTTAGTGCGCGTACGGTAAGCTTACGGTAAGCGTACGGTTTACGCAATGTCCGTAATTTATCTACGCTGTTTGCGTATAGTTACGCAATTTGCGTAGTCGTGCGTACTCCGCGGGGGGCGCGTACGCGTGTACGCTACACGCGCACGTTACGCGGAAGTGTCGGGGAGTGACTGTTATGCGCATGCGCGCGAGCGCGTGTCTTTTTTACCCGCATGCGTACTTTTGCCGTAAGCGTACCGTAAGCGTACGGTAGGTCATGTAATCATGAAACACAACTTTTGATTGGTTGAAACTACTTTCAGTTCTAGAACTCTCCTACACCACACCCATTCCCCTCATTTCTGCTTGTGATCCCTTAGGAGAAGGAGCTGGGTTGTCTTTGTGATACGATGGCAGAACAGCAGAGCTCTTCTGAGAGTGAGGCTAGCAGCACTACCTTGAGGCAGAGAGCGAGGAAACAAAAGACCTCTTACGTATGGGAGTATTTTACTTTTCCAGAAGGCCAGCAAAAGGTAAATGCACCCTTAGTGACTTGCAAGCTGTGTAAGCGTGTACTTTCAAGAGGTAATCCTGCCAGGAAGTATTCCTTTGGGAATCACACCATGATGAGACACCTTAAGGATGTACACAGAAGGACACATGCTCGACTTACTGAAGGTAACCCTTCAGTAAGTCAACCAAGCACATCCACAGCAGCTCAGCCTGGACCATCATCTGCAGGGCCGAGTCCTTCTTCTGCAGGTCAGGTGAGCCCTTCATCTGTGGGGGGAGCATCTCCTTTTTCTGGTCCTCTGGAAATTAACCCTCGGTTTGCGAGGGTTGAAGTACGGTGCGCAACTTGTCACGATCTAATTACTTATAGGCAGACCAGTATGTCCCTAGTGAACAGTAAAATAGATCAGCACACTTGTCGTACCGTCTAATATTCCCAATCTTTCTTTCCTCTGTCCCTGCATGAACACAACGGCTCTTTTAAGAGCCAACCTTACCTTTCATCTATTTTTTATATATTTTTTTAAAAACTTTTTTTTTTTTTTTTTACCGTACGTGTAATTTTTTTTTTTTTTTTTTAAAAACACTAAAAATCAATTATCATTTTACAAGGTCCTTGAGAGACTACAATTAAAAACTGAAAATGTGATTGTAGAGAAGTGGAAAAAAGGGACCATGACATTATTGACTTACCATACCCACTCAAAAAAAGATTTATTCATTTAATTTTTTTTTTAATTGCTTTAAAAATGGTTCTAGTTTTCGAAAATGTTCTATCTCAATCTGAAAAAAAAGAAAAAAGTATTAATATTTAATAAAACATTTTATAATACAGTACACATATTTACATATTTTTCAAAAAATATTTTTGCCTTTTTTTTGCTGTTTTCAGAAAATATTGCATTTCACTATAAATTGTGAAAGCAATTGCATTCATCATTTAACAGCAGGCAAAAAAAAATTAACAATCTCAAAGATTGTTTTAAAAAAGCCCACAATCTCTTTTTGCATAAACATAACTTTTTAGAAATGCATAATATTCTTAAAAAATATCATCTAATATCAATACTTATTTCTTTAAAATACCGTCTGATATTTTTGTTTCAGAAGTATAATCACAATAATATATCTCAAATAACTCCACAATACATCTGGTTCCATTTCCTTTAGACCAAATAGTAATTTTAAAATTCTTTTTTTGTTTAATTTCCAATGGTAATCCAATAAAAATCTAAAGTTTAAATTGTACAGATGTCACCAATTCTCTGTAACATTTTGGTTTCCGAAAGATTAATTAATAATTAAATAAGTCCACAATAGAATTGTTTACTTTTCCGCATGGCCAAATAGTAATTTTAAAAATCTTTTTTGAAAAAATTTCCAATGGCAATCCAATAACATTCCAAAATTTAAATTGTGCAGATGTTACCGATTTTTTCTAAATTTTTGGTTTTCCAAAGTTTCCTTAAAAAATGGAAAAATTCCACATTACAATTGGTTACCTTTCCATTAGGCCAAATGATAATTTGTTAAATCTTTTTATTTGTAAATTCCAAATGGTAATCCAATAAAATGGTAAAATTGTTTTGTCCAGATGTTGTCAAATCTCTCTAAAATTTAGGTTTCAGGAAGATTAGATAGGAATTTGCTAAATCAAAAGGCAAACGTTGCTTAAAAATCAATTGGGAATCATTACACAGTGTCCAGCCTTTTTCACATTTAAGATAAACTGTGTAATGACCAGAAGTTACAGTAGGTCCATCATGGAAAATTATTGCAACTGTTACAAAAGTTTTTCCTGAAATTGATAATTGCTGTCCTGTAAACTTCTTTATTAAAGTATCCAATTTTGAACCATCAGCTCTACATCGTTGCATCATTAAAATTACATACTGTCTGTATTCCTTTAAAATTAATGTTGAAAACATGTCAGATTTACACTCACCGCATTGCATGCTATGATTAGCATCTTTAACTAATTTTGCAAAAGTGACTGTTTTACTATCTGGCAATGTTAAATAAATAAACCTTTCAGAATCAACATTAGAGCCACATATATTATAACAGTTTTCACAACTATGTTCCCATTTATAAGAGAGACCAAACATATTTTCAATGGGAACCCCTTCTTCTTCCAGTACCTGAAGAAAATAAATCAAGAATTCCTGTGCGTCTTGCTGTACATTTTGAGAAAACTGTGTTCGTCCTGAACATACATCTAAAACTTTTCTAATTTCAGTAGCACTTTCTATTTGAGTTTTATCATTACTCAGCTTTTCAAAAAGGAGACTCAGCACAGAACAGAATCTTTTTCCCTGATTTACTATTATCTGCTCTTGCAAACTTTCCAGATAAAATGCAACATTCAGCACTACATTAGCATAGCAGTTGACACCAGAGCTATTTTCAAAATAACATCCTACAACCTGTTCTTCATTTTCCTTATTCTTTTTGCTTGCAATTACATCACTCCTCTTTTTTTTCCTCCTCTCTACATCTTCATTACAGATATTCTCATTTCTCCTTTTACGAGAAACTACACGTTTCTCCAACACAGGATACTGACCTAAATGAGGAGCATAGCTTCTTCTTAATCTATTATACTCCTTTACACAATTTGCATCAGCACTAACTTTTGAGTCATCAAAGTCTATCATGAATAAACCTGATAATGTTTTCACTCGTGACAAAGCAACATATGCCATACCTTCTTTGAACACAGTTGAACCAATGTTCACAAATGCACAATCTACAGTCAATCCTTGAGACTTGTGAATAGTTACAGCATATGCTAGCGAAAACGGAAACTGCTTCCTACGTACATATAAGTCTTTCACAAGCATGAAACGAACTGAACAACGACAAATGTCTTTAACTTCTTCTATCTGATCAAATTTTATTTTTAAACATTCAATTCCATCTTTTTTCTGATAATTAATAAAACCCACAACTCTTCCCATAGCTCCATTAACTAAACCTTTTTCAACATCCAAATTTCTCCTTAAAAATACTCTACAGTTCATGCAAACATATAGATTTTTTTCTAATCCAGCTGTTTTGGAAATGTTCTTCTCTAGTGAATCCAATTTTTTTTCAGTGTGCCTGTTAATGTGACAGTAATTCTTCCATCCTCAATTTTGTCCACTGCTTCCAATTTCCTGATATCTTCCTTTTCCAATTTCAAAAGCTCCTCATTGAATATTGAGCATTCACGTAGAGTCGGCATTAAGCAGATGACACTTTTGTTTTCTGCAATGTTCTTGTATATCTTCTCTGCAACTATTTCTTCCTTTGGAAATAAATTATGTAGCAGCCGACTCTGTAATGCTTTTTTGCCAGCTTCTGTGAGTAGTCCAATCCTGATATCTTTCAGAATACTTCCATATTCTTCATCGTTTGCTTACCTCATATTAGTTGTAAGTTCCTTGTACTCAAAGAAGGACCAAATATTTGTATTACCGATGCTTCCCAATGACTTCTTCGTGTCTTCATGTGTCACAGTATTAAACACTGGTTGTCCTTTAACTGGAGTAAGTTGCAAAAGATCTCCAAAAACTATGACGTGTTTTCCTCCAAATAACATGTCATAGTCTGTCTTCAGAATTTGCTGCATTCTTAAATGCACAAAGGCAAGCATTAAGTTTGATACCATGCTCACCTCATCAATAATGAGAACTTGCATCTTCTTCAATACTCTTGAAACTTCCAAGCATGCTTCTCCAGTTAGCTTGTTGTATTGTATTTTGTTCTCATGCTCCACTGGTAACATTAGCAAACGATGTAAAGTGATTCCTTTTATGTTATATGCTGCTAACCCAGTTGGAGCAGTAACCACACAAGACAAAGTAGAATCCGTTTTTTGCTGTAGGTAGCTTCTGATGACTTTTATTAGGAAACTTTTTCCAGTTCCAGCTTGTCCACTTACATACATCCTGATTGGATGAAATGATGTGCATGAGCACTCTTTTTTTTCATGTAGAAATCCGTGATCAATTTTGTTTCTGATCTCTTCATAAATTTGTTGCTGCTCTTCGTTCAGTTGTCTTTCCAAATTTTGTAAGTCTATAAATTCTCCTTGAGCTTGATTCATAGCCGTTTCCACTTCATTCATGGCTATTGATGCTTCATTTTCAACAATTGGTTGTCCTAGGGGATCTTGACTGAGTGTTCCTGAACTTTGGCTGTCCTGAGAACTGTCTCTAGCTATTTCTGCTGCAATTGTAGTTTCCTGTTCAATTTCTTCATTTAACATTTGCAGATAAGTTGTGAATGTATTGCATTGTATGCTGTCTTTGCAAGCATTAAAAGAATCTTCATAGCTTTGAAATTCTCCCAGTAGTTCATCCTCTGTACGCCATGGTTTAAACAGCTGTAAAAGAGCCAAGTAGTAAAATTCCTTTTTGTCAGTAGTGTCGCAACTCAGCTTCCGGTGATTTATCAAACTTCCTTTTGTTTGCTTCACCAAACATCCTTCCTCACCAATGACTTTATATTTTCCATTGTTGATGTCTTCTGCGGCTTTCCGTGAATAAATGTGGTTCTGCAGCACTTCATAGAGACACATGTTCTCCAGATGATGACTTCTCTTGGGATAATATGTGTCCAACATGTTTGATTTCAAAATATCTGTACTTTCTGGGTCATTCTCGGCCAAATATTCAATTTCTCCAACAGATTTCAGTACCCGATTTCTCATTGCTGCAAGGCCTAAACTTGCCCAAATTTTTCTTCTTGATTTCGAGTAGAGACTTGCAGAAGATAACCTATCTGAACATTCGTAGGATCCAATTTCTCGATGCGATAACATCTTCAAACTGAAACTGTACAGCTTCTTACTGACAGTTTTCTCGTGAGAAATCTCTTCCCACATTTCCTTCAATTCTGTTTTTTCTGATTTCGTAATGTAAGACGTTACATATCGAGCAACAGCAATGGAATTGTCAGCTACATACTGTATATCCATGTTAGCGTTCCACATGGATAAAATCACTGGGTTGTAGTCATTTATATTTTTTGATTCTTCTTTTCTTTTAAGGTTGTAGGTGATTTTCTTGTGATAGTATGTCTCACAGATGACATAAAACTGTTAACTCTTCCATTTGAAAGAACAGGTCTAGGAAATCCAAATCGACATTTAGTGTAGTATTTATCTTTGCTCTTGTATTTCCGTCGACAGTATTTTCCACACCGATGACTTTGGAAACGTAAAACTTGCTCCTTTAACTTTTTCTCTTCTGTGCTTTTTGGTATAGCACATGTTGCATATTCTTCAATGTAAGATAACACTGCTTCATCAGCATCTGTTCCAAACTTTGGGGCATCCTTAATCCACAACAGCATATGAATATGAGGAGCACCTCTTGCCTGGTACTCTTTTCTCCAAAAGAAATCCACTACTTCTCCTAGAGGTGGATTTTTTTTATTGCAGATGAAGGACATCATAGCCTCAAATCTATGATTGAAATATCTGCAAACATTAACCGGATCCAATGAGCACAGTTCTCCTGCTGTCTTGTATTCGATGTTTTTAATGTTTGAATTTGCCTCTCGTAGAAAATCCAGTAAATCATCCCAAGCGTACTCCGCACAGCTTAGGGTAAGGAACCATGTTGGTGTTCCTAAATTCCGTAACATGCATTTTAATTCACCATGGCGTCGGTACCAATATTCATTTGTCCCACGCTGACAAGCCATCAGATTGATCAGTTGTGTTTCCAAATGATCATCTCGGTGCTGCACTTTCTCCATAAAATCCTTAGCAGACACATTTTGTAAATGTACTCCACTTTTTAAAATGTGATTTACTGCATAAGACAGTGCAGACAAGTTGCTTTCAAATAAAAGATGGAACAAATAAGGAATACTTTGTCGAAATCTGGGATCTTCAGCATATAGTCTTGTAGTCCGATACTCAGAAGCTGGAATCTGTTCCGGACGTTCATCGTATCGTCCTCCTTTTCCTTTAGGAAACAGCTGGGGAAAACATCGAGCTTCCAAGCTCTCCTCCCATACACTCACGGGAGTTCCTTTTGCTTTCTTCATCTGAAACAGATCAATATTGTCTCCCATAACTTCTTTTGAATGAAGAGGATGTATACTAAAATGTTCATAAATTTCTTCTTCCTTTGACTTGTCCACTTTTTCAATTTGTCCAGTTGGTGTTTCTGTGTCTTCTTGTAAATCTTCTTCTTCTTCTTCTTCTATATAAATTGATTCATACCATTTGTTATTCCTTTTCAAATACAAATTTGCTCTTTGTACTTTCCGTACATCTACCAGCTCCTGCCAAATCTTCTTATTCTTTGTAGGTACACCATTAACCAGAATAATTAATGGTTCAGTTTCCAAAGTATCCGCATCAATAGTTTCCATATTTTTTTTCAAATCCAAGGGCAAATACACCACTCTACCTTTTAAACCTCTCAGTAAATCTGAAGGAGGTAATTTACCAGTTTTGGGCTCCATACGTACTATGGTCTGGAACGGATGAACACATTGAATGAGTATAGACTCATATGTATTTAATTCAGAAAGTTCAGCAGGAATAGCATCCAATTCTAAATTATTATGTACAGCTCTGGTCGGCATTCTATTTTCCTCTAACTTGTTGTAACAGTATTTACAAATACGCTGAACTTCACCCAATTCAAAACAATTTTCAAGAAATATATATGTGGCAAAATCCTTCCACTTATAATTATCTTCATTTTCACTCTTTCTGTAGAGATCAACATACCTGGTTTGTTTTCTATAATGAGTTCTGCGGCAACAAATACAAGTAACATTTGGTCTTTCATTAGAGATTATTGCAAATTTTGTTATGTGATCATTAAATGTCTTACTTACAGAGGGTTCTACATTCTCTTCCACTTCTTCCTCATTTACTGTGTCCTTCTCTGCACTGTTTTGTTCAGGACCAAAGTAACAAAACTGAATTTCATCAACAACCTTCTCTACATCTGATACCGTTCCACGGAACAGAGCCCTATTCAATTCATCTAACTTTATTGCTGGACTTTTAGCAAAATACAACCGTCTCACAAACTTTCTCATTTCAGTATGAAGAACAGCCAGCATCCTAAAATGATGGAAAACACTATTACACACTTTTCTAGATAGACAAGCCAGAGAATGACCCTGCAAACCAGTATTCTCTCTCACTCTGCATGGATCCAAACTTTGAAGCACCTTAATCTTCTGTTTTACACTTTTTTTGCTATATTCTCTTAGAAACTCACGAAATTTATCAATAGATTCCTGACGCACAGTGCAAATACTACTACAATTCCAAGTGTACACTGGGGCTTTAGGACGTCTCCCCATAGCCTCATCCGCCATCACTTGTACCTCATCTCTTGGAACCATTATCTCCTTCTCCATTATGCAACCATTTTTCACTTCATAAGCACGACCTCTGGTGTCAACTGCATGCAGCAAACTATTACTTTGAAAATAACTCTCTTCATTAAAAAAAGGTTCACTACTTGAACTATGCATCCATTTTCCTAAAAACACTTTACAAAAGATTGTTCTGTTCACTACTCTTTTCCTTTTGCTATGTGATTTCAGTACATTAACCATTTTGTCTAATGTACGCATCCTATTCAAAATTAAAATGAATAGTTTCCTTTTTAATTCTAATGCCTTTGCTGCAATGGCTTCAATTTCTTTTTTTCTCTTATAAAACTTTGCCTTTTGCTTATATTTCTTCACATCCTTTATCAAATTGGACATAACTCTTCTCTGAAACATTTTTCTACGTATCTCTTTAAACGCTGTTTTTCTGTTTAAGTTTATCTTTTTAGTTGCAGAAGGTATATTTGCATTAACTAAATTCTCAATTTTTTCCTGTGCTTTTCGATTGAAATCATTCTTTGCAGTACAGACATTTTGTACATTTTTCCTTTTTTTGAATATGTTCCTTAGAAAATTTTTTGTCTGCTTACCAGAAGATTTTTTCTTCTTCCCAACATGAGCATCTTCAACTAACTTAGGTCCTCCAGTTGTCTTCAAATATAGGTTTTTTTTGTGGTCTTTTTTTACTCTGGATTTTGTAGGCATCTTAAATTTTGTTCACTGCTCTTCAGCAATACCTGAAAAAAACTAAAAAAAAATTCCTTTATTTTAATTAAATATATTACTACATTTGTTTTCACATTAGTCACAAAACGAAATTTCTTTGCCAATTTGAAAGCACACTTACTGCTCTTTTTTTGGCAAGTGATAATCACTTTTACAGACTGACACATTATGAATCCACTTTTCAGATTTTTTAAAAAGCACATGTCCAAACTGCTTTTTCAGACCAGCACCATTTGTAACCTGGGTGACTGCCTACACTCCAGCAAGGGCAACCAGCCTTAGTGATGCTGAATGTATTTGCATTACTGACTGAAACCTCAAACCCCACTCGCTTGTGAATACTGTGCATGATTCCACATGGTAAGCAGCTGGGTGTGTGCTAAGAGTCTGCTTCTGCACCAAAAAACTGGCTCCCCCTTTCCATCTAATGCAACTGTGAAATCACCAGAGCAATACGCAATAAATCTCTGCCTGTAATTCCTATTTGCACACAGAGTCATGTTTTCACATTAGTCACAAAACGAAATTTCTTTGCCAATTTGAAAGCACACTTACTGCTCTTTTTTTTGGCAAGTGATAAACACTTTTACAGACTGACACATTATGAATCCACTTTTCAGATTTTTTAAAAAGCACATGTCCAAACTGCTTTTTCAGACCAGCACCATGTGTAACCTGGTTGACTGCCTACACTCCAGCAAGGGCAACCAGCCTTAGTGATGCTGAATGTATTTGCATTACTGACTGAAACCTCAAACCCCACTCGCTTGTGAATACTGTGCATGATTCCACATAGTAAGCAGCTAGGTGTGTGCTAAGAGTCTGCTTCTGCACCAAAAAATGGCTCCCCCTTTCCATCTAATGCAACTGTGAAATCACCAGAGCAATACGCAATAAATCTCTGCCTGTAATTCCTATTTGCACACAGAGTCATGTTTTCACATTAGTCACAAAACGAAATTTCTTTGCCAATTTGAAAGCACACTTACTGCTCTTTTTTTTTGCAAGTGATAAACATTTTTACAGACTGACACATTATGAATCCACTTTTCAGATTTTTTAAAAAGCACATGTCCAAACTGCTTTTTCAGACCAGCACCATGTGTAACCTGGGTGACTGCCTACACTCCAGCAAGGGCAACCAGCCTTAGTGATGCTGAATGTATTTGCATTACTGACTGAAACCTCAAACCCCACTCGCTTGTGAATACTGTGCATGATTCCACATGGTAAGCAGCTGGGTGTGTGCTGAGAGTCTGCTTCTGCACCAAAAAATGGCTCCCCCTTTCCATCTAATGCAACTGTGAAATCACCAGAGCAATACGCAATAAATCTCTGCCTGTAATTCCTATTTGCACACAGAGTCATGTTTTCACATTAGTCACAAAACGAAATTTCTTTGCCAATTTGAAAGCACACTTACTGCTCTTTTTTTTGGCAAGTGATAAACACTTTTACAGACTGACACACTATGAATCCACTTTTCAGATTTTTTAAAAAGCACATGTCCAAACTGCTTTTTCAGACCAGCACCATTTGTAACCTGGGTGACTGCCTACACTCCAGCAAGGGCAACCAGCCTTAGTGATGCTGAATGTATTTGCATTACTGACTGAAACCTCAAACCCCACTCGCTTGTGAATACTGTGCATGATTCCACATAGTAAGCAGCTAGGTGTGTGCTAAGAGTCTGCTTCTGCACCAAAAAATGGCTCCCCCTTTCCATCTAATGCAACTGTGAAATCACCAGAGCAATACGCAATAAATCTCTGCCTGTAATTCCTATTTGCACACAGAGTCATGTTTTCACATTAGTCACAAAACGAAATTTCTTTGCCAATTTGAAAGCACACTTACTGCTCTTTTTTTTTGCAAGTGATAAACATTTTTACAGACTGACACATTATGAATCCACTTTTCAGATTTTTTAAAAAGCACATGTCCAAACTGCTTTTTCAGACCAGCACCATTTGTAACCTGGGTGACTGCCTACACTCCAGCAAGGGCAACCAGCCTTAGTGATGCTGAATGTATTTGCATTACTGACTGAAACCTCAAACCCCACTCGCTTGTGAATACTGTGCATGATTCCACATAGTAAGCAGCTAGGTGTGTGCTAAGAGTCTGCTTCTGCACCAAAAAATGGCTCCCCCTTTCCATCTAATGCAACTGTGAAATCACCAGAGCAATACGCAATAAATCTCTGCCTGTAATTCCTATTTGCACACAGAGTCATGTTTTCACATTAGTCACAAAACGAAATTTCTTTGCCAATTTGAAAGCACACTTACTGCTCTTTTTTTTGGCAAGTGATAAACACTTTTACAGACTGACACATTATGAATCCACTTTTCAGATTTTTTAAAAAGCACATGTCCAAACTGCTTTTTCAGACCAGCACCATGTGTAACCTGGTTGACTGCCTACACTCCAGCAAGGGCAACCAGCCTTAGTGATGCTGAATGTATTTGCATTACTGACTGAAACCTCAAACCCCACTCGCTTGTGAATACTGTGCATGATTCCACATAGTAAGCAGCTAGGTGTGTGCTAAGAGTCTGCTTCTGCACCAAAAAATGGCTCCCCCTTTCCATCTAATGCAACTGTGAAATCACCAGAGCAATACCCAATAAATCTCTGCCTGTAATTCCTATTTGCACACAGAGTCATGTTTTCACATTAGTCACAAAACGAAATGTCTTTGCCAATTTGAAAGCACACTTACTGCTCTTTTTTTTTGCAAGTGATAAACATTTTTACAGACTGACACATTATGAATCCACTTTTCAGATTTTTTGAAAAGCACATGTCCAAACTGCTTTTTCAGACCAGCACCATTTGTAACCTGGGTGACTGCCTACACTCCAGCAAGGGCAACCAGCCTTAGGGATGCTGAATGTATTTGCATTACTGAGTCCAACCTCAAACCCTTAAACTATTCTTTTATTATACCAGTACACCTTAATTTATTGTGAAAACATAGTCCATATTATTTTACTTGTTCCTCACATTTAAATTTCTCCCAAAACAGAAAATAATAAACACAACTTCAACAAAAAGAATTGCATTTCTATTATTCATTTCTTAATTTACCATATACATCCCCTCTCAAACTCTAAACTCACCTTTAAAATTAGTTAGTTGTGAAAGAAATGTGGCACTCAAACAGCAGATTATCAGAGCCAGGATCTCTGTTCTTTACACCTCTCTCCTCTCAGCAGAACCAGATAATGGCAAACTTTCCCTCTCTTTTTCCACACATATACATGTTAGTTTCAAATCTCGGTGCTTGCCCCTTTTTTTCAAATGTAATCACACATTTCTATTGGTTGAAAACCAACCCTTTTCCAAAAGTACCCTTCCCCCAACTTGACTTCTGCCTAGTACCCTTCCCCCAACTTGACTTCTGCCTGCTACCATAGCAACAGTTCATGGAACACTGCTGTGTGGAGTTAGGTCAGAAGTTCACCAAACAATGTTTCAATTCCACAGAGCAAGAGTGCTTGACTTTTCAAACCTAACAGCAAATACATAGTACTGTTCTTTGGTAACACATTTTTCTGTACCAATACAAAACATGCTTCTATTAATTTACACATACAGCCTAGTTTTTATTCTAGAATGGTATGAAACAGCCAATCAGTTCTTTTTTTAAAAAAAAAAATATGTATGCCTCCATTTCCAAACTGTCTTTCTTTTCATATTGCCATTCTACTGAAAGACACCTCCTGAGTGCATCCAGTTCTCCTTTGAAGATGTTCACAGTGTGGATTGTAGGGCACAGCTATGTCTTCTGGAGTGAAAAGTATGCAGAGAAAACAGATATGGTGAGAGACCTTGCTTTGCCAAATGTAGACATTAAATGGATTGGTCAGAGAGGGTTAAAGTGGCACCAATTGATGCCATTGGTGAAATCCTTCATGCACATCCAACACCCTGACCTCATAATAGTGCACTGTGGTGGCAATGACCTAGGCACTTTGACTGGGGTAGGTCTGGAAATGCTTATGAAGGACACCTTTGCACAACTGTTTTCACTTTTCCCTAAAACTGCCTTTGTGTTTTCTAACATATGCCAAAGGCAAAAATGGAACTGGTCCAATCATTTCTGTCCGCAGATTGACAAAGCAAGAAAGCACGTCAACAAATCTGTTTCTGCTTTCCTCCGTGACTATGGTATGGGTTCCATTTACCACAACAACTTGCGTTACGACATGCAAGACATTTATAGAAAAGATGGTGTGCACTTCAATGATGAAGGGAACAGAGTCTTCCTCTTGAACCTTAGACTCTGCAGCGGTACTTACTTGTAGGTACCACTAAAAAATCACTTCATAAACACAACGTCTCTTTTTAGAGCCCCCTAATATCTAAACACTTAAATCTGATTTTCATTTCTTTTTTTATTTTTTTTTCTACCGTACGCTTACGGTAAGCTTACCGTACGCGTACCCTGCGATTTTTTTTAAAATCAATAAATGTTTTCTTTGTACTTTTCTGTCCTTCTTTGACCCCCTTACAAGTGTTAGAGGGTCTGTAACTCTCCTCCTTGCCCCCTTTTCAAGATATCACTCTTTTTTTTCTGAGTGAAACACACGAAATGGCGGCCGCCGCTTCCTGGTTTCGACCGATTCGAATGTTTACTAAGATCTAAGAGCCAATCAGAATCGCGCACGCCACCGTACGCGTACGGTAAGCGTACCGTAAGCGCACCGTAAGCTGGCTCAGATATATATATTGATTTAAAGGCTATTTTCTCAGAATCTACTGAACAGATTTACACCAAACCTACAAAAGGCACTTCCTTGACCTGAGGACTACCTCTCTGCCAAATTTCTAGTAATTCTGTTCAGACGTTCGGGCTGTAGCCCTGTCTAAAGGTCCTATGGAAAAATGCATGGGAAAAACGCGTTTTGGGACCCCCCTTTTATCTCAGCCCCCGCTTGACGAATCCCCCCGAGACTTTCAGGGAAGGAGCGGAGCGTAGCGCCCCACCTATTTTGAAAAATTCGCGAGGATTCGTCGACCGGCGCCAAAGTTATTCAAAATAGAATGTTGCGGATTTCCTATGGAAACGTGGTCCTAACTATAACTACCTACTGGCGACCGCCAGTAGGTAATATATATATATATATATATATATATATATATATATATATATATATATGTATAAATATATATATATCAACGAATGCTCGCTCTACGCCTCCATGCCACTCCGCTGGAACAAAGCGAGAAAGGACCCAGATAGGTGCTTGATTCGTTTATTTTACAAGCAACACTCCACCATGACGCGTTTCGGCAGCTCCTCTGCCTTGATCACATGACAGCGCTTACACGGAAGGAATTAATTTTTAAAGTGCAATTGCAAGGTCACATGGTAAAATGAACATGGAAAACAGATTATATAATTACAACAATGTGTAATTTGGAAGAAAGACATCAGGCTTTACAATTCTATCGCTGAGTGCCTGTCATTATAAAATGACCTAATTGTCATGTCAGCTATTGATATAATATTTCAATGCTCCATACCTGTAGAGTCTCTTCAAAAGTTAAGTAATGGCTTAAATGCCGGAGACCTACGTGTTTTCCATTTTTGTTAACGTAAATTGTTTTGCATAGGACCTATGTGATAAAAAGTAAATATACCCGTGTATCCAATAAATGTTAAAAAAAGATTTAAGAACAAGTAAGAGAACCGGTGTTAAAAAATTTATTAAAGTGTCAGTGCATAAAAAGTGTATAAGAAAAGTGTATAAAGGGACTGGTTGTTAATATGTAACCTCCCAGTGTGTGTAATTATAATAATAACAAGGATATTTTCTAGTGTCACAGACTGTAATTGTCTGAGCTATATATTCTGACTATAGATATCGCAGACTGAAGTTACCTATATACCGTGTGCTCAATTGTCATATCAACTTTTATCTCATGAACAGACTATATATGTAATATAGGGGATTAGATAGCTGCCGGTCGTTCCTAGCCCTTTTATGAGTATAAGTGGCTAACAAACATTCATAAGTACATGTATAGAATATATTAAATACATAAATATATAAATAAATATAAATTGATAAATTCTTAAAACACACACATATTGTTTGTAAAAACCTCCCCCAACAAAGTAGGTAAAATACCAACATTGTGACATATCATTGTTGTCTGTGCAAAAATAAATCAGTTAAAAAGGCCTTAGATCGTGGGACATATGAACAATTTGGCGCTGAAGGGAGAGATATGAAATTCATACAATGATAGTAAAATATGTCAAGCGTAAAATACAGGTATGTTAAAAAGAGATTTTTTTATACATAAATATTAAAATATACGATATTAAAAAAATCTTCCATATGAATATACAATCCTAACATACAATACTACTATTCCTTTGAATCCTATTTATCCCTAGCAATAACTATAAAAAGAAAGGAATGCCAATTTAAAACTGATGCAAGTATTTCTAGTCAAGGTATGTGTGCAGATCCTCGCTACTATTAAGACCCCCCGGATGTTTGGTATCTAGTTCTAAAATGTAGCGTGTTTCAAGGCGCCTGAGTTTTTGTTCACGATCCCCACCTCTGCCAAGTGGAGGTATCGTATCAATGACATAGTACTGAAGATGTTTTAAATTATTGCCATGTTGCATCTTGAAATGCCTTGCTACAGGATAGCTTGGGTTGCTATTGGTGATGGCTCTAATGAGCTGCAATATGTGCTTATGGACTTGTAACTTAGTGCTACCTATATACAATAGGTTACAGGAGCACTGTAACACATATACTGCAAAGTCAGTACGACAAGTCAAGTGTTGTTTAATTTCTCGTGTCGTACCATTAAACGCTGTCTGATAAGTAGTTCTGTTTGAAGCATAGTTACATGCTTTACAGACAGAGCATTTAAAGAAACCCTTCCTGGCCACCAACCAACCAAACTTCTCACTTTCCTCAGGGTTTTTCTTTACTAGAGCATTCGCCATTGTAGCCGCTCTTCTGTATGTAATGGCAGGTTGTTTGGGCAAAAGTGTACTAATTATTGGGTCATCATGAACTATTGGCCAATTCCTTCTTATTATAGTTCTTAGCTGTTGCTCCTGCTTTGAATAGGTAAGGATAAGTCTAGTAGGCTCAGCTAGAGTCTCTTCCTTATCCTTGCTTTTTTTCACATTTTGTATGAGCTCATGTCTCAGAAGTCTTTTTGATTTGTCAATCGCAGTTTCAATAGATGCATTTGTATACCCCCTATCAAGGAATCGCTGTCTACATTCCTGTTGTTTCATATTGCAGTCCTCTTCCTCACTACAAATTCTACGGATTCGAAGCATTTCCCCATAGGGAATGCTGTGTATCAAATGCGGAGGGTGCGCACTCGAAGCATGTAACAGTGTTGCCTGCTGTTTCCTTACGATGTAGTGAAGTGTTCATGCTATTATTTGTTATGTTGACCTGAACATCTAGGAAGGTTATACTTGTGTTACTTATGCTAGAAGTGAACTGTAAGTTGACATCATTGTCATTCAACGATTTGACAAATTCAATGGCTTTATCCTGGGTTCCGTGCCATACAATGAATAGGTCATCTATATAACGTAACCAGCATATAATATTCTCTGTGTATGTCTGCTCATACGTTTTCATAAGGACCAGCTCCTCCCACCAGCCCATGAACAGACAAGCATAGCTGGGGGAGAAGCTGGCCCCCATAGCTACGCCTTGAATTTGCTGGAACATCTGGTGTTTGAACATAAAGAAATTATTCTCAAGGCAGAAACCCAACATATCCATTATCATCTTGTTATGCTGTGCATAGTATAATGGTCTATTTGCCAAAAAATTATCAACTGCTTTTAGTCCATCCTGATTCCTGATACATGTGTATAGTGAGGATGCATCTAAGGCCAGGAGAAAATACCCTTCTTGCCATTGGATATTGGCGATTTTCCTGATGAAATCCACAGTGTCCTGCACAAATGATTTCAATTTTTTCACATGTTCTTGAAGAAAAAAGTCAATGTAACGTGACATGTGCTCTAGTGGCCCATTGATGGCAGCTATTATTGGTCTTCCGGGGGGCTTGTGAATGTTTTTATGAACCTTAGGGATAAAGTACATAGATGGAGTTTTTGGATGTTCTGTTTTTAAATATTTGAACTCTTCCATACTCAGAAGTCCCACACTCTTCCAGGCTAGTAATTTGGAATAGAATTGATTTATCATGGCTTTATACTTCAATACCGTGCTTCTACGGTAACATTGCACATCATTTAGTTGCAAGTAGGCTTCTTCCAAGTATTCTTTCATTGGCCATAGTACAATATTTCCCCCTTTATATGAGTTTCTGATAACTATTTTGTTTTCCTTTTTTAATTTTGTCATCAGTTTGTTGTATTGTCTTTCATGATTGGTTACTTTCCTTTTTTGTTTATTGATGTTAATGTTCAATTTCTTGATTTGTGCCACGACCTGTTCATTAAAGACATCGATGGAATCACGAGGCATGATGGGCATAAATTTAGACTTCACCTTAAAGGGAGTAGTCGGTTTTGTGTTGATATTGATTTCCAATGATAGATCTTTGGTAAAAGATTCAGAAGAAAGGCTTTGGCTTGATCTGTTTATGGATGTATCTGATTCCTTTGCCAATTCCTGCAGATTTCTCAGGGCCTCTAAGTCTGCAACCAGGAGCTCACAGGTGTCACTTGTGTTAATCGCCATATCCGTGCTTTCCCCTCTAGACCGAGATTTTAGTTCATGAAACTTTTTGAGTTTCAGCTTATGGATACATTTATAAACATCCACACGGGTCGTCGGATAATCAAAGTCAGACTGAGGACAATATGGTAATCCTAGGGATAGTAACTGCTTTTCAGCCTGGGTCAGATTGATATCAGCCAGATTGATTATTGTTTTGGCCGTCGATGTAATAGAAGGAGGATTGTTTACTGCCTGTTTCTCCATCCTCCCCGCCGTCCTCTCCCCCTGTTTGGATGCTTGTTGTAAGTGGCGTTCCCTTGCTTTTCTCCTTTGTCTTCTAGACGTTGTTCGTCGTTTTTTGCCGGTTGGTTGTGTGGCCTTAGTGTTTCCCGTCTGGTAGTCGAGTTCCTCCCCCAAGGTTGGTTTAATGGCATTCGAATGTGTTCGATCTATTCTTCCTTCTGCTTCTGACTCGCTCTCCACAGCCGAGCTTAGATCAGAAGCTGTTTTATCATGGATATTGGGTGCTGGAGCGGTCTTGTGAGATTGTCCATGTTGACCTGCCGCCGTTGATCTATATACATCAAATTTGCGTGAGAAAGTAAAGATCTGTCCGCTTGTATAGTCATCTTTGACCCTTTGGAACTTGAAAGCCTTGCGTTGTTTGATTTTGTCTTCCTCCTTTCCTAGTCCGTTAACCATTTCCTCGTGTAATTTAGTTTGGTGGGGATCCCCTAATGCCTTTATTTCTAATTCCAGGGCGTCTATTTTAAGTTGTAAAGCCTCGCGGTCTATGACAGCATATTTAACCAATATTTGGACCAATCTCCTTGATGATTCCAAGTTGGTTTCTGCCCACTCGGCCATCATTAGGGGGTTCGGGGTATCATAACTGGGGGCTATCATGATGCGCAATCCCCTCGGTATTCTGCACACATCCAAATATCCCTGCAGGGATTTTGATTCCCACCATTTTGACTGTTCTTGCCGCATAAGTTTCTACATTATGCGATATTTGTCTTTTATTCCTTGTTCACTAGTTGTTTCCTTGTTGGTCCCCCTGAATGTTTGGGACTGTGATGTCGAGGGTGTGTCTGAAAACATCCCTTCTGCAGCCGATTCTCAACTGCGTAGCGCTGCGGTGGACATGATATGCTTGCAATGCGTGATCCTATAAAGTGACGCGTAATGGAGCCTGCCCTCTTTGGATTTTAGTCAGGAACAGGTTCCCCGGGTGCACGCCTCCCCACCTGTGCTTAGTTACAACGGGGTTCCGTACCTGCTTTGTTAGCAACACATACCGCCGTCACCTCCTCGCTGGACGATAATCCACTCGAGACCTCAGACTCGGCGCTGTCCCGCTCGTATCAGGCAAACTTCCAACCGCTGTTGATCCACAGGGGGCTCCGTGTTTCCGTTGCCGGACTCACTACGATTACTTCCGGGTTGCTGTACTCCTCGAAGCCTCTGGGATGGTCAGCTGACCCAGAAGTCTGTAACTTTCCCGTCCACGGAGCCAACTCAAGGGGAGGGGGTCCAGAACACCGGGGAAAGTCAAAGCCGGTGAAAATATCAACGAATGCTCGCTCTACGCCTCCATGCCACTCCGCTGGAACAAAGCGAGAAAGGACCCAGATAGGTGCTTGATTAGTTTATTTTACAAGCAACACTCCACTATGACGCGTTTCGGCAGCTCCTCTGCCTTGATCACATGACAGCGCTTACACGGAAGGAATTAATTTTTAAAGTGCAATTGCAAGGTCACATGGCACAATGAACATGGAAAACAGATTATATAATTACAACAATGTGTAATTTGGAAGAAAGACATCAGGCTTTACAATTCTATCGCTTAGCGCCTGTCATTATAAAATGACCTAATTGTCATGTCAGCTATTGATATAATATTTCAATGCTCCATACCTGTAGAGTCTCTTCAAAAGTTAAGTTAAGTAATGGCTTATATATATATACACTGCTCTTCATCTGAAACATGGGAACTAGCCCGGGTTGCCTCCTCTTTTCTTCTTTCTAACTATAACATCCCTGAAACCTGTGTTTTTTTCAGTGAATTTCTGAGGTTTTTTAAATGCTAATTTCTAACTATAATGTCCCTGAAACCTCAGTTTTTTTCAGTGAATATATATATATATATATATATAAACATACATACATACATACATACATACATCTAATATGATTATGAAATTGGAAGGGTCCTAACTTTCGCAAAGAAGTACGATGCACCGCAGAATGCACTACAAATATCCAATAGATCCAAGATACCTGCTCCAAAGGACATATCTGAATCAGAGGCAGACACAGATTTATCAGAAGTTGAAAATTCCAAAAGAGGTGCCGGGACTGTCACTAGCCATGAGCCAAATTTTCCACAGGAATACCAACTGATAAAAGAATCGTGAAGAAGATATCCTCAAAGAACCCACCCACCGGAGCAAAACATCAGAAAAGCAGATGAGGAGGGAAGAACAGAAAAAGGAAACTTTCCACCGTGGGTGACAAGGAGCAAGAGGGGCACCAACAAGAAGTAATCCCTCTTGCAGTGGTAAATCTGTTGTCGTGTACATTGTCCAAGATAGAAATCCAGGTCTTACAAAAGGGTCTCACCTTATGTCCCATGACCGAGTGGGACTACGTTCAGACACGGATTGATCTTTATAACTTTGTGCACAAATTAAAATTGAAAAAAACTTTTGTTCAACACCCAAGACGCCCTGAGCCTGAACCAACAGTGTCACATGCCCCAACCGACATCCGCGCAGGGCATGATTTGGAGGCACTACAAACTCAACATACGTTACATGATTATAACCGAGACGCTGTGCCAAACAACAATGTTGATGATATGGATAGAATTGAGAATCTGGGAATTGAACAAAGAAGTGGCAGAAGTAAGTTTATAACTAAATCCAAATGTATCCCCAAATGCCATTTGATGCAATCAACTGTTTAGATGAGAATATGATTAAAGATCTCAACACATTACGGACAGGCCACGTACAACCAAGTGGCAAAAGAAAGTATAATTTGACTAAAACCCAGAGGACAGCTATAAAAGCATTGAGGGATGATTCCTCTATAGTCATAAAATAGTCTGACAAGGGCGACAATATCGTCATAATGTCAAAAGAGGCATATAAAGAGGAAGTACTGCGCCTGATAGGTGATGAGAGGAGTTATAAAAGAGTAAAGAGAGACATTTTCAACACGAGTGTCCTGGTTTTTTATGATTTACTTGACAAATGGAAATCTAGTGGCATCCAGGAGGAGGACAAGTATCAATATACGAAGGTGGATTTTTCCTTACTCCCCAAGTCCTACCACCCGCCAAAAGTCCATAAAGACATGGTTAAACCACCGGGACGACCAAT
The DNA here is from genome assembly GCF_964204655.1 of Triturus cristatus. Lineage (NCBI taxonomy): Eukaryota > Metazoa > Chordata > Amphibia > Caudata > Salamandridae > Triturus > Triturus cristatus. The sequence goes on from NC_140585.1 coordinate 603,424,041, forward strand.
TGTTTCCAGTAAGGGAAGCTTACTGGAAAAAGCATCAATCTATGCGGATCATTTCCTTTTCCATTGGGGAAGGATTTGTGTTTCTTCACCCAGGATACAACTGACTTTATCCGGCGGATACAGGACATGCGGCGGGAACCAGATTTCCTTTTCATCACGATGGACATCACATGTTTATACAAGTGCATAACCCATGATCAGGGCATGTTGTCCCTTGAATACTTTTTGAAAACTAGGCCTCTTAAATTCCTCACCCACAGTAAAATGATATTTGAGATTGTTGAATTCTGTTTGTACAACAACATATTTCTTTTTCTAGGATAGCTCTACCTGCAGACACAGGGAACCGCAATGGGCACATGCTTCGCCTCAACCTATGTAAATCTTTTTGTAGGCTAGGGGGAGAAGCACGTGGCCTTGGCAGAGGACAATGAGAGGTAGGTTGAGAAGATAACCCTTTGGGTAAGATATATAGATGACCTCTTCATTGTCTGAAAGGGTACTGTTGCAGAATCAGAGGAATATATCAGAATTCTCAACAATAATGAGTTCAATCTAAAGTTTACCAGCAACATTAGCAATGAAGAGCTACTTGTTTTAGATCTTTTGGTGTTTGTGACAGACGATAATATCTGTACTAAGTTATACAGGAAGCTGACAGCGGGCAACACTGTATTACATTCCAAAAGTCAGCACTCACGTAGCCTGATCCATAGCATCCCTTACGCGGAACTGCTGCAATTAAAGAGAATCTGTACACATGTAGAAGATTACACAGTAGCAGCAGGGGAATCCCTTAGCAGGTTTAGAAAGAGGGGGTACCAGAATTAGATACTACATAACACCACAATGAAGGTTCAATCTATAGAAAGACAGACACTTCTAACGTATAAAACAACTGATGTGCCAGGTACTGGTAACAACACAGAAGCCATTAGGCTGATTCTTGGCTTTTCAGCTGAATCTAAAAAAATCAGGGGTTTGGTGCAAAGGAATTGGAAAGTTATACAGGCAGATAATGTCATTGGAAGACTGTTACCCAGTAGACCAGATATTACATATCGAAAAAACGTGTCATTAAAAGACAGGCTGGTACAGAGTAATTTTTCGGAGGAAGTATCAACTAGGAGATCTACACCTCGTGTAAGGCCTGTAAAAATAGTGTCAGGGTGAAAGAATATGCGGTCCCCGGCAAAAAAGTAAAACACGTGATAAATGAATTGATGAATTGTCACTCTAGTTTTGTAGTGTATTGTCTGATCTGCCCGTGTGGGCTCCAGTATATTAGCAGCACAATCCATCCAGCAGAGAAGCGCATACTGGAGCAAAAACGGGCAATTACCAATCACAACAGTGCATACCCAGTGGCCAGACAATTTGCCGTTGCCCATGACTCCAGGAGTGACAAACTACATTACTTCTGCCTAGACCATGTTCGGATCAAAGAGAGAAGCGGGGATAGGGTAAAACAGCTACGGCAGATAGAAGCAAGATATATTATCGAGCTAAGAACCCGTACTCCCTGGGGGCTTAACAGCGAGGAGAAGCTTTGGTCGTTTGTGGGTTAATAGGGTGTGACAGGACATTGGGCCCATTGAGGTCATTATGGCTCAGATACACTGTAGATTTCACGTTTATGATATGGGTTTATATGTTGTGGCAGGACATTGGCCCATTCAGGGCATTATAGTTCAGATATCTGGCAAATGCTTTTTCTGTAGTATGAGGCAACAAGCCATCTTCTTTCTGTGTAACCATTTTTCTTTTGCTAATCTCTCTTAATTTATGTAGGGATATGCAAATGCTTGGATAAGTGGTTGGCATGTTTTTCTTTGTATGAATTGAAGGGCATGCTTGGGCATGCAGGGCGTAATTCATGTGTGGTAAAAGATTGAATATGTATATAAAAAATACACAATTTAAAAATGTCTTTTGCTCTATAAAATAGGGTAATCAACTTATTTTATGAAACCATCGATGCCATGATTTTGCATCAGTAAGATATTTAGTAAACAAATTGATCACATGCCAATTGAGTATGTTGAGTTGATAAATAGCACACAGTCTAAGATGGCCGACACAGGAGAACTGAAAGTAGCCACTCATGTCTGAGTCCCTTTTCTATTTTTGCAGTGAAATCTTGGTGACGAATGAAAAGTTGTGTTATTTAAATGTGTGAAATTATCATGGTAACTAACATTGATGAAGGCCAGGTGGCCGAAACACGTTTGTGTTAGTTTGATTACTTGGAGCAAGCCGGAATAAATATAATTAATTTTTACGAGTACGCAGCCATGTGTGTCTCTGGACATTGGTTCTTGAAGAAATATATATACAGACACAATCCTGGCCCACCGCTCTCCCGATGAGACCTTCCAGGTACGGTCAACCAGAAGTAAGATTTTGCAATATCAAAAGTGCTTTATTCCAAAATCATGGCTCACAGTCTATTCCAGGCCAGTGCCTGACATGACGCATTTCAACCGCAGGAGCGCGGTCTTGATCACATATATATATATATTTCTTCCTTTTTATATACATATTGAAGAAGGAGGCGGCATGGAGCTTCGGTCAAGAGCAAGAACAAAGGACAACAAGCACAGCAAATGAATGAATCAGCCATTACAGTCATCAACCTATCCGATTTAAGATTAACTGACACAGAGACTAAAACATTTTCACTAGGTTTATCCTTTTGCCAGAAAACCAACTTTAACTACGCATAAATGCGAATTGACTTTTTTTAATTAATTAGAAAATTTAAGTTGAAAAAATAGTTCAACAATCGATCGAGCAGTAAGGCACCAACACAACAGCAAAATTCAGAGGATGTGCCTTTGAACCTAGTGGTAGATGATTTAAGTTTGCTCAGGGATCTGGAGAAATGGTAAAGGGGGAATGATGACTATGGCATAGCAATATCCTTTAGAGACACAGCAGATATACTGGGTTTAGACATCTTTAGGAGTAGTAAAGCAGGATTAAAAAGAAAATCAACCTTTGTACCCAACCTCCCCTGGGACTCAATTGATGTGTTTTCGGACTGGGTGATCAAGGATTTCAGAAATCACTATCCATAGAATCAAGTAAAACATTTAGCAAAAGCATGAAGAAAGAAGAAAGAGACTATTCAAAAGTTATGGACAAGTTGAGATCCAGGAAGGACATTGTAGTCCGCCAGTCAGACAGAGGTGGTAATGTAGTCCTGTGGCCATTCTGCAAATACAATGAAGAAGCAAAATCTCAGTTAAGGGACACTGCATGTTATCAAAGGGTACCACAGAGTAACCTCCTAGAGGTCAAAAACAAGTATCACAAAGAACTATCCAGGTGGAGGGAAATGGGACTGATCACGGAGGGGGAGTACCGATATTTAAAGGGGAATGACCCCATATTACCAGTTTTGTATTTAATAACTAAAATACATAAAGACGCTCTGCAAACCCTGCTTGGTAGGCCAATAATATCGGCCATGGGTAGTTTGTATGAGACCACATTGAGGTACATAGATAATTTTTTGCAAGACATCCTGAAATCCCTCCCGTCCTACATCAGGACATGAGGGATTTTCTGCGTAAATTACATCATATTTCCTGGGAGAAATCTGACCTTTTGATAATATTAGATGTGCCCGCGTTATATGTGGGGATTGTGCATAAAGATGGTCTCCAGGCATTGAGACACTTCCTTGGCACCAGACCAATCAATTTATATCAGCACTCTTGAGATGTTGCTAACAATGGAAGAATTGTGCCTTGAAAACAACTTTTTCCTGTTTGGGAGTGATACCTATAGGCAGATAAGGGATACGGCCATGGGCACCTGCTTGGCCCCCAGCTATGCAAATTTTCACAAGGGCTGGTGGGAAGTAGCAGGTGCTTAGGGTCAAACTTGAAACAGAATGGAAGGAACATATTGTGGTCTGGTGTAGTTTCATAGACGATTTGTTCATAAATTGGAGGGGCTCCCTTGAGAGGGCCAATGCATTTGTTTCTGCTTTGAATGTAAATCTGTTGAACTTGAGATTCACAAGTACCATCAGTGAATCTCAGGTACACTTCTTGGACCTGGAAGTTTTCATAAAGGAGGACACGATGCAGACATGCACTTTCATAAAAACCACTGCAGGGAATTCAATCTTGCATTCCAATAGCTTCCACCCACAGAAATTAAAGTACAGTATACCTTATGCAGAACAACTTCGCATAAAAAGGAACTGTAGTGAGCTGATTTCTCTAAAACTAGCACAGACTGAACTACCTCAAAGATTCACAGATAGAGGTTACAGCCAACAGGTTTTAAATCAAGTCTGGAACAAAGTGGAGGGACTCCCCAGAGAATCGATCCTTTTTAAGGACCATATGGAGATAGACAGGCTGGAATGAAGAAGGAAGAAACTAGAATGATAACGGGATACCATACCTATCATGCAAAAGTGAGAGATTGCATGAATAGGCATTGGCACCTAGTTAAAGAAGATTCCACACTCAGAAATCTAGCCCTATGTAGGCCTCTCATATCTTTCAGAAGGGCGAAATCCATGGGGCAACAACTAGTAGTAAACAGCCGAGAGGTGGTTGAGACAGAGGGGTGGTTGAAAGCCAATCCAGGTTTCAACAAATGCCAGAAATTTAAGGCGTGCTAACACGATATAAATAGAAAAGAAATTCAATCGCCATTGTTGAAGAAACCCTGGAAAATTCCTCGCTTTTTCAATTGTAGGAGTGACCATGTAGTGTATATCCTTCATTGCACTTGTACCAATGTATATGTGGGCAGCACAATCCACATGGTACACGTTAGAATCCTCCAACACCTGAGGGCAGTAAAAAACAAAGATAAGACTTACCCTGTGGCCTGACATATGAATAAGGTCCATGGAGGGAATATGAATGAACTCTCTTATTATGTGATAGTTTCAGTCCCAAAGAATAGATGAGGGGGAAATCGTGAGATAAAGCTCAGACAACTTGAATCACGTTATATAATGATGCTTGACAATAAGACCCCTTGAGGTCTGAATTTAGAGGAAGATCTGTATCAATCAATCAATCAATGACACTTGTAGAGCGTGCTACATACCCGTAGGGTCTCAAGGCGCTGGGGGGGGGGGGTGCCGCTACTGCTCGAACAGCCAGGTCTTCAGCTTCTTCCTGAAGGAGAGGTGGTCTTGGGTCAGGCGCAGGTCGGTCGGGAGGGAGTTCCAGGTCTTGGCGGCCAGGTGGGAGAAGGACCTTCCTCCTGTGGTCGCTCTTCGGATGCGGGGGACGGCGGCGAGGGCGTGGTTGGCTGATCGGAGGTGGCGTTTGGGAGCGTAGAAGTTGATCCGGCTGTTGAGGTAGCTCGGGCCTTGGTCGTGTAGGGCTTTGTGTGCGTGGGTGAGGAGGCGGAAGGTGATTCTTTTGTTGACGGGGAGCCAGTGAAGGTCTCTCAGATGTCCGGAGATGTGGCTGGTTCGTGGGATGTCGAGGATGAGTCTGGCTGAGGCGTTCTGGATCCGCTGGAGTCTCTTCTGGAGCTTGGCGGTGGTACCGGCGTAGAGGGCGTTGCCGTAGTCCAGTCGGCTGGTGACGAGGGCCTGGGTGACGGTCTTCCTGGTCTCGGTGGGGATCCACCAGAAGATCTTCCGTAGCATGCGTAGGATGTTGAAGCACGCCGAGGAGACGTTGTTGACTTGCCTGGTCATGGAGAGGGAGGAGTCCAGGATGAAGCCCAGGTTGCGTGCATGGTCTGTCGGTTTGGGTGCGGTGCCCAGGGCGGGAGGCCACCAGGAGTCGTCCCAGGCGGAGGGTGAAGAGCCGAGGATGAGGACCTCCGTCTTGTCAGAGTTCAGTTTCAGGCGGCTGGTCGTCATCCACTCGGCTACCTCTTTCATCCCTTCGTGCAGGTTGGCTCTGGCGGAGGCGGGGTCTTTGGTCAGGGAGAGGATCAGCTGGGTGTCGTCGGCGTAGGAGATTATGCTGAGGTTGTGTTTGCGTGCGATGGCCGCGAGGGGGCTCGTGTAGACGTTGAAGAGGGTGGGGCTCAGAGATGATCCTTGAGGGACGCCGCAGATGACTTCGGAGGCCTCTGACTTGTACGGTGGTAGGCGGACTCTCTGTGTTCTTCCGTTGAGGAAGGAGATGATCCATTCCAGCGCCTTGTCCTGGATTCCGATGTTGCTGAGGCGCTGTACTAGGGTGCAGTGGCAGACAGTGTCGAATGCCGCGGAGAGGTCTAGGAGGATGAGGGCTGCTGTTTCTCCATTGTCCATCAGGGCTCGGATGTCATCGGTGGCGGCGATGAGGGCGGTCTCGGTGCTGTGATTGGCTCGGAAGCCGGACTGTGAGGGGTCGAGGGATCCATTTGTCTCGAGGAAGGCGGCCATCTGCTTGTTGACGGTCTTCTCGATGACTTTGGCTGGAAACGGGAGGAGCGAGATGGGGCGGTAGTTCTTGAGTTCGGTGGGGTCCGCTGTTGGTTTCTTGAGTAGAGCGCTGAGTTCGGCGTGCTTCCAGCTCTCAGGGAAGGTGGCGGTGTCGAAGGATGTGTTGATGATGTCTCGCAGGTGGGGTGCGATGACCGCGTCGGCCTTGTTGAAGACGTGGTGAGGGCAGGGGTCGGTCGGTGATCCGGAGTGGATGGAGTTCATCGTGCGGATGGTGTCTTCGGTGCTGATCGGGGTCCAGGCGTGGAGGGTGGTGGTGGGGGGTGGTTGTTCGGTCATGGTGTGCGTTGGTTGGTTGTTGAAGCTGTTGTGTATGTCCGCGATCTTGTTGTGGAAGTATGAAGCGAGGGAGTTGCAGAGGTCTTGCGATGGGGTGATGTCGTTGTTTCCTGCGCTGGGGTTGGAGAGCTCTTTCACGATGTTGAAGAGTTCCTTGCAGTTGTGTGCGTTGTTGTCCAACCTGTCCTTGAATGCTGTTTTCTTTAATGAAAAAATCAGCAAATGTGGCCAGACTTCACTAAGATAGGGAAAGAACTTATAAGTTAATTCAATACTTTTAAGGAATTTTGTGAAATTGATAGGCATTTTGCTTTAAGTTCCTGCCCCCCCCACCCTTGGCATTGTGAGCAGTATCATCAATTTGAAGAATGATCAATAGAGAATATGAATGTTTAATGTTGGGTTAATGCCATTTGCCAGGATTATTAATGTGACTGGGTATCAAATTTTGTATTGTGTTGGAAGACATGAATTGGCACTTCAAATATTTGTACTGGTTTTGGCACTTGCACTTTACATGACAAAATCACTGGCACTGTATGCTGTTATCCCAAAAGGCAAGAGATAGGATCTATCTCCCTTTGTTGCAGAATCTTGAAGAAAACTAGCCGTCTGATATTAGGTGTAACAACCTGTGTTTGTTATGTTTACATGAGAATATGAATAAGCCACTTGCACTTTCATATTCATGCAATATTGCACCTTTGAACTTGCACTTTGAGCCTAGAGTTTGTATATCAGCACTTACTATATTTGACTAAGACTTAAGTAGAGCAAGACAGGTTCATACAACATTGCACAATTGCACAAGCACTTTAGTAATAGAATAACTGCAATTGGATCATGTAAATATATCGCCGAGGGCGATTGCCAAGTAGTAGTGCCTTTGCACTTTAAGTAACGCCTCACGTACTTTATTACAAGCCACTGGCAGACTCTAACTTGAACAGGCTAGCTGTATAAACCTTCTGTTCTCTCTCTTGGTGAGAGTCTTGGTCTCTTGTAGTATTGTTTAGATTGACAGTCATGTCTGTAATTGCTGTGCATTTGTACAATGAGGCAGGAAGAGAAAACCTGCATACATGCCAAAGACATAGAGGACCAATCGATAACCAAGAGGCACAGCTTGGTTGCGCTTTGTTTGGTGGAATATTGTGATAAATACAGGTTCAAACATTGGGTAGCACAAAAACATTTCTTACGTTCCATATGTATAAAAAAAAGAATTAGCGAAAAAAGAGAAAATAGAAAAGATATATAAAAAAAGAAAATGGACTAAGGAATAATGAGTAAATTGAGAAACGAAAAAGTAACAGAATGTGAAAGAGATTGTCCACGTTGGTTTAACCATCACTGTTCTAGATTAAATGGGGACTTGAAGGAAGAACTAAAAAGTAAAGCTAGGAATAGAGAAAAAATCTGTAGTCTTTGGAATAGCTATAATCAAACTTTAAAGTCAAGAAAAACTGAAATTAGGGAGAATACTTGGGATAATCTGATCGAAGCAGCCGAGACTAAGAACTCTAGCCTCGACAGAGGTAGCGCAAAATGCTACCGACCAATATCCCTTCTTGATTCCACCTCTAAACTAATGGGCAGAGTTTTACTAGCCAGGTTGGAATATTGGAATGTTGGGCAAAAGACAAAAACATCTTAACCGATGCCCAGTATGGCTTTAGAAGTGGTATTTGGAATGGTTGAGCAGTGAGTCAACCTTGAGCTGCTTATAGGGAAATAAACACTTGCCAAAGAAGGTCTACTCCATCTCTGTTTTGTCGACTTCTCCAGTGCATTTGACCTGGTAAACCACTCTAAGTTATGGCAAACATTAGCAGAGATGAGTGCCCGGCATGATATCATAAATTTCCTATCACAGATATATGCCCATTTAACCTCGAAAATACGCTATGGCCAGAAGGGGGAATGCACAACGCACTTTAGAGTGATTAGAGGAATTGGACAAGGTTGCGTCCTTGCCCCCCTTTTATTTTTCCTCTATATCAATGGTATTGACTTCTTATTAAAGAGTTTGAAAGCTGATACCCCTATTGTCAGTAAACGTGTCACCCCAGTTTTATTATATGCAGATGATGCAGGCCTAATATCTAGGACTGCAAATGGCCTCCAACTCCTGATAGATAATTTTACAAACTTCATGACGAAAAAAGACCTAAAAATAAATTTGAGCACTCATCAATGATGTCATCAGTGATGTCACTGACCATGTCATGGATGATGTAATATGTGACGTCATCAGCAGTGCATTGCGGGGGCGTGAGTTATAGTTAGCTGAACTAACTATAACAGGGGAATTTCTATAGTTTTGTACGAGTGAATTGTCCAACCAACTATAACGTTCCTGAAACCTACGGTTTTTTCAATGAATTTCTAAGGTTTTTTAAATGCTAATTTCAAACTATAACGTGCCTGAAACCTATGTTTTTTCCAGTGACTTTCAAAGATTTTTTAATGCTAATTTCTAACTATAACATGCCTGAAACCTATAGTTTTTCATTGAATTTCAAAAGTTTTTTAAATGCTAGTTTCTAACTATGCCTACAGAGGTAGGACATGTGAAGAAAGAAGAAAAAAAGCACAGAAAGAAGCAAAAGAAATGCAGTAAGAAGCAACAGAATTCCACAAAGACGAAGAAAAGTGCAGGAAGAAACAAGACATGTGCAGAAAGAACCAACAGAGGCGCAGAAAGAGGCCTTGTTGCAAAATCATCCTGTGCCCACAAATTTTTCAGATGGGTACTAGTGGTAAGTGACTCTCACTAACAAGGCCTAGAGCCAGTGCTATGCTAAAAGACACTTAGAATACAGTGAATTCCCTTACATACACTAGGGAACACTGTGCTTTGGGGTACCCCTGGGATTAGCATGGCCTCCGTAGACGTCTTAGCAATGTGGGATTTGCTGGAGGTAACAAGAGGGGTACTTGGCCCCCAAGGACATCCTTGGGGGCCAACTTCCCAAACTATTACCTCCAGTCAGTCTCACACAGCAGCACTGGTAAGTACTCGTACCAGGCCACACCCACTTTGCCCACCACTCTACAAATGCGCTCCCTGGCACGCTCTTGGATGGGGATTGAAGTCCCCTTCACTGCTGGAGGTCCTTTAGGGGCCAACTAGCCTACCTTTAACCTCCAGTAAGCCCCACGTTTGGTGAGAGGTAGACAAAGGCCATGCCCCCTTTCTCCACCACTCTGCAAACGCACCCCCTGGCGCATTGTAAGTTGGGGGATTAAGTCCCCTTGAATCTTGAGGCTCCCTGGGGTCCAACTAGCCCACCAGGTACCTCCAGTACGCACCAGAGAGCTGCATTGCAGAGAGGTGTAAAAAGGGGCATGGCCTGGCCCACCTCTCTGCAACACAGTGCAGTGGCGCTTACTGGAGGTACCTGGTGGGGTTGTTGGCCACCGGAGAACCTTAGGAATGAAGAGGAATTATTCCCCAACTTAAAACACACCACAGGTCGTGTTGCACACATGTCAACTCAGGCCCCGCCCTCTCCCTTCACCACTGTGCAAACGCGCCCCGTGGTGCGTTTTAAGTTGGGGGATTAAGACCCCTTGAATCCTGAGGGTCCCTGGGGTCCAACTAACCCACCAAGTACCTCCAGTAAGCGCCACAGAGCTGCGTTGTAGACAGGGGCATGGCCTGGACCACCTCTCTGCAACGCAGCGCAGTGACGCTTACTGGAAGCACCTGGTGGGCTAGTTGGCTCCCAGGGGCCCTCAGGATTGAAGGGGAATTAATTCCCCAACTTTAAACGCGCCACAGGGCATGTTTGCACACATATCACCTCAGGCCCCGCCCCCTCCCTTCACCAATGTGCAAATGCGCCCTGTGGCACGTTTTAAGTTGGGACATTAAGTCCCCTTGAATACTGAGGGTCCCTGGGGCCCTCAGGATTGAAGGGGAATTAATTCCCCACCTTAAAACACGCCACAGGGTACATTTGCAAAGTGCTGCTGGGAGGGGGCGGGACCTCCGGCACGATCCTGTGTGATTTCCAGTTTTGTTTTTTGGACGTGGGGCTGTGTGGCCCCCCTTCTTTTTACTTTTTTGAGCCCTGGGGACCCCATCCTCCAGGGCCTGACCCCCTTTTAAAAAATATATATATATATTAATGGGAAGGGGGCCGCCTGGGCCCCCCTCCCATGGCCAATTCTGGCCCCGGGTACCCCTTCCCCCAGGGCACGGCCACATTTTTTATTATTTATCCGGAGGCCTCTAATGGCCCCGGGGACCCCATCCCCCGGGGCTGGCCTTTATTTTTTTTATTTTTCTTATTTCTTCTTTGGGAGGGGGGCTGCGAGGCCCCCATCCCGGGCCACTTATGTCACCGGGGACCCCATCCCCCAGGGCCTGGCAATTGCTTTTTTTTTATTTTTCGGAGGGGGACCGCATGGTCCCCCTCCTCAGCCCAATTATGGCCGCGGGTACCCCACCCCTCAGGCCGGCCTGCCTTTTTTTTTGTAGGCGAGGGGGACTGTGTGGCCCCCTACCAGGCCACTTCTGGCCCCGGGGACCACGTCCCCCAGGGCCGGCCCTCTATATTGGGGACCGTGGGGGGACCCCAATTCCCACACGGCTCCGCCGGCTCTCCACCTCCTACGGGAGCTGGCATTGCTTTTCCACAAGGGGAGCTGCTGATATGCAGCTCCCCTTATGGAAAAGCAAACTGCTTTTTTCATTGAAGCGAGAGCAGGTTTCCCTGCTCTCTCTTCAATGAAGCAAAGCAGTTTGCAATTACAGGGCGGGTGCCGCCCTGTGGGAAGGCGGTCTCCAGGGCCATGAAGGGCTCCAGGAGGGGGGTCACGTGGCCTGGGAGGTGGTGGTCCCCGGGACTCTGGGGTCTGTTATGGCTCGAGCCCCCCCACACGGGTGTTATTAAAAAAAATAAAAGCCCCGGGGGTGGCGGTCCCAGGGGCAGCGGGGGGGGCTGCGTGACCCCCGCAAAATTATTAATTAAAGCCCGGGGGGGTGGCGGTCCCTGGGGCTGCGGGGGCCTCCCTGCGCCCCCACTATTACATTTTCGCATGCTCCCGGGACTGGCCCACCCGGGGGCTAAATAATAATGATTTTTTTGGGGGTTGTAATTCGCACTAGGTGCATGAATCTTGCCGATTATTTTTTTTAATCTTTTTTGGGCCCTGGGGGTCCTTGTGGGACACCCTGAAGAGGCCTAGGGGGTTAGGGGGTTTCTACCCTGCCCCCTTTTCTTATTTTTCACGTTTCTTTTTCTGTTTGAGGCACAAGATGGCTGCCAACACTTCCTGGTTTGGAGTGTTGACAGCCAATTAGACTAAAGCTCTTGGTCGGGAGGGTGCGAAAATCCACAGCGCCTATAAATATCAAACCTTTTATTTTTTGATTTTCTCAGCAACTACTGAACGGAATTACACCATTTTAAAAAAAAAAGCTCTCTTTCTGAACCAGGGGCTAACTTTTTGCCAAATTTGGTGTAATTCTGTTTAGCAGTTACGGTTGTAACCGTGTCTAAAGTTCCCTATGGGAAATTGATTTTCCGACCTCTATTTTTTGAATTTCTCAAACTACTGAACGGATTTACACCATTCAAAAAAAAGGTCTCTTTCTGAACCATGGGCTACCTTTTTGCCAAATTTGGTGTAATTCCGTTTAGCAGTTCGGGCTGTAGCCATAGCTAAAGTTTCCTATGAGAATTAACATGGAGGAAACATGTTTTGGGACCCCCTTTTTTACTCGGCCCCCACTTGGCGAATCACTCCAAAACTTTCAAGATAGGAGCTGATCAGACCACCCCACAAGTTTTGACAATTTCACGAAGATTCGTCAACCGGCGCCAAAGTTATTGAGAAAACAAAAAATGCTTTTCCTTTGGAAACTAGGTCCTAACTATAACTACCTACTGGCGACTGCCAGTAGGTAATATACATATATATTACCTACTGGCGGTCGCCAGTAGGTAGTTATAGTTAGGACCAAGTTTCCATAGGAAGTGCATTTTTTATTTTGCTTATAACTTTGGTGTCATTTGATGAATCTTCATGAGATTTTCCAAACTAATTCTTTGTTCATATCAGCTCCCATGTGGGATGTTTGGGGGTGATTTGTCAAGGGGGGGCTGAGAAAAAAGGGGGGTCCCAAAACGGGACTGGGTTTTCTCCATGTTAATTTCCATAGGAAACTTTAGACAAAGCTACAGGTCGAACGGGTGAACGGAATTACCCCAAATTTGGCAGGGAGAAGGGTCTTGGTCTAGAAAGCACGCTTTTGTTTATTTGGTGTAAATCCGTTCGGTAGTTTTAGAAAAATATCGAAATTTACAGATATTGATATTTGGGAATTCTGCCATCTAATTGGCTGAGGCGTTACGAGCACGAGCTTGCTGCTTATTGGTTGTGAGCGCTGCGAGCGGTTGCAACTAGGAAGTGTTGGCCGCCATTTTGTGATTCCATTAAAGCAAGTAAGGGGAAAAAGGGTGAAAAGAGTAGGAAACAGGAGGATAGGAGCACTGTAACCTCTGTGGGGGAGTGCGAAGCGAAGTAGTCACACCTACCAGTCGGAAAGTGCAGTGTTGCTCAGAGTGACATGGTGCTGAGATGAGATGGTGCTACAGTCGGGTATGAAACCTAGAGCCTAAACCGGGAGGTCATTGCTGTAAAGTGATGTGCTCTGGTGCTTGTAGGATACCTGTGGAAGTAGTATTAGTAGGCGTTTATACCATACAGGGAGTGGGAAGCGAACTAATGAGATCTACCGTGCGTTTATACTATACTGGAAGTGGGAAGCAAAGTACTACACCTACCGGTGTGAAGACTTGGGGATCAAACCAAGCTGATTGTTGTAAAGTGATGGGCTGTGGGCACTGTAGCATTCTGGCCGCTGTAGTATAACTGTAAGTAGTGTTAGTATGCGTTTATACTATACAGGGAGTGGGAAGTGAACTACTCACCCCTACTGGTCTGAAAACTCGGGGATTAAACCTTGAGCTCATTGCTGTAAAGTGATGTGCTCTGTGTACTATTTCAATGTAAGTCATAGTACAATGTTAGCATGTAATGATACTATAATGTAAGTATGTAATGTTAGAATGTAGGGCTGTCATGAGGGGAATCTTGAGGAGTTTGTACACGGTGCTGGAGAAGACAGATGCCTTGGTGTCTGGTCCTGTTAGTGGCTGTTTAAGCTGTCTTCTTTTCCTGCAATAAATCTACTTATCGGATCCACTGCTGTCTTCCTGTTCACTACATAAATTTGGCGACGAGCGGGAGAAGGTGAAAAGAAGGTAGCACTCACCAAGATTTTGCGCTTGCTTGCGTTGTGCTGAAGACCCGTTTTCTTGGTGAATCTGTTTCTACTCATCCCAGGGTCATCGACTGATCAAACTATGTGATCCTACCTCCGGTAGGATTTATATTTTTTTATTTTGGGCTTCCTCTGCCTCTTCACTACACTCTGGTTGCTGTGCCACACGTGTGCAAGTAGTGTTAGTGTAGTGTTAGTATGCGTTTATACTAATTCTGTAGTTATGTATTAAACAAAGCATCATGGTCCCATGGAGCGCCACCTCCCAGGCGCAGGTCATACAATGTCCCGGGGTGTGCAAGCGCGGGTCGTTTATGTTTGCTATTACAGGGCAGGAGCATTGCTGCGGCCTGTGATAGTAAATTCTTGTTTGCCTCGTTGAAGTGAGAAGAGGAAAACCTTGTATCGTTTCAATAAAGCAGAACCGGATGGTAAAAATGGAGAAAAATAAAATGAAGCGGGGTCTCACCCGTTCATTTAAATGAGCACACTGGTGGGTAATGTTCCTGGGCCAATCCTAATATTATATTGCGGGGTCTCTGCAGCACTGGGGATCTTAATCTCACATGTAAATTAGGCGCGGGAGGGCACAGGGACGTTTCACAGACTAGGGGATCGACACCTCCCTGGGTATTGTTTACGAATTGTTCGGGGGGCTTCGAGGCCAACTCAAGACCGGGGATCGCAAACCTCCGGGGCTTTATTTAAATATGCAGGGTAGGCCTCACCAGTCCTTGAAGCCTCAGTGGCCCTAGGCAGTGCCTTATTGGTTCTGAAATCACACGGGCAGTACTCATGGTGTTATAAAGTGACACACTCATAGAACTCTTGCCGTTGTACAATTACCCAGGCTTCATTTATGTTATAGTCTATTGGTTTATATTTGGTAGGTGCACCGTAAAATTAAACAAAATATCCCTTATAACATACTGTCAACTGCTGATTTTCCCAATAAACTGCAGACAAGTGTTGTCAGAAAAAGAAGACCCATACACTCAGTTATTTATTGGTAAAAAAAAATAACTTTTATTCACACAACACAAATAAATGGAAATGTAACTTTATTAGAAGAACAGTAAAACATGAAAGAAGTGAGAGGGACTCCTCCGGAAGCAGCGTACAAAACCTTCAAGACAAAAAAGAAACATAAGTATGTGTGCCATGTCTAAGAGAAAAAGAAAGGTAGTGAGAATGAACGGAGGGAGGAGGAGACAGAGCGCCGGCCTACTTCACCCAGCCCTCACTGTTCACCTCCCATCACCCGTGTGTTTTTGATGCTGGGGTCCGTGAGAAAGAGGGCGGACCAGCAAGTCCTTAAAATGAAACAGAGATATGAATGAGGCCAGAGATTACATTGTTATCTATGGCAACATCGCTTGCCTGCACCTGTGCAGCCAGGCTGCTGTACCCCAGCCCCTTTCTCCGCTCTGTGCTCAATTGCAGCTCCTGCGCGTCGAGGCTTGACTGCTCACCTGCCACAACCGGTGTGTCCAAGGACGTGCCGGTGCGAGCTCCAACTCCGGGGTGCTGCTATCAGGGTGGCCCAGCAGGTCTCCGGTTGGGGCCGGTGTCTTGATACCACGGTGGAAGGCGTCAGAATGCCCAGGGCATCATCAAGGGGTGAGCACCAGCTCCGCCCATTTTGGCTCCACTAACCCAGTGTCTGAAATGGGAGAAAAAATAAAAAGTTGGAAACGTCTTGAGGTAAATGAAGATTTCTTTCAACGTTAATAGAGAACACCAGTTGAGTGCATCCTTCCTTCTTGAAGTACGATATTTGAACTGTTAGTGGTAATCGTGGTTCAAAGAGGAGTTGAAGTGCATGAGAATACACAAGGTTAAATAATAATATGTTATGCCAACGTTCACATACAAAGGAACAGAGCACATGCTAGAAGTATAATGTGTGTGTGCAATGCAGTGGCGCAAGCCTGTGTGCATGTACACTTAGTAATCAGGTCATTACAGTGCCCCAAAAGCCAACGCCACGTGTCTGTAGGGCAGCACTTCCCGCTGGCTCAGGCCTACAGTACAGTCCAGCAGGTGCCTAAAATGAGACAGTGATGTAACTGAATGAGGTCAGAGATCACATAGGTATGCAGGGTAACATCGGTTGTTCGCACCTTTGCACACAGGCTGATGCACCCCACCCTTCCCGCAGCACTGCGCTCAACACGTGTCTGTAGGGCAGCACTGCCTGCTGGCTCAGGCCTACAGTACGGTCCAGCAGGTCCTTAAAATGAGACAGACATGTGACTGAATGAGGTCAGAGAACACATTATTAAGCAGGGCAATATCGCTTGTTTGCACCTGCGCACCCAGGCTGATGCACCTCACCCCTTCTGCAGAATCACGCCCAATTGCAGCCCCTGTGCACCCAGGCCCCACTGCTCACCTGCTGTCATTGTTGTGTGTCCAAACACGACGGGCAGCAGTGTTCACAATTCAGGTGCAGTGTTGATTGCTACGATGGTGTACGCCTCATGGATCCCTTTTTTTAATTGCACATTGTGATATGTGAGGTGGATGCGGCCATATCACCTGAGGCAGTGTAGAAGAACTGGGACGTGTGGCATCGTCGTTATCCTATTTATACGCAAAGTGGGCTGAGCTTGTGTACGCCAGGTGAGCGTAGGAGTGTGAATAATAATTCCGGGGACCTGGGCATTGTTCAGTTCCTGCCTTGCCAGGAAGTGTACTTATGTGTGTTTCTGTTGCAGATTTGACGTCGCAGAATGCGCAATTTAGAATTATGTAGCATGTACCGGGAGGGCGACAACTATCGCTAATGAGATGCTGTTCGAAAACATTGAATGGCCAACATCACATGTAGTTGTCAAGGTCGTGGATATGCGCAGACACTCATGTCAATGGTGTGCGGTATCATTGAAAGTGTTGCTATCGCGAAGCGCACACTTGTGAATGTGCTCGGATGGAGGGAGGATCAGCAGTGAGGCTACGTCATAAATAGTGATAATGTTCATTATAGTTAAGCAATGCATGCCAAACGTGAATCTGAAAGTCTCACATATGACACACTAGTATACTGGTAAAGCCTGACAACAGAGAATACAGCAATACAAATGTACACATTACTGTTTACTGTTTGTCACATGTGATCTAGGATGTGCACTCTGCCTGTGGCTGATGATACCCCTTCAGGCCAGCAATACTCAGTCCGAAAGGCAGCACAATAATGTGCACACACACACACCAGGGGCATCGCGTAACACACATTTGATTTTTTATGTAACGTTTGAGATGCATGACGATCACACGTGGAAGGCGAATTTACAGACCATGAATATTGATCAAGATGATCGTTGCATGTTGTGTGAAGTAGAAGATATGTGTACACAGCTAAAAAACTTTTCAAAAAAGCTCTCTAAGCAGAAGGGGTGTGTCTCATCAAACGCTGTAGAGAGAATGACTAAAATGGGTGAGGTCCTCCAACTGTTGCAATGGGAAATGTTATGAGCTAATCAAATGTTTTATTTAAGGTCACATGGCAATCACGCATCGAGGGCCCAAGGAGGCCGCACCCAACAAGATTTTGAGAAAATATATTTATCATAATATAAGTTTATTACAGTTAGAAATATATAAATGTTTAAAATATTTTAGATTATCGCTTGTTCTCATATACTGTTTAAAGTTATTTAGATATAGCTTTGAGACATAAAAAAAACAAGGGAATGGCGTACCCAGCATGACACCATACGTCTATGATGTTACACAGGGCCTGGCAGCGTGCACTCGTCGCATACACAAAGTGCAGCAGGCGTGACCCCATACGTACATGACATAACGTATGGCTTGGTACTGCGTACCCTTCGGATACCTATGTAGCAGCTGGTGGAAACTCATACGTATATGATGTAGGGGTGGGCGGAATTTGCGAAAGCGACTTTCGCAAATTATCGCGAAAATGTTAAAAATCTCCGCACACACGCGGAAATATCGCGAAGATGCAGAAGTTTTTTTCCCGCCCATTCGCGGTATTTTCGGTGTGGTCGCGGCTCGCCAACTTACCCATGCGGTAGCTCGCGGGCGCGGCCATCTTGTTTTCACTCTTCTCGCGGTGCATGATCGCGAGAAGAAAGACGTGATCGCGCGACGCATGACGTGACTGCGGGCGCGAACTGTTGCGAGGCAGCGCAAATGGCTACCAACAATCCAACATCTCGTGGAGAACGCGACCGAATCGGGAAAACTTGTCGGCGAACGCGGGGATTCAGGTAAGGCGATCGCGCGCGCGCGAGAATGTATTATTTTACAGCGTGAGCAAGAACCAAATTAATGCTAAGCTGCGGAATGCGGAAATTTTGACATTTTCGCGCTCTCCGCGGAACGCGAAAATGTCAAATTATCGCAATTTCCATGAGCCGAACGGAAATTTAGCCCAGGCCTAATATGATGTTACATGGGACGTGGTGCCACAAATCCATCAGATACAAAATGTGCATTCTTTACGAGTTTAGCAATATGGCGGATAGGATTTGCGTGGTGATGGAGCTTGGTACACTACCGGTATGAGAGTGCAGTTTTCTCCCAAAAAAAAAAGATATACATATTTTTTGGGGAAGATATAAAACATTACTTAATTTTTAAAGTTAAAAAAAAGAAGTATAATAGAGTTCCAAAATATTACAAAAGAAATAGAAAAAATATAGGTTTTATAATCATTAATATATGAAATTAAAATTTAAAAAAGCTTCGAAATTCACAGAAAAACCATAAGTTTTACAGACATTATAGTTAGGAATTAGCATTTAAAAAACCTTTGAAATTCACTAACAAAAAAACATAGGTTTCAGGGACGTTAAAGTTAGTTGGACATTTGACTCATATAAAACCAGAGAAATTTGCCTGTTATAGTTAGTTGAGCTAACTATAACTCGTGCGCCCACAATGCACTGCTGATGATGTCACATATTACATCACTCATAACATGGTCAGTGACATCACTGATGACATCTCAAATGACATCACTGATGACATCACTGATGACATCATCCACGTGATAATCTGATGCATATACTGATGCCCTTATATAAACTTTGATACACCCATTCTAAAATGCAGACTACAATTTTTGAAACTATACACACAACAATGCCATATACTACATACCACTCACTGTTTCCTAGGTCTACACATACATCCAGTCACTTATACATGTAGTTACTCATCAATACAGTAGTATAATATGCACTCATACATCTATACATGCAGTCACATTCCGCCGCTCATCCATAGAGTTAGTCACACACCTAGTCAGTAATGCAAAGAATCAATCACATATCCATTTACTCATGTATACACTTATACGCACCAAGTCCATTATTTATAGACACACCATAGCACTTATTTATAGAGATACTAACAAATATTTAATGTCTTATACAATTACTGATACAAGCAGAGACTCATTTATACACGAACTCTTAAAATAACTTACTCTCATGTATAGTCATTTATATACTCCAAAACTCACATATAGTGCCTTAAAACATATGTAGTTAGTCACACATATACCACTGAGACATTCATTCATTCACTCACCCACACACCCATACACACAGTAACTCATCCATAGAGCCCTTCCCAGATGCGCTTTTAAATCCATACAACCAGTGAATCACCCACTCCGACATCTGAGTCATCAACCCCCCACCCACCCATACAGACATTCAGGGATGCATACAGATACTCAGACAACAAATCAACAACTCACATAGATACTCATGTAGCTATTCAGCAACCCATGCAGTTGCTTACACACCAACTGAGAGACTAATACAGACTTTCACACAGTGTAGTCACTAACCCATGCATTCAGTAAGACATGTTCAATCACTCACTTACACAGTCAGTCACGTACCTACTAAATAATCCCTTCAGGCACTTGTAAATGCATTCATTCTTCAATACACCTTGGCATATATATATATGAAAAATATTTAAACTTTACAGAAACATACATTCACTGGATGATGGCATCAGTGATGTCATCAGTGATGTCATTTGAGATGTCATGAGTGATGTCATCAGTGATGTCACTGACCATGTCATGAGTGATGTAATATGTGACATCATCAGCAGTGCATTGCGGGTGCGGGAGTTATAGTTAGCTCAACTAACCATAACAGGCGAATTTCTTTGGTTTTATTTGAGTCAAATGTCCAACTAACTATAACGTCCCTGAAACCTATGTTTTTTTTTAGTGAATATATATATATATATATATATATATATATATATATAGAAACAAAGTCCTGAACTCCCCAGTAAGACAAAGGGAGCTACAAACAGGTAAGGACCTCTTCACCACGCACAATGCTGACGTCCAAAAGTAAAGACAGCAAACGATTCCAAATTTTTCAATTCTGACGTTTTATTTCATTGTCAGACAAGTGTCCGCCTCAGACGCGTTTCGATCGCCTCCGCGATATATATATATTCACGCTCCAAGGTTGCCCATTGATTGAGGGCGCACTCAGACTACAACCAGCTTTGAAGCCCTTTATTAGGTACAAACGTGCACCACCATGCCGAATCCGTTTTCCAGCTTACATGTCGCTAAGCATGACGCGTTTCAGAGGTTGATTCCTCCTTCCTCAGAGGCTCAACAGTTCAGTGGTGTGCTTGCTCTGACATGCCCCCATTAAATAGATAATTAACTGCCCTCTGATGGGCTCCGCCGATACGGTGTTCGCATTGATTTCTGGGATTCGTAGTCCATGTCATAAGTATTAAACCCCTTATGGGTGCACTCAGTGTCACTGCTGGTAACTTCTCCAAACCTTTAGATGAGCATCAGCAGGTAGGGCACGTTTTAGATCCTTTGTTGCAGTCCCATATCACAGCCAGGTGAATCCCAAGCTCCATGGCCCCCAATTCCGGGGTGGTACATCCTCTAAGGCCAGACTGCCGCAAGTAGATTCACGCTCCAAGGTTGCCCATTGATTGAGGACGCACTCGGACTGCAACCAGCTTTGAAGCTCTTTATTAGGTACAAACGTGCACCACCATGCCGAATCCATTTGGCAGCTTACATGTAATTGTAATTGTAATTGTAAAACATTTATAAAGTGCATGGTTATGAAAGGCATCCCAGCGCTAGAGGCCAAAGTTAATGAACTACATATCAGTTTATGGAAACAAAAAAGTTTTTAAAAGTCGATAAGCATTCACTTAGCGATTGCCTCTGAGGAAGGACATTTTTCGAAACGCGTCAGGCTCTCGCACCCGTGACTGACTGAATGAAACTGCCATCAGAGCTGCTTATACCCTGTGAATAAAAGATTTGCCACCTCTTAACCGTGATCGAGTGCTGTTCAACTGTGGGCAACTTGGAGCGTTGATATATATATATATATATATATGGTATGAGTGTCTGAATGGATGATTTAGTAGGTGCGTGACTGACTGTATAAGTGAGTGATTGAATGTGTCTTACTGAATGTATGGGTTAGTGACTAAACTGTGTGAATGTCTTTATCAGTCTGTCAGTTTGTATGTAAGCAGCTTCATGGGTTGGTGAGTACCTACATGAGTGTCTATATGGGATATTGATTGGTTGTCTGAGTATCTGTATGGGTGCCTGAGTGTCTGTGTGGGTGGGTGGGGGTGTGCAACCTTGTACATAGATGTGTGAGTGTGTGATTCACTGGGTGTATGAGTTCAAGAGTGCATCCGTGAAGAGCTGTATGGGTGAGTGTGTATGGGTTTGTTGGTGAGTGAATTGATGTCTCAGCGGTACATGTGTGAGTAACTACATATGCAGTATATGTGAGTGTTGGACTATAGAAATGACTAGGTGAGAGTGAGTGATTGAGAGAGTGGCTGTAGGGACGAGTGTGTGCTTGTGCCAGTGATTGTATAAGAGAGTAAGTATGTGTTAGTATCTGTATGAATAAGTGAGGTGGTGTGTGTATAACTGTATAGATGAGTAAATGGGAGTGTGCTTGATTCTTTGCATGACTGATTAGGTGTGTGAGTAACTCCATGGGTGGGTAGAGGTGTGTGAATGTCTGAATAGGTATATGAGTGCATATGATAGTAGCTGTATTGATGAGTCACTGCATGTATGAGTGACTGTATGGGAGAGTGAATAGATGTGTGTAGACCTAGGAATCAGTCAGTGGGTATGTACTAATTGGTATTGGTGTTTCAATGGTTTGAGAATGGTAGTCTGTTTTCTAGAGGGGGTGTCAAAGGTTATACTAGGTTGTGAGGAGGTGTATCAGATGATCACGTGGATGATGTCATTAGTGATGTCATCAGTGACATCATCAGTGATGTCACTGACCATGACATGAGTGATGTAATTTGTGACTTCATCAGCAGTGCATTGCGGGGGGGCAAGTTATAGTTAGCGCAACTAACTATAATTGCCGAATTTCTCTGGCTTTGTACGAGTAAAATGTCAGCCTAACTATAACGTACATCAAACCTGTGTTTTTTTCAGTGAATTTCTAAGGTTTTTTAAATGCTAATTTCTAACCATAACGTCCCTTAAACCTATGGTTTTTTTCAGTGAATTACAAAGGTTTTTTCAAATGCTAATTTGTAACTATAACATCCCTGAAACCTATGGTTTTATTCAGTGAATTTCAAAGGTTTTTTAAATGCTAATTTCTAAATATGCCTACTTAGGAAAGACATGTACAGAAAGAGGAAGAAAGGTGCAGAAAGAAGCAAGAGATGTGCAGAAATAACCAACAGAGGTGCAGAAAGAGGCCTACTTTGACTGTGCCTTACAACAGACTCATACAAATTAGCCTAATCACTAATCCGTCTCCCAAGATGTTTCTCTTGAAGGTTCAATATTCACCGACTGCTCAGAATTTTAGACCTACCAAATATAAAACAGCAATCCTAAGCATATCACTGTTGTAAGTCTGACCAAGTTTGTGAAGGTATGCATGTGTGTGTACACAACACACTATAGAGAGGGGGGATGGGGAGCTATTAGAAAGAGAAAAGGTCCAGTACCATTGCTCCCATGCACAAATGCAGCATCTCCTCAAAAGATCTCTGAGAAAGAGCCCTCTTGCAGGGCCCATGGGGACAGCAGCGCCACCCCCACGAGGAGCAATACCCAATGATGAAGCATGACACTCGCACTATATTCAAAAGGAGGAATTCTCCATCACTCCAGTCATACCAACTCTACTGAGACAGACATCTCTTACACCTATGTGCAAACCAGAATAGGTTGCCGCTCCCTTTTTCCTTAGAAACAGCTACCCCTCAGTGTATACCACATGCATGTGTGTGTCTCTGCTTTTACCTAGTGACACGTTACATAAAAATAAACTTACAAATATGTGAATACCTGTGTTTCAAACAGCATACTCTGTAAATTTGTGTACAAAAGGGTAGAAGCAAGAGAATTGCGGAAAGAAGTGACAGAGGTGCGGAAAGAGACAAGAGGGGAGCAGAAAAAAGCAAGAGAGATGCAGAAAAAAAGCAAGAGAAGTGCACAAAGAAGCAACGGAGGGGCAGAAAGAGGCAAGAGGGGTACAGAAAGAGTCAAGAAAAGTACAGAAAGAAGCAAACGGCGTACAGAAAGAGGCAAGAGGGGTGCAGAAAGAAGCAAGAGAAGTGCAGAAAGAGAGAACAGGGGCACAGAAAGAGGTAGAGGGATGCATACATTTGCAAGAGAGGTGCACAAAGAACCAAAAGCAGTGCAGAAGGAAGCAAGAGAAGTGCAGAAAGAATCAACAGAGGTGCAGAAAGAAGGAAGAGAAGTGCAGAAAGAAGCAACATGGTGCTGAAAGAACCGCGAACAGTGCAGAAAGAAGCAACACAGGCAAAGAAAGTGGCAAGAGAGGTGCAGAAACAGGCAGGAAAGGTGCAAAAAGAGGGAATAGGGGTGCAAAAAGAGGCAAGAGAGGTACAGAAAGAGGGGTGCAGAGAGAGGCAAGAGGGATGTAGAAAGATGCAAGAGAGGTGTAGAAACAAGCAAGAGAAGTACAGAAAGAGGTAAGAGAATTGCTGAAAGAAGTACCAGAGGTGTGGAAAGAAGCACAAGAAGTGCAGAAAGAGGCAAGTGAGGTGCAGAAAGAGGCAGGAGAGGTGCAGAAAATGGCAAGACAAATGCTGAAAGAGACAACAGGAATGCCGAAAGAAGCAAGCGAGATGCAGAAAGAGGCAATAGAAGTGCAGAAAGAAGCAACAGAGGTGCAGAAGGAGGTAAGAGAACTGCAGAAAGAGGTAAGTAAGTTGCAGAAACAGGCAAAAGAGGTGCAGAAAGAGGGAACAGGGGTGCAGACAGAGGCAAGAGAGGTGCAGAAAGTGTGAAGAGGGGTGCAGAAAGAGGCAAGAGTGGTGCAGAAATTTGCAAGAGGTGCAGAAAGAAACAAGGGCAGTGCAAAAGAACCAACAGAAGTGCAGAAAGAAGCAAGAGGGGTACAGAAAGAGACAAGAGAAGTGTAGAAGAAAGGAACAGAGGTGCACAAAGAGGCAGGAGGGGTGCAGAAAGGGTGAAGAGAGGTATAGAAAGAGTCAAAAGAGTTGCACAAAGAGGAGAGAAGAGTGCAGAAAGAGGCAATTGGGGTGCAGAAAGAAGCAACAGAGATGTAGAAAGAAGCAATAGAAGTTCAGAAAGAAGCAACAGAAGCGCATTTGCAGAGTAGTGTAAAAAGGGGCATGACCTCTCAGCAATCCCACTGTGTGGGGCTTACTGGAGGTACCTGGTGGGCTAGTTGGCCCCTAAGGACCCTTAGGACTCAAGGGGACCTAATCCCCCAAGCCAGAATGCGCCTTGAGGTGCCTTTGCATAGTGGTGCAGGGAGGTGGTGGGCCTCCGGCGAGATGCCAGCTTCTACTTTTTTTTTATTAGAAGAGGACTGTGTGGCTCCCCTTCTCTTAATATTTTGTGGGCTCTGGGGACCCAATCCCCTAGGGCCTGGTCCATTAAAAAAAAACGGGAAGGGGGCCCATTCGCGTTGCCTTTTTCGGCCCTGGTGACCCCATGCCCCAGGAATGTGCCTTGTGGTCCTCCTTCCCTGGGCCACTTTTTACCCCTGGGGCCTGGGCTTATTGAAAAAAAATATATATATTTAAAACAGGAAGGGGGGCCATGTGGCCCACCTTCCCTGGGCCACTATTGGCCCCGGGACCCCCTGGCCTTACGTTGGAGACCGTGGGGGAGCCCCAATGCCCTCCACTCCCAGCTGGCTCCATGCCTCCTGCGGGAGCCGACATTGCTTTTGGACAAGGGGAGCTGCTATCATGCAGCTCCTCTTGTCCAAAAGAAATACTGCTTTGCTTTGTGGAAGCGAGCGCAGGTTTCCTGTTCTTGCTTCCAAGAAGCAAAGCAGAAGTTTACAATGACAGGGAGGGAGCCGTGCTCCTGCCCTGCCATTTCAAACTGCAATGTCCCAGGGGTGGGCACCCCGGGCCATTGCTGGATCCGGCACTGGGGGGGTGACTTTCCCCAGGGTCATCTGGGGATCCTGGAGAGGGGCCGTTGGGACCCCCTCCCATCATTTGCACAGCCCCGGGAGGTGGTGGTCCCAGGGACTCTGCAACGGACCCCCGTATTTAAACAATTAGTGCCCCGGGGAGTTGGTGGTCCTCGGGGGCCATGTGGGGGGCTTGAGCCCCCCCACACTTACTATTTGTTGTAGCCCAGGGTAGGTGGCAGTCCCTGGGGCTTGAGGGGGCCCGCAAGGCCCCCCCACTCAGAATTAGGTAAAGCCCTGGGAGATGGGGGTCCCAGCGGCTTGGGGAGCCCACAAGCCCCCCACTATATGGATTGCTTGGGGAGGTGGCAGTCCCCGGGGGAGCGTGGGGTGCAGGAGCCTCCCCACAAATTTTATTAAAAGTCCCGGGGAGGTGGCGGATTTATCCTAAGACGACGGCTACGGTGAGAAAGGGAACGAGAGATGGGGAATATTTCTCTTCTCTTGACTTTTTGTATTATGGTGCACTATTAAGGAAATACACCTATAGACTGTGTTCAAGGCTGTGCTCCAAAGTATTATTTTGCTTGCCATAAATTGGGGTACGATATCATGAGACTTTGTTCCATTATTTGAACTTTCATTGCCCCGAATGCACTATGTTATAGAATTGGAAATGTTTTTTACTGTGGAAGTGAAATTATGTCATTATGTCTTACCGGATTCTGTATAGCAGCTAAAAGATCATACTGTATTTCCGTTGTGCACAGTGGGATGTGGATGCGGACAAATCGGAAAGGTCACATGATGGCAAGCATCTAAGGGAAGCACTTAGCCACCCTACAATAAACTGCCCCACCTGTGAACAAGGCTCATTGGAGCCGAAACGTTAGGGAAATGGGCAGCAAGTTGTGTTGCTGGAATAAATGCATTCTTTTTATGAACTGGGCCTGGCACATGTTTCTTTGATGATATATATATATATATATATATATTCACTGAAAAAACCATAGGTTTCACACATGTTATAGTTAGCTGGACATTTCACTCGTAAAAAACCATTGAAATTCCCCCGTTACAGTTAGTGCAGGCAACTATAACTCACGCGACCGCAATCCTCTGCTGATGCTAATACTGTATTTAGACACTTATTTGCCCATGTCTTCTTCCATTAAATTTTAGCTATACATATATTGCAAATATTTTTTTTTCATAAAGACACATATGTCATCAGCAGAGGATTGCGGTCGCGTGAGTTATAGTTGCCTGCACTAACTATAACGGGGGAATTTCAATGGTTTTTTACGAGTGAAATGTCCAGCTAACTATAACATGTGTGAAACCTATGGTTTTTTCAGTGAATTTGCAAGGTTTTTTAAATGCTAATTCCTAATTATAACGTGTGTGAAACCTATGGTTTTTTCAGTGAATTTGTACGTTTTTTTAAATGCTAAGTTACTTTACGCCGTTCGTGGCGTGCGCAGCCAACTTCATGCAGTTCGTTCCGTGCGCGCACAGTGAGCACGCGGTGCGCTTCGCGCACCGCGCGCCCACTTTGCGCAGTTACTGCCGTGGGCCATGCCGTGGGCCATGTACGCACGATGCGCTTCGCGCATCGTCCACACATGGAGGACATATTATGCGCTTTGTTGTGCAAGTTTATCTTTTAAATGATCACAAAAAACATAAGCCATGCACAAAAGGTGGCCTTCGGGCACCTTTTGCACACGGGGTGTGGAAAATGTGGATAATTTTTTTTTTTTTACCGTACGCGTACGGTAAGCGCAATCGGCGTTTTTTAAAAAAAAAGAAAAAAAATGCATTTTTGGCCTTGGGGTTTCTTTGGGGACACCCTAACCATGGATAGGTGGTTAGGAGCTGTCTAGCCTGCCCCTTTTCATGTTATCCGACTTTGTTTTTCCTCCTCCCCTCAGAGTGCGAGAGAGAAAATGGCGGCCGACACTTCCTGGTTTCGACCGATTCGAATGTTTACTAAGATCTAACAGCCAATCAGAATCGCGCTCGCGCACGGCACCGTACACGTACGGTAAGCTTACTGTAAGCGCACGGTAAGCGCACGGTAAGCTGCCACAGATATATATATTGATTTAAATGCTATTTTCTCAGGAACTACTGAACAGATTTACACCAGACCTACAAAAGGCACTTCCTTGACCTGTAGACTACCTCTCTGCCAAATTTCAAGTAACTCTGTTCAGCCGTTCGGGCTGTAGCTGTGTCTAAAGGTCCTATGGAAAAATGCATGGGGAAAACGCGTTTTGGGACCCCCCTTTTTTCTCAGCCCCCGCTTGACGAATCCCCCCGAGACTTTCAGGGTAGGAGCGGAGCGTAGCGCCCCATTAGTTTTGAAACTATATATATTATATATTATATTATATAATATATATATTATATAATATATATATTACCTACTGGCGGTCGCCAGTAGGTAGTTATAGTAAGGACCCTGTTTCCATAGGAAAACCGCAACATTCTATTTTGAATAACTTTGGCGCCGGTCGACGAATCCTCGCGAAATTTTCAAAATAGGTGGGGCGCTGCGCTCCGCTCCTACCCTGAAAGTCTCGGGGGGATTCGTCAAGCGGGGGCTGAGATAAAAGGGGGGTCCCAAAACGCGTTTTTCCCATGCATTTTTCCATAGGACCTTTAGACACAGCTACAGCCCGAACGGCTGAACAGAGTTCCTTGAAATTTGGCAGAGAGGTAGTCTACAGGTCAAGGAAGTGCCTTTTGTAGGTTTGGTGTAAATCTGTTCAGTAGATTCTGAGAAAATAGCCTTTAAATCAATATATATATCTGAGCCAGCTTACGGTGCGCTTACGGTGCGCTTACCGTACGCGTACGGTGACGTGCGCGAGCGCGATTCTGATTGGCTGTTCGATCTAAGTAAACATTCGAATCGGTCGAAACCAGGAAGCGGCGGCCGCCATTTTCTCTCTCGCACTCTGAGGGGGGCAGCATAAACAAAGTCAAAAAACATCTAATGGGGTAGTATATTTAGTTCTTAACCACCCAGCATCGATATAGGTTTCCCCCAAAAACCCCCGAGGCCAAAAAAACAATTTTAATTTTTTTCGAAAAATCGCCGATTAGGCTTACCATACGCGTACGGTTAAAATTATTAAAAAAAAAAAATTATCCACACTTTCCCCACCCCGTGTGCAAATGGTTACCGAAGGGCACCATTTGTGCATGGCCTATTTTTGTCAAGGAAACTAAAAAAGAATACCTTTTACAAGGAAGCACATAATATGTCCCGCATGTGCGTAGGGTGCGCGAAGCGCAACGTGCGTACATGGCCCATCCCGCGTAACGTGGGCACGCGGTACGTGCAGCGCACCGCGTGACCACCGTGCGTGCACGGCACTAACTGCGTAAAATTGCCGATTACGCTTACCGTATGCGTATGGTTAAAATTATTTTTTTTAAAAAGATTAACCACACTTTCCCCACCCCGTGTGCAAATGGTTGCCGAAGGGCACCATTTGTGCATGGCATATATTTTTCTTGGAAACTAAAAATGAATACCTTTCACAACGAAGCACATAATATGTCCCCCATGTGCGCACGGTGCGCGAAGCGCATCGTGCGTACATGGCCCATCCCGCGTAACGTGGTTTTTTCAGTGAATTTCTAAGGTTTTTTAAATGCTAATTCCTAACTATAATGTGCCTGAAACCTATGTTTTTTTCAGTGAATTTCAAAGGTTTTTTAAATGCTAATTTCTAACTATGGCTATAGAGATAGGACATGTGAAGAAAGAAGAAAAAACGCACAGAAAGAAAAAAAAGAAATGCAGAAAGAAGCAACAGAAGTCCTCAAAGACGAAGAAAAGTGCAGGAAGAAGGATAACGTGCAGAAAGAACAAACAGAAGAACAGAAAGAAGCCTTGTTGCAAAATCATCCTGTACCCTCAACTTTTTCAGACGGATACTGGTGTTAACTGAGTCTGACTAACCAGTCCTAGAGCCAGTGCTATGTTAAAAGACACTCAGAATACAGTGAGAACACCTACATACACTAGGTAACACTATGCGTTGGGGTCCCCCTGTGATCAGCATGACCTCCTCTCTAAGCCCCTAGTATATAATAGGGCAGGTGATTAAAACTACCTCTTAAAACGCGCCACAGGGCGTGTTTGCACATGTCACCTCAGGCCCCGTCACCTCACTTCCCCACTGTGTAAACACGCCCAGTGGCCGTTTTAAGTTGGGAGATTAAGTCCCCTTGAATCCTGAGGGTCCCTAGGGTCCAACTAGACAACTAGGTACCTCCAGTAAGCGCATCAGAGCTGCGTTGCAGAGAGATGTAAAAAGGGGCACGGCCTAGACCACCTCTCTCTAACGCAGCGCAGTGGCGCTTACTGGAAGCACCTGGTGGTCTAGTTGGCCCCCAGGGGCACTCAGGATTGAAGGGGAATTATTTCCCCAACTTAAAACGCGCCACAGGGCGTGTTTGCACACGTTAACTCAGGCCCCGTCCCCTCCCTTCACCACTGTGTAAACACGCCCTGTGGCCTTTTTTAGTTGGGAGATTAAGTTCATTTGAATCCTGAGCGTCCCTAGGGTCCAACTAGCCCACTAGGTACCTCCAGTAAGCGCCACAGAGCTGCATTGCAGAGAGGTGTAAAAAGGGGCACGGTCTGCACCACCTCTCTGCAACGCAGAGCAGTGGCGCTTACTGGAAGCCCCTGGTGGGCTAGTTGGCCCCCAGGGTCCCTCAGGATTGAAAGGGAATTATTTCCCCAACTTAAAACGTGCCACAGGGCGTGTTTGCACATGTCACCTCAGGCCCCGTCCCCTCCCTTCACCACTGTGTAAATGCGCCCTGTGGCCGTTCTAAGTTGAGAGATTAAGCCCCCTTGAATCCTAAGGGTCCCTAGGGTCAAACTAGCCCACTAAGTACCTCCAGTAAGCGCCACAGAGCTGCGTTGCATAGAGGTGTAAAAAGGGGCGTGGTCTCAGAACACCTGTCTGCCACGCAGCTCCCTGGCGCATACTGGAGATACCTGTTGGGCTAGTTGGCCCTCAGGGACCCTCATTATTGAAGGGGAATTAATTCCCCAACTTACAACTGGCCAGGGGGTGCATTTGCAGAGTGCTGCTAGGAGGGGGCGTGGCCTCCGGTGCGATGCCAGTCTTTTATTTATTTTTTTAAGAAGGAGGGCTGTGTGGCCCCCCTTCTTTTTCTAATTTACTGGCCCTGGGGACCCCATCCCCCAGGGCCTGCACCCTAATTTTTTTGTTTAAAAAAAAAAAATTGGGCCCTCCCAAGGCCTTAATCTGGCCCGGGGACCCCAACCCCCGGGTCAAGGCCTTTTTTTTTTTATTCTTTAGGAGGGGGCTGCATTGCCCCCCTCCTCAGGCCACTTATGGCCCCGGGGACCCCATCCCCCAGGGCCAGCCTTTGATTTTTATTATTTTAAAAAAATATATATTTTTAGAAACACTTAGGACATGCTGGACAAACCGTATGTACCTATCACCATGACGATTTGCGTGATAATAATTAAAAGGCAACTATGCATAGAATGAATCCACATGGAATGTATTTACACTGCTAGTGAAGCTCTGACGTGTCTGACGCCCTACCGTGCCTAATCCCGGCGCCCCCGCCGGTGGGTACTCTCCAAGTAGACATCCTTGTCGTTTATTTATACAAACATGGGTAGCTATTGACGGGCACATTTAATATACTCGCACACCAAGCCATTCAAAGGGGATTCCACAAAAATTCGACCAAACTATGCAAGAAACCCCCCTCACAGTTAATAAAACACACATCCACCGCCGGATGTGTAATACTTTTTATTTTACTCTCTGGAAAGGAGACGAACCTCACTTGAGAGTCACAGTGTGCTCCTGGCTTAGCCCAATGCTGTGTTACACCCACCAGTGCCCGCCGAGTGCCTCACACCTCTGTGTTGTATTCCACCAGCTAGTGCGTATGCTATGACACTCTCTAGCCCGTGTGCACTGTAACACCACCCTGTGAATATGTCGTGCCACACTTGCCTTCGCACGGGTTATATTGCCCCATCTAACGTGACTTCCTCGATGTCTATGTTATAACGCACAGCGCTATGCCATAGATATTACAATCTGGGATCCATATCTTTGTCATAGTGCATATGCAACGTTACACTCCTCAGCACATATTTTATATTACAATTTTAGAGACTAGTTAGGTTACACAACACTGCCCTGTGCATATTACACTCCAAGGCACATATCGCATAGCACGAGCTAGTGCCTGTGCTATCTCACGCTCTCCAATGAATCTGTCATTGCGCACAATGTATTGCATATTATATTTCACGCTCCTGTTCATCTTATATCACACTTTTTGGTGCATAGTTTATACCATATACTACATCCAGTTTTTATTTTCAATCGTGCTCTCAGGACTATGTTCTATATAACACTGCGTCCACCTACCCTTTTCATGGACATTACATTTTGCGATGGGGGTGGAGGGTCAGGAGGTGTTTCTGCCAAGTGAGCCCGGAGTCACAGTCACAAACGTCCTCTTCTTCCTGAATAAAAGTGAGATTATGCTGCATACTTGTTCATATTTTAAGTAGTTCGCACAGACACACATTTTAAAAACAATAAAGTTCCTAATACCCACCTTCTCTGAACAGTTATCTTGCTGCCCCATCCACCTCCTCCCTATCCTCTGCTGTCTGAATCCATGGACTAGCCTCCTCCCTCCTGCCATGCATGGTCTGATGTGCTGCCACTGCCCTCCATTTAGCATGATGTACCAGTCCACTCCTCTTGCCCTCCATTGCCCAATTCTATGGCCCATCATTGACCTCCTGCTTAGCCTCTGTGCTTAGCTTGCTGCCCCTATTCTCCTTCCCCCTGCCATCCGATGTCTTTGTGCATACCCCTGCTCCATCCCATGGACCTGCCACTCCTATCTACTCTGAGTGTTCTGTTGAGCTGCCACTTCCCTCCCACCTGCCTAGCATTATCAGATGACTGTAACCTGTCCCTGCCACCTACACCCTGCCTGTCCACATGCCATGCCCCTATCCCCTTCCTCCTGTCCTCCATGGTCCATTTTACTGCCACACCCTTCTGCCCTCCCTGGTCTGTTGTGCTGCAACTGCTCCTCCTGCCTGCCCCGTGCGGTCTGTTGTGAGGCCCCTTCCCCTGAACTCTCTTGTCTGTGCCCAGGTCCTGACCCTCCCTTCTATCCTCCATGGTCCTTTGTGCATGCCCCTGCACCCTCCTTCTTGCCCATCATAGCCATTGTGCTGCCACTAACCCTCCCGCTTGCCATGCATGGTCTTCTGTGCTGCCATGGCCCCTCCCACCTTCCCTGTGTGGTCAGCTAGCTGCCCCTGACCCCCTCCCACCTTCCCTTCATGGTCTGTGTGTATGCCATCATAGTCTCCATGTTGCTCTCCATGGTGTGTCTTGTTTCTAGTGCCCATCCTGCCTGACCTCCACGGTCATCTTGCTGCTCCTGCCCTGCCCCCTTGCCCCAAGCCCTCTGTTTCCATGTGCAGACTCCTATTCCCTCCCTCCTGGCTTGTCTGTTCGATTGTAATGCCCCTGATCCGTCCCTCCTGCCCTTTATAGTCTGTTATGCTGCAGCTTTCTCTCCTGTCTGTCCATTATGGTCAGCTAGCTACCATTGCCTCTTTCCCCTCTGTTCTCTGTTGTCCATGTGCATGGTCCTGTCCCCTCCCTATTGCTTTCCATGGATTGTTGTGCTGCACTCCCTGATGCCTGCCCTGTAGGGTCAGTTTGGTGCACCTCTCCATGTCCCTCCTGTCCTCTGTTATCCGAGTCCATGTCCCTACCCCAATTCCTCCTGCCTACCATGATCCAATGTACCATACTTGCAAACATTTTGAACTTGGTAAGAGGGAGATTTTGAAAAAAAACTGGGGTATTGATTTTCCCCTTTGAGTAACATTAAAAAAGAGGAGATTGTAGACAGGAGACAGATCAAGTAAAGCCCATTTGAGTTTAAAAACATTGGACGTTTCCTGGCTGAAACGGGTCTGTTGGCATGTATGGTTGTACTACCACTGCCTCTTCCTTCTGCCCACAATGGTCTATTATATTGCCACAGCCTCTCTTGCCAGTCCTGTATTGTTGGTTTGTTGACCCTGCCCCCCTTTCCACTGCCCTCCATAGTCTGTTGTGCTGCCACTGCCCTTCCTGCCTGCCCAGTGTGGTCAATTTGTTGCCTCTGCACTCTCCTACCTGCCTTCAATTTTCAGAGTCCGTGCCCCTGGCCTCTGCCTCTCAACAGTATCCTAATGAACAACTAGATTGCTAACATTCTATATTTATTACAAAAGTGTGCAACGCCTGACGTCATCTTGATGTAATCAAAACTGTAATGCCTAGAGTATTTCCTTTAGAAATTACATATATGAGAGGGTCTTATTTGCATCAAAATTATGGTTAGTGCTCTAAAAAACTAAAATGAGGACATATTTGCTGAGTTTTCAAATAGCGACAAAGAACTTTTAAATTATTTGTAATCTTTATGTTTTTTTATCCAGTTGACCACTTGATTAAATGTTACACCTAGGGGAGAGGATGTGGTGTTACTTCCAGAGCTGCAGACTTTGCAACTGGGGAACCAGGTTGGAGTTTCTGCTTCAGCTCAACATTCTGTGATTCTGGACAAATCACTTAATCTCCCCATGTCTACAACCAGAATGAATTTGATCTTGTGTGATGTAACCAATGCTCATGTAAGCACGCCAATACCTGACAAGTCTGCACTATATAAAACTGCAAATACACAAAAAATAAGTGTTTTGCACACTTCTGTCATTGGGCTACATATGGGCTACATCTGGGTGATATTTGTGCTGCATTTGGGCTCTTTTGTCTCTGGTGGCCATCTTGGGAGATTTATTTGTTATGAAGTTTCCTAATTTCCTCATTTACTGCAGTCTCCTCGGTAGGAAATGCTTTCAGTTTTTTACTTTGATTCCACCAAGAAGGTATTCAGATATGTCTCACATTTGCCATAAACTCTGAATGTTAGCACTCCAGTTGCTCATTAGATCACTGTAGTAAAGCTACTGCTCACCACGGAAGTCTGCTGCTGGTATTAAAAGTGTATGTTTCAGTCTGCATGTCAGAATATTTTTATGAAATAGAAGAGAATTTGAGAAGTCAAAATGTGCCCTAATTTTTCTTTCTGCAGAACTATTCATAATTTCTATGGGAAAATGAACCCCCTCATTTTGTTCCATTGTAAATTAAATGTTTTAAGTGTTACCACTTTATTCCAATCAAGATGGCTTCAGGTGTGCCATACTTTTGTCATAAGTAAGACTGTTAGCGCTCTAGTTGTTCGTTAGAACACTCTGGGACATTCTGTCATTGGGCTATACTTGGGCTACATCTCGGTGATATTTGGGCTACATTTGGGCTCTTTTGTCTCTGGTGGCCATCTTGGGAGATTTATTTGTTATGAAGTTTACAAATTTCCTCATTTACTGCAGTCTCCTCAGTAGGAAATACTTTCAGTTTTTTAGTTTGGTTCCATCAAGAAGGCATTCAGATGTGTCACACATTTGCCATAAATTCTGAATGTTAGCACTCTAGTTGCTCATTAGATCACTGTAGTAAAGCTACTGCTCACCAGGGAAGTCTGCTGCTGGTATTCAAAGTGCATGTTTCAATCTGCATGTCAGAATTTTTTTATGAAATAGAAGAGGATTTGAGAAGTCAAAATGTGCCCTAATTTTTCTTTCTGCACCACTAATCATAATTGCTGTGGCAAAATGAACCCCCTCAGTTTGTTCCTTTGTAAATTAAATGTTTTAACTGTTACCACTTTATTCCAATCAAGATGGCATCAGGTGTGCCATACTTTTGTCGTAAGTAAGACTGTTAGCGCTCTAGTTGTTCGTTAGAACACTCTGGGACATTCTGTCATTGGGCTATACTTGGGCTACATCTCAGTGATATTTGGGCTACATTTGGGCTCTTTTGTCTCTGGTGGCCATCTTGGGAGATTTATTTGTTATGAAGTTTACAAATTTCCTCATTTACTGCAGTCTCCTCAGTGGGAAATACTTTCAGTTTTTTAGTTTGGTTCCATCAAGAAGGCATTCAGATGTGTCACACATTTGCCATAAATTCTGAATGTTAGCACTCTAGTTGCTCATTAGATAACTGTAGTAAAGCTACTGCTCACCAGGGAAGTCTGCTGCTGGTATTCAAAGTGCATGTTTCAATCTGCATGTCAGAATTTTTTTATGAAATAGAAGAGGATTTGAGAAGTCAAAATGTGCCCTAATTTTTCTTTCTGCACCACTAATCATAATTGCTGTGGCAAAATGAACCCCCTCAGTTTGTTCCTTTGTAAATTAAATGTTTTAACTGTTACCACTTTATTCCAATCACGATGGCTTCAGGTGTGCCATACTTTTGTCATAAGTAAGACTGTTAGCGCTCTAGTTGTTCGTTAGAACACTCTGGGACATTCTGTCATTGGGCTATACTTGGGCTACATCTTGGTGATATTTGGGCTACATTTGGGCTCTTTTGTCTCTGGTGGCCATTTTGGGAGACTTATTTGTTATGATGTCTCCTAATTTCCTCATTTACTACAGTCTCCTCAGTAGGAAAAACTTTCAGTTTTTTACTTTGATTCCATCAAGAAGGCATTCAGATGTGTCACACATTTGCCATAAATTCAGAATGTTAGCGCTCTAGTTGCTTATTAGATCACTGTAGTAAAGCTACTGCTCACCAGGGAAGTCTGCTGCTGGTATTGAAAGTGCATGTTTCAGTCTGCATGTCAGAATGTTTTAATGAAATAGAAGAGGATTTGAGAAGTCACTCAAAATGTGCCCTCATTTTTCTTTCTGCAGCACTAATCATACTTTCTATGGCAAAATGAACCCCCTCATTTTGTTCCTTTTTAAATTAAATGTTTTAAGAGTTACCACTTTATTCCAACCAAGATGGCTTCAGGTGTGCCATACTTTTGTCATAAGTAGGACTGTTAGCGCTTAAGTTGTTCTTTAGAACACTCTGGGAAGCTGCAGTAGAACACAAAGGAATCAACTGACAGTCTCTGCCCTTGTTGGATGTACATGTTTTACTGAGAATGTCAGACTTCATACTCCCATGACTGAGAAAGATAATGTGAATTTACAGAAAATATGCTCTCAGTTTAGCTTATTGATCACCTTCCAAACCTCCGTGGCAAAAGCATGACAAAATAGTTTTCTCTCAAACATGATTCATGATATCACAGCAGAAGGCTTTTTCACATGGTAAAATCACCTTAGAACACACCACAATTCCTAAAATGAGTATGGTACCATCAACAAATGATTTATAATGTAACTAAAGTCTTAAAATCTTCTATTAACTGCAAGGCTTTTTAATGAGGTGCTATCATGTATATTGGTCCCAAGATGGCTGCCAACACTTCTTGGATGAAGTGCTGACAGCCAATCAGATCTCACGATGAGATGTGTGGTTAGGCTCCGCCCAGATATATATATGATTTTACTTTTGATTTTCTCAGGAACTACTGAATGGATTGACACCAGATATGCATAAGGCACATCCCTGACCTGAGGACTACCTCTCTGCCAAATTTAAAGTAATTCTGTTCAGCTGTTTGGGCTGTACCTTGGACTAAAGGTCCCTATGGAAAATTGCATGGGAAAAACACGTTTTGGGACCCCCCTTTTTTCTCAGCCCCCGCTTGACGAATCCCCCCGAGACTTTCAGGGTACAAGCGGAGTGGAGCGCCCCACCTATTTTGAAAATTTCGCGAGGATTCGTTAATCGGCGCCAAAGTTATTCCAAATAGAATGTTGCAGATTTCCTATGGAAACACGGTCCTAACGATAACTATCTACTGGCGACCGCCAGTAGATAATATATATATATATATATTTATATATATATATATATATATATATATATATATATATATATATATATATATATATATATATATATATATATATATATATATATATTACCTACTGGCGGTCGCCAGTAGGTAGTTATAGTTAGGACCCTGTTTCCATAGGAAAACCGCAACATTCTATTTTGAATAACTTTGGCGCCGGTCGACGAATCCTCGCAAAATGTTCAAAATAGGTGGGGCGCTGCGCTCCGCTCCTACCCTGAAAGTCTCGGGGTGATTCGTCAAGCGGGGGCTGAGATAAAAGGGGGGTCCCAAAACGCGTTTTTCCCATGCATTTTTCCATAGGACCTTTAGACACAGCTACAGCCCGAACGGCTGAACAGAATTCCTCGAAATTTGGCAGAGAGGTAGCCATAAGGTCAAGGAAGTGCCTTTTGCAGGTCTGGTGTAAATCTGTTCAGTATTTCCTGAGAAAATAGCATTTAAAAGCATATATATATGTGGGCGGAGCCTAACCACACATCTCGTCCTGAGATCTGATTGGCTGTCAGCACTTCATCCAAGAAGTGTTGGCAGCCATCTTGGGACCAATATACATGATAGCACCTCATTAAAAAGCATTGCAGTTAATAGAAGGTTTTAAGACTTTAGTTACATTATAAATCATTTGTTGATGGTACCATACTCATTTTAGGAATTGTGGTATGTTCTAAGGTGATTTCACCATGTGAAAAAGCCTTCTGCTGGGATATCATGATTGAGAGAAAAATATTTACTCATGCTTTTACCACAGAGGTTTGGAAGGTGATCTATAAGCTAAACTGAGAGCTTATTTTCTGTAAATTCACATTATCTTTCTCAGTCATGTGAGAATGAAGTCTGACATTCTCAGTAAAACATGTACATCCAACAAGGGCAGAGACTGTCAGTTGATTCCTTTGTGTTCTACTGCAGCTTCCCAGAGTGTTCCAAAGAACTACTAGAGCGCTAACAGCCCTACTTATGATAAACGTATGGCACACCTGAAGCCATCTTGCTTGGATTAAAGTGGTAACTCTTAAAACATTTAATTTAAAAAGGAACAAAATGAGGGGGTTCATTTTTCCATAAAAAGTATGATTAGTGCTGCAGAAAGAAAAATTAGGGCACATTTTGAGTGACTTCTCAAATCCTCTTCTATTTCATTAAAAAATTCTGACATGCAGACTGAAACATGCATTTTCAATACCAGCAGCAGTTTTCCCTGGTGAGCAGTAGCTTTACTACAGTGATCTAATGAGCAAAAAGAGTGCTAACATTCTGAATTTATGGCAAATGTGTGACACATCTGAATGCCTTCTTGATGGAATCAAAGTAAAAAACTGAAAGTATTTCCTACTGAGGAGACTGCAGTAAATGAGGAAATTAGGAAACTTCATAACAAAGAAGTCTCCCAAGATGGCCACCAGAGACAAAAGAGCCCAAATGTAGCCCAAATATCACCCAGATGTAGCCCAAGTATAGCCCAATGACAGAATGTCCCAGAATGTTCTTAAAAACAACTAGAGCGCTTACTGTCTTTATTATGACAAAAGTATGGCACACCTGAAGCCATCTTGATTGGAATAAACTGGTAACACTTAAAACATTTAATTTAAAAAGGAACACAATGAGGGGGTTCATTTTGCCATAGAAATTATGATTAATGCTGAAGAAAGTCAATGAGGGCACATTTTGAGTGACTTCTCAAATCCTCTTCTATTTCATTAAAAAATTCTGACATGCAGACTGAAACATGCACATTTAATACCAGGAGCAGTCTTCCATGGTGAACAGTAGTTTTACTACAGTGATCTAATGAGCAACTAGAGTGCTAACATTCAGAATGTATGGCAAATGTGTGACATATCTGAATACCTTCATGATGGAATCAAAGTAAAAAACTGAAAGCATTTCCTACTGAGGAGACTGCAGTACATGAGGAAATTAGGAAACTTCATAACAAATAAATCTCCCAAGATGGCCACCGGAGACAAAAGAGCCCAAATGTAGCCCAAAATCACCCAGATGTAGCCCAAATATAGCCCAATGACAGAAGTGTGCAAAACACTTATTATTTTGTGTTTTTGCAGTGTTATATAGTGCAGACTTGTCAGGTATTGGAGTGCTTTACATGAGCATTGGTTAAATCACACAAGAACAAATTCATTTTGGTTGTAGACATGGGGAAACTAAGTGATTTGACCAGAATCACAGAATGTCGAGCTGAAGCAGAAACATCAACCTGGTTCCCCAGTTGCAAAGTCTGCAGTTCTGGAAGTAACACCACATCCTCTCTCCTAAGTGCAACATTTAATCAAGTGGTCAACTGGATAAAAAAACATAAAGATAACAAATAATTTAAAAGTGCTTTGTCGCTATTTGAAAACTCAGAAAATATGTCCTTATTTTAGTCTTTTAGAGCACTAACCATAATTTTGATGCCAATAAGACCTTCTCATATATGTAATTTCTAAAGGAAATGCTCTAGGTATTACAGTTTTGATTACATCAAGATGATGTCAGGCGTTCCACACTTTTGTAATAAATATAGAATGTTAGCAATCCAGTTGTTCATTAGGATACTGTTAAGAGGCAGAGGCCAGGGGCACGGACTCTGAAAATTGAAGGCAGGTAGGAGGGTGCAAAGGCAACAATTTAACCACACTGAGCAGGCAGGAAGGGCCGTGGAAGCACAACAGACTATGGAGGGCAGTGGAAAGGGGGGCAGGGGCAACAAACCAACAATACAGGACTTGCAAGAGAGGCTGTTGGAGGGAAGATCTATTACGGGTCAAGGAAGCTAGGGGCGGTCCCCAGAGCCCCGGGAGCCACCACAGAGCTGAGCAGGAGAGTGAGTCAGGGACAAAAGGGGCACCTTAATTTGAGCCGGGGTGCCTAGGAACGCTTGCTCCAAAAATGAAGAAAACAGACATATGAGACATGGAATTGGAGGCAGAATAACAATGGCAGTTTAATGAGAAGATGCAACTTCAAAGAAACCGCAGAATAGAGACATAAAGTACAAAATACAGAATCCAGATAATCATACAGCTGTCATGATATTCTCTGTATCTCAATTAATGTACTGACAGAGAGAGAGAGAAAACACATCTATAAATGCATCATGAGAAACAAGTTACACCAAGGAAAATGTTACCTAGGAACACTCACGTTTACTCTTAGAGCAAGCATTCCTGCAATTACAATACAAAATCTTTTAAATGCAAAAGTAAAGAGAACAATGGTTAAACATAACATGACATTTCATATAGGTAAAATAGAATAAGATACTTCAAGCAAAGCAGAGCAAGACATTTTAAGCAGAGGAAGACAAGAGCTCCCAGCTCTTGGGGAAAACCTGCACAGCCTGTTAACCTACATACAGACGGCGAGGTAGTCCCTCGATATCTGTGGGTGCTCCCTTTTTATATCATTTTGTGGGCTCCTTTGCACGCTACATCTACCTACGTATGCTACCCAAAAGCTTCGTCTGCAGATTTTACCAGACATTTCGTCATTTACCCACTTAATGCTGACAATGGACTGGGTGAAAAGGTCAGTCTCTCAGGCCAATCGCTTATCGTAAGTTCCATAGAGCAAGCAGAAAATAATGGGTATTGTACGGGAATTCAATATATTCATGTATAAAATCTTCTCAGTTCTCCTAACTTGACGCTCTGCGGTTGCCACTTCCTTAAAAGCGGGAAACCTGCCCAGGAAGCAAGTACCAGTCCAGGATGCAGCCTACTGTATATCGACAGCTTCAGGGGGATGTTGAACTTTGATACCGAGCACGGAGCACTCGGGTAGGGTGGGGGCTACTAGTTTGGAGCAGAAGGCCTCGCTGACCTGCCTTCAGACTGCTATACACTAAAATTGCAGAGCTATGGTCAATTTAACAAAGAGGCCTACATATTGAACAGAAGGGCCTACACAGGGGTTTTATGCTGGCTGAGTGGTAAGGATGTCTCAGGATAATTATATAGCAACACAGGACCCGCTGGTCAATTTAATACGGCCTACAAATGCGGCTGGCAGGGCAAGGACAAGGGTCTCATACTTCAGGTGTGGACAGAACGGGCCAGGGGCCCCCTGTGATACAAAATCTACCCTCCTTCAAGGCTGTGGCAATGTAATAGACCATTGTGGGCAGAAGGAAGAGGCAATGGTAGTACAACCATACATGCCAACAGACCCGATTCAGCCAGGAAACGTCCAATGTTTTTAAGCTCAAATGGGCTTTATTTGACTGTCTCCTGTCTACAATATCCTCTTTTTCAATGTAACTCAAAGGGGAAAATCAATACCCCAGATTTTTTTCAAAATCTCCCTCTTACCAAGTTCAAAATGTTTGCAAGTATGGTACATTGGATCATGGAAGGAAATGGGATAGGGACATGGACTTGGATAACAGAGGACAGGAGGGACATGGAGTGGTGCACCAAACTGATCCTGCAGGGCAGGCATCAGGGTTTGCAGCAGCACAATACACCACACAGGGCATGCAGGACGGGAGTGCAGCACAACAATCCATAGAAAGCAAGAGGGAGGGGACAGGACCATGCACATGGACAACAGAGAACAGAGGGGCAAGAGGCAATGGTAGCTAGCTGACCATAATGGACAGACAAGAGAGAAAGCTGCAGCATAACAGAACATAAAGGGCAGGAGGGACGGATCAGGGGCATTACAATGGAACAGACAAGCCAGGAGGGAGGGAGTAGGGGTCTGCACATGTAAACAGAGGGCTGGGGGCAAGGGGGCAGGAGCAGCAAGATAGCCATGGAGGTCAGGCAGGATGGGCACTAGAAGCAAGACACACCATGAAGAGCAACAGTGAGACTGTGATGGCATTCACACAGACCATGGAGGGAAGGTGGGAGGGGGTCAGGGGCAGCTAACTGACCACCCAGGGAAGGTGGGAGGGGCCATGGCAGCACAGAAGACCATGCATGGCAAGTGGGAGGGTTAGTGGCAGCACAATGGCTATGATGGGCAAGAAGGAGGGTGCAGGGGCATGCACAAAGGACGATGGAGGATAGAAGGGAGGGTCAGGACCTGTGCACAGACAAGAAAGTTCAGGGGAAGGGACCTCACAACAGACCACACGGGGCAGGCAGGAGGAGCAGTTGCAGCACAACAGACCAGGGAGGGCAGAAGGGTGTGGCAGTGCAATGGACCATGTAGGACAGGAGGAAGAGGATAGGGGCATGGCATGTGGACAGGCAGGGTGGAGGTGGCAGGGACAGGTTACAGTCATCTGACAATGCTAGGCAGGTGGGAGGGGAGTGGCAGCTCAACAGAACACTCAGAGTAGATAGGAGTGGCAGGTCCATGGAACATGGTGGGCAAAAAGGATGGAGCAGGGGCATGCACAAAGACATCGGAGGGCAGGGGGAAGGAGAATAGGGGCAGCAAGCTAAGCACAGAGTTTAAGCAGGAGGTCAATGATGGGGCATAGAATTGGGCAATGGAGGGCAGGAGGAGTGGACTGGTACATCATACTAAATTGAGGGCAGTGGCAGCACATCAGACCATGCATGGCAGGAGGGAGGAGGCTAGTTCATGGATTCACACAACAGAGGATAGGGAGGAGGGGGATTGGGCAGCAAGCTAACTGTTCAGAGAAGGCGGGTATTAGGAACTTTATTGGTTTTAAAACATTGTGTCTGTGCGAACTACTTAAAATATGAACAAGTATGCAGCATAATCTCACTTTTATTCAGGAAGAAGAGGACGTTTGTGACTGTGACTCCGGGCTCACTTGGCAGAAACACCCCCTGACCCTCCACCCCCTATCGCAAAATGTAATGCCCGTGAAAAGGGTAGGTGAACACAGTGTTATATAGAACATAGTCCTGAGAGCACTATTGAAAATGAAAACTAGATATAGTGTATGGTATAAACTATGCACCAAAAAGTGTGATATAAGATGAACCGGGCGTGAAATATAATATGCAATACATTGTGCGCAATGACAGATTCATTGGAGAGCGCGAGATAGCACAGGCACTAGCGCGTGCTATGCGATATGCGCCTTGGAGCGTAATATGCACAGGGCAGTGTTGTGTAACCTAACTAGTCTCTAAAGTTGTAATATAAAATATGTGCTGGGGAGTGTAACGTTGCATATGCACTGTGACAAAGATATGGATCCCAGATTATAATATGTATGACATAGCACTGTGCGTTATAACATAGGCATCGAGGAAGGC
This sequence comes from Triturus cristatus, assembly GCF_964204655.1. Classification (NCBI taxonomy): domain Eukaryota; kingdom Metazoa; phylum Chordata; class Amphibia; order Caudata; family Salamandridae; genus Triturus; species Triturus cristatus. Next base: position 603,467,604 of record NC_140585.1, read on the forward strand.
ACGTTAGATGGGGCAATATAACCCGTGCGAAGACAAGTGTGGCATGACATATTCACGGGGTGGTGTTACAGTGCACATGGGCTAGAGAGTGTCATAGCATATGCACTAGCTATTGGAATACAACACAGAGGTGTGTGGCACTCGGCAGGCAATGGTGGGTGTAACACAGCATTGGGCTCTGTCAGGAGCGCGCTGTGACTCTCAAGTGATGTTCATCCCCTTTCCAGAGAGTAAAATAAAAAGTATTACACATCCGGCAGTGGATGTGTGTTTTATTAACCGTGAGGGGGGTTTCTTACATAGTTTTGGTCGAATTTTTGTCGAATCCTCTTTGAATGGCTTGGTGTGCATGTGTATTAAATGTGCCCGTCAATAGCTACCCATGTTTGTATAAATAAACGACAAGGGTGTCTACCGGCATTAGGCACGGTAGGGCATCAGACATGTCAGAGCTTTACTAGTGGTGTAAATACATTCCACGGGGATTCATTGCATGCATAGTCGCCTTTTAATGAATATCACGCAAATCGTCATGGTGATAGGTACGTACGGTTTGTCCAGCATGTCCTAGGTGTGTCTATAAATATATATTTTTTAAAAATAATAAAAAACAGTGGCCGGCCCTGGGGATTGGGGTCAAAAAAATATAATTAGGAGACAGGCCCTGGGGGATGGGGTCATCAGGGCCTATAAATTAGAATAAGAAGGGGAACCACACAGCCCCCTTCTTAAAAAATTAAAATAAATAAAAGACTGGCGTTGTGCCGGAGGCCATACCCCCTCCGTGCAGCACTCTGCAAACGCGCCCCCAATAGGCATCTCCAGTATGCGCCAGGGAGCTGCGCTGCAGACAGGTGTTCTGAGGCCAAGCCCCTATTTACACCTCTCTGCAACGCAGCTCTGTGGCGCTTACTGGAGGTACCTAGTGGTCTAGTTTGACCCTAGGGACCCTTAGGATTCAAGGGGACTTAATCTCTCAACTTAGAACAGCCACAGGGCGCGTTTACACAGTGGTGAAGGGAGGGGACGGGGCCTGAGGTGACGTGTGCAAACACGCACTATGGCACGTTTTAAATTGGGGATATAATTTCCCTTCAATACTGAGGGCCCCTGGGGGCTAACTAGCCCACCAAGTGCTTCCAGTAAGCGCCACTGAGCTGCATTGCAAAGAGGTGGTCCAGGCCGTGCCACTTTTTACACCTCTCTGCAACGCAGCTCTGTGGCACTTACTGGAGGTACCTAGTGGGCTAGTTGGACCCTAGGGACCCTCAGGATTCAAATGAACTTAATCTCCCAACTAAAATTGGACACAGGGCGTGTTTACACAGTGGTGAAGGGAGGGGACGGGGCCTGAGTTAACGTGTACAAAAACTCCCGGTGGCCTGTTTTAAGAGGTAGTTTTAATCCCCATGCCCTATTATATACTAGGGGCTTACAGAGGAGGTCATGCTAATCACAGGGGGACCCCAACGCATAATGTTCCCTAGTGTATGTAGGTGTTTTCACTGTATTCTAAGTGTCTTTTAACATAGCACTGGCTCTAGGACTGGTTAGTCAGACTCAGTTACCACCAGTATCCGTCTGAAAAAGTTGAGGGTACAGGATGATTTTGCAACAAGGCTTCTTTCTGCTCTTCTTTTTGTTCTTTCTGCACGTTATCCTTCTTCCTGCACTTATCTTCGTATTTGAGGACTTCTGTTGCTTCTTTCTGCACTTCTTTTGTTTCTTTCTGTGCATTTTTTCTTCTTTCTTCACATGTCCTATCTCTGTAGGCATAGTTAGAAATTAGCATTTAAAAAACCTTTGAAATTCACAGAAAAAACCATAGGTTTCAGGCACGTCATAGTTAGGAATTAGCATTTAAAAAACCTCAGAAATTCACTGAAAAAACCATAGGTTTCAGGGGTGTTATAGTTAGCTGGACTTTTCACTTGTACAAAACCATTGAAATTCCCCCGTTATAGTTAGTTCAGCTAACTATAACTCGCGCGCCCGCAATGCACTGCTGATGACGTCACATATTACATCACTCATGACATGGTCAGTGACATCACTCATGACATCACTGATGACATCTCAAATGACATCACTGATGACATCACTGATGACATCATCCTTGTGATAGAGTGGCAGACCTCCTCTCACCCTAATATAACCTTTGATACACACATTCAGAAATAGAGACTAAAATTTTCAAAACAATGGACATACCAATACCAGTTACAACAACCTCTTCAGTAATTCTAAGATCCACATACACATCCACTCATTCACCAACAGTCCTATACAGTCACTCATACATGTACTCACTCATCATATGTACTCATACACCTATACATCCTGTTACACAATGCCACTCATCCATAGAGTTACTCACACACATAGTCACTCATGCTAATAAAGAATCAAACTTGCATATACAGTTATACACACACCACCACACTTACTTCTACGGAAACTTACACATACTTAGTCTTTTAAACAATCACTTATAGAAACACATACTTATTCATACAGGAACTCTTTCAATCTCTCACTCTCACATATACTCACATATACAGTTATACACACACCACCACACTTACTTCTACGGAAACTTACACATACTTAGTCTTTTAAACAATCACTTATAGAAACACATACTTATTCATACAGGAACTCTTTCAATCTCTCACTCTCACATATACTCACATATATACACCAATAGTCACATATACTAGTTTAAAACATATGTAGTTACTCATAAAGACACTATTGAGACAGTCATTCACTCACTAACACACCCATACACACACTCATCCACCCATACAGTCCTGCACACATGCTGTGTTCAACACATACAAACAGTGAGTCACTCATTCATGCACCTATGCACTACGTAATACCCCCCACCGAACCATGCAGACACTCAGACTGATACTCAAAAAACCAACTAATAACCTATATAGACACCCATGTAGCTACTCACCAACCCATGCAGCCACTTATACACAAAGTGAGAGACTGATACAGATATTTACATATTTAAACATTACTCACTAAGCCATGTATTCACTATGATACACTTAATCAGTCAGTTACACAATCCATTTTTCAAAAACAAATCATCCATTTAGACACTTATATACCCATTTATTCTTCCATCGACCTTGAGATATACATATATAAAACATATTTAATTTTCAGAAAAACACACATTCACTGGATGATGTCATCAGTGATGTCATCAGTGATGTCATTTGAGATGTCATCAGTGATGTCATGAGTGATGTCACTGACCATGTCATGAGTGATGTAATATGTGACGTCATCAGCAGTGCATTGCGGGCGCGCGAGTTATAGTTAGCTGAACTAACTATAACGGGGGAATTTCAATGGTTTTGTACAAGTGAAAAGTCCAGCTAACTATAACACCCCTGAAACCTATGGTTTTTTCAGTGAATATATATATATATATATACCAACAGCTCCTTCTGGACAGCTGGCCCCTTGGAAAGTGGCGTACACGCCAGCAGAGCGGCTGGCAATCAATAAGTCTCAAAATCCAAAGTACGTACGCTCTCAGGCTAACAAACGACAAATCCAAGTGTAATCGCGACCAGGTTTATTCCACAACGTGTTTCGACTGCGTCCGCAGCCTTGCTCACGTGAAAACCGTGCAAATACAAACACCGTGCACCTATATGCAGCGGACATGACATCTAACGCAACAGAGTCGAAACAGGACTGCGTACGTGAATACAGCCGCCATCTTGTGAGTACCAACTTGTAGTGACACAAATGGGAATAACATAGTGAAACTCAGGAGCAGTTATAACTATAACTCGCGCGACCGCCACTCTATCACAAGGATGATGTCATCAGTGATGTCATGAGTGATGCCACTGACCATGTCATGAGTGATGTAATATGTGACGTCATGAGCAGGATTGTGGGCGCGCGAGTTATAGTTATCTAAACTAACTATAACGGGGGAATTTCATTGGTTTTTTACGAGTGAAATATCCACCTAACTATAACATGTGTGAAACCTATGGTTTTGTAAGTGAATTTGCAAGGTTTTTTAAATGCTAATTCCTAACTATAACGTGTGTGAAACCTATGGTTTTTTCAGTGAATATATATATATATATATATATATATATATATATATATATATATATATATATCGAGAGGGCGTCTCGCTTGCCAGTACCTGCTGACTGGCCACACAACAACAACCAGGCTCTCTTCAGGTAGGAACAGAGTGCGAGACCGCTCCGGGGAAAAACTTGAAACAGGCTTTATTGATTTTTAAGCTCAGTGTGCAGAGTCCAAAGAAACGCTCGGCAGACGCGTTTCTGCTTTTAAAAATAGCTTCATCAGTGCCCGTTTCTCTGGCTAATCTCTTTCCTGGGGGTCACTTCAATTATAGGTCTCCACTGTGACCACTTCCTGTCAGATGGTTTCTTGCCCCTCCTCCGCCATACGGACTGCCAGCCACCTCGCATTCTCCTCCCAGGCAACTGCATTCTGGGTGACGAAGTCCTCTGTGGGAGCCCATACAGTTACGGGGCTTCTCATACAACATGTGATGTCCCAATCAGATTGGCAGCTGACTTCCCACTTACTGCAGTTGTCCGTAGTGATTTCCAGTCCATTCCGGTCTCCCCTTATCAGGCAATGGAATATTGCCTCCTCTCTCCCCATGTGCCAAATACCTCCTCATGGAAATGTGTAGCACCGGGGGGGCGACGCGTTGCAGACAGTGCTCCAACCCAGAGTTGCAGGTGTCCCACGTAGCACCAGATCGAGAGGGCGTCTCGCTTGCCAGTACCTGCTGACTGGCCACACAACAACAACCAGGCTCTCTTCAGGTAGGAACAGAGTGCGAGACCGCTCCGGGGAAAAACTTGAAACAGGCTTTATTTATTTTTAAGCTCAGTGTGCAGAGTCCAAAGAAACGCTCGGCAGACGCGTTTCTGCTTTTAAAAATAGCTTCATCAGTGCCCGTTTCTCTGGCTAATCTCTTTCCTGGGGGTCACTTCAATTATAGGTCTCCACTGTGACCACTTCCTGTCAGATGGTTTCTTGCCCCTCCTCCGCCATACGGACTGCCAGCCACCTCGCATTCTCCTCCCAGGCAACTGCATTCTGGGTGACGAAGTCCTCTGTTGGAGCCCATACAGTTACGGGGCTTCTCATACAACATGTGATGTCCCAATCAGATTGGCAGCTGACTTCCCACTTACTGCAGTTGTCCGTAGTGATTTCCAGTCCATTCCGGTCTCCCCTTATCAGGCAATGGAATATTGCCTCCTCTCTCCCCATGTGCCAAATACCTCCTCATGGAAATGTATTTCTTCTTTTTCTTTCTCTTTCCTCCTTTCTCTTTCTTTTTCTTTTTCTTCTTCTTTTTCCTTTTCTTAGAGATATTGATTGTCCGTGACCATACATCCTATCAGTCAGTATCAAGCCGATACACGGCGAGTATGGAAAGGTTTAACAACCACTGAATTTTAAATCATGGTTAATCGGACAATATCCGATGACGCGTATGAAGGGTCACACAACCGCCTATTGTAGGTGAATTGCCGATCCACGGCTTTATCAATCTGGATTGCATTGTAAAAAACGTATTGAATGAAGTAATTTTGACTTCTATATTGGTCTGATGAGAACCAAATGAAATGTTTATGTACTTTGAGATAACATATATTAACTGTCATTCTCATAGTCAATCCGCCAGTATTATTTATTTACACATCTTTGTATACAACATTGATTCATAGAATGATTTGACCCTTCAAAGATGGCGCCCAAAAGTGTCGAACCGCCGTCCCCTCTGACCTCTTTTATGTTTATCACTAATTATGTATATAAAAAGTATCTTGTAATGAACATAGTAACAACACTGAAGAAGGACTAGTTCCGAAACGCATTTGTTGTTTTTCTCCGAATTAAACGTAGCTGCCATACTACTTACCCGTGATGCTCGAGTTTCCTTTTGGTAATCTTGGAGGAAGTCATGGAGCGTTAATAGAAATTGCGGGGCACCACCGCATTGGAAGCACCCGCGTTCAGTGTGCCGCGCCTCTCAGGTGCAATTGAGCGAGATATATATATATATATATATATATATATATATATATTTGGGACCTGTGCTATCCTGGGTGTGCCTCCACCTTGCGGGGTAACTTTTCTAAACATAATAGTGACCGACCCCCGGTCACGGACGGCACCACCACAGATTGAGTTTGGGTTCGCCGCTGCCGGAGCACCGAGCGGCATTGCGAAACGGGAATGCCTGGCTGAAATTATGCATTTCCCACATGACTTTGTTTCCTCAAAACGTGATTGTTTTAATCAAAAGAAATTGTGGCACCCAATTTTGGGATGATTGTTGTTAGACTACCAGTCCCAGAATTCCGTGAATGATAATCCAAAAGTAATAAACATAGATGATGGGAATTGCTGGTGGTCGTTTGCCATTTCAATTTCAACACAGCTGCCTAAGGAAGGGCTTATGACTTGAAACGCGTAGCAGCAACAGATTGTAGAGGCTGTCATTTGGGACCTGTGCTATCCTGAGTGTGCCTCCACCTTGCGGGGTAACTTTTCTAAACATATATATATATATATATATATATTCACTGAAAAAACCATAGGTTTCAGGGGTGTTATAGTTAGCTGGACTTTTCACTTGTACAAAACCATTGAAATTCCCCCCTTATAGTTAGTTCAGCTAACTATAACTCGCGCGCCCGCAATGCACTGCTGATGACGTCACATATTACATCACTCATGACATGGTCAGTGACATCACTCATGACATCACTGATGACATCTCAAATGACATCACTGATGACATCACTGATGACATCATCCAGTGAATGTGTGTTTTTCTGAAAATTAAATATGTTTTATATATGTATATCTCAAGGTCGATGGAAGAATAAATGGGTATATAAGTGTCTAAATGGATGATTTGTTTTTGAAAAATTGATTGTGTAACTGACTGATTAAGTGTATCATAGTGAATACATGGCTTAGTGAGTAATGTTTAAATATGTAAATATCTGTATCAGTCTCTCACTTTGTGTATAAGTGGCTGCATGGGTTGGTGAGTAGCTACATGAGTGTCTATATAGGTTATTAGTTGGTTTTTTGAGTATCAGTCTGAGTGTCTGCATGGTTCGGTGGGGGGTATTACGTATTGCATAGGTGCATGAATGAATGACTCACTGTTTGTATGTGTTGAAGACAGCATGTGTGCAGGACTGTATGGGTGGATGAGTGCGTGTATGGGTGTGTTAGTGAGTGAATGACTGTCTCAATAGTGTCTTTATGAGTAACTACATATGTTTTAAACTAGTATATGTGACTACTGGTGTATATATGTGAGTATATGTGAGAGTGAGAGATTGAAAGAGTTCCTGTATGAATAAGTATGTGTTTCTATAAGTGATTGTTTAAAAGACTAAGTATGTGTAAGTTTCCGTAGAAGTAAGTGTGGTGGTGTGTGTATAACTGTATATGCAAGTAAATGTATGTTTGATTCTTTATTAGCATGAGTGACTATGTGTGTGAGTAACTCTATGGATGAGTGGCATTGTGTAACAGGATGTATAGGTGTATGAGTACATATGATGAGTGAGTACATGTATGAGTGACTGTATAGGGCTGTTGGTGAATGAGTGGATGTGTATGTGGATCTTAGAATTACTGAAGAGTTTGTTGTAACTGGTATTGGTATGTCCATTGTTTTGAAAATTGTAGTCTCTATTTTTGAATGTGTGTATCAAAGGTTATATTAGGGTGAGAGGAGGTCTGCCACTCTATCACAAGGATGATGTCATCAGTGATGTCATCAGTGATGTCATTTGAGATGTCATCAGTGATGTCATGAGAGATGTCACTGGCCATGTCATGAGTGATGTAATATGTGACGTCATCAGCAGTGCATTGCGGGCGCGCGAGTTATAGTTAGCTGAACTAACTATAACGGCGGAATTTCAATGGTTTTGTACAAGTGAAAAGTCCAGCTCACTATAACACCCCTGAAACCTATGGTTTTTTCAGTGAATTTGTGAGGTTTTTTAAATGCTAATTCCTAACTATAACGTGCCTGAAACCTATTGCTAATTTTTAACTATGCCAACAGAGATAGGACATGTGAAGAAAGAAGAAAAAATGCACAGAAAGAAAAAAAAGAAGTGCAGAAAGAAGCAACAGAAGTCCTCAAAGACGAAGAAAAGTGCAGGAAGAAGGATAACATGCAGAAAGAACAAAAAGAAGAGCAGAAAGAAGCCTTGTTGCAAAATCATCCTGTACCCTCAACTTTTTCAGACGGATACTGGTCGTAACTGAGTCTGACTAACCAGTCCTAGAGCCAGTGCTATGTTAAAAGACACTTAGAATACAGTGAAAACACCTACATACACTAGGGAACATTATGCGTTGGGGTCCCCCTGTGATTATCATGACCTCCTCTGTAAGCCCCTAGTATATAATAGGGCAGGGGGATTTAAACTACCTCTTAAAACAGGTCACAGGGCGTTTTTGCACACGTTAACTCAGGCCCCGTCCCCTCCCTTCACCACTGTGTAAACACGCCCTGTGTCCGTTTTTAGTTGGGAGATTAAGTTCATTTGAATCCTGAGGGTCCCTAGGGTCCAACTAGCCCACTAGGTACCTCCAGTAAGTGCCACAGAGCTGCGTTGCAGAGAGGTGTAAAAAGTGGCACGGCCTGGACCACCTCTCTGCAATGCAGCTCAGTGGCGCTTACTGGAAGCACTTGGTGGGCTAGTTAGCCCCCAGGGGCCCTCAGTATTGAAGGGAAACTATATCCCCAATTTAAAACGTGCCATAGTGCGTGTTTGCACACGTCACCTCAGGCCCCGTCCCCTCCCTTCACCACTGTGTAAACGCGCCCTGTGGCTGTTCTAAGTTGAGAGATTAAGTCCCCTTGAATCCTAAGGGTCCCTAGGGTCAAACTAGACCACTAGGTACCTCCAGTAAGCGCCACAGAGCTGCGTTGCAGAGAGGTGTAAAAAGGGGCTTGGCCTCAGAACACCTGTCTGCAGCGCAGCTCCCTGGCGCATACTGGAGATGCCTGTTGGGCTAGTTGGCCCTCAGGGACCCTCAGTATTGAAGAGGAATTAATTCCCCAACTTACAACTCGCCAGGGGGCGCGTTTGCAGAGTGCTGCAAGGAGGGGGCGTGGCCTCCGGCACGATGCTAGTCTTTTATTTATTTTAATTTTTTAAGAAGAGGGGCTGTGTGGTTCCCCTTCTTATTCTAATTGATTGGCCCTGATGACCGCATCCCCCAGGGCCTGTCTCCTAATTATATTTTTTTGACCCCAATCCCCTGTTTTTTATTATTTTAAAAAAATATATATTTATAGACACACCTAGGACATGCTGGACAAACCGTACGTACCTATCACCATGACGATTTGCGTGATATTCATTAAAAGGCGACTATGCATACAATGAATCCACGTGGAATGTATTTACACCACTAGTGAAGCTCTGACATGTCTGATGCCCTACCGTGCCTAATCCCGGTAGACACCCTTGTCGTTTATTTATACAAACATGGGTAGCTATTGACGGGCACATTTAATACACATGCACACCAAGCCATTCAAAGGGGATTCGACAAAAATTCGACCAAAACTATGCAAGAAACCCCCCTCACGGTTAATAAAACCCACATCCACTGCCGGATGTGTAATACTTTTTATTTTACTCTCTGGAAAGGGGACGAACATCACTTGAGAGTCACAGCGTGCTCCTGGCAGAGTCCAATGCTGTGTTACACCCACCATTGCCTGCTGAGGGCCACACACCTCTGTGTTGTATTCCACTAGCTAGTGCATATGCTATGACACTCTCTAGCCCATGTGCACTGTAACACCACCCCGTGAATATGTCATGCCACACTTGTCTTCGCATGGGTTATATTGCCCCATCTAACGTGCCTTCCTCGATGCCTATGTTATAACGCACAGTGCTATGCCATACATATTACAATCTGGGATCCATATCTTTGTCACAGTGCATATGCAACGTTACACTCCCCAGCACATATTTTATATTACAACTTTAGAGACTAGCTAGGTTACACAACACTGCCCTGTGCATATTACACTCCAATGCGCATATCGCATAGCACGCGCTAGTGCCTGTGCTATCTCGCGCTCTCCAATGAATCTGTCATTGCGCACAATGTATTGCATATTATATTTCACGCCCGGTTCATCTTATATCACACTTTTTGGTGCATAGTTTATACCATACACTATATCTAGTTTTCATTTTCAATCGTGCTCTCAGGACTATGGGCCATATGTAGGTAGGCTGTGTTTTGCGATTCTCTAATTGCAATTTTTAGGGAATCGCAATTAGAGAATAGCAAAACGCTATGTAGGTAGGATTAGCAATTTTGTTTGCGAATCCCACCTATTCCTTATTTGCAATTCTCTAATTGAGAATCGCAAATAAGGAATACCTTGCCATTCATTCCTATGGGCTAAAAGGCCCATAGGAATGAATAGGAAGACATTATCAATTTGCGAATCTCAATTAGAGAATCGCAAATTGAGAATGCAATTTCAAGGGTGCAAGGGTGTCAACATGACACCCTTTTGCACCCCTGTAATGAGCATGGGTGCACATGTGGCGCACATACATGCCCTAAGGGCATGTATGTGTGCCACATGGCACTTTGAATAATGCAAAAAACTGCATTATTGAAAGAAATCGCAAATTACCATCAACCTGAAGTTGGTGGTAATTTGCGATTCCTTAAGCCAAAATAGCACAACTTGGGTGCTTTCTACATTGCATTTACGGAATCGCTATTTGGGATTCCTTAAATGCATTTGCAAAATAAGGAATCGCAAATTTTGCGATTCCTTATTTTGCATGCAGATTTTCCTTCCTACATCCCACTTAGCAAAATTGCGATCGCAAACGCCGAAATTCGGCGAATTTCGGCGTTTGCGATCGCAATTTTGCTTTCTACATATGGCCCTATGTTCTATATAACACTGTGTTCACCTACCCTTTTCACGGGCATTACATTTTGCGATAGGGGGTGGAGGGTCAGGGGGTGTTTCTGCCAAGTGAGCCCGGAGTCACAGTCACAAACGTCCTCTTCTTCCTGAATAAAAGTGAGATTATGCTGCATACTTGTTCATATTTTAAGTAGTTCACACAGACACACGTTTTAAAAACAATAAAGTTCCTAATACCCGCCTTCTCTGAACAGTTAGCTTGCTGCCCCATCCCCCTCCTCCCTATCCTCTGTTGTGTGAATCCATGGACTAGCCTCCTCCCTCCTGCCATGCATGGTCTGATGTGCTGCCACTGCCCTCAATTTAGTATGATGTACCAGTCCACTCCTCCTGCCCTCCATTGCCCAATTCTATGCCCCATCATTGACCTCCTGCTTAAACTCTGTGCTTAGCTTGCTGCCCCTATTCTCCTTCCCCCTGCCCGCCGATGTCTTTGTGCATGCCCCTGCTCCATCCTTTTTGCCCACCATGTTCCATGGACCTGCCACTCCTATCTACTCTGAGTGTTCTGTTGAGCTGCCACTCCCCTCCCACCTGCCTAGCATTGTCAGATGACTGTAACCTGTCCCTGCCACCTCCACCCTGCCTGTCCACATGCCATGCCCCTATCCTCTTCCTCCTGTCCTACATGGTCCATTGTACTGCCACACCCTTCTGCCCTCCCTGGTCTGTTGTGCTGCAACTGCTCCTCCTGCCTGCCCCGTGTGGTCTGTTGTGAGGCCCCTTCCCCTGAACTTTCTTGTCTGTGCACAGGTCCTGACCCTCCCTTCTATCCTCCATCGTCCTTTGTGCATGCCCATGCACCCTCCTTCTTGCCCATCATAGCCATTGTGCTGCCACTAACCCTCCCACTTGCCATGCATGGTCTTCTGTGCTGCCATGGCCCCTTCCACCTTCCCTGTGTGGTCAGTTAGCTGCCCCTGACCCCCTCCCACCTTCCCTCCATGGTCTGTGTGTATGCCATCACAGTCTCACTGTTGCTCTTCATGGTGTGTCTTGCTTCTAGTGCCCATCCTGCCTGACCTCCATGGCTATCGTGCTGCTCCTGCCCTGCCCCCTTGCCCCCAGCCCTCTATTTACATGTGCAGACCCCTACTCCCTCCCTCCTGGCTTGTCTGTTCCATTGTAATGCCCCTGATCCGTCCCTCCTGCCCTTTATGGTCTGTTATGCTGCAGCTTTCTCTCTTGTCTGTCCATTATGGTCAGCTAGCTACCATTGCCTCTTGCCCCTCTGTTCTCTGTTGTCCATGTGCATGGTCCTGTCCCCTCCCTCTTGCTTTCTATGGATTGTTGTGCTGCACTCCCGTCCCGCATGCCCTGTGTGGTGTATTGTGCTGCTGCAAACCCTGATGCTTGCCCTGCAGGGTCAGTTTGGTGCACCTCTCCATGTCCCTCCTGTCCTCTGTTATCCAAGTCCATGTCCCTACCCCATTTCCTTCCATGATCCAATGTACCATACTTGCGAACATTTTGAACTTGGTAAGAGGGAGATTTTGAAAAAAAAACTGGGGTATTGATTTTCCCCTTTGAGTTACATTGAAAAAGAGGAGATTGTAGACAGGAGACAGATCAAATAAAGCCAATTTGAGCTTAAAAACATTGGACGTTTCCTGGCTGAATCGGGTCTGTTGGCATGTATGGTTGTACTACCATTGCCTCTTCCTTCTGCCCACAATGGTCTATTACATTGCTACAGCCTCTCTTGCAAGTCCTGTATTGTTGGTTTGTTGCCCCTGCCCCCTTTCCACTGCCCTCCATAGTCTGTTGTGCTGCCACGGCCCTTCCTGCCTGCTCAGTGTGGTTAAATTGTTGCCTTAGCACCCTCCTACCTGCCTTCAATTTTCAGAGTCCGTGCCCCTGGCCTCTGCCTCTCAACAGTATCCTAATGAACAACTAGATTGCTAACATTCTATATTTATTACAAAAGTGTGGAACGCCTGACGTCATCTTGATGTAGTCAAAACTGTAATACCTAGAACACTTCCTTTAGAAATTACATATATGAGAGGGTCTTAATGGCATCAAAATTATGGTTAGTGCTCTAAAAGACTAAAATAAGGACATATTTTCTGAGTTTTCAAATAGCGACAAAGTACTTTTAAATTATTTGTTATCTTTATGTTTTTTTATCCAGTTGACCACTTGATTAAATGTTGCACTTAGGGGAGAGGATGTGGTGTTACTTCCAGAACTGCAGACTTTGCAACTGGGGAACCAGGTTGGAGTTTCTGCTTCAGCTCGACATTCTGTGATTCTGGTCAAATCACTTAGTCTCCCCATGTCTACAACCAAAATGAATTTGTCCTTGTGTGATGTAACCAATGCTCATGTAAAGCACTCCAATACCTGACAAGTCTGCACTATATAACACTGCAAAAACACAAAATAATAAGTGTTTTGCACACTTCTGTCATTGGGCTATATTTGGGCTACATCTGGGTGATTTTGGGCTACATTTGGGCTCTTTTGTCTCCGGTGGCCATCTTGGGAGATTTATTTGTTATGAAGTTTCCTAATTTCCTCATGTACTGCAGTCTCCTCAGTAGGAAATGCTTTCAGTTATTTACTTTGATTCCATCATGAAGGTATTCAGATATGTCACACATTTGCCATAAATTCTGAATGTTAGCACTCTAGTTGCTCATTAGATCACTGTAGTAAAACTACTGTTCACCATGGAATTCTGCTCCTGGTATTAAAAGTGCATGTTTCAGTCTGCATGTCAGAATGTTTTCATGACATAGAAGAGGATTTGAGAAGTCACTCAAAATGTGCCCTCATTTTCTTTCTTCAGCATTAATCATAATTTCTATGGCAAAATGAACCCCCTCATTGTGTTCCTTTTTAAATTAAATGTTTTAAGTGTTACCAGTTTATTCCAATCAAGATGGCTTCAGGTGTGCCATACGTTTGTCATAATGAAGACAGTAAGCGCTCTAGTTGTTTTTAAGAACACTCTGGGACATTCTGTCATTGGGCTATACTTGGGCTACATCTGGGTGATATTTGGGCTACATTTGGGCTCTTTTGTCTCTGGTGGCCATCTTGGGAGACTTATTTGTTATGAAGTTTCCTAATTTCCTCATTTACTGCAGTCTCCTCAGTAGGAAATACTTTCAGTTTTTTACTTTGATTCCATCAAGAAGGCATTCAGATGTGTCACACATTTGCCATCTATTCAGAATGTTAGCACTCTTTTTGCTCATTAGATCACTGTAGTAAAGCTACTGCTCACCAGGGAAAACTGCTGCTGGTATTGAAAGTGCATGTTTCAGTCTGCATGTCAGAATTTTTTAATGAAATAGAAGAGGATTTGAGAAGTCACTCAAAATGTGCCCTAATTTTTCTTTCTGCAGCACTAATCATACTTTTTATGGAAAAATGAACCCCCTCATTTTGTTCCTTTTTAAATTAAATGTGTTAAGAGTTACCACTTTAATCCAAGCAAGATGGCTTCAGGTGTGCCATAGGTTTATCATAAGTAGGACTGTTAGCGCTCTAGTTGTTCTTTGGAACACTCTGGGAAGCTGCAGTAGAACACAAAGGAATCAACTGACACTCTCTGCCCTTGTTGGATGTACATGTTTTACTGAGAATGTCAGACTTCATTCTCACATGACTGAGAAAGATAATGTGAATTTACAGAAAATAAGCTCTCAGTTTAGCTTATAGATCACCTTCCAAACCTCTCTGGGAAAAGCATGAGAAAATATTTTTCTCTCAAGCATGATATCCCAGCAGAAGGCTTTTTCACATGGTGAAATCACCTTAGAACATACTACAATTCCTAAAATGAGTATGGTCCCATCAACAAATGATTTATAATGTAACTAAAGTCTTAAAACCTTCTATTAACTGCAATGCTTTTTAATGAGGTGCTATCATGTGTATTGGTCCCAAGATGGCTCCCAACACTTCTTGGATGAAGTGCTGACAGCCAATCAGATCTCAGGATGAGATGTGTGGTTAGGCTCCGCCCACATATATATATGATTTTACTTTTGATTTTCTCAGGAACTACTGAACAGATTGACACCAGACCTGCAAAAGGCACTTCCCTGACCTGAGGACTACCTCTCTGCCAAATTTCAAGTAATTCTGTTCAGCCATTCGGGCTGTACCTTCGACTAAAGGTCCTATGGAAAAATGCATGGGGAAAATGCATTTAGGGACCCCCATTTTTCTCGGCCCCCGCTTGACGAATCACCCCGAGACTTTCAGGGTAGGAGCGGAGCGGAGCGCCCCACCTATTTTGAAAATTTTGCGAGGATTCGTCAACCGGCGCCAAAGTTATTCCAAATAGAATGTTGCGGATTTCCTATGGAAACACGGTCCTAACTATAACTATCTACTGGCGACCGCCAGTAGATAATATTGCACAGAAGTTCTTCTCCACAAATCCACAGAAAAGAAGAAGAGCCTCACCAGTCTTGCTAGAAAAGTGAAAATTTATTTTACACAAGGGGCAGAAGACGCGTTTCAGCTGACAAGCAGCCTTGGTCACATATATCTATATATATTCACTGAAAAAAACCATAGGTTTCAGAGATGTTATAGTTAGAAATTAGCATTTAAAAAACCTTAGAAATTCACAGAAAAAAACATAGGTTTCAGGGGTGTTATAGTTAGCTGGCCATTTCACTCGTACAAAACCATAGAAATTCTTCCGTTATAGTTAGTTCTGCTAACTATAACTCGCACGCCCGCAATGCACTGCTGATGATGTCACATATTGCCTCATTCATGACATGGTCAGTGACATCACTGATGACATCACTGATGACATCTATCTCAAATGACATCACTGATGACATCATCCACATGACAATCTGATACACCTCATCTTACACCTTTCATCACTTACTGTAAAATACAGAGTACCATATTTGAAATCATTGACACACCAAAACCAGTTACTACATACCCACTCACTGATTCCTAAGTCTACATACACAACTCCCCATTCAACAACAGAATCATTTATACATGCAGTCACTAATTAATAGAACACTATCACATGCACTTATACACATATATAGACATTGACACATCAGCAGTCATCTTAGTCGGTTATGCAGTCATCCTACTCACTCATGAAAAAAATTAATCACACTTACATTTACTCACTTACACAATTATCCAACAACACCTCATTTATTCAAACACATAGTAACTCATAGTTAATATGTTAAAAAGTCACCATTACAATTATACACTCATTCATATAGTTACTCTCACAATCACTGACTCTTACACATACTTATTTATATACACCAACTATCATATACAATGCCTTTTATTTTTTTACTTTGTTGAAGATGTACAACTAAAACATATATTCGCTCACCAACACACAAATAAATACACTCAGTCACCCAAACAACTGTTTCCACACGCACTCTTAAACCTGTACACCTAGTCAATCAACCATTCACACATCTATGCATAGAGTTACACACACCCCATCCAACCACACACAAACTCAGTGTCCCATACAAATACTCACCCAACTAATCAATAACTAATATACACACTCATGTAGTTAGTGACCAACTGATGCAGCAAGTTATACAACAACAGAGACAGTGATGCACACATTCGCATAGTTTAGTTACTAATCCATGTATTAATTGAGACACTTTTAATTACTCACTTAAACAGACAGTCAGACAGCTACTAAATCCTCCATCCAGACAGGTATATATCCACTCAATCTTCAACACAGATTGGTATATATATAATACATATTTAAATTTCAAACTAAACCACATTCACTGGATGATGATATCAGTGATGTCATTTGAGATGTCATCAGTGATGTCATCAGTGATGTCACTGACCATGTCATGAATGATGCCATATGTGACATCATCAGCAGTGCATTGCGGGCGCGCGAGTTATAGTTAGCAGAACTAACTATAACGGAGGTATTTCTATGGTTTTGTACGAGTGAAATGGCCAGCTAACTCTAACAGCCCTGAAACCTATGTTTTTTTTCTGTGAATATATATATATTCACTGAAAAAACCATAGGTTTCACACATGTTATGGTTAGGTGGATATTTCACTCGTAAAAAAACAATGAAATTCCCCCGTTATAGTTATTTCAGATAACTATAACTTGCGCGCCCGCAATCCATTGCACATGACGTCACATATTACATCACTCATGACATAGTCAGTGGCATCACTCATGACATCACTGATGACATCATCCTTGTGATAGAGTGGCGGTCGCGCGAGTTATAGTTATCTGAACTAACTATAACGGGGGAATTTCATTGTTTTTTTACGAGTGAAATATCCACCTAACCATAACGTGTGTGAAACCTATGGTTTTTTCAGTGAATTTGTACGGTTTTTTAAATGCTAATTTATTTATGTATTAATATTTTTTTTATATATTTATTTTACAATAAACTACGTATTAAAAATTATTATTTTTTTTTTTTTGGTTTTCACCCTGCGATTTTTAAAAAAAATAAAAAATAAAAAAAATTGGGGGGGGGGGTTTCAGGGTGCACGCACTGTGCGCGCACCCCCGCGATTTTTAAAAAAAAAATATTTTTTTTGCCTTCGGGGTCCTTCAGGGACCCCCTGACAAAGGCTAGGGGGTCAGGAACTCTCTACCCTGCCCCCTTTTCACGTTCGCCACCTTCCTTTTTCACTCTCGCACTGAAAACAAACCAAATGGCGGCCGACACTTCCTGATTTCGACCGATTCGAACGTTGACTAACATGTAACCACCAATCAGAATTACGCTCGCGCACGTTAGGGTGCTCGCACGGTGCGCGCACCCTGCGCGCGTATAGATATATATATGCTTTTAAATGCTATTTTCTCCGGAAACACTGAACAGATTTACACCAGACCTGCAAAAGGCACTTCCTTGACCTTATGGCTACCTCTCTGCCAAATTTCAAGTAATTCTGTTCAGCCGTTCGGGCTGTAGCTGCGACTAACAGTCCGATGGAAAAATGCATGGGGAAAACGCGTTTTGGGACCCCCCTTTTTTCTCGGCTCCCGCTTGACGAATCACCCCGAGACTTTCAGGGTAGGAGCTGAACGGAGCGCCCCATTAGTTTTGAAAATTTCGCGAGGATTCGTCAACCGGCGCCAAAGTTATTCAAAATAGAATTTTGGGATTTCCTATGGAAACACGGTCCTAACTATAACTATCTACTGGCGACCGCCAGTAGATAATATATATATATATATATTCACTGAAAAAACCATAGGTTTCACACACGTTATAGTTACGAATTAGCATTTAAAATACCTTGCAAATTCACTTAAAAAACCATAGGTTTCACACATGTTATAGTTAGCTGGACATTTCACTCGTAAAAAACCAATGAAATTCCCCCGTTATAGTTAGTGCAGGCAACTATAACTCACGCGACCGCAATCCTCTGCTGATGACGTCAGATATTACATCACTGTATTTAGACACTTATTTACCCATGTCTTCTTCCATTAATCTTTAGCTATACATATATTACAAATATTTATTTTTCATAAAGACACATATGTCATCAGTGATGTAATATCTGACGTCATCAGCAGAGGATATATATATATGTGAGGCCGCCTTGAAGGGTCTTGGGCTCCAGAACGGGGACTGTTGTTTTGAAGTCGAATTGAGGGGCCTGACCCACTCGTGCACCCAACCTATCAAGGTAAAGGCTAATAGAGCAAAAAATGGGATGGCGCGAGGAAAGGATTCGGGCAGGGTGACATCCTGCCATGATCGTGCTGCTGAATGGCATTTTAATTTCAAGTCATCACTTTAATAAGAACATTGTGTAACTTTACCAACTCATTTGTCTGCCTTGAAAATAATATTCCACACCAATATCAGTGCGTGTGCTTAATGGAAATTACCTACAAGGCTATCAACATCTGAGGACTTCCAGCTATTTTACGAACTGGCACACTGCACTGTGGGATCTGTAGTAAAGCAAATACAGTCACGTGATCTAATCTATTTAAGAGCACGTCCGAGCACACCTGAGTGTTTGTTACTTCCATCTGTGAACAAGGCTAGTATGCCGAAACGTCGGAACATGGAAGCAGGCGCTGCTTAACTTTGAAATTAAACCTCTGTTGCAGTAGTGGGCCTCACTTCTTTGCGTCTACAGGGGTTGTCTTGCTGGGCTGCTCCGTGCCCAGTGTGTGAGGCCGCCTTGAAGGGTCTTGGGCTCCAGAACGGCAACTGTTGTTTTGAAGTCGAATTGACGGGCCTTACCCACTCGTGCACCCAACCTATCAAGGTAAAGGCTAATAGAGCGAAAAATGGGATGGCGCGAGGAAAGGATTCGGGCAGGGTGACATCCTGCCATGATCGTGCTGCTGAATGGCGTTTTAATTTCAAGTCATCACTTTAATAAGAACATTGTGTAACTTTACCAACTCATTTGTCTGCCTTGAAAATAATATTCCACACCAATATCAGTGCGTGTGCTTAATGGAAATTACCTACAAGGCTATCAACATCTGAGGACTTCCAGCTATTTTACGAACTGGCACACTGCACTGTGGGATCTGTAGTAAAGCAAATACAGTCACGTGATCTAATCTATTTAAGAGCATGCCCGAGCGCACCTGAGTGTTTGTTACTTCCATCTGTGAACAAGGCTAGTATGCCGAAACGTCGGAACATGGAAGCAGGCGCTGCTTAACTTTGAAATTAAACCTCTGTTGCAGTATTGGGCCTCACTTCTTTGCGTCTACAGGGGTTGTCTTGCTGGGCTGCTCCGTGCCCAGTGTGTGAGGCCGCCTTGAAGGGTCTTGGGCTCCAGAACGGGGACTGTTGTTTTGAAGTCGAATTGAGGGGCCTGACCCACTCGTGCACCCAACCTATCAAGGTAAAGGCTAATAGAGCGAAAAATGGGATGGCGCGAGGAAAGGATTCGGGCAGGGTGACATCCTGCCATGATCGTGCTGCTGAATGGCATTTTAATTTCAAGTCATCACTTTAATAAGAACATTGTGTAACTTTACCAACTCATTTGTCTGCCTTGAAAATAATATTCCACACCAATATCAGTGCGTGTGCTTAATGGAAATTACCTACAAGGCTATCAACATCTGAGGACTTCCAGCTATTTTACGAACTGGCACACTGCACTGTGGGATCTGTAGTAAAGCAAATACAGTCACGTGATCTAATCTATTTAAGAGCACGCCCGAGCGCACCTGAGTGTTTGTTACTTCCATCTGTGAACAAGGCTAGTATGCCGAAACGTCGGAACATGGAAGCAGGCGCTGCTTAACTTTGAAATTAAACCTCTGTTGCAGTATTGAGCCTCACTTCTTTGCGTCTACAGGGGTTGTCTTGCTGGGCTGCTCCGTGCCCAGTGTGTGAGGCCGCCTTGAAGGGTCTTGGGCTCCAGAACGGGGACTGTTGTTTTGAAGTCGAATTGAGGGGCCTGACCCACTCGTGCACCCAACCTATCAAGGTAAAGGCTAATAGAGCGAAAAATGGGATGGCGCGAGGAAAGGATTCGGGCAGGGTGACATCCTGCCATGATCGTGCTGCTGAATGGCGTTTTAATTTCAAGTCATCACTTTAATAAGAACATTGTGTAACTTTACCAACTCATTTGTCTGCCTTGAAAATAATATTCCACACCAATATCAGTGCATGTGCTTAATGGAAATTACCTACAAGGCTATCAACATCTGAGGACTTCCAGCTATTTTACGAACTGTCACACTGCGCTGTGGGATCTGTAGTAAAGCAAATACAGTCACGTGATCTAATCTATTTAAGAGCACGCCCGAGCGCACCTGAGTGTTTGTTACTTCCATCTGTGAACAAGGCTAGTATGCCGAAACGTCGGAACATGGAAGCAGGCGCTGCTTAACTTTGAAATTAAACCTCTGTTGCAGTATTGGGCATCACTTCTTTGCGTCTACAGGGGTTGTCTTGCTGGGCTGCTCCGTGCCCAGTGTGTGAGGCCGCCTTGAAGGGTCTTGGGCTCCAGAACGGGGACTGTTGTTTTGAAATATATATATATATATATATATATATATATATATATATATATATATATATATATATATATATATATATATATATATATATATATATATATATGCAAACAAAGTCTTGACCCTCCAATTCCAATTCCAATTTCCAAGAGGGAATACAAAGCAGGTACAGACCACAGCAAGCAGTTCCGCAAACAATTCAAGAAAACGGGTTCACTGTTCCATATTTTAGAGTTATTCAGTTCAGACAAGTGTCTGCCTCAGACACGTTTTGATCGCCTCCGTGATCTTGTTCATATGACGCGCTGATGCCGGACCACCACATTTAAATTACGTGCATCCAATCATTAGAGAGATCGGTAATGGTGTAGAGTAAACATAGAAAACATACCATCAAGGGAGCACACAGTTTGGAAATAGAAAAGCTAATTTCAGCATCAATGTGTTTCAGATTGCTTAACCGGCCATATTGCTATATTTATATCAAACGGATGGTGGTATATCCATATAGCGCCTTGTAAAGATTTTTGTAAAGCCGATTATATGGAATACTAATCATCATGTGATAATGCATGAGCCATTATGAGCTGAAATTATGGCAGGTGCCTAAAAATGCCAGTATTGGATCACTATTAACATGTGCAAATGTAATAAATACTTTTCAATAGTAAAACAGTTGTCAATGATAAGAATAAGTATCATAAATAACCTGCTGAGAAGGCATTATGAGTTAGTATAAATAATTAGTTCTGAAATGACTGCAAATAAATAAGACAATGCTCCCTAAAAAAGTGTAAAACTTAGTGCAAAAAGTGCTATATATAAAAGAACACACAATAAATAGTAATACAACACATACACATGGTGGGGCTGGTGCAAGAGGTCACAAAAGGTTATAAACTACAATCTATAAAGTGTTATATATATATTAGTATCTAAAAGCTATTTTTGTATATAGAAATGGAGTTGCGTACCAGACGTGGTCCTTGGCATTTTGTGAGTGAACCCATTTATATATTTACAATGGTAAAATATAGTAAAATTAATACTTTATATATATTTTAAAGGTAGTAGTTTACAACTATAGTGATAAAATGAATATGTAGTTATGCTAAAGGCAATTTGAAAACAAAAGTTAGGTATTTTGTGGGTTTGCAAAACTATCGCACACACTACCGGGCCTTACTTCCAGGACCACGTAGGAATCGTGCTCCAGCGTGATTTCTAAAAGTGATAATTATGATTGTGCACAATTTATATTTTAATATTACTTCAATAGTTTTACTTAAAATATGTTGTATCTCCTTGTTTGTTTCCAAAAGGTAATTGCGAAATCACTCTCGGGACGCGCCTATATCTTATTTTTTGGTGATAGTAAAACATATATATAGAGAATTGTATGCATAAGTTAAAGGTTACAGTTATACTAAGATAGTAAAGAAACTTGTATATTAATTAGAAAAGATTATAAAAACGGTTATTTTATCATAATTTCAGGAGTCGCATGTACTTCCGGATTCGCGTAGGGGACACAACTTTATTATATGTAGATAAAGATTCATTTACTTTATTTTAAATAGAAAGGTATAGTTATTTCTAAATCAAATATTATAAGATACAACCAAATGTGGTTCAAATGTTGAGTGCAAGATTAGTGTCTGAGTGAATTAATCAGTGCATGGTAGTGCCTATGTGAATGGTTAGTACATGGGTAGTGGTTGAGTGACTGGATAAGTGCAAGAGTAGCGCCTGGGTGATTGGATGAGTGCATGGGTAGCGTCTCATTGAATGTGTGAGTCCAAGGGTAGTGCCTGGGTGATTGGATAAGTGCATGGGTAGTACGTGAGTGACTGGATAAGTGCATGGATATTGCCTGGGTAACTGGGTGTGTGCATGGGTAGTATGTAAGTGAATGGATGACTGCATGGGCAGTGCATGAGTGAATAGATATGTGCAAGGTTAATGTCTGATTGTTTGGATCAGTGCAGAGGTAGTCCTTGGGTGAATGCATGAGTGCATGGGTAGTGACTGAGTCAATGGATAAGTGCATAGGTACTGCCTGAGTAAATGCATGACTGCAGGGGTAGTGACTGGGTGATTGGATGTGTGGTTGAGCAGTGCCTGGGTGAATGCATGAGGGCAAGGGTAGTGGCTGAGTGAATGGATGAGTGCATGAGTTGTGTCTGACTGAATATATTACTCATGAGTAGTGCCTTGGTGAATAGATGAGTGAAATGGTAGTGACAGCATGATTGGATGAGTACATTGTAAGTTACTGAGTGAATGAATGAGTGGAAGGAAAGTAACTGAATGAGTAGAAGACTAGAGCCTGGCTGAATGGGTGACTGCAGTGGTAGTTCATGAGTGAAAGGATTAGCACATGAGTAGTGCTTGAGTGTTTCTATGAGTCCATGAGTATTGCTTTCATGATTGTATAATTGCTAGACTACTGTGTGTGTAATTCTATGTGTGCATTGCTAGTGGCTGTGTGATTCATGAGTGCATGGGTTTTGCCATAGACAGTAGATTCTATAGTTCTAAAATTAGGTGTATTAGCTCCATGATATATGTTCATATACTTGTTCTAATGAGAAGATAACGTCAGACTTCAAAACTGTCAAATTTTCAAATGTAACAAAATGCCAGCCGAAAACCCCGTGTCAAGTATGTTAGGTTGGTCTTGTTATTTATTGATTTGTTTTTAATGTCGTTGTTATATTTATATGTCGTTTTTTAAGTGTATTGTTAGTATGTATGTTGTTTTTTATACATGTTGTTCTATAATTAATTACAGCCCTGAAGAAGTTCCTGTGCTAAAGGAACGAAACGCGTTGGCTGTCCGCTATCTTTAACAATAAAAGAAGACTAAGAATTTTTGGGAAAAATACATATCAATCTGGACTTTGTTTTTTGAGTGCACCTCCTTTATGTAAAAAATGCATGTACAAATGTGTTCTCTTGAAAATAGCTTTCTTTATTATTGAAAGGCTCAGTACTGGAAGTGTGCTTCCATTCACAAGTAAATCTTTTCAAAAAGTTACTTCTATTAACAAGTCTTTTTCTTTTGCCTCTCTCCTTCATAAACACCATTGTTTTATCCAATGTTCTCATTCTCTTCAATATTAATATACATCATTTAAGCGATTCTCAGGGGAATCTTTTTAACAAAAATGCTTTTTTGGCCCAGGGTGTTTCAACCCTACCCTCTTTACTTGAGCTGAGAACTTACCTAATAATCAGAAAACGCTTCATCGAACCACACTCTTCTCCTATCCATAGGTGCCGGCTCTCAATTCATGAGGACGCTGCTCCTCCTCGGTCCCAGCTGGGACCTATCCCATACCCGTCTTGAGGCACCACCGACGCTCACTGGAGGTGCAAGTAAAAAACACGTATTGATAATTGTTCATGTAAGATACCGTATTTGTTTAATAACGGTTTTAGATATCTAACTGATGGTTACCTTAAACACCATAGGCAAAAGGACGCTGACAATACATCATGGATAGCTAAAAAGTATGTCCTCTTGTAGTTTCAATAATGATATACTAGAAAATGATACAAATGTAAAACATGTGTAAATGGACAAAGTGAATGAACATGAGTCCTTGATTACAAATCCATTAATTTGTTTTCTATTAATACCTGTATGACTGATAAGCAATAGAAAAATGATAATTGGCGTCGCCTGGACAAGCAAAGCAGCTCAGTGATATCTGTGAGTAACCGGATCTCACTTTCTATATTTTCAGATCTAAAGAAATATACATGGTTGTCCTAATTAGTTGAAACTTAAATCATGTTAATCCATTGTAAAACTATAATAGCGATGAAAACTACTTAGATGTTGTACGTTGGTGAAACATCTAGAACACTAGCAACACGGGTGACAGAGCATCGCTCTGCGATACAGACTAAAAAGATGGCTGCCCCTTAGTGAAACATTTTTGGGAAAAAGGGCATAGCCAAGAAGACATCCAGTGGTTAGTCTTGGAAAAAATGAACAGTAAAGTAGGGACTGATAGAGACTCCATTAGATAAAAGCAGAGAAGTTTTCAGTTTTTTTTATTTTGGATACAGTCAAACACGGACTAAATCAGGAAATTCTGTGGGACCAAGCTATACGATATAACACCGGCTAAAATAATGTTTAGGAAATCACCCGTAGTGTCAGATTCCAACTTTATTGTCACTTTTCTTACAAAGTACATACATTAATGTTAAATACATCTTACAGTGGTGCTTGATGCATCGCCATTGTATTTTCTGTAATCATCTAGTATGTTTCTCGGCCCCATAAAGGTGGTATCCATAATCTGTGCACCACTATTACTCACCTCTGATTGCCCCATTGGTTTTATTATTACATACCATTGAGTTCCCTATATATACTTTGCCTAGTTATTACGTTTTGAATTTGCAATATTGTATTATTACGTAGTTAGCACAATATGATTATATGGCCATCCAAGTCCTTGATAGCAACACTGTATCATCAATAATATGCACGATTGTTGCTCCGTCATTGTAGCAATATTGCTCCCAATAATTACAAAACAGAATCGTTGTAGCCGCTTTCATAGAAATAAATAGGCGTTATCATCATATAGAAATTAAGCGTTGTGCTCTGCATATATGTTGCTTTAAATCGCTCGATAAAGTTATGTTGAAATAAACACATTATTGGCCACCGCTAACCACATGACATGCCTGCTGCAGGTCAAAACGCCGTAACCTGAGCACGCCAGATTTAGTTTCCTGGCATACTCGCAGACAGAAGGAACCCCCACATCCCGAGGCTCCGTAACTGGCTAAATAGTAAGTACGTGCTTGTGACATTTCTGATTAAGTTTGCACAGCTTTCGCCGGTAACTTAAATTAAAATGCACAGCTTCTGCGAGAACCCTGTTTGGGTTTACACAGCCTCCACTGACCCCGTGTTATCTCTTGTAAATATAACACATATTAAATTTCAATAAATGTGGCCACTTTGACATTTTCATGTCTTTTTACTACTTGTGTCACACTTGTTTCCCCGGCCATATCATAAGTTATAAGTTAAGTACTATTGAGTACAGTTTTTCATATATTCTCTGATCAGTGTAAATTACATGGCAGTGTAGTGAATTTTGAAAGTTAAGCCTCCGTTTTGCATACAACTTGAAGCCCTGTTGTAGAAATAAATTAAAATAGCTGTACTAGATACACATTTTCACCTCATAGTCATTATGTTTACATTACAGCTATTTTTGAAATCAGCGAACAGAATTGCATTAAGTCCTTTTATCTGCACCGCATCATACCTAAGTAAGTGCCATGCTGTTCAATGTTAATCTTTCAAATCAGCAGTTACTAGTTATTTATTTTCAACATCTAAGTATTTTCAATCGCTATTATAGTTTTGCAACAAATTAACATGCTTTAAGTTCCAACTAATTAGGACAACCATGTATATTTATTGAGCTCTGAAAATATAGAAAGCGACATCCAGTCACTCACAGATATCACTGAGCTACTTTGCTTGTCCGGGCGACACCTATTTTCATTTTTCTATTGCCCATCAGGCATACAGATATTAATGGAAAACAAATTAATGGATTTGTAATCAAGGACTCATGTTTATTCACTTTGTCCATTTACACATGTTTTACATTTTCATCATTTTCTAGTACATCATTATCGAAACTACAAGAGGACATAATTTTCAACTTTCCAAGATGTACTGTCAGCGTCCTTTTGCCTATGGCGTTTGAGGTAACCATCAGTTAGATATCTAAAACCGTTATTAAACAAAGACGGTATCTTGCATGAACAATTATCAATATGTGTTTTTTACTTACACCATCCAGATCACTCTTGAAATATCGCATTGCATCCATTGACTGTTTAACATTATAGGTCTCTTATCTATATCGAGAATAGGTACCTTCTGTCACATCAAAAACTAAGCATGTGATTTCGACACAAACAAGGGTCACCATTCCTTTCCTTCCCCCCTCCTCTGTCTCCCCTTTTTCTTTTATTCACCATACACAATGGGCTCTGTATATACGATCTCCACAAATCTAATTTCAGTTTATTAACCTGGCTATCCATCAAAGTAACAATTATTTTGAGCAACCTTTTATCACTTTCTTTCTCATCTTCATTTTTATTCTTATGATTTTCCCTTAAATTATTCAATGCAAATGCCCATTTTTGTATCATTGTTGCATTCGTGAAAGAACCCTTTTCATTTATAAAGACAACTTTCATTTCACAGATTCATCAATTGTCTTTACTGTCGCCCTCTTCCTGACCAAAGCAACCTTGTTGTGCCGAAACGTTCGTAGAATTCCACCAGTCATTTGAATTTGTGCCTCTCAATTTCCAATTGACATTGTTTTTATATATTGTGTTAATTTATCAGTTTTGCACAATATGTTACCACTCCAACAATGTTTTTAATTTGTCTTCAGTATGTTTGTGAGTCTGTTTGATGGATATGAAAGTGAATGAATGATTATTACATTTTTCTAATTGTTTAAAAACGTAATAAATGCTGATATTGTACTTTTGATAAATTATTTGTTATCTTTGGTTCTTTCTGATCACTATCGTTTATGTATTAGCATTAATCATGGTCTATATATTGGTAGCCTTAAATCTGCATATTAATTGACTTTTCCCCACCTTAAGGAACCTTATCGGAACTGTAGGGGGCTTCTTCTTTGCAATTTTAATTTGATACAACTTTTGAGTTTAGCTTCCATGTACTTGTAGAATAAAGATGCTCGGCATTTAGCAATACCATTCCGAAAACTAAAGCTAATCTTGTCAATATGATTTTAGCATTTAGAGAACAATATTTAAACTAAAAAAATATATATTTTCACTCAGGGAATGTTCAATATGAATAGGTCATCAGCACAATGGTAAGGAACTATACTATGACGCTGTACTTGAATTTCATTAAAAGACTGGAGGCTACCATTATGCATTCCTTTAATACAACTTTACACAGCCACTTTGAAGTATTTCATCACAAAGAACACTATTCCAAAAGAGAATACTCCTGGCACATAATAGGCATGCGCACAGTACAATCTGCCTCTTTTAAATGTGGCTGCACACAGATAAGTATCTCTTTGCTTTATGCTTATCTTACCTGTTTAAAATTGTTTGTTTCCATTCTGTGTCTTTTAGGGGATTTGTTTAGGTTTACCCTGTGTGATCGCGGGCCCAATCCTCTGTTCTGCACCTCGAGAGCTATCTCCTGTCCTTTATTTTACATTTCCCCGGCTCGCCTCTCAGTTGGTTTTGATATTGGCCAAGGGACCTGTTCTCGGACACGACTCTCAGGTGAGTTAAGATGTGTGGAGATCATCAGATGTGCCGGGTTTTGGCCCTGCAGGCCCAGCGTATTTCTAGCATGTAGCCAGGACAGACATACATTCCTTTTAATTAGGCTGCATTTCTCCTGATCCGTTCTATATCGAATGACATGTTGGAAGAATAAATTAGAGGAATTCAGTGGGCAGCAGCCCTTTGACCTGACACCCTACGTGCTACCTTCTAGGATGATTTGAAAAGCAGCTGCTTGCTCGACACACTATGATGTCATGAGGTTCTTGTCAGTTGCGGTGTCTTCAGCGATATGCTATCAGTTAAACACGTTAGGGTTTTACCTCACATTAATTTGAAGTTTGTGCCATTTTATCGGGCCTTTTTGGCTCAGACTGGGCTCTAATAAAATTAATTTAAAATAGAGATTAGTTTGAAAGGAGAATTCCTTTCTGGGGGTGTTGCTTTGTTAATTTCAGGCTACTTTTCATAATTGAGTCTCCGATTAAGATGTCTGATCAGGACATTAATAGCCCTGAAGCTCCCCTTTCAAATTTTTATCAAAACTTTACACCAGGTTATTACCAATCACAGGCCCTTAGGGTTTGATGAGGAGATTGACCCAGATTCTGCCTCTGGGGGAGACTCTGATGGTGGGAAAAGTCAAGGAAGATTAAAAACATTGAGGGTCACTCTTTCATGTGCATTCCAGGAGGTCCAAGCACCGTGAAACAAATTGGAGGTCAAAGCACCTTGAAATATTTTGGATGTCAACGTACCGCAAAAGAAATGGGTGCCCTACGCGGCATAATTTTGAAAGGTTCCCACAGCGGCACGCCTGTCTTAAGTGCTCAAAAGGAGACACAGGACCATGAGATGGAAGAGGTTGAGTTACAGATGAGGAAGTGTTTGACAAACATATTTTTGATTTAGATACGGGTGATCTGGATGTTGACGGACTCTTTTCAGAAGAGGAGGCCCCTTCCACCTATAGGGGAATAGTCTTAGATTCCTTAGGTCAAGAAATGCTTTCCTCTCATAGTATCAGGCACCTCAGGAGTGCTGAATGTTGGCATTAAGCTCATGTAGGGAAGTTCATTAAAAATGCATTAGCAATCCCCTCAGAAAAGAGACACGCAATATTATGGAAACGGAATGTTCAAGACCTTTGCAAACGGAATGCTCAAGACCTGTGATCCACAAGAAGGTCTGTTCGCCACACAATCTAGACCCAGAACTGATTACATTTTTATTTAAACTAGGCACAGATCTTAGGAAAGGGATGGAAATATCCCTTAAGGCCTGCCAGGATTTTCTTCTCTATATTTTAGGACCCCTCACCAGAATAATCGACATGGCAGAGGAGTCCCATGTCAACAAAACACCTGTGGCTATAATGCTTCTCTGAGGCTGGAGACAGAGGACTTTGATCCTTTGGGGAATGCTAATGCTGGCATTAACGCCTAGCGGAGAAGATTTATTTTATCCAAAATCAAACCTAAATTCGGAGACCTGGCCGATAAAGAACCTTCTGAGAACCCTAAGGGCCTACTTTTTGTGGAAGACATGATAAAGTCTATAGGAAAATATTTTGCTACATTTATGGACCGAGAGATAGCCCAAGCTAGTATCAGAAGCAGTGTATTTGTGGCCAGACCGGAAAAAGGGGCCTTTCTACTGGCCAGCCTTCATACAGGCCCTACTACAGACAAGAGGATTCGATAGGGGTTAACAGCTGGGAGCATCATCATCTTTTTACGTGACTCGATGTGGTTTAATGCTGCCTTGTACCTAAGGCCCCCTTTCATGCTATGCTTAGCGTGAAAGGGGTGGGCAGTGGGTGTTGGGGTGGGCGTTCCACGGCAACACCCATTGATTTTGATGCTGGCCCCTATGTACAAGGGCGGCTTACATAGGAAGCAGTGCCAAAATTAAGACCAGGAAAAATCTGGTCTTACGTTGGCGAAACGAGGAGAAATGCCTTATTTCTCCTCATTTTTGCTTTTTCCATGTGTGTTGTTTTGTGCAGGACACATGGAAAAAAGCAAAATGCCATGGATTGTTTATGTACGGGAAGGTACCCCTTACTGTTCATAAATAATCTAAAAAACAAATGCCATTTTGTGACTTTTATGTGTGCCACATTAAGCAGCACACATGAATATGACAAAATAGCATTTCGGGATTGTTTATGTGCAGGAAGTGACACCTTCCTACACATAAACAATCCTCCCCTGCATGCAGACACCTTTGCACTATAGTGCAAGGGTGCCTGTGTTGGTGCTACACTGCTATGTGTGGCGCCAGCGCAGGGGTAAACGCAAGGCTACACCATATCCTTGTAAATATGGTGCAGCCCTGCTTTTCTGAAGTGGTGGAGTGAGGCATTAAGCCATGATGGCTAACGCCTAACTCCACCACTTCACTTGTACATATCCCCATTAGTTACATAACCCTTAACTGCTATGGTCTGTAGTATCTGCTGGTCATGCTTTGGTGAATGGAAGGAGTGTTGGAAAAAATGCCATGGTGTAGAGAAAACTTAAGAATATCAGGTCAAGGATACCCCCTAGACCTAAGTATGAGTCCCTATGGAACGTAAATCTGGTTTTGGACCTGTTCACTTCTTGGCTGAGTAATAGATTTTTGGCTGAGGAAAGGCTTTCTATGAAGTTAGCTTCATTACTCTGTCTAATTTCCTGTGAATGTGTGTCGGATGTTAAAGATTTACAGGTAAGTAATAGAGTTTATGATGCCTTTGGGTAGAATTTTGTGATCATTAGAAGAACTAAAACAATGTCCGATGCCATATTTTACCCCAATTTTGATTCATGCAAGAAATTGTGTGGGGTTAATTGCATGAAAGAATATGGGGGCATATTATCAAGCACGGCGTTAAAATTATCGCTGCTTTAGCGGCAGAATACTGCAGCTAAAGCGGCGATAATGGGCTTGCTAATATGCCCTGGAGAATTCCAATAGAAGCCCATGTTGACACCAAAACATGGGCTTCTATGGGAATTCTCAATGGCATATTATCAAGCACATTATTGCCGCTTTAGCAGCAGTTTTCTGCCGCTAAAGCGGCGATCATTTTAACGCCGTTTCATGATAATATGCCCCATGATGTCAGAATGAGTGAACATCACCCAGATAGTGTTAATCAACTTCTAATTTCCTTGTTTCAACCCTTTAGTGCTGTTACCTCTGCAACAATAGTATGAAGAGTTAAATGGACTATGAAGCGTGCAGGCATTGCCCTTAAAAATTTTCAAGCTCACTCTATGAAGGGTGCAATGGCTAGTCAGTCCTTCTTGAAGGGTAGCAGGCTTGAGGACATCCTTTTGAAAACATTATTCTAAGCTGATTGAGCACGTCTGATGTTGTTTTACAGAACTACCAACATGCATAATGGACTGTTAATGAAATACCGATTTTCCTAATTAAATGGCAAGATAATCTGAATTTCATTAAAAACACGGAGGCTAACATTATTCTAAACCCCATCCCAGGAGTAGGCCTGTGGTGCTTTAAAAAAAAGAATTGAAAGTTAACAATTTATGTTATGTCTATTCAATACGTTCATTTGTTAATAGTCTATTGGCCTTACGCACAATAAGCTATTGAGGAGGTACTAACGTTCCCCTCTAATTTCAGATAATATCCAGTAGATTTTTCTTCATTGATTTTCTATCGCAAAAGAAGTTTGGCGTGGCAAGTCTTTTTTTCTCTATTAATTTACTATGAAGCTTCTTATTAAGCGTTTTCATCGTTTATGAAGTTTTCCCTTATCCTGTTGGTCTCATGCCATTTCCGGACTCTTCAAGACTTTGCATCACATTTCAAAGAGGCAGGTTGTACTGTGTGCATGCCTATTATGTGCCAGTAGTATTCTGTTTTGGGATAGTGTTCTTTGGGATGTAATACTTCAAAGTGGCTGTGTGGAGTTGCAGTAAAAGATTAAGGCATAATGTTAGCCTCCGTGTCTTTAATGTAATTCAGATTCTCTGGGCATTAAATTAGGGGAATCACTATTCTCCTCTGTAAATTTTAAACAGAGACAAATCTATTACTTTCGATGAAGGTTATTGAATGCTCTGTGAGGATCCAGTTTTCTTTACTGATCGCCCAGCTTTTGAGGACTGAAAGACAGGAGTTGATAATATTTATAGTATGAGTTAAGTATACAGAAAGTCAAACAAAGGAGCGATGCAGCAGAAAATATAAGTAGTATCGGAAAGTCGGTAGGCCTCACATTTGGGACCTTTTAGCTTTGCGAATGGTTTTTAGCAATTCTGTACAAATGTCTAAGAGTAAACAAATAATAGATCATATGATGCATCCTCCTGCCTCATTTTTTAGGTGTGCCAAACACTCATGTGCGTGGCTGGAAAATTTAACTTTTTTCTTTTTATTTAGCAAACCGATTATGATCAGTAAATTAAAAAATAGCACAAAAGTTTACACAAGGAAGACATTTGTAAAACACATGCAATCTCTTGGAACTTCTACAGTGAGCAGTGGAAGGACATAAGTAACGTTCTCCTGTTCAGGGGAAGAGGGGAACAAGCACAAGAAAAGGAAGTAAAGCCACACAATCTTATAAATAAAAAGTAAGCTAATGGGGCTGACATTAAAGCCAACCAACTGCAAGAAATGGGCAGGGCCTATGGCCACATTAAACTGTGAATAGGAGTTTTGCCTAAAGAATGCTTGTGCTGTCTGGTTGGCAAGACCTAAACATGAAATAGAGGCAACAGATAAAAAGCTATTCTTTGCTGGAGTTCATTCAATTGCATGGTTTCAGCAATGCGAACATAACATTGTGTTGCACTTTGCCAATAGGATGTATTGGATTAGATAAGATTAAATATTATCCTAGCAGGATTGTTACCATTCAGTTACAATGGGCCACTATGTTTTGTTCAACATATTTATAGCCCTCGGGTGCCTAACAACATATTTAACAGCCTACCATGAGGCTGATCACAGGAATGCTGTCACCTGCTTTACTGTTAGATATTTGGACCCCGCCAGCTGAGTCTTTGGATTTGTGCCATTGGTGCAGCAGACTTGAGCCACTCAGGCCTAGGTGATGACTAGCTGAAAGACAATCCACAATAGCAGCAGCAGCAACTGCTGTACTGTTTGCTTTTTGGAGGAAGATGGTGGGGATCACTGGCATCATATCGATGCAAACAATATCGATATACAAAAATATCAAAAGTAAAAATTGTTAACAAAAATATTGCCTTCCTATACTTAACTAATAAAAACACAAATATCAAGAACACAAATATTGTTGTTAAAAATTGAAATTTTTACTTATATCAAAAACACAAATATTGGAAGCAAAAATATTGTTACCTGTAAATAAATGTATAAACGTCCAAAATATCATCTCACACAATATCGACTACAATAATATAATATACAATAATATAGCCAAAGTAATTACTCTATCATTATTAAACATACAAATTGTAGTTTTATGTTAAATAAATAACTATAATAAACATGTAATAATATATAGACAAGTTTTAATTGAAAACATTATATTACATCACCAAAATAATTATAATTTAACCCAAAACATTGAATAACTGAATACATAACAATATGAGCAAAACAATTATTTACATCAACTACAATTTTTTTTATAAAAATCTATATATATTACCTACTGGCGGTCGCCAGTAGGTAGTTATAGTTAGGACCACGTTTCCATAGGAAAACCTCAACATTCTATTTTGAATAACTTTGGCGCCGGTCGACGAATCCTCGCGAATTTCTCAAAATAGGTGGGGCGCTACGCTCCGCTCCTACCCTGAAAGTCTCGGGGGGATCCGTCAAGCGGGGGCTGAGATAAAAGGGGGGTACCAAAACGCGTTTTCCCCATGCATTTTTCCATAGGACCTTTAGAACGAGCTACAGCCCGAACGGCTGAACAGAATTACTCAAAATTTGGCAGAGAGGTAGTCCCTAGGTCAAGGAAGTGCCTTTTGTAGGTTTGGTGTAAATCTGTTCAGTAGATTCTGAGAAAATAGCCTTTAAATCAATATATATATCTGAGCCCGCTTACGGTACGCTTACCGTACGCTTACGGTAAGCGTACGGCGGCGTGCGCGAGCGCGATTCTGATTGGCTGTTAGATCTTAGTAAACATTCGAATCGGCCGAAACCAGGAAGCGGCGGCCGCCATTTTGTGTATTTCACTCTGAAAAAAAAGAGTGAAAACAAGGAAAGGGGGCAATGAGGAGAGTTACAGACCCCCTAACATTTGTAAGGGGGTCAAAGAAGGACAGAAAAGTACAAAAAAAACATTTATTGATTTTAAAAAAAATCACGGGGTACGCGTACGGTAAGCTTACGGTAAGCGTACGGTAAAAAAATAAAAATAGATAAATGAAAAGCAGATTTAAGAGTTTAGAAATTAGGGAGCTCTAAAAAGAGCTGTTGTGTTTATGAAGTCATTTTTTTAGTGGTACCTACAAGTAAGTACCGATGCAGAGTCTAAGGTTCAAGAGGAAGACTCTGT
Organism: Triturus cristatus; assembly: GCF_964204655.1. NCBI lineage: Eukaryota > Metazoa > Chordata > Amphibia > Caudata > Salamandridae > Triturus > Triturus cristatus. Next base: position 603,502,527 of record NC_140585.1, read on the forward strand.
TCCCTTCATCATTGAAGTGCACACCATCTCCTCTATAAATGTCTTGCATGTCATAACGCAAGTTGTTGTGGTAAATGGCACCCATACCATAGTCACGGAGGAAAGCAGAAACAGATTTGTTGACGTGCTTTCTTGCTTTGTCAATCTGTGGACAGAAATGATTGGACCAGTTCCATTTTTGCCTTTGGCATATGTTGGAAAACACAAAGGCAGTTTTAGGGAAAAGTGAAAACAGTTGTGCAAAGGTGTCCTTCATAAGCATTTCCAGACCTACCCCAGTCAAAGTGCCTAGGTCATTGCCACCACAGTGCACTATTATGAGGTCAGGGTGTTGGATTTGAATGAAGGATTTCACCAATGGCATCAATTGGTGCCACTTTAACCCTCTCTGACCAATCCATTTAATGTCTACATTTGGCAAAGCAAGGTCTCTCACCATATCTGTTTTCTCTGCATACTTTTCACTCCAGAAGACATAGCTGTGCCCTACAATCCACACTGTGAACATCTTCAAAGGAGAACTGGATGCACTCAGGAGGTGTCTTTCAGTAGAATGGCAATATGAAAAGAAAGACAGTTTGGAAATGGAGGCATACATATTTTTTTAAAACAAAAAGAACTGATTGGCTGTTTCATACCATTCTAGAATAAAAACTAGGCTGTATGTGAAAATTAATAGAAGCATGTTTTGTATTGGTACAAAAAAATGTGTAACCAAAGAACAGTACTATGGATTTGCTGTTAGGTTTGAAAAGTCAAGCACTCTTGCTCTGTGGAATTGAAACATTGTGTGTCGAACTTCTGACCTAACTGCACACAGCAGTGTTCCATGAGCTGTTGCTATGGTAGCAGGCAGAAGTCAAGTTGGGGGAAGGGTACTAGGCAGAAGTCAAGTTGGGGGAAGGGTACTTTTGGAAAAGGGTTCGTTTTCAACCAATAGAAATGTGTGATTACATGTGAAAAAAAGGGGGAAGCACTGAGATTTGAAACTTACATGTATATGTGTGGAAAAATAGAGGGAAAGTTTGCCATTATCTGGTTCTGCTGAGAGGAGAGAGGTGAACACAACAGAGATCCTGGCTCTGATAATCTGCTGTTTGAGTGTCACATTTCTTTCACAACTAACTAATTTTAAAGGTGAGTTTACAGTTTGAGAGGGTATGTATGTGGTAACTTAAGAAATGAATAATAGAAATGGGAATTGTTTTTGTTGTAGTTACACATGGTGGTTTCATAATGTGTCAGTGTGTAAAAGTGATTTACACTTGCCCCGAAAAAAAAAAGAGCAGTAAGTGTGCTTTCAAATTGGCAAAGAAATTTCGTTTTGGGACTAATGTGAAAACATGACTCTGTGTGCATAGAAGAATTATAGGCAGAGATTTATTGCGTCTTGCTCTGGTGATTTCACAGTTGCATTAGATGGAAAGGGGGAGCGAATTTTTTGGGGAAGAAGCAGAGGCTTAGCACACACCCATGTGCTTGCCGTGTATAGTCATGCACAGTATTTAGAAGCCAGTGGGGTTTTCAGGTTTAAGTCTGTAATGCAAATACATTCAGCATCACTAAGGCTGGTTGCCCTTGCTGGAGTGCAGGCAGACACAGAGAATACACATGGTGTTGGTCTGAAAAAAAAACAGCTTGGACACGTGCAATTAAATAAATCAAAAATAGTGGTTTCATAATGTGTCAGTCTGTAAAAGTGATTTCAAATTGTAAAAAGAGATTTTCATTTGGCCCGAAAAAAAAAGAGCAGTAAGTGTGCTTTCAAATTGGCAAAGAAATTTCGTTTTGGGACTAATGTGAAAACATGACTCTGTGTGCATAGAAGAATTATAGGCAGAGATTTATTGCGTCTTGCTCTGGTGATTTCACAGTTGCATTAGATGGAAAGGGGGAGCGAATTTTTGGGGGAAGAAGCAGAGGCTTAGCACACACCCATGTGCTTGCCATGTATAGTCATGCACAGTATTTAGAAGCCAGTGGGGTTTTCAGGTTTAAGTCTGTAATGCAAATACATTCAGCATCACTAAGGCTGGTTGCCCTTGGTGGAGTGTAGGCAGTCACAGAGAATGCACATGGTGGTGGTCTGAAAAAAAAACAGCTTGGACACGTGCAATTAAATAAATCAAAAATAGTGGTTTCATAATGTGTCAGTCTGTAAAAGTGATTTCAAATTGTAAAAAGAGATTTTCACTTGGCCCGAAAAAAAAAGAGCAGTAAGTGTGCTTTCAAATTGGCAAAGAAATTTCGTTTTAGGACTAATGTGAAAACATGACTCTGTGTGCATAGAGGAATTATAGGCAGAGATTTATTGCGTCTTGCTCTGGTGATTTCACAGTTGCATTAGTTGGAAAGGGGGAGCGAATTTTTTGGGGAAGAAGCAGAGGCTTAGCACACACCCATGTGCTTGCCATGTATAGTCATGCACAGTATTTAGAAGCCAGTGGGGTTTTCAGGTTTAAGTCTGTAATGCAAATACATTCAGCATCACTAAGGCTGGTTGCCCTTGGTGGAGTGTAGGCAGTCACAGAGAATGCACATGGTGGTGGTCTGAAAAAAAAACAGTTTGTACATGTGCAATTAAATAAATCAAAAATAGTGGTTTCATAATGTGTCAGTCTGTAAAAGTGATTTCAAATTGTAAAAAGAGATTTTCACTTGGCCCTAAAAAAAAAGAGCAGTAAGTGTGCTTTCAAATTGGCAAAGAAATTTCGTTTTAGGACTAATGTGAAAACATGACTCTGTGTGCATAGAGGAATTATAGGCAGAGATTTATTGCGTCTTGCTCTGGTGATTTCACAGTTGCATTAGATGGAAAGGGGGAGCAAATTTTTTGGGGAAGAAGCAGAGGCTTAGCACACACCCATGTGCTTGCCATGTATAGTCATGCACAGTATTTAGAAGCCAGTGGGGTTTTCAGGTTTAAGTCTGTAATGCAAATACATTCAGCATCACTAAGGCTGGTTGCCCTTGGTGGAGTGTAGGCAGTCACAGAGAATGCACATGGTGGTGGTCTGAAAAAAAAACAGTTTGTACATGTGCAATTAAATAAATCAAAAATAGTGGTTTCATAATGTGTCAGTCTGTAAAAGTGATTTCAAATTGTAAAAAGAGATTTTCACTTGGCCCTAAAAAAAAAGAGCAGTAAGTGTGCTTTCAAATTGGCAAAGAAATTTCGTTTTAGGACTAATGTGAAAACATGACTCTGTGTGCATAGAGGAATTATAGGCAGAGATTTATTGCGTCTTGCTCTGGTGATTTCACAGTTGCATTAGATGGAAAGGGGGAGCGAATTTTTGGGGGAAGAAGCAGAGGCTTAGCACACACCCATGTGCTTGCCATGTATAGTCATGCACAGTATTTAGAAGCCAGTGGGGTTTTCAGGTTTAAGTCTGTAATGCAAATACATTCAGCATCACTAAGGCTGGTTGCCCTTGGTGGAGTGTAGGCAGTCACAGAGAATGCACATGGTGGTGGTCTGAAAAAACAGCTTGGACATGTGCATTTAAATAAAAGAAAAAAAAGTGGTTTCATAATGTGTCAGTCTGTAAAAGTGATTTCAAATTGTAAAAAGAGATTTTCACTTGGCCCGAAAAAAAAAGAGCAGTAAGTGTGCTTTCAAATTGGCAAAGAAATTTCGTTTTGGGACTAATGTGAAAACATGTCTCTGTGTGCATAGAGGAATTATAGGCAGAGATTTATTGCGTCTTGCTCTGGTGATTTCACAGTTGCATTAGATGGAAAGGGGGAGCGAATTTTAGGGGGAAGAAGCAGAGGCTTAGCACACACCCATGTGCTTGCCGTGTATAGTCATGCACAGTATTTAGAAGCCAGTGGGGTTTTCAGGTTTAAGTCTGTAATGCAAATACATTCAGCATCACTAAGGCTGGTTGCCCTTGCTGGAGTGTAGGCAGACACAGAGAATACACATGGTGGTGGTCTGAAAAAAAAACAGCTTGGACATGTGCAATTAAATAAATTTTTAAAAAAGGTTTCATAATGTGTCAGTCTGTAAAAGTGATTTTCACTCGGCCCGAAAAAAAAAGAGCAGTAAGTGTGCTTTCAAAATGGCAAAGAAATTTCGTTTTGGGACTAATGTGAAAACATGACTCTGTGTGCATAGAGGAATTATAGGCAGAGATTTATTGCGTCTTGCTCTGGTGATTTCACAGTTGCATTAGATGGAAAGGGGGAGCGAATTTTTTGGGGAAGAAGCAGAGGCTTAGCACACACCCATGTGCTTGCCATGTATAGTCATGCACAGTATTTAGAAGCATGTGAGGTTTTCAGGTTTAAGTCTGTAATGCAAATACATTCAGCATCACTAAGGCTGGTTGCCCTTGCTGGAGTGTAGGCAGACACAGTGAATACACATGGTGGTGGTCTGAAAAAAAAACAGCTTGGACATGTGCAATTAAATAAATTTTTAAAAAAGGTTTCATAATGTGTCAGTCTGTAAAAGTGATTTTCACTCGGCCCGAAAAAAAAAGAGCAGTAAGTGTGCTTTCAAAATGGCAAAGAAATTTCGTTTTGGGACTAATGTGAAAACATGACTCTGTGTGCATAGAGGAATTATAGGCAGAGATTTATTGCGTCTTGCTCTGGTGATTTCACAGTTGCATTAGATGGAAAGGGGGAGCGAATTTTTTGGGGAAGAAGCAGAGGCTTAGCACACACCCATGTGCTTGCCATGTATAGTCATGCACAGTATTTAGAAGCATGTGAGGTTTTCAGGTTTAAGTCTGTAATGCAAATACATTCAGCATCACTAAGGCTGGTTGCCCTTGCTGGAGTGTAGGCAGACACAGTGAATACACATGGTGGTGGTCTGAAAAAAAAACAGCTTGGACATGTGCAATTAAATAAATTTTTAAAAAAGGTTTCATAATGTGTCAGTCTGTAAAAGTGATTTTCACTCGGCCCAAAAAAAAAAGAGCAGTAAGTGTGCTTTCAAAATGGCAAAGAAATTTCGTTTTGGGACTAATGTGAAAACATGACTCTGTGTGCATAGAGGAATTATAGGCAGAGATTTATTGCGTCTTGCTCTGGTGATTTCACAGTTGCATTAGATGGAAAGGGGGAGCGAATTTTTGGGGGAAGAAGCAGAGTCTTAGCACACACCCATGTGCTTGCCGTGTATAGTCATGCAAAGTATTTACAAGCGAGTGGGGTTTTCAGGTTTCAGTCTGTAATGCAAATACATTGAGCTTCACTAAGGCTGGTTGCCCTTGCTGGAGTGTAGCACTGTGGACATGAGCTTTTTAAAAAATCTGAAAAGTGGTTTCATAATGTGACAGTTTGTAAAAGAGATTTTCACTTGCCCAAAAAAAAGAGCAGTTTGTGTGCATTCAAATTGGCAAAGAAATTTTGTTTTGTGACTATTGTGAAAACAAATGTAGTAATATATTTAAATACAATAAAGGATTTTTTTTTTAGTTATTTTCAGGTATTGCTGAAGAACAGTGAACAAAATTTAAGATGCCTACAAAATCTCGAGTTCAAAAAACGCTAAAAAAAAAACTATATTTGAAGACAACTGGAGGACCAAAGTTAGTAGAAGATGCTCATGTTGGGAAAAAGAAAAAATCTTCTGGTAAGCAGAAAAAACAATTTCTTAACAAAATATTCAAAACAAAGAAAAATGTACAAAATGTCTGTCCTCGGAAAAATGTAACAAAACATAGAGAACAGCAAAAAATTGAGAATTTAGTTAATGCAAATATACCTTCTGCAATTGAAAAGTTTAACATAAACAGAAAAACAGCGTTTAAAGAGATACGTAGAAAAATGTTTCAGAGAAGAGTTATGTCCAATTTGATAAAGGATGTAAAGAAATATAAGCAAAAGGCAAAATATTACAAGAGAAAAAAAGAAATTGAAGCCATTGCAGCAAAAGCATTAGAATTAAAAAGGAAACTATTCATATTAATTTTGAATAGGATGCGTACATTAGATAAAATGGTTAATGTACTGAAATCACAAAGCAAAAGCAAAAGAGTAGTGAACAGAACAAACTTTTGTAAAGTGTTTTTAGGAAAGTGGATGCATAGTTCAAGTAGTGAACCTTTTTTTAATGAAGAGAGCTATTTTCAAAGTAATAGTTTGCTGCATGCAGTTGACACCAGAGGTCGTTCATACGAAGTAAAAAATGGTTGCATAATGGAGAAGGAGATAATGGTTCCAAGAGATGAGGTACAAGTGATGGCAGATGAGGCAATGGGGAGACGTCCTAAAGCCCCAGTGTACACTTGGAATTGTAGTAGTATTTGCACTGTGCGTCAGGAATCTATTGACAGATTTCGAGAGTTTCTAAGAGAATATAGTAAAAAAAGTGTAAAACAAAAGATTAAGGTGCTTCAAAGTCTGGATCCATGCAGAGTGAGAGAGAATACTGGTTTGCAGGGTCATTCTCTTGCTTGTCTATCTAGAAAAGTGTGCAATAGTGTTTTCCATCATTTTAGGATGCTGGCTGTTCATCATACTGAAATGAGAAAGTTTGTGAGACGGTTGTATTTTGCCAAAAGTCCAGCAATAAAGTTAAATGAATTGAATAGGGCTCTGTTCCGAGGAACGGTATCAGATGTAGAGAAGGTTGTTGATGAAACTCAGTTTTGTTACTTTGGTCCTGAACAAAACAGTGCAGAGAAGGACACAGTAAATGAGGCAGAAGTGGAAGAGAATGTAGAACCCTCTGTAAGTAACACATTTAATGATCACATAACAAAATTTGCAATAGTCTCTAATGAAAGACCAAATGTTACTTGTATTTGTTGCCGCAGAACTCATTATAGAAAACAAACTAGGAATGTTGATCTCTACAGAAAGAGTGAAAATGAAGATAATTATAAGTGGATGGATTTTGCCACATATATATTTCTTGAAAATTGTTTTGAATTGGGTGAAGATCAGCGTATTTGTAAATACTGTTACAACAAGTTAGAGGAAAATAGAATGCCGACCAGAGCTGTACATAATAATTTAGAATTGGATGCTATTCCTGCTGAACTTTCTGAATTAAATACATATGAGTCTATACTCATTCAATGTGTTCATCCGTTCCAGACCATAGTACGTATGGAGCCCAAAACTGGTAAATTACCTCCTTCAGATTTACTGAGAGGTTTAAAAGGTAGAGTGGTGTATTTGCCCTTGGATTTGAAAAAAAATATGGAAACTATTGATGCGGATACTTTGGAAACTGAACCATTAATTATTCTGGTTAATGGTGTACCTACAAAGAATAAGAAGATTTGGCAGGAGCTGGTAGATGTGCGGAAAGTACAAAGAGCAAATTTGTATTTGAAAAAAAATAACAAATGGTATGAATCAATTTATATAGAAGAAGAAGAAGAAGATTTTCAAGAACACACAGAAACACCAACTGGACAAATTGAAAAAGTGGACAAGTCAAAGGAAGAAGAAATTTATGAACATTTTAGCATACATCCTCTCCATTCGAAAGAAGTTATGGGAGACAATATTGATCTCTTTCAGATGAAGAAAGCAAAAGGAAATCCCGTGAGTGTATGGGAGGAGAGCTTGGAAGCTCGATGTTTTCCCCAGCTGTTTCCTAAAGGAAAAGGAGGACGATACGATGAACGTCCAGAACAGATTCCAGCTTCAGAGTATCGGACTACAAGACTATATGCTGAAGATCCCAGATTTCGACAAAGTATTCCTTATTTGTTCCATCTTTTATTTGAAAGCGACTTGTCTGCACTGTCTTATGCAGTAAATCACATTTTAAAAAGTGGAGTACATTTACAAAATGTGTCTGCTAAGGATTTTATGGAGAAAGTGCAGCACCGAGATGATCATTTGGAAACACAACTGATCAATCTGATGGCTTGTCAGCGTGGGACAAATGAATATTGGTACCGACGCCATGGTGAACTAAAATGCATGTTACGCAATTTAGGAACACCAACATGGTTCCTTACCCTAAGCTGTGCCGAGTACGCTTGGGATGATTTACTGGATTTTCTACGAGAGGCCAATTCAAACATTAAAAACATCGAATACAAGACAGCAGGAGAACTGTGCTCATTGGATCCGGTTAATGTTTGCAGATATTTCAATCATAGATTTGAGGCTATGATGTCCTTCATCTGCAATAAAAAAAATCCACCCCTTGGAGAAGTAGTGGATTTCTTTTGGAGAAAAGAGTACCAGGCAAGAGGTGCTCCTCATATTCATATGCTGCTGTGGATCAAGGATGCCCCAAAGTTTGGAACAGATACTGATGAAGTAGTGTTATCTTACATTGAAGAATATGCAACATGTGGTATACCAAAAAGCACAGAAGAGAACAAGTTAAAGGAGCAAGTTCTACGTTTCCAAAGTCATCGGTGTGGAAAATACTGTCGACGGAAATACAAGAGCAAAGAAAAATACTACACTAAATGTCGATTTGGATTTCCTAGACCTGTTCTTTCAAATGGAAGAGTCAACAGTTTTATGTCAGCTGTGAGACATACTATCACAAGAAAATCACCTAAGAATACCTACAACCTTAAAAGAAAAGAAGAATCAACAAATATAAATGACTACAACCCAGTCATTTTATCCATGTGGAACGCTAACATGGATATACAGTATGTAGCTGACAATTCCATTGCTGTTGCACGATATGTAACGTCTTACATTACGAAATCAGAAAAAACAGAATTGAAGGAAATGTGGGAAGAGATTTCTCACGAGAAGACTGTCAGTAAGAAGCTGTACAGTTTCAGTCTGAAGATGTTATCGCATCGAGAAATTGGATCCTACGAATGTTCAGATAGGTTATCTTCTGCAAGTCTCTACTCGAAGTCAAGAAGAATAATTTGGGCAAGTTTAGGCCTTGCAGCAATGAGAAATCGGGTACTGAAATCTGTTGGAGAAATTGAATATTTGGCTGAGAATGACCCAGAAAGTACAGATATATTGAAAACAAACATGTTGGACACATATTATCCCAAGAGAAGTCATCATCTGGAGAACATGTGTCTCTATGAAGTGTTGCAGAACTACATTTATTCACGGAAAGCTGCAGAAGACATCAACAGTGGAAAATATAAAGTTGTTGGTGAAGAAGGATGTTTGGTGAAGCAAACCAAAGGAAGTTTGATAAATCACCGGAAGCTGAGTTGCGACACTACCGACAAGAAAGAATTTTACTACTTGGCTCTTTTACAGTTGTTTAAACCATGGCGTACAGAGGATGAACTACTGGGAGAATTCCAGAGCTATGAAGATTCTTTTAATGCTTGCAAAGACAGCATACAATGCAGTACATTCTCAACTTATCTGCAAATGTTAAATGAAGAAATTGAACAGGAAACTACAATTGCAGCAGAAATAGCTAGAGACAGTTCTCAGGACAGCCAAAGTTCTGGAACACTCAGTCAAGATCCCCTAGGACAACCAATCGTTGAAAATGAAGCATCAATAGCCATGAATGAAGTGGAAACGGCTATGAATCAAGCTCAAGAAGAATTTATAGACTTACAAAATTTGGAAAGACAACTGAATCAAGAGCAGCAACACATTTATGAAGAGATCAAAAACAAAATTGATCACGGATTTCTACATGAAAAAAAAGAGTGCTCATGCACATCATTTCATCCAATCAGGATGTATGTAAGCGGACAAGCTGGCACTGGAAAAAGTTTCCTAATTAAAGTCATCAGAAGCTACCTAAAGCAAAAAACGGATTCTACTTTGTCTTGTGTGGTTACTGCTCCAACTGGGTTAGCAGCATATAACATAAAAGGAATCACCTTACATCGTTTGCTAATGTTACCAGTGGAGCATGAGAACAAAATACAATTCAACAAGCTAACTGGAGAAGCATCCTTGGAAGTTTCAAGAGTATTGAAGAAGATGCAAGTTCTCATTATTGATGAGGTGAGCATGGTATCAAACTTAATGCTTGCCTTTGTGCATTTAAGAATGCAGCAAATTTTGAAGACAGACTATGACGTGTTATTTGGTGGAAAACACGTCATAGTTTTTGGGGATCTTTTGCAACTTACTCCAGTTAAAGGACAACCAGTGTTTAATACTGTGACACATGAAGACACGAAGAAGTCATTGGGAAGCATTGGAAATACAAATATTTGGTCCTTCTTTGAGTACAAGGAACTTACAACTAATATGAGGCAAGCAAACGATGAAGAATATGGAAGTATTCTGAAAGATATCAGAATTGGACTACTCACAGAAGTTGGGAAAAAAGCATTACAGAGTCGGCTGCTACATAATTTATTTCCAAAGGAAGAAATAGTTGCAGAGAAAATATACAAGAATATTGCAGAAAACAAAAGTGTCATCTGCTTAATGCCAACTCTACGTGAATGCTCAATATTTAATGAGGAGCTTTTGAAATTGGAAAAGGAAGAGATCAGGAAATTGGAAGCAGTGGACAAAATTGAGGATGGAAGAATTACTGTCACAGTAACAGGCAAACTGAAAAATAAATTGGACTCACTAGAGAAGAACATCTCCAAAACAGCAGGATTAGAAAAAAATCTATATGTTTGCATGAACTGTAGAGTATTTTTAAGGAGAAATTTGGATGTTGAGAAAGGCTTAGTGAATGGAGCGATGGGAAGAGTTGTGGGTTTTATTAATTATCAGAAAAAAGAAGGAATTGAATGTTTACAGATAAAATTTGATCAGATAGATGAAGTTAAAGATATTTGTCGTTGTACAGTTCGTTTTATGCTTGTGAAAGACTTATATGTACGTAGGAAGCAGTTTCCGTTTTCTCTAGCATATGCTGTAACTATCCACAAGTCTCAAGGATTGACTGTAGATTGTGCATTTGTGAACATTGGTTCAACTGTGTTCAAAGAAGGTATGGCATATGTAGCTTTGTCACGAGTCAAAACATTATCAGGTTTATTCATGATAGACTTTGATGACTCAAAAGTTAGTGCTGATACAAACTGTGTAAAGGAGTATAATAGATTAAGAAGAAGCTATGCTCCTCATTTAGGTCAGTATCCTGTGTTGGAGAAACGTGTAGTTTCTCGTAAAAGGAGAAATGAGAATATCTGTAATGAAGATATAGAGAAGAGGAAAAAAAAGAGGAGTGATGTAATTGCAAGCAAAAAGAAAAAGGACAATGAAGAACAGGTTGTAGGATGTCAATTTGAAAATAGCTCTGGTGTCAACTGCTACGCTAATGTAGTGCTGAATGTTGCATTTTATCTGGAAAGTTTGCAAGAGCAGATAATAGTAAATCAGGGAAAAAGATTCTGTTCAGAGCTGAGTCTCCTTTTTCAAAAGCTGAGTAAAGATAAAACTCAAATAGAAAGTGCTACTGATATTAGAAAACTTTTAGATGTATGTTCAGGACGAACACAGTTTTCTCAAAATGAACAGCAAGATGCACACGAATTTTTGATGTATTTTCTTCAGGTAGTGGAAGAAGAAGGAGTTCCCATTGACATTTTTTTTGGTCTCTCTTATAAATGGGAACATAGTTGTGATAATTGTTATAATATATGTGGCTCTATTGTTGATAATGAAAGGTTTATTTATTTGACATTGCCAGAGAGTAAAACAGTCACTTTTGCAAAATTAGTTAAAGATGCTAATCATAGCATGAAATGTGGTAAGTGTAATTCTGACATGTTTTCAACATTAATTTTAAGGGAATACGGACAGTATGTAATTTTAATGATGCAACGATGTAGAGCTGATGGTTCAAAATTGGATACTTTAATAAAGAAGTTTACAGGACAGCAATTATCAATTTCAGGAAAAACTTTTGTAACTGTTGCAATAATTTTCCATGATGGACCTACTGTTACTTCTGGACATTACACAGTTTATCTAAAATGTGAAAAAGGCTGGACACTGTGTAATGATTCCCAATTGATTTTCAAACAACGTTTGCCTTTTGATTTAGCAAATTCCTATCTAATCTTCCTGAAACCTAAATTTTAGAGAGACTTGGCAAGATCTGGACAAAATAATTTTACCATTTTACTGGATTACCATTGCAATTTTGTAGAAAAAATATTTTTAAAATTATCATTTGGCCTAAAGGAAAGATAACCAATTGTAATGTGGACTTTTTTAATTTTTAATGCAATTTTGAAAAACCAATAATTTAGAGATAATCGGTAACTTCTGCACATTTAAAATTTTGGAATGCTATTGGACTGCCATTGGAAATTTTTTCAAAAATGATTTAAAAAACTACTATTTGGCCATGTGGAAAAGTAAGCAATTCTATTGTGGACTAAATAAATTATTCAAAAAATTTTCGTGAACCAAAATGTTACAGAGAATCGGTGAGATCTGGACAGATTAAACTTTAGAATTTTAATGGATTTCCCTTGGAAATTTATTCCAAAAAAAAAAAAAAAAATACTATTTGGCCTAAAGGAAATGAAATCAGATGTATTTTGGAGTTATTTGAGATATAATATTGTGATTATACTTCTGAAACAAACATATCAGACGGTATTTTAAAGAAATAAGTATTGTTTTTAGATGATATTTTTTTAGAATAATATGCATTTCTGTAATGATAAGTTTAAGTGAGAAGAGATTCTGGGCTTTTTTAATACAATCTTTGAGATTGTTATTTTTTTTTGCCCGCTGTAAAATGATGAATGCAATTGCTTTCACAATTTATAGTGAAATGCAATATATTCTGAAAACAGCAAAAATAAGGCAAAAATATTTTTTGGAAAAAAATGTAAATATGTATACTGTATTATAAATTGTTAAAAAAATATTAATACTTTTTTCTTTTTTTTCAGATCGATATAGAAAATTTTCGAAAACTACAACCATTTTTAAAACTATTTTTTAAAAAAACAAATGAATAAATATTTTTTTGAGTGTGTATGGTAAGTCAATAATAATAATTGTAGTCTCTCAAGGACCTTGTAATGTGATAATTGATTTTTAGTGTTTTTTTAAAAAAATAAAAAAAAGGTACGCGCACCGTACGCGTACGGTAAAAAAAAAAAAAAAAAGGTTTTAAAAAACATATGTAAAAAAAAAGATGAAAGATAAGGTTGGCTCTTAAAAGAACCGTTGTGTTCATGCAGGGACAGAGGAAAGGAAGCATGGGAAAATTAGTCTCTGTGACAAGTGTGCTGATCTATTTTGAGGTTCACTAGGGAAACACTGGTCTCCCTATGACAAATTAGATCATGACAAGAGGCACATCGAATATCAACCCTCAGAAATCGAGGGTTAATTTCCAGAGGGCCAGCAGAAGGAGATGCTCCCCCCACAGATGAAGGGCTCACCTGACCTGCAGAGGAAGGAGTCAGCCCTGCAGATGATGGTCCAGGCTGAGCTGCTGTGGATGTACTGGCTCGTCTTTCTGAAGAGTTACCTCCAAAAAGATGACCATGTGTCCTTCCGTGTACATCCTGGAGGTGCCTCTTCATGGTGTGATTCCCAAAGGAATACTTCCTGTCAGGATTACCTCTAGAAAGTACACGCTTACACAGACAGCAAGTAACTAAGGGTGCATTCACCTTTTGCTGGCCTTCTGGAAAAGTAAAATAATCCCAAACATAAGAAGGCTTTTGTTTCCTCGATCTCTGCCTCAAGACAGTGCTGCTGGTGCTAGCCTCACTTTCAGAAGAGCTCTGCTGTTCTGCCATCGTATCCCAAAGACAAACCAGCTCCTTCTCCCAAGGGATCACAAGCAGAAATGAGGGGAATGGGTGTGGTGTAGGAGAGTTCTAGAACTGAAAGTAGTTTCAACCAATCAAAAGTTGTGTTTCAAGATCACATGACCTACCGTACGCTTACGGTACGCTTACGGTACGCTTACGGCAAAAAGTACGCATGCGCGTAAAAAAGACACTCGCTTGCGCGCATGCGCATAACAGTCACTCCCCGGCACTTCCGCGTAACGTGCGCGTGTGGCGTAAGCGCGCATGCGTCCCACGCGCAGTACGCGCGGCTACGCAAAGTACGTAACTATACGCAAGCAGCGTAGATAGATTACGGACGTTGCGTAAACCGTACGCTTACCGTGAGCTTACGGTACGCGTACTAAAAAAAAAAAAAAAAAAAAAAAAAAAAAATCTGGAAATAAATTTTACATGTTTATTTTAAAAAATATATTAAAAAAAAAATATTTAAGGATTTTAAAAATTTAAGCATAGTCTTTATAAAAGGAAAGAAAATTAAATTAAAAATATGTTTGAAAAAAATGAAGAATAAAAAAAAAAATTAGCATTTAAAAAACCTTGCAAATTCACTGAAAAAACCATGGGTTTCACACACGTTATAGTTAGGAATTAGCATTTAAAAAACCTTGCAAATTCACTGAAAAAACCATGGGTTTCACACACGTTATAGTTAGGAATTAGCATTTAAAAAACCTTAGAAATTCACTGAAAAAACCATAGGTTTCACACACGTTATAGTTAGGAATTAGCATTTAAAAAACCATAGAAATTCAGTGAAAAAACCATAGGTTTCACACATGTTATAGTTAGCTGGACATTTTACTCGTAAAAAACCAATGAAATTGCCCCGTTATAGTTAGTTCAGCTAACTATAACTCGCGCGCCCGCAATGCACTGCTGATGACGTCACATATTACATCACTCATGACATGGTCAGTGACATCACTCATGACATCACTGATGACATCTCAAATGACATCACTGATGACATCACTGATGACATCATCCTTGTGATAGAGTGGCAGACCTCCTCTCACCTTAATATAAGCTTTGATACACACATTCAAAAATAGAGACTAAAATTTTCAAAACAATGGACATACCAATACCAGTTACAACAACCTCTTCAGTAATTCTAAGATCCACATACACATCCACTCATTCACCAACAGTCCTATACAGTCACTCATACATGTACTCACTCATCATATGTACTCATACACCTATACATCCTGTTACATAATGCCACTCATCCATAGAGTTACTCACACACATAGTCACTCATGCTAATAAAGAATCAAACATACATTCACCTGCATATACAGTTATACACACACCACCACACTTACTTCTACGGAAACTTACACATACTTAGTCTTTTAAACAATCACTTATAGAAACACATACTTATTCATACAGGAACTCTTTCAATCTCTCCCTCTCACATATACTCACATATATACACCAATAGTCACATATACTAGTTTAAAACATATGTAGTTACTCCTGAAGACACTATTGAGACAGTCATTCACTCACTAACACACCCATACACACACTCATCCACCCATACAGTCCTGCACACATGCTGTCTTCAACACATACAAACAGTGAGTCACTCATTCATGCACCTATGCACTACGTAATACCCCCCACCGAACCATACAGACACTCAGACTGATACTCAAAAAAACAACTAATAACCTATATAGACACCCATGTAGCTACTCACCAACCCATGCAGCCACTTATACACAAAGTGAGAGATACACTTAATCAGTCAGTTACACAATCAATTTTTCAAAAACAAATCATCCATTTAGACACTTATATACCCATTTATTCTTCCATCGACCTTGAGATATACATATATAAAACATATGTAATTTTCAGAAAAACACACATTCACTGGATGATGTCATCAGTGAGGTCATCAGTGATGTCATTTGAGATGTCATCAGTGATGTCATGAGTGATGTCACTGACCATGTCATGAGTGATGTAATATGTGACGTCATCAGCAGTGCATTGCGGGCGCGCGAGTTATAGTTAGCTGAACTAACTATAACGGGGCAATTTCATTGGTTTTTTACGAGTAAAATGTCCAGCTAACTATAACATGTGTGAAACCTATGGTTTTTTCACTGAATTTCTATGGTTTTTTAAATGCTAATTCCTAACTATAACGTGTGTGAAACCTATGGTTTTTTCAGTGAATATATATATATATATATATATATATATAGAGAGAGAGAGAGAGAGAGCGAGAGATAGATATATGTCCTCTTGCGCTCTCACCAGTTGCTGCACCACACGACACGGGTGCAACCTTGTGTGTTGGTGAGGACAAGTACACACTCCACAGCTGTGGTTCCGTCCCATCATGACCACAAACAATAAGGTGCACACCAGGAGTATCTATGTTCAGTTTATTATTGCCAACACAATAACACCGGACAGACGTGTTTCGGCACGTTCGCCTTCCTCAATGTCAATGTGGCTTCATTTTTTTAATTATTTAAACTAACAGAATAAAGAGGCATTTCATTCAAATATGTCATGAAAATAAACAAAGGGCAAAGGAGTGGGAGCAATCACATTTTCAAGACAGCCATCCTATGATGGTTATTTTGTATCCAAACAATTTCGAACGTAATCAAATTCATTGCGCATGCCATGTTTCTACACATTGCATTGAGCTATAATTAAAATATACACATACATACAACATTTGCTAATAGCCTCCCTCTGGTATGTCTAGCATGCATACATCGTTATCATGCCATAAATGGGCAAACCATATTTACTGCTTGACATGAGGTTCCTTTCATTCCAAAAGATCACATATAGTTTTTAGGCCTCTTATACATGTTTTGTCATGCCGAAGTGGGCTTATTATTGACCACCCCTTATGTGTATTCTTCCCCACATCTACTTACTCGCTATAAAGACATCATGTATCTGATATTGGCGGGACCTTAAACTTTGTAAGCTCAACTAACTCCAATAATTTTTATTTCTAACTTATACACCTGTGTGTAACCTCAACCTATGTGTATCCACAGTTCCTCCTCATTGTTGAGCCCTCCCGGATTTTTGGTTTGGAGCTCAATTATATATCTTCATTCCAAAACATTAATTTTTTTTGTCCTGTTCTTTCCTCTCTCGTCCCTTGATATCATAATTGATTGAAAAAATTCAAAGCAAAACTAAACTAACCAATAAAACCAAACTATAAATAAACCTAATCAAATCACACAAACAATTACATCAACAATATAAATGGCACACACATTTTATCAACTAAATACTACAAAAACGACAAAAGTCGCAAAATGAGTGCACTCTGCCGGATTCTTTGACCAGACCCTGAAAAAAAGAAAAGTACACATCGCAACAACCACTTTCCAAAGTAAGTAAAACTTGTATTTAAACTAAAACAGACTTGTAATTAAAGTTATGAATGAGCAAATAATTAACAAACACTCTCCAACTTCTATCTCTTTACATACGCTTACTAAAAGAAAATACTACAGCTTTGAGAAAGTGCTAACCTGCCTAAAAACAACACGCGTAACAAACCATAAATAATATATGAAAAAATGTAAGTATATGTAAGTTATTACAAAATGGAAACTCACCCCAAAACCGATTCAAATAAAACCTAACAACCTCAACTTCCACAAATAACAAGAAATAAACATTTAAAATGAAAACAACACTTTTTTCCATCTAACAGAAAAGAAAGCACCTGCTCTACATTACGCCACCAACGGAAAAAGCTGCAAAAAAGTGTGAAACATCTATGAAGAAGATACTTGTAAGGATACATTCTAAAAAATGTACATGTAAATAACAAACATATTAACATTTTAAAATTGTCATTTTTCATACAAGTACACTATTTTCAGAGATAATGACAGAAAGAACAAGATTCATACCATACCAAAAAGAAAAAGGAAAGCAATTACTAAATCACATGGGTCACACCTACAACCAAGAAAGTACATTGATGGAAAATGTGAATTGAAAATGTACCAAATACTATTCTAAGTGATGCTATTGGCGAGTCATTAAAAAAGATAATGTTGTAGTTAATGTAAGGGAAGACAACCACCCCACAAATGTGACAGAAATAGAAAGGAGGTATTGCAGTATATAAGAGAGGCAAGCCTTTGATCCCAGGAGTCCACAACAAAAGTCCTAAACGATATACACCCGAAAGTCCCCGAACACATCGCAGGTCAACTTCCACGTAGACCCACTTGAAAATGTGTAATTGCTCAAACTAAAAAGCCCCCAGCAAGACTCCTCCTGCTCCTAGAAAATACCAAGATATAGATATACTTGAACACTGACGTGCCCATTAGGATGGCGGGCGGTTCGCCCCCGCCAGGCCGGCAGTAGCCACCACCGGCCCAGCGGGGGCGAACGCCCACCATCCACACCAGAAACACCTTGCCATATTAGGATAGCTGGGGGGCGCAGTGGACGGAAAGACCGCCCAATGCTTTTCCGCCGGTCGACTCGTTGACCAGGCGAAAAACATGTTTAATATGGTGGCGGTGTCTGCAAGACACCGCCATCTATATTATGATGAGGGCAGAGATCAGCCTTTCCATGGCGGCGTTGCCGCCATGGAAAGGCTCGCGATCTTTGCTTTTGGGGGCCCGTAGCGGGCCCCCAGGGTGTTGAAGGGTGGGGGGTGCATGTCGCAGTGCCTGTCATGTTGTGCATGCAAATGCACAACATGCATTTTTAACATTGCGGCGGGTGCTGCTTACAGCACCGGCCGCCGCAATGTTGAAAATGCGGGATGCACCGTTCAGTGTGGCAGGCGCCTCCTAATTGGAATGGCAGGACCACCACAACATGGGCGGTCGGTCCCATGCCCCGATGCGGTGGTAGGCGGACTTTCGTAATAGGTCCCGTAAACTTTACACATAACAAGGAACTCTTCCTCCTATTGACAACCTAAACTATGATAGACAAGGTCTAATATTTTCTACAGCATATTAATTACTAAAACTAATCCATTGTCAAACCTGAATGATGGATGGGACCTACAAAATGTGTCTCAAACCGTTCACTCAGATATACACCATAAATGGTGAATATTGAAACACAAGTATCCATTTTTATATGTGGCCTAGAATGAAATAAACAAAGTAGCCCACACTACGAACCCTTCAAGCACATTAAACATAGTGGAAATAACTAATACCCATAAAAAGCAATCATAGACTTTGAGCAAGCCGTGATTGAAAACATTTTAAAAATATACTTCCACACAGCATTGCAAGGGTGTTGCTAACATTTCAATCAAAGCATATGGAGATAACTCCAACAATCTGCACTGACTGTAGAACATGCTGCAAACAGTGAATTTGCCTTTAAATAATAAACAAATGATAGTATCAGTCTGTGTCTCTGTAACAAAGGTAGCACTACAATTTAGTATTAGAAAGTCCTGTCTTCTAACAAACCAAACACAAACTGAGACCCCTAATGGATTATTTCAAAGTTATTTGGGTTGGCAATTTTGAGTTGGCAGACTGCATCGTTCTGGACTCAGATGCCAAACCAAATTCCAAATACCATGGTGGAATGTCTATGACAACAGCACCATGGCACAGGAAGCCAATACAAACAATGCAGTGGAAGATTGGCACTAGGCCTTCCAATGTATACTAGGCAGAACCCAACATGCACTCTATAAATGTATCCACGCATTACAAAAAGAGCAAAGCTACCAACAACTACCAATGGCGCAATGTGTAACCCAAATTGCACCTAAACCCACCAAACAAACCCATAAAAGTACACGTGCTACAATTCAAAGTAAAATTCTTCAAAACAACAAAAAAGTAGATTACTTAGAAATAATAGCCAAAAGCATAACATAAAATAACCTACAACACTCCCAAAAAACTATGGTATAATCTTAAACAAAATGATAAATCATTTTAGATATATTACTTATTCATTTTTATATGAATAATAAACACAATAAAATTCCAATCTTATATAATGAAATATTATATAAATATATATTAAAAATATAAACCTCACCTACCAAAACCCCAAAGAACAAACACTATCTGGTACATAAAATAATTACAACACATAAAATACAGATTTCCAAAGAACAATCATTAAATACTTTCCTAAATACAAAAATAAAACATTTCCTACCCAAGACAAATAAATTAAATATGACTTGCTATTCTGTAGCTGCAGTTCAGCCTCTGTATGCACATAGACAAAAAGTATATTCCCCCAAAAACTGAAAATGTTTTTGCCAAAATGCCCCCAAAAAATGCAAAAATAAAACCAATCTTATAAACATCCATCACAGAAATCTAAAGCATACAGGAACCATAAAAGACCCAAAAATATTGGTTTATTGTAAACCAAAAGAGATTTCCTTTCATGAATAGTAAATCCAAATGCCCATAAGACATGTTTGTAGAGAAACACTTGCAAAGTAAAACAGAAAATCCACTCATAAAAAAATGACATTCTGAAAAGTACAAATGCATTACACTTAGGGCCTGATTACATGTTTGGCAGTCATGGAACCGCAATCAAAACATCCTTGGAAATTATTGACGCACTCTTGGCGGTCTGCCCACCCTATTGCGATGCATGCGGTTACATAGACGAAAGACCATCACATTCCCGCCACCAGGTAATCTCAACCACAGCGGGATAGGCCAATGCGTTTGTCAGAGGGAGGACCGCCAATGTTACCACCCGCCCAATTACGATGTTCCTTCCTGCTGATGTGACTGTGGTGATCCAACCACCACATCTGAGCTGGTGGAAAGTGAGGGATATAAGGCTGAAACTCACCTGTATTCAGCTTCACACATCCTGTGCCATCATGGAGCCGATCATACACTTCCTGCGACTGCTTTCTGCTTTTTGTCCAAAACCCGACACCATTGTGGACGCAACCAATGGCAAGCTATGCTCATACCCGTTTTCATTGACTCTTCAGCAAATAGATGCCCTGCCATTGACATGGCAAGGGGTTTGATGTTCAAATTCGTTCTCAATGTCTGATCCAATTATAGCTCTATGATGCCCTCTTTGGCCAGGTTACTCACACTACACAGGCACACTTTACAAAAGTTGACATGTGTTCACGTCTCACAATCAAGGATAGTGATGTGTATATTAAATTGTGTCACACAACAGCACCTCCTCATAAATATCACACCTATGGATCTCTGTGAGACCCTTGTGTTGCTCACATGTTAGATCCTGTTGTGTTTTCAAAGATACATCTGTATGTATGTGTCATGAATCTAAAACTCACCTTCTCTGATAAATCTCTGTAATGGACTCTCACACATCACCCAAATTAAAAGGTAATGTGAGGTAAATGGGATTCCAAATAATCAGTGTGAGAAGTATTCAAAGGTCACAATAGAAACTAGGCTTGGGCGGTAAATTCGGTTCTGCTTCCGGAATTTGGGTAATTTCGCATTCCGCGGAAAATACAGAATTGCCAAAAACTATGAGATCCGCTGCTTCACAGAATTATTTGCTTGTTCGCGCTTTCAGAATGTGTGTTTGCGAGATATTCCCCCCGAGCACGCAAACAGCATTCGTGAGCAGGAAAAAAGCAGAGCGAACGGGCGGAACAAGAAATTCCGCGTGTTTGCGGAACTCTGCATGCTCACGGAGATTTTTTACCGTTTTGCGGAGCTTTGGGTGGCGTGACTAAGCAAATTCCGCCCACCCCTAATGGAAACCCCTGGAAGGCTGGGGCCCTGGGCCACAGTTCACTTTGCACATGGCTCAAAACCTCTATGTGTACAGGACCTGTGGATTGAAGTATATCAGTGACAACCAACATCATAACCAAGTGCTATGCATATGTGGGGAATGTGTAAGTGCAAGTCATGAAAGCAAACACAGCAGTAACAGCATTTGTCACACATTTAGATAAAGTAGGTATAAGGTACACACACACAACTGGACACATGTCCATAACAATTTCTACAAAAGTATGACAATTTAGCACCGTCCATGTGTGGAAAAGCAAATATCTAACTTGCACACATGAAACACATATCCAACCTACATCTTAGCAAGGAGTGCAAGCAAATTGTGTTGACATTAGCCATGCCAAGCTGAAATATTTACCATATGAATACCACTCAATTAATCTCACATATCTATTCATGCAAAATTTCCCCTTGTCCTGTATGACTCTGGCACTGGTTACAAGGTCGGATCATACTAACCACTTCAAATGTATCATCAATCAGGGTGAAACAAACAGAACTGTTGTCACACATCCCAAAGTATCCAATAACATCAAATAGTTGGAAAAGTAATGGAAGGACTAATGTGTGCTAAAACAAGCAAAGTCTTTTATGTTGTCAAAAATAAACACTTGGAGTAAAGCAAAGGGCAATAGCCAGTCCATTAGCACAATGTGTGGCCCAGCACACTGCTGTGCCACTAAACTTGCCTTTCATGACACTGCCAGAGAAACTTCCCCTGGAAGGGCCATCTAGTTGGCAGTCTTGGCACCTCAATGATGTCACTTGGGAGGGGTGGGGTTGGTATTGGGAGGGGGGTTGTATTTGGGAGGGGTGGTCCTGATATTAGGAGGGGTGTCTTTGGATTTTGGAGTGTTTCTGGTTTTCTTAGGGATACAGCGTGGTGGTGGGGATAAGGTTTTTCAGAGGTCGATTGGGATGTGGGGGGAAAGGGGTGGGTGTGGAAGAAGTTCTTTTGGCTTTGGGAAGGGGAGTTGGGTTTGACAGGGGTAACAGTAAGGGCAAATAATATGCTTTCATGGGGAAATGAGTAGGATGTTTGGGTGGGAGTAGGGGTTGGGAGGTAGAGAAAGTGGAAGTGGCAGGTGTGAGTCTAATGTCTCATGGTTGTGTTTTGTAGGTGTCATGATTATGGGAAAGTGCACAACATGGAACCACATCCATGCTCATCGAAATCCTTGTAATATTGATTATGGTTTCATAATAGAAAAAACCCACCCTTGTCCCGTGCACCAGCACTCCTTAGGTTTTGTGTAATATGTTTATTCTGTAAGTTTACTCAATAAGGGTGTTTGTAGAGAGTACACTTGGTGCATCCACATGGCTTATGTGGCTTATGTAACTGAATGCGATGTTGTGTGTTGTAACCGTAATTGTACAGAAAGCTTTGTTACTTTGTTCCTCGACTGGACGTGAAACTTCCTTGAAATGCAGCGTGCGGCTTCATTGCATGAGTGCGTTTACAGAGACATTGAAAATGCCAGCATTGTCGCGGTACCGGCAGAGCTCTGCTCACTGCCAGAGCTGAGTAACTTTGACCGCACACATCTTCACGTTGTAACGTGAACGAGCGTGAGACAGTTTGGGTGTGGTCTGACTATAAAAGACCACACCTGTGTTCTAGAAGGTACTTAGCCTTCCGTATGTTTTCTGATACGGAGCTCATGTGGGACTCACTCCTACTTACCTGGGAACCTGCGCAATGGATTTCAACTGTCCTGCCTCCAATTGCTGAATCTTCGGTTCTCCTCGGCAACCACAGGATCTGCAAGACAAAACAAAAGCTAAGTAAAAAATTACCTTTGGTGCCCTACGCAAGAAAGATAAATTTTTCTTCTTTTTGAAAGTAATGACTTATGACTAATTTTTGGAACCTTTTGTAGAAGCACAGTGACTACAAGCAACGCTTAATAGAAGAACTTATTCCAGCTTGGACTCTAAACAGTAGATATCTACAATTATTTGTTTTTGTGCATCAGAGTTTAAAAAGCACCTTTAGTGAAAGTCCATGGGGTACTAAAAATGTTAACTGAATAACATTTGAATGTATGTCATATAGATTTCTTTATGATCTAATTTCCATAGGAGCAGGAAGCAATAAGTTTACAATAAGATTCACATGTAAGATTAATTGTTAACAAAAGAACGATATATGTGTTTTTACTGGTAAATCATAGGGGGGTAAAGAGTTACTCATATTGATGTTTTTACCTCCTTTGTAAAGAAAAGAAGAATACGATAGAAGAAACAAGACAAATGCACGCCCTACTCCCGTTCCACTAACCAGTTCATCAACACATGCTCGGACGTTAGGCCTTTCAACTTCAGATCGCAGGTAGGCTTTGAACAAGTTTATTTGCAAGAGTTCATCACACAGCTATTAGTTAGTAAAAGGCACATAAAGTCTCTTTACAATTTCACTAAAACTTGTTCCTTGTTGCTTCGCAGGTCGACAGCAAGTACCAACCCAAAACGTCCAGGGTCCGGCCGTCCTCCCCACATAACTTTAGTGGAATAATCGTATCAAAAGTTATAGTGTAGGAATCAGGGAAGTCAGCCCATTACATCTCTGCGAAACCACAACCACGCGCCTGAACAGATAAGAGAGTGTGTGGTTGCCTGACAGTAGGTGTCTGTTGGGAGGGTGAATGTGTCAGTTTGTGGGGTTTTTTGGAGGGTGATGTTTATTTATTTATTTATTTATTTAGTGTTTTCTATAGCGCGAACATGACCCTGCATAGGGTATCAGAGCGCTTTACAGAAGCATTTCAACTAACAAAACCTTATGCGTTACCAAGTCATTAGTGATTTACCATGACGATATCAAAACATTAAGCTTCAAGGAAAACATATAAACAGATATATAAGTCAACAGTTAAATTGCCATGAATAGCTTAAAACATTAAGCTACATGGTAAACATATATACAAGTCCATATATGGTTAATGAGCAGCTAGCGGAAGCATGGAAACAGTCATGAGAAGTTTATAGACAGTAGTTGTGCTTTATGGACTTATGGGACAAATGTCCTCATATAAAACGATTTTGCTTCTTTTTGTAATGCCGCGATGGATGGAATTCTTCTAATGTTAGGGGGGAGTGCTTTCCAGATTCTCGGAGCTGCCCCGGAGAACGCTCGGTCATAAGTTCTTTTCTTACAAAAACGAGCCGGTTTCAGTAGTAGGTCTGCGTGGCTCCTGGAGAACCGGCACCCTTCTGATAGCGTGAGTTTCTGTGCAAGATAAACTGGTGTTTTGTGGTGTAATGCTATGTGAGTGATGCATGCTAACTTGAATTGAATTCTTGCTTCGAAGGGCAACCAGTTGAGTACTTTCAAGTGAGGGGAGATATGGTCGAATTTTTTGGATCCAGATATAAGTCTTGTGGCTGCATAAAGACATGCTTACAATGGGGCTGTTGAGATCTTGGGGTGCCCGGCCAAAGTAGTGCAACCATACTCAATCCTTGATATGACCAGTGACTGGACTGATGTTTTAAGATCTGTTTTATTTAGGAATGGTTTTAGTTTTCGCAGGTAGCTTAAATGGAAACAGGTGTTTTTTGCCATTGTGTTGATATGTGCTGACATGTTCAGGTTTTGTCCAGAGTAATTCCCAGGGATTTAGTAGAGTCGACAATCTTCGGAGTAAACTTTAGAGCAGTGATAATGTTGGTCCATTCTACTATATTTGATTTGCTTTTCTGGGGTGTAATCAGTAGGATTTCAGTTTTCTGAGAGTTTAGCTTCAGGTGGTTCATGGTTAGCCATTGGAGGGTTCTCGTTAGTGCCTGGTTTATGCTCTTTATCTCTTCTATCGATGCGGCCTTGATGTACAGCTGAGTGTCATCTGCGTACATGTGGAAAGAAATGTTCGCTTTTTGTAATATATCCGTGAGTGGTTCTACGTATAGATTAAATAGCACCAGAGATAGTGTTGACCCTTGCGAAACTCCGATTGTATTTCTGGTTGGGCCTGAAAGGGTTTGGTTGACAATGTATTTTTGAGATCTATTCTCAAGAAAGGAACTAAGCCATTTTAGGACTGTTCCCTCTAGCCCCATTCTATTTTTCAACCAATCTAATATTTTGGCATGGTTTACCGTGTCAAAAGCCGACGACAGGTCCAACAGGATTAGGAGACATGTTTCGTTGTGGTCGAGAGTCAGTAAAGCGTCAGCGACGATGTGCAGAATTGCTGTTTCTGTACTATGGTTTGGTCTGAAACCAGATTGGAAATCATTTAACAGATTGAAATCCAAAATATGAAGACTCGGTTGTTGTTGGACATATTCTTCCAGTGCTTTGGCTAGCATGGGAATGTTTGTTACTGGTCTGAAGTTGTTAGGATCAGAGGGGTTCTCTGTTGCTTTTTTTAGAGTGGAATGACTTGACCAGTTTTTAGACAGGCTGGTATTTGGCATTTATGACAATCAGACATTTATGACCTTTGTCAATGACGGGATTAGCAGGTGGTTTATAGAAGACCAGCACTTTGCCGGTAGGGGATCGTTATTGTGATTGTTAGGTTTAGTGGTCGACATGATCTTCGCAATGTCTAGTTCACTGACCGGCTTAAATCCTGACCAACGAGCATTGTTTTTTGGTTTTTCTATTTCTTGTTGAGCCTTTTGTTCCTCTAAAGTACCCTTATAGCTTTCAATGTCTTAGGCTGCTTTTGTGAGCTCCCCCTCCAGTGAGTTAGCTTTCTCTGTAAAGAAAACAGAGAAATCTTCACTATTTAAGATTGTTTTTGTAATGGCTGGTGCCGATTTGCCAGATTTATTCGATTGTTCTTTTAGTAAATCGAATAGTTTCCTTGGTCTGTTTACTGCATTATCCAGTTCTTTCCTGAAAAAGTATTTTTTTGATTTTAGAATGCTTTTATTATAGGCTTTCCTGGATTGTGTCAGTTGGGTTAAGTGGAGCGAAGAAGGATGTTGTCGCCATTTACGTTCTGAAAGTCTCAGTGGCTTTCTTTCTTCATTAAGGGCACCATTGAACAACGGGTTTTTGTCTTTGTCAGAGATCCTTTTCACTTTTAGAGGGGCTATGTCCTCGATAATGCTTGACATTGTCTTGTTATAGTGCAACGTGAGGTCACTAACGTCAATCATGCTCTTAGGTGGCTGCAAATCTATTTCACAGCGAGCTGCAACGTTTTCCATATTGATTCCTCTAGTGTCCCGGGTCCATTTTTTGGGCTTAATAGATTGTGAGGACGATTTGGTTTTTATGAAGGGAATTTCGAATGTAATTATGTGGTGATCAGACCAATCGCAGGGGGTGATTACAATTTTCTCGATCGCTTTCTCTTTAGCTATGTTCCAATCCAAGGTGGGGCCTTTGGAGTGGGTAGGGAGATGACATCCTTGGACTAACGATTGCTCTTCCAGGAAGGCTTTAAAAAGGGTGATCTGACTGTCACAATGATCCTCCCGGTGAATATTGAAGTCTTCTAAAAAAATATCGTTAGATTCCAGATTAGAGTTGGTAGTTATGATTTCTATCCTCTATGAACTTGGTCTTTGTACCAGGGGGGTGGTAGAGGGCGTGGAGTTTACAGTTTTGGTTATCTGCTGATCTTAAAGTCATGCCTAGATATTCACAAGACTCTAAGGGGTCAGAATGTATTTTTGTGATGGTAATGTCTGATCTGTGTATACAAGCAATGCCTCCTCCCATTCTGTCTCGTCTGTCCTGTCTCATAATCCGGTAGTTCGGGGGTACTAACAGGTCTAAGCATGGTGAGTGAAGAGTCAGAAAGCCATGTTTCTGTTAAAATGGTTACGTCAATTTCATGGTTTAGTATGAGGTCGCTATATCAGCAGCGTGTTTATTTGCTGAGCGACAGTTGAGTATTATGCAACGAATGTGTTTCTGAGAATTGATCATTGGCAAACAATCTTCCCAGGCATTAATGACACATTCTTTAGGTTGCTAGCATTTAGCCTTCTATTGTTAGGCTTAGAAGTTCTGCCAGCATTCATTGGGATTGTTTGGATATAGTTCTCACCTATCTTAGTTTGAGAAGTGGGAGTAGGTTCATATGTAGACAGAATGGATAATATCTCACTGTCTGTCAAATAGTTGAGTTGCGTACGGGGGCGGTAAATTCTGTTTGACACCACCATCGGGGTGGAACGGCGTTTAACTTGGAATTCTGAAGAACCTCCATTTTGAAAGCCATTTTTCTGATAAGCACAGTAGGTTCTTCATATCTCTAATAGCGAAAAGCATGGCTTTGTAAGTCTCGCTAGATTGCGAACTGAGATTTTTAAATTCCCTATTTGTTTGAGGGGTTCTAATCTTTTCCGAATCTAATCTAAGTTGAGTAATGGTGGGCAGTTGTGTGAGTGCCCCTATTGGGAGGCTAGCTTTGTATATCTCTGCTGAATCTGTGCATGTTTTTTTGTGACAGATCCGCACATCTCTGTGTTGGTCATATGCGTGCCTCTCCAGTTATCTTGTTCAACTTGTGTAGTATCCAACCTGCTGACTGTTCCCAGTAGCGGGTTGAGATCAGTGTTAATGGTAGGATGGGAGCTAGAGTCGAAGGGTGAGGTAACTAATGATAGCTGTGTGTTGAAGCACCTATCTTCTGACTTACTGGTTTCGTGACTCAATTGTTGGGGCTCATCATTGGTGGAAGTGCATTCTATTGCCATATCATGATTCGTCTGTAGGAGTTCTATCGCCCAGGCGGTTCCAGTTTCGCTATCATTCGAAATACTGACTTCCTAATTTAACGGTTGGGGCTCATCATTGGCGTTTATGCAATCTTGCGTAATTTCTTGATTAGACTGTTGAGGATCTATCTCACTGCCGATTTCAATCACAGCCAGTTGGTTCCCATGTGAGACGATGGCTTTAGAATTCTTATTAGGTTGGTTTCTTCTTGAGGTGGGGCTGCTGAGGACATGTTTTTTTAATATTGAGAAATATTCATCAAAACGTTCCAGATCTTTGTTGGCAGCTTGAATGAGAAATGTGCAGTTTTTATAACACGGTATGTTTAATGCTTCTCTCAGCTTTCGAGAAGGTGTAATGAACAACTTAGTTCCATAGGGAATGTTTTTCGATTCCTGTATATTCAGCGAGTTATTTAATGTATTTCTCCATTTAGCCATTTTAGTAGTAAAGAAATAAAGTTGCTAATAATCGCGCCTTTTTTTAAGTTGAAAGATGGAGCTAGTATTAGCGTTTCAGGATTAGATCTGAGAAGGTTATGTTTAAAAGTTTTGGAGGCATTTTTAGAAAGATTGGGAGGGTAAATTATTGAGTATGAATTCCTTCCTTCCAGTTTTAGATGATGCCCTGACATAGTTGTGATTAAAATATTTCGTACCTTATTATTACTGAATTGCTTCTGTAGGTAATGCAACTGTCCCTAATTTCTTTGGCAGAAATCAGAGTTAAAATATCTGTCTGGAGTACAGCTTAAGAATCGTGCAAGCAAGCTCAAGTTCTTAGACTTACCGTGGCCTACAGTCTAAACAAAAATGCGAAAGGTAGCAATGTTTTGCTCATGTTCTCAAACTTCACTTGGAAAAAAAGTATAAAACAAATTTTCAATTATTGGCAATGCTCTGCCCCCACCAAGATGGCTGCCAAGAGAGCATCAGTCTGAAGTGAAGTCCTACGTCTCTGTTACTGGACCAGATTCCCTGAAATGTAGTCCTCTGTTACTTTCTACTCATCCATCTCCGAGATGTAGTCCTCTGTTTTCTTCTATTCAATAGACCCAATGTAGAAGTCCTCTGATACTTTCTAAGTGCAATAGTCCTATCTCTATTTTACTTCTACACCATTTTGCACAGAGCCTGCATTAAATTCAATCAATCAATCAGACCCCCAAAATGGTGGCAGCGCTTCTTACATCCAGGATACAACACAACTGAGGACAGACAAAGCCTGTGTGCAACCAGCCCAGAAAGGTGACAAAGTTTTTTATATCCTGGAAACAAAGTTTCTCACATCCTGGAGACAGTACATAGCAAACAATCAGTGCCTGTGTTTAGTGGTCCCTCGGTACCTCTCTGGTTCACAGCCACTCCCAAGTCCTTGCCTCAGTACAAACCAGCCAAACCAGCCCACTCGTCCTGAATCACTTGCCTCTCTCTTGCACCACTCCCAAGGGAAAGTCACTGCCCTCGCGTGTATCGCCGCTCACAAAGGAGACACACCAAAGCGCCTCACCGTCGATTCTGCACGTGATGCCGCCTCTCACCAACCAGCCCCCTGCCGGCGAAGATCACGGCAAGAAGCTGCATCCAGCTCCACAGTGCAACCCAGGCACCACCCCAACTGGTTTCCCTATCGAGGGACGCATAGGGAGGAGGGGCATTCCCGCCACATGACAACCTCCTGCAAGGCCGAAGGCTCTCGGTGCTGCCCTCCACCACCATCGCAATGCCCGCCGCCACTTCCGACGCTCAAAACTGAAGATGGAAATGAGCAGATTGCAGGGAGGCACGCTCCCCTCTCGCACTCAGTCCCTCGGTATCAATTGCGGCAGCACCCTCCCAGGTACCTGCACTTCACACCTATATCAAGGAACTTGCCTCCGGTCCCCTCCTATCCTCAGGGCCTCGCCACAGATCCTCCACTGCAAGCGGGAAGACCTGGCCAGCTCCAACGACGGATCCCTCCTCCACTCTGCTCCGACTTCGCTCCATGCCCACAGCGCACAGACTGGACCAGCTCAGCCTTGGGCAAGTGTCTCTGCCTTCCACGAGATCTCCACTTCGCTCTTCGTCCGGGTGCTCTACTTCCTTCACGTCCAGTTTCTTTTAAATTACTAGTTTCTTTCTCACCAATCCAGTTTCTTTTAAATACCCGTTTCTTTCTCGCCAACTCGGCACCTTGAGGCTGAACTGGGATATAATTACCACTTTGATCCCAAGCCTGCGGAGCTCATTCCCGGAGCTCCTCTCCGATCGCCATCTTGCCAGACTGGATGTGGACGAGCTTTGTATTCTTGGTCTTGTGGATGGGTCTGTGGGTTGGGGTGTGGTATCTGGGGCAATGCTAGGGTGGTGGATGGATCTGTGTATGCAGGTGTGGTGTCAGGGGAAATGCTGAGGGTGGTGGATGGGTTTGTGGATGCGGGTGTGGTGTCTGGGGGAATGCTGGGTGTTAGGAATGGGTCTTTGGGTGTGGGTGAAGTGTCTTTGGGTATGTTGGGGGTAGTGGTGAGGTGGGTGAGTGTCATGTGAGTGGGTTGCGTGCTTCTGCATTTTTTGGTGTTTCTGTTTGCATGTACTGCTCAGGGCTGTTGAAGCGTGTGCATGTGTGTGTGTGAGTTTGCTTGGGACAAGCATGGGAATAGGGAATTTGGATGGGGAAGCGGTGGGAGGTGGGTTTGAAGTTTGGGATGGTTGGAAGGCTGCAGTGAGTGAGGAGGCCAGAGCCTGAAAAAATCTCTGTAGGCCAGACATAGCACTATGGATGCCTTCCAGGTAGGCCACCATCCTTTGCAGATGGCTGGCTTGCCCCTGGATGGCATTCACTAGTGCAGTCTGACCCACAGAGATGTTTTTCAGGAGGTCAATAGCTTTCTCATTCAGTGCAGAAGGGGTAACAGGGGGGTGGTAGAGCTGAGGTGCGTGGAGAGAAGGAGACAGCTCCTCTCTTTGGTGAGCGGCCCGGCCAACTGGATGGGATGCAACAGGGAGGGTAGAGATGGAAGGGGGGTGGGCAAGGGTGGTGAGGGTACAGGTCCTGTGTGTTCCACCACCACTAGGGAGTGTCAGTGGAGGTCGACTTGAAGATGATGACATTGAGTCTGTGTCATCCATAGAACTCCCCCTACTCTCTGGGCCACTGGCTCTCTCGGTGTCTGTCATTTAATGACTGGAGCAACTGTGGCCAGCTGCTTCCCCAAAGATGATGACCCTGTTTCCTCCGCTTGCCTGGGATGATGCTGAAATTACATTAATAAAGTTTTATTGCATGTGCCTGAACACACTTGACCAACAGCTTTTATCACAGAACATTAATAAAGTGAACAGAAGACTCCAACTACAAAATCCACTATAGTGGTTGGTTTTAACACTAGCATGAGCACATGCATGGATGCTACATGACCTGTAAACAGTTGCTCACAGTGAACACATAACCACCGACAGCTTCAATTGCATGAGTGAACTTGTCTGTTCTCCAGCCTCATGTATCTAGTAGGATACATGATCACCTTGTATAGGTTGGCTCTTGTAGTATACCTTACTAACCTGATGTCATCAAATAGGATAGCAATGACAAATTTGTTTCCACAGATTCCACACAAGGCCCTGCAATTAGCAAATCTAATAACGCATCATGATGAAATGATGGTCAACTAATATGGCTATGTTGCAGCAATATGTACAGTAGCAGGAAGAAGGTGACATGGAAATGCTCATTTCACACTGTTGCCACTTCCTAATAAAAACTTCCTCATATGTCCACTGTCATAATAGTCTCATGAAAGCTGCGCTTATGTATCACATGTAACATAGAAAAGTGGATTGGAGGAAATATGGCTCAAATATCTGGTAGATTTGTCCACATTTATCCACAGCATAATGAATCAGCTAGGCCTAGGGACATCCCCAGTCCAGATTGGTAATGATGAGAACACCTTTCTTACATTGCATACCTAAAAGCCAATAGACCATTGAAGGTTGTTGAGGCACAGGGATTAGATGATGAGGTGGTTTAACCTGTGTCCTATAGGAAGGCACATCACAGTTCCTTTTTGTCTCACAAACACAAATTCCATTGTATTACTGAGTGTAGACACTCACATGTGATCCCTATATTTCTGCATGTCACTCCCTGATGCATGTCACTAATCAGTGAATTCACCTTGACAAATCCACATATGCAATTCACATAAAAAAATACTCCCACACCAATGGCATGGAAATTCACATGGTGAGAAATGACCCTAGGTCTACCTGTTATGTTCTTCATTGCTTCATCAATTGAACCTGACTAATGACATTTACTAATTTAAGCTTAATGTATGTGTGACCCACACATCAATGTCTACACACTCCTGTCTGTGGTAACACATGAATTGTATGCCCATCACAAATAACAATTTTCAAATACAGATTGACCTACACACACATTATGATGGAATCAGACATCAACCTATAAAGATACATAGATCATGTATGAAACAGTAATGCAGATGATACTACAACAGTAAAGGTCCACATGCCAACATGTAGGCACTAATAATGATGACACCAGTGTTGTTTGCTATCTCACGTTACTGTACATTCCCCTCTTATCAAAGGGAAGTGTTGCTCAGTGACTGCATCTAAAGTGCACTGTATGCTATGTCACATGTAAAAGGGCCACAATCACATGAGAGACAATAGTGAGGGAGCATCATTTCTGACACACTGAAGACTAGTGGCCAGTTTTGTACAATTGTCACCCACAGCATCAAACAACATGAGCTGATTAATCACTTTACTTAGCCATTTGTCGACTCAAGACAGTAAATTGGTAGTGCACTTGACTCTGCTGTGTTCCTGGTCAGAAAGACATTAGGCAAAGCACATGAGCATGCACCTACTACCAGACCTACACTACCAACAACACTGCTTGTGCGTCGCACATGGGCCAGCCCTAATATTGGATGGGGCAATGCCTGCCTGTAACACACAAAGTTGCCAATGTAACATGTATGACCCTGGCTAGGACCTACCCTTTTGTAGCAGCTGTGGAGCCCTCAACTACCCATCAAGCTCTGGGTAAGACACCACCAGTATGCGGGCTATTAGTGGGACGTGCCACGTTCACGTTACGAGGACATTCCCAGCTGGACCTCCACGATATTCCAGGTCCAGCGCCTCAGGTCCTCCCAACTTCTCCTGCAATGGATGCTGCAACAGTGATAGAGCCCCATGGTCTGGACCTACACTGACTAAGCCAGCTCAATAAGATCATGCAGCTCAGGGCCATCCTACATGTACTGTGATGTGTGCTACTATGAAATCCAGCACACAACTCTGAGCTGGTTCCATAGTAAAGCCTACATCCTAAGACTTAGGTCACAATGGAAGGGCTGGCATGTGTGTCACTGAGAGCTTCCTTTCTGGGGATGGGTGGTCATGTTGACTACTTAATGGGATATCATACTACACCTGATTAAGTTTGTGTGGCACTGTGACAGAGATGACATTCAAAATGCTAACATATGTCTTGTTTAATTGGTTGAATATAACAGAGCTGGTGATTCACATATCAAAATCTTCAGCAGTAACCAACTAGCTGCACTGTTAATGTGTCACATGTGCAATAGGCCTGTACAGTGCAAGCATGACTTATGGAAAAGTGACAACCGACCTGTGGGAGTATGGGGCCTGCCATTATTAAATGTCACATGTTGATAATGTGGGTCAATGGAAAGAAATATCAAGTCTGGGAGTTACCTCAGTCACCATTCCAAATGTAATCCATGTAAAAGCAATCAGGATTACTATTGTTTCAGAAAACTCATTTTGGGAACATCCAAGAATCAACTGGTCTACAGGGAGATTACTATGTGTATCAGTTGTATTGTCACAGTAGCAATGACCCAGCTTGGGCCATGGCCCTGGCTGGGCACAACTCATTGTCAGGCCTTGCTCTCTGAGCATATTGATCCCACATGAACACATTTCCACCACTTCAATACATAAAAGTACATCTTGTGGGCATCCAATAAGTGACCTCAAGGTTGCGTGGCACTCTGAAGGGGTCTGTGAGGTATAGCTACCTCCAAAACAACACTTTTTTGAGGCCTGATGTGAGCTGAGTGATATGTGGGCCTGTACACATTGTTAACATCATCCTCAGCTGCCTCTTACAGTATACATGCACAACTCATGCTTTAAAGCTACACATTTCTTTACACATTTAACATGATCTGATGAGCAAATATGTCATAGGTACCATGAAATATATATATGCATAGATATGTTCATGCAACACAAGTAGGATATAAGGCTTATCACACATTGCACATCACAATGGTGATGTTAAGTACACAAAGGACAGTGCTCCACAATCCATTACATGAATGTCCTATGTTGGGACCCCAAAGTGTTACAACAGTAATCTGAATTCACTCTGTAACTCAGAGGTACATTTTAACATGTGGGAATGGAAAGGATGGAGTTGAACAGAGTAAAATATGTATGTGAGATAGTTACTTGTTCCTCTAGTGAGCCTGATCTCCTTCCTCAAAACACTAATCCCACATGTATCCTATTTATTTTGAGACTTATGGCAGTATTGCATTTTCTGGCCACAGGTTCCTTTCAAATCAATACAGTGTTGCTATATCTGGTGGTATGTCACAATCAATGTTCAGTTGCATATGGCAAGATGTGTATCAGCAATTATGAGACACATTGACAGCGACGTCCAGTTCCCAAGACATGAGGATTTAGCTAATCTGAAGGATGACTTCTATGAATTTAGTCGCATTTCACATGTGGTTGGAGCCATTAATGGCACCCATATGGCCTTAGTGCCACAACAAGCTAGGGAACAAGTTTTCCATAACAGGAAACACTTCCATTCAATCAACGTGCAAGTTGTCTGCTTACCGGATTTGTACATCTCAAGCATCTGTGCCCAGTTCCCAGGATCAGCCCATAATACCTTCATACTGTGGAACAGCACCATACTCCAGCTGATGTCACAGCTACTACCGGAAGGGGCCTGGTTTGTTGGTAAGTTTGATCTGTCTTAACTTTGCATGGGTGATGTCAGGTAGTATGATCTGAAAGTGTGTAACTCATTGTTGCACTTCTGTCAGTCTTCCATGTAGGAGACTCAGCGTATACCAACCTTCCATGGCTGTTGGCACCACTGAGAAATACAACTACGCCAGGGAAAGTCTGCTTCAATGAAGCCCTTGGAAGAACACGGCAACCAGTAGGGCTGGCTTTTGGACTGATGAAGGCCTGATTCAGATGTCTGGACAGGTCTGGAAGGGTTGTATGATGGAGCCACGCATGTGAGTACCACGCATGCCTTTACAACGCAGCCTTTACCAGGCATGCCTTTAGCACGAATATGCCTTTACTATGCATGCCTTTACAACAAATTAGTTGTAAAGGCATGAAAGTTAACATGCATGTGTGGTAATGGCTATTGGTAATGGCCATGACCTTGTTGTAATGGCTGTGGGTCAGGCATGCCTGCGTGAGTTTGGTACAGGATTCAGAATTGTTCAGGACAGGATTAAGGGCAGTGCAGTGCAAGCCAAAAAATGTGCTGCATCAAAAAAGTGAAAAATGGGTGGATTTGTCTGTGGATGCCAGCTACAGGTACCAATACCATTCTCTCACCATGATATTAGCCAAGAGCTATGAACTCCCCAATCGGGGTTAATTGCAAAGCCGGTATTTCCTTTCTCGTTCCAAGCCTCTGTCAATCTCCTGTCTTCTCCTCAGCCTTTTCACCCTATGCAGCCCATTTTTGAAAGAGCTGGAAATTGTATGCATTGGTAAGACCCCCCCACAATTAACACCGGGCGGGTAACACCACTCCGTCATTGGAGTTTCTGGAGTTTTGCCTAGTTTAGGCAAAACTCCGACTCCGTGGCAGAGCAGAGTTAGCCGGCCCCTCCACCCTCCCAAAGTAATTATTATGTAAAATAAAAGCACTTACCTGCCATGGCCATCTCCTCCTCACCATTGCCGCTCTCCTTCCTCGTCCTCCCCGTCCTTCTTCTTTGATAACCCCTACATTGTACCTCATACACATGCGTACAATGTAGGGGTTATCAAAAAAGAAGGACGGTGAGGACGAGGAAGGAGAGTGGCCATAACGAGGAGGCGGCAGCCACGGCAGGTAAGTGCTTTTATTTTACAATATAATTACTTTGGGAGAGGGAGGGAGTGGAGCAGAGTTCCACTGAGTTGTTTTCCAACTCCGTGAGCTCCGCATAGAGGCACTACGCCTGCTCCACCCACCCTTACCCACAATTCCACCCTGGCACATCATCCCTCCAGCTATATTGTATAACACCAGTAGGTAAAGCCCTTGTCATTCCTAACCACAGACAACACTTTAGGAGATTTTAAAAAAGACAAAACTCTCCAAAACAAGGTCATACCAGCTCTGTTTACCTTCTCACCATGTCTCTCCCCTTTGTTGGAAATTGCACCTCACACTGCACCCTCACACTTTTCCAGTAGTGCTCCCAGTAGTGACAGGTCTGCACAGACTCTGAAATGGTCACAGTTACGACGTCTTCTATCAAAACGAGTAGTGTCTAAGATATTTTGACCAATGGCAGATTGCAGATCAGCACTTCCTTCCTCCTTCACTCACACACATTGGATATCCTAGTAGTGCACATTGTCAGAGTCATACACTGTATCAGTGAGTGGTCACAGCAACGCCCATCTAAATTCGCAGTTAACCTTTTCAAAACATATGCCTTTGATGTCTTTATTTTTTAAACCTTTACCTTTACGATGAAATATGTTGTTAAGGCAGCGTGGAAAAGCATATTAATGGTAAAGTTATACGTTTTAAAAGTTTCTGCATGGTAATAAATTCATAGTAACGGTCAAGCATGGTTTTGACCTCATTGTAATGTCTGTTTCCCACCTGGAAGGTGCGTACAATCACTGTGGTTTGCTGCATGCTCCACAATTTCACCCTACATTGGAACATCCCTTATATCAGGATGGAGACCATGACGTGCCACCCGGTGAGGCTTCCGAAATGTCAAATGATGATGATAGTGCTGAATGGGAAGGAGCTGACTTGCATCAAGATCTCATTGACAACTTTTACTCATGAGTGTAAGTATGTTGGGAGATGTCATCGCTTTGGCAATAAAAGTAACTCTTGTTGTGATGATGTGAGGAGTATGTTTAGGGAAAATATTTGAAAACTAAAGCTCTGGCAAACTCTGGTGAAAGGTGTTTGTGGAGGAAGGTTTTGACACAAGCTCATTTTATTAGTCTTGTTTATTTAGCTTACATTTTTGTCATGGACTATGTGAATTGTGTCATATGTATGGTTTCGTAGCTCATCTCTTTATTTTGGTCTATTTTAGGTACCTTTACCATGGCATCTTCATTTGGAGCTTTCAGAGTTGTGACATTAGCAGGTATATGATGCTTTTTTAATGTACGAAGTGGATATGGATTGTTTCTGGGAATGTCTGTCACAAACTTTGGGTGTACAAATCCTGTGCCAAGACAGCTTGCACAGCAAAAGGATGGAGGTTAAGAGGAACCATTGGACTTGTCAATTGTCATATGGTGCTCCTAATGCAAATTATGCTAGCCTCCCTTCACATTAGTTAAACCCTCATTGTGTATAAACTGTATGTAGCTGCTGATGTGCCTCCTCATTGTAGGCCAATGTGCTTGTGGCACATCACTGACATTTGTTTGTGACATTCCACCAGATGCAGAAACACTGTATTGGAATGACCCTGTGATCAGAAACTATTGTACTGCCATGTGTTGTGTCTGTTTAATGATTTAAATGATATGGGATTCTTTTTATGAGGTAGGTGCTATGGCTCCAGCTAATGACATAGACCAATTTGATTTTGCCTAGTCTATGGGAAATTGTCTGATGTATCCCCTCCTTCCATGTTGTTAAGATCTGCACCTCAAAATGTGATTACTGACACAGAATATTTGAGTCATGTTTGATTTGCTATGTTTCTGACATCATGCCAGCCTATGATTGGAACAATGGAATTAAGACGTTAGAAGCCAAGACACTTGTATGGATATGATGATATGGCATGGTTGTGATGCTGAGCTAAACATTGTGTACATGCAACATATCCATGCTTATACGAGTTGCTTGTTTTGGCATTGTGAGTATATATACATACATTGGTAGATGTAAGATTTACTGCAGACAATGAGATTGTGACTTTTGCATTTATTAAAACGGTAAAGGTGAAGAGATACATTGTGCAAAAAAAACACAACAAAAAAAGTGAAGTACTCAGTCAAGGTAAATGAAATCATAGTTGTAGATTCCAAATTGCCTGAAGCCCAAAGTCCAGAACACTACTCCATTCAGAAATGGGAAAGTGTCCAGAAATAGTCCACAGAGTGAATGTGTTGCACACACTGGAGGAAATTAAGGTTGAAGTTTCTTGCTGTTGGTGGTGGGTGTCTTTACATCTGCGCCTCTTGTATTTTTGCATGGACATCCCCCGCTTGCAAACCGTGGGAGGAATCCACTGCTGCAGGGAATGGGATTTCTGCAGGTGTGTCTTCCTCTGACAGGACCTCCTTTCCTGTGACTGCCACAGATGTAGATGGCCTGGATGTACTTGGACCACAGGAAGAAGAAGATGGTGGTGGGAAAGCCTTGCACTGGGTTATGTTGATGTTTTGCAGCCCCCTAATGAACCGGCCCATGTTGGTGTTGCGGGTTGCCAGCTCCTGGTGTCTGTCCCTCTCAAGCTGCTTCATCTCTTGGAATTCCATCAATATCTGGCCCATCATGTCTTGGGACTCATGATAGACTCCAAAGACTTGATCGATGGTGGTCTGGTGTGAATGACCCCAGTGGCCTCACTCAGCGGGGCCACAGTACTCCTCTAACAAATCCTACCCCTACTGGCTTGTACCCTTGGCCCAAGGTGCCCTCTGATTCCTGGTTCTTCTTTGACTGGGCTGGTGATTTTCAACTCAGAAGCCAGGTTTGGGAGGGGCACAAGATGGCAGTAACTGTACTAGGTAAACAGGTTGGGGGGACTGGTATTGTAGCTGGGGTAGGAGGTGTGGGTGTTGCCGGCTGCCCAGGCTGACCAAATGTGCTAGGACGGTCATCCACATCTACATGTCCAGGAGGGTTGTCATCCCTGAGGGCTTCATCTGGGGGTGGAGTGGGAGTCTGTCTGGTGGCCAAGCTCTGCCAAGGTGCTGTGCCAGATCAACCTGTTGTGAAATAGAGAACATTGTTATTAGTAAAAGTGTGGAATGTACATCCAAATGTTTTGTGTTGCAATAAGTAGAGACCTAGTAGATACAAAATAGGTAGAGATTACTATTGTAAAATATTTTTGGGTTATTGAACTAGTTAACAAGAAATTTGGAGACATTCAATGCATGTACTAGAACAGAGCAGCTCATTAGATGTGCTAATATGTTACATTTAAGTCAACACAGTGGAGAAGTACAACATGTATTTGACCATTCCAAGGCCTATTTGTGTACAATACAGGCAAACACACAACTTGGTTGTATATTTAGCATTAGTCACCATGTGAGCCGTGAAGAGTCAATGGGTCACCTTACAAATATTTGAGGTACACACTTGGTATGGTGTCACTCATGTCCTCACTAATTTAAATTGAGGAGACCAGGACAACATCAAGCTAAGTAGGCAGGCATGTTTCTGCGAAGCACATTGTATGCAGCATGCTCAGACCATGAGACCATGAGAAGTGAAAATCAATTGGAACATGGCAGACAAGTGAAAATGGGCAAAGTCACCATTGCATCTTTTTTCTGTTACAGAAACAGGGCCGCATTGTAGTTGTAGTCATTTCAATCCCTACTTCCCAAAACTTGATAAACGGTTTCCTCCATAAGAAGTTAACATCATTTGTATCATGGTAGACAAGTGAGAATGGGCAAAATCACGATTGCATCTTGTTTTCTGTTACAGAAACAGGGCCTCATGGTAGTTGTAGTAATTTCAGTCACTACTTCCCAAAATTTGACAAATGGTCAGCTATACATACCTTTTGCCAAGTTGCAGTTGGGCTGGACCATAAATGTACATATTGACACATATCATGGGTCCTGGGATGATGAATTAATAGAAATTGACTTACAGGCAGAATTCTAACATGTGGCTTGCAATGGAGATTGATACGTGTGATCTTATATACAACAATACACATTGACACTGACAATCAAACATCTCTGATACGCTGAGTATTGCATGTTAGGAAAGTAGATAGACAACACAATAGCAAAAGTTGAGATGAGAGCATTCAGGACATTGAAGTGGTGTGACAGTTAGTGAGGTGTAACTTGCCAAACTCCACTCCCCCAGCTATTCCTGTCAAGCCCTCAGAATGCCGGATGGCCAAGTCCTTCTCCTTCCAGAGAAACAGTTGTTATGGGGCACTGGGAGAACCACCACCAGTCTTCTGGGCATTGTGGTGTTGCTTGGAGGCCAGGGAACGCACCTTCCTCCTCAGGTCATTCCAACTCTTCCTTTTTTGCTCCTTTATGTGGAGGGTGGTACCTACAGTATTCACTCTTTGAAATATACTGTCCCACATTTCCCTTTTCCTACTTAGTAGAGTATGTTGGACTTGAACTCCAAATAATTGTGGCTCTACTCCTATGACTTCATCCACTATGACTAACAATGCTGCCTCTGAAAAACATGGATTTTTTCGACGTAACATAACTTTAAATTAAATAAGTGACATTGGCAAAACCAAAATCACAATATGATATTAGAAAAAATGATATCTCAGGTGTATATATGTGAGTAACTATATATGTTTTTTAGACAGTATATGTGAGTGTTAGGGTACATAATTGACTATACGTGAGAGAGAGTGATTGCAAAAGTGTCTACATACATGAATGTGTACTTGTGTTAGTGATTGTATAAGAGAGTAAGTATGTGTTCGCATCTATATAAATAAGGGAGGTGGTGTGTGTATAAATAAGTCAGGTGGTGTGTATATATCTGCATACGTGAGTACATGGGTGTGTGATTGATTTTTGGCATGACTGAGTAGATGTGTGAGTAACTCTACGGATCAGTAGTACTGTGTGAATGTATGTATAGGTGTATGAGTGGATATTCTACTGATGTAATGATGAGTGACAGCATGTATGAGTGACTGTATGAGTGTATGTCTAGCTCACAATATATAGATAGGAATCAGTGGATGAGTATCTAGTATCTGCTATTGGTGTGTCTATGGTTTCGAAAATGGTAGTCTGTATTTTAGAGTACATGTTTTAAAGGTTAAATTAGAGTGTGAGGAGGTGTGTCAGACTATCATGTGGATGATGTCATCAGTGATGTCATTTGAGATGTCATCAGTGATGTCACTGACCATGTCATGAGTGATGTAATATGTGACGTCATCACCGGTGCATTGCGGGCGCGTGAGTTATAGTGAGCTCAGCTTACTATAACGGGCACATTTCTCTGGTTTTATATGAGTCCAATGTCCAACTAGCTATAACGTCCCTGAAACCTGTGGTTTTTTCAGTGAATTTCTAAGGTTTTTTAAATGCTAATTTCTAACTATAATGTTCATAAAACCTATGTTTTCAGTAATTTTGACACAAAATGTGATATTTAGTAACTTTAATATCCTCAAAACTGTTTTTGTGTTTTTTTTATTTATTATTTAATGTCTTCTTGTTTTTTAAATTTTAAACACTACATACAGTATGAAAGGGAGCCCAGCCCAGAGCCACATCTGAAGGCCAACACATGTCATAGACCTACTGATGAAGCAGCTCCGACACCCAAGAAGGCCACAACACCCACCACCACTCCCAGGACCCCCCCATCTACCACCGAGGCAGCGCAGAACAAGACCGCAAACTTTCCGAAAACGGCATGGCCCCTCAGGCACACAATAGCTAAATATTGGGACAGATGTGAACAAACTATATGTGAAGGAATCAATTCACCCATGAATAACAATGCACACAATTCAAAGTGTAGCGGTGATGTGCTGGACACATCTCAGTATGCAAAACACATACCTCTCCATGTGAACAAATACTACTGGTGCTTTTAGTGTTGTGGACAGTGGACCCAACCATGTTACGTCAAACACTAGGGGCGATCTCAGTCATGTAGCTGTATCGTCCCCCCCTGTAAGCATAAAGGTAACCAGAGTGGGCTGGTCCTACGTACGTCACATCAGCATAGGAGTGTGAATAAATAGGCCTGGGCTCTGGGCATGGTTCACTTGTGAACTGTGAAGACCAACGACTGTGCCAGAGTGGCGGGCCTCACCCTGCCACGAGGCTGCCGCCATGACACAGGCCCCCTGCGAACCCAGCGGCACAGCACCGCAGACTTATGTCTGTACAGACTACTGTCTTCGATCTACACTGCAGACAGCAGGCCTCATAATTCAGAGGGAGTAGCGATTGCAGATGATGCAGTGCAGTACGCAAGATACATTGCTCCCAGTGCGGCCCTTTCGGACCACGCATCATCGCAGGGTGCACCCACGCTGAGTACTTCAGATGCCACTAACTCAGTGCACCACAAGTCATCGCCATGTGGCCTTACCGGGGCAGAATTCAATAGACAAAACACATTGGACTGAGAGCGCCCCCCCAGACAACGCATTATCGCAGGGTACGTACACTCTGAGCGCCAAACGTACTACTAACTCTGTGCACCAAAAGACATCGACACGTCGACTTACTGAGGCAAAATTCAATAGACAAAAGACATTGCTCCGGATACAGCCCGGCCGGACAAC
Organism: Triturus cristatus; assembly: GCF_964204655.1. Lineage (NCBI taxonomy): Eukaryota > Metazoa > Chordata > Amphibia > Caudata > Salamandridae > Triturus > Triturus cristatus. The sequence goes on from NC_140585.1 coordinate 603,545,454, forward strand.
GCATCATCGCAGGGTACGTACACGCCGAGCGCCAAAGGTACTAAGTCACTGCACCATAAGTCAACGCAAGGAAGAGTGAACAGTTTTATATCAGCAGTGAGGCATACTATCACTCGAAAATCAACCAAAAATACGTATAATATAAAGAGAACAGAAGAATCAAAGTACATTCATGATTACAATCCAGTAATTTTGAAGATGTGGAATGCAAATATGGACATACAATATGTTGTAGATAACTCAATTCCTGTTCCTCGCATACTATCCAAATATAAGTCCGCACCTGGAAAACATATGTCTTTATGAAATACTGCAACATTATAGTTTTAGAAAAAATGTTACAGAGAAATAAATAAAGGGAAATATGCTGTAGTTGGATCTGATGGATGTTTCTTAAAGAATGCCAAGGAAATTTGATTAATCACAGGAAATTAAGTTGTGATACTCCAGATAAGAGAGAGTTTTTCTATTTAGCTCTTCTCCAACTCTTCAAATCTTGGAGTACTGAAATGGAATTACTTGGAGATTTTGACTGCTATGAAGATTCTTTCAAAGCATGTAAAGACATTTTTACAAGTGAGGCCCGCCCGGACCATGTATCATCGCAGGGTGCGCACACGCTGAGTGCTTCAGGTACCACTAACTCACTGCACCACTAGTCATCACCACGTGGACTTATTCAGGCAGAATTCAACGCAAGCCGCAACACAAGGTGCCACTAAACCTGTTCAACACAAGCCGGTGACACGTGGTGCCACTAACCCTGTTCAACACAAGCCAAACGATCCCACATGTGTAACTGTGTCCTGAGTCCTGAATGGCAGTGACCCCAAGTCCATGGCAGCGACCACATCACCAGACTCCCTCTGATTAGTTTGCCATATTTCCATATGCAAGGCTGGCAACACGTGGTGCCACTAACGCTGTACAACAAAAGGCGTGATTCGTGGTGCCACTAACCCTCTTCAACACAAGCCAATCCCACATGTGTAACTGTGTTCTGAGTCCTGAATGGCAGTCACCCCAAGTCCGTGGCAGCAACCACAGCAGCATACTCTCTTTGATCAGTTAGACATTTTTCCATATGCAAGGCCGGCGACACGTGGTGCCACTAACCCTGTTCAACACAAGCCGATCACACATGCGTAACTGTGCCCTGAGTCCTGAATGGCAGTGACCCCAAGTCCATGGCAGCAACCACAGCAGCATACTCCCTTTGATTAGTTAGGCATATTTCCATATGCAAGGCCGGCGGCACGTGGTGCCACTAACCCTGTTCAACACAAGCCGATCCCACATGTGTAACTGTGTCCTGAGTCCTGAATGGCAGTGACCCCAACTCCGTGGCAGCGACCACAGCAGCATACTCCCTTTGATCAGTTAGGCATATTTCCATATGCAAGGCCGGCAACACGTTGTGCCACTAACCCTGTTCAACACAAGCTGATCCCACATGTGTAACTGTGTCCTGAGTCCTGAATGGCAGTGACCCCAACTCCGTGGCAGTGACCACAGCAGCATACTCCCTTTTTCACACCCCCACAAAGCTACCTTAACAGGCGTACTCGCTGTTGGTGTGCAGGTCAGTGCTCTAGTTGTCAACATCTCATGGCCACTCCCTGAGGGCAGGTTTGCACACACACCACACACATCCGGCACATGCGTCACAGGCCATGTGACCATGCAAATATAATGCATCGACAACGTCACATCCGTTATTGCCGGTGGTGAATGGATGGCGGACGCTCCACGGGTCTGAATCATAAAGAGTCCATGAAGAGTTGCGCAGAGGGTTAGTCGCACCCTGAGCTGCATGGCCGTCAGGGGCCTACTACCACGTGGCGTGGACTTGACTTGCACAGGGTTAGTGCCACCCAAAGCTGATGTAGCCGTCAGGGGCCTACCACCACTTGGCGCCGACTTGAGTTGCACAGGGTTAGTTGCACCCTAAGTTGAATAGCCGTCCGCGGCCTACCACCACTTGGCGTTGCACAGGGTTAGCGGCCCCAAAAGCTGATGTGGTCTCCGCCATTGATAACTCAGGACTCAGCGACATGTGTGAGATGTGCCGTGGAGAAGCTGATGTGGTCTCCGCCATACATGACTCAGTGACATCTGTGAGATGTGCTGGGCCGTGGAACTTTGACGGGCACATGGAGTGCCCACTGTATGACACTCCGGTGGCAGCAGGTAATTATTTGTGCATGGCTTCTATCTCTCTCTCCCTTCTCCCTTTCTCACTCCCTTTCTTTCAGTCCCACTCTTTTTATCTCTGGCTTTTTTTTCCTTCTCTATTTCTCTGTGTCTCACTCCCCTGATATGCGCATTCCACATGTCCTTATTTTGTGCTTTATTTTCCAGGCTGTGTCGTCGACATTGATGGCCCAGACAGGAGTCTTCCGCCTTGTTGTTTTACATTAAGTTTGTTAAATTTCAATAAAGTTTTTGGTTCTTACTTAACTGCTGTGTCACTCTTTCTCGTTCTTATTACTGTTATTTGGTGGTGTCCACCATGGTGTTAAATTATGGGGCAGTTATCGCGGAAATACTGGTGATGTCTGGGAATAGTGGGACATGTGCTGGATCTTGACGGGATACACTGCCCAGGTCGTTTATTTTTCTGTGCACGAAAAAACCACATCACAACAAAAGCCAAAAAGTACGAAGCGAAACAAATTCCGGCGATAAGCCGCGTTAGCACCAGAGATTTTACACCTGCTTTCTGCTGGTGTTAAGCAGGACGACTACCTGCAGCATGAAAAGGAACACAGCCAAGAGCCACACCTGAACACCCACAGGTGCCATAGAGTCAAAGAGCATGATACACAGATACCCATGAGGGCCTTAACACTCCTCACAACAACCCCAGGACCACCAAAGCCCCCCGAAACCCGCATCTGAGTAAGTATGTCCGTGTGGTCATTGTGTTAGCATGATAGGCAACATCACAGTGTGCTGTCTTCAGCGGACGTTACCATGTCACCTCAGCGTTGGCAGTGAGCCTGGAGATGTAGCTATGCACGCATCTTCCTGCATGCAAAAGCGGTGAAGGGAACGGGGTGTCTCACACATGTCCATGTGCAAGAAGTGCGGTAAGTGTGGCTCTGTGTTCTGCTGTTGCCACCACAAGGGCTGCACCAGTCGATGTTGTAAAGTGGCATGCACCACCTCCAAACAGCAGTGTCACGGTGTGATTGGAATCCCGTAGGACATGCGCCATTAGGAATTACAAAGGTGTGCCATAGGAGTGCACAAGATACAACAGAACAGCGCACAAAAGTGTGGGGGCTCGGTGGAGGGAGGAGCAGCTGTTTGGCAACATAACACACAGTGAACCCGCCCTTGTGCCACGTGCTGGGCATCTCATCCATGATGACCAGGGTCTCAGACATCCCACGACCGGCCTTTGTACACATCCTGTATGAATGCACCTGGAGAAGTTACTGTAAGGCAGGAAAGGTTCTTTGTCTTGAGCTAACACATCTGCTGTTCTGAGAAGGAACTTGCAAGTAGCCAGCCCCCCCTGACAGATATGATAATATTTGCATCCATCCCCCACACTACCCACTGCCCGATTCGAGAACAACAAGTGGACATCCCACACTCAAAAGTCCTTCATCGTAGTTAGCATGCGTGGCCTTCACACGTACTCCCACCACAACCCTGCCCTGCACCCATTGCACACAGACCCGGCTCACTGCACCAAGCTGTGCCATTTCATCCAGAAGGAAACAATAAAGAGGAAGGTGCACCAGATAAATAGAGTCCAGATCCAAACAAATGTCCTTAACCCCTTCAGTGCCCGCCCCTTTCCCCGCCCAGTACCGGCCGTTGCATTAGCGGGCGGGGTCTATGACGAGCTGGACTCGTCATGGGCACAGCGCCACCGCGGCCCATGACGAGTCCAGCTCGTCATGGGCACTGAAGGGGTTAATGTTTCCTTTCATTTTCTTCTAATATGAAGAGATAAAAACCCAGCCAACGCGTTTCGTTCCACACTGGAACTTCTTCAAGGCTGTAGACAAGCAACATAACAACATATAAATGACATGTACAACATATAAAGCTACACTATGTAAAAAGGTATTCCCCGTTTACTTTAAGGTTCACGAGGGGGAAAAGAGTCAAAAATATTGAGATATAGACCTCTTAACCAACCTATCTTATTTACTTGTGTAGAAAAATCTCTAAATTTATATAACAAGCCCCCCAGTGTTCCACATAAGTATACTGTCTTCACAACATAAGTGCTTTTTCTTTGTTTTTATTATTTAATCAAAGATAAAACATGATTTTTATAACATTTTCAATTTTACTTTTTTGTTTTATAATTTACATAAGTTGACATAAAACATACATGTGCATAATCAAGTAGTGTGAACAACAATTTAATCGTTGCCTAAAACAGAAATACTACTAAATGGTTGACAGTGCCCCTCACAGAACAACAAAAGAAATTATAAACATAAAAAGTTTAACTACCTCATCTCACATACCAACATCCATACCACATACTGCATAATATGCACAAAAGAGATTGTAAAACATATGTTTAACAACTGGAAATGTTTTCTTTTTTAAACTGTTATCTATCAGTGTATTCTGTTGACATTTATCTCAAAATAGCTTTTCCTTTTATTTCATCTGTTTTTAGATTGATCCATATTGGTTTATTTTCTGTTTTAGGCAACGATTAAATTGTTGTTCACACTACTTGATTATGCACATGTATGTTTTATGTCAACTTATGTAAATTATAAAACAAAAAAGTAAAATTGAAAATGTTATAAAAATCATGTTTTATCTTTGATTAAATAATAAAAACAAAGAAAAAGCACTTATGTTGTGAAGACAGTATACTTATGTGGAACACTGGGGGGCTTGTTATATAAATTTAGAGATTTTTCTACACAAGTAAATAAGATAGGTTGGTTAAGAGGTCTATATCTCAACATATAAAGCTACACACGTCACAAAAATGTAATACATAAAAAACAATAAGTACAGGTCAAAAACGCACATGAACCATAAGAAAATACATATAAACATTAGCCAAAATAATTACATACATAAAAACACTTAAAACAAACATGTATTTTTACATGTCTGGGAACGTAACACCGCATATACCTTGAACATCTTCCAGATAGACCTATCCTAGTTAGTTTAAGCTCTTAATTCATATTTATAGCTAACCCGCTGTATTTCGTTGATTAATCTCTAGGTCAATTTTTTATTATTATTATTAAATAGAAAGAGAGAACAGGAAAAACAGGCAAAAGAATGGCAAGTCTACAATGGTCTTTTTACGTGTATTCCACGACAAAGACTGCAAGGGAGCAGGGAAGGGCGGGGGGAAGGGAAAGGGGTACAAAGGCAAAGGGATAGAAAGAAAAGAAAGGGTATTAAAACAAAGGTGGTCATTTGATAATCCTCGTAAAAAAATGAATGGCGAAAATCTCTAGACACTCACCAAACAATGAGTTCTTTGTTTCATTCAAACATGAAATGCAGTATGGCACAATCCCGTATGCATGGGAAGTTTCCAAAATCAAAAATCTAATATGAAAATAATGTATAAATATATGTATGTTAAAACCAAGCCTGATGGTTTTTAGGTGAAGATTGAATGGTCCTAGATACGAAGGACACTCAAAGGCTTATGAGCAAGAGGGGCATAAACCGTGAATTGACACTTAGACAACTGGAGTCAAAGTGGATTTGTCGCCTGCTGGCCATTACGCAGGGTCACAATTCCGATTCTGAAATGCATTACTTTCTCTAAGATGTACCTTGCTAGCATCATGGCGCCTTCCTTTTAAACATATCGTGCGCTTTGCTTTCTCTTTTCTAATTTAGAATGGCATTGGGCTTAATAATCTGTCCCACCATCGAGCACGCTAATATACTCCATGATATTATCAATAATTTTCACCGTACAAAACCTTATTTGTTTCGAGAGAATCGGAACCCCCTTTTTTCATTCTTGCAAGAAATAGCATGCTTTCCACTGTTGGGGAAAATCCAGTAATGGCTTACATGATTGTTCCATTATGGCGCCTTTTTTCTACATTTCTTCCTGAATTCTGCAATAAATGGCATGCTTTCATTGTAGAAAAAATAAAAGGTTTGTATGTCCATTCCATCATGGCGCCTTCCTTTTGACAAATCGTGCGCTTTACTTTATTTGTTCCAACTTAAAATAGCTTGTGGCATTGGACGTAATAATCTGTCCTACCATCGAGTACGCTAATATACTTCATGATATTATCAATAAGTGTTCATTGTGTAAAACCTTTTCCGACACTTACATGCTTTTCAATACCTACACATAGGATTTTTTACTGTTCCAATATGGCGTCTTTTTTTCTATACCTCTTCTTTTTCTCGAACCCAAAGCTCGCGAGATATGGAATGTGATCGACGATCATCTGATCCCCTGGGCCTATATTTTTTAAACTAATTTGGGCGCAACATGGATACTTTGCGCTGAGGGAACGGATTTCTTCCCTGGTCGTTTGATATATGGGACTTCCTAGGTGAGAGCGCCTATACTCTTCCAAAGCACTTTTCTCTCTATGTTTTTCTGAACATTTTGAACTACAGAATGGGTTATACTACACCCTCTCCTTAAACGGAGTAGGCATGACTTGTAGGCTTCTTTTCTTGTACCGTATACCGGTTTCTTACAGTGTTTAACAGTTCATTAGCCATATGTTGCATTTGTATACGTAGTTTAAGGCCCGATATTTGTTCTTGGGGCATGTATTATAAGACGGGGTTACGGTACCGGCACCGTCTCATATGGCTACGTCAACTGCATTTACTATAATGCAGTCGGTTTTTAAATACATGCGCTAGATATTTTAGTACATTTTTTGTATCTTGGCAATTTGGAGATGATACAAGTGGATCATTAGTTTTTTCAATTTTGGTTTTAGAATCTCAGAACCCTTCTAATCCTGCTCTTATTATGGAGTTTTTTAAAAAGAATTGCACTAAATTGACATATTCGCCTCCTTGAAAAATTGTGGTATACTTATCGCTTTCCAAGTCTAATACTTAGAGACTGGGTAAGTCCTTTTCTGATTATCATTGGGAGATTGTACGGCATGTAAATTGTTTACGCTTATACCAATGATTAGTATATGATTGGGACTATTGATTCCACGGTTTTCAATTTTAATTTTAACTACGATGCCATGTACTGATTAGATTTTGTAATATGTTGTAGTTCTCCAATTTCATTGCCTTTTCAAATGTACTAATAGTCTTCACAATTTTGGAGTATTTTCCTGAATTTCGTACTTTTATCTTACTTCATTATTTTTGAAGTAGACATTGCCAGCCTTTGAGTGTCCTTCGTATCTAGGACCATTCAATCTTCACCTAACAACCATCAGGCTTGGTTTTAACATACATATATTTATACATTATTTTCATATTAGATTTTCGATTTTGGAAACTTCCCATGCATACGGGATTGTGCCATACTGCATTTCATGTTTGAATGAAACAAAGAACTCATTGTTTGGTGAGTGTCTAGAGATTTTTGCCATTCATTTTTTTACGAGGATTATCAAATGACCACCTTTGTTTTATTACCCTTTCTTTTCTTTCTATCCCTTTGCCTTTGTACCCCTTTCCCTTCCCCCCGCCCTTCCCTGCTCCCTTGCAGTCTTTGTTGTGGAATACACGTAAAAAGACCATTGTAGACTTGCCATTTTTTTGCCTGTTTTTCCTGTTGTTCTCTCTTTCTATTTAATAATAATAATAAAAAATTGACCTAGAGATAAATCAAAGAAATACAGCGGGTTAGCTATAAATATGAATTAAGAGCTTAAACTAACTAGGATAGGTCTATCTGGAAGATGTTCAAGGTATATGCGGTGTTACGTTCCCAGACATGTAAAAATACATGTTTGTTTTAAGTGTTTTTATATATGTAAATAGTTTGGCTAATCTTTATATGTATTTTCTTATGGTTCATGTGCGTTTTCGATCCCTGTACTTATTGTTTTTTATGTATTACATTTTTGTGACGTGTGTAGCTTTATATGTTGTACATGTCATTTATATGTTGTTATGTTGCTTGTCTACAGCCTTGAAGAAGTTCCAGTGTGGAACGAAACGCGTTGGCTGGGTTTTGATCTCTTCATATTAGAAGAAAATAAAAGGAAACATTAAGGACATTTGTTTGGATTGGACTCTCTTTATCTGGTGCACCTTCCTCTTTATTTTTTCCTTCTTCAACTGAACCTCAGTGGAGTGATTCTACGGCTCACTCCGGAAGATTTGTGCACAGGAATGGAACAACAATTTTGAGACTTTGGGATTTCAAAGTGCTAAACCAGTAGTCAGTCGTAGTTCTCATGTCATACCATTTCATCCATAAGACTGGCACACGGCAAGCCAGTGCAGCTACAAGCAGAGCCACTGACGCATAGCAGGGCATCCCGAACACATGGTCGACTCCATTCACGTCCACCTATACCTCGCACGTCTGCAGCATGTCCTGGGTGCACTGCCTTTGCAAGTGCTGCGGATCACTTACCAGCACCATATACAAGTTACTGTGTTCCAAACAAAACTTCCGCCTACTACGTATAAAATATTGCTGACACTACTTGGACAGGTGTGGCACAGCGCCAAGAGCACATGACTTCACAGCATAGGACACACAGTTTCGGCTCCTGATTTCATCCCGAGTCCAGCAGCAGCTCAATTTAACTGCATAACACTCTTGGCAATACCTCACTTAATTTCCGTACCCCGCACTTTCTGACCGGTAGGGGTCAGTAGTTCAGCGCCTTTATCCCCAAGTCCAGCAGCAGCTCAGCTTACGCCCCCAGCGCCATCAGACCCGTATGAGTGAGTAGTTTGCACTTACCAAATTGATTTGATACGCGTGAATTTCCCTTCGCACTCACTGTATAACACCCCCTAAACACCATACACAACTTACAATATTCAAAACAAAAGTTCCTCTGAGTAGGTAAAACTACATGCTGACACTACTTGTACAGATGTGGCACAGCGGCCAGAGCACATGACTTCACAGCATATGACACACAGTTTGGACTCACGCTTTCTTCCCCGAGTCCGGCAGCAGCTCAGCTTAGCAGCATGAGACTCTAGACAATGCCTCACACAGTTTCTGTACCCAAGCACTTTCAGACCAGTAGCGGGGTATGGTGAAACGGAGAGGACACCTCACTTTACAGCATGAGACACACAGTTTGGCCTCACGCTTTAATCCCCGAGTCCCACAGTAGCTCACCTTAGCAGTATCAGACTCTAGGCAATACCTCACTTAATTTCCATAGCCCAGCACTATCAGCCCAGTAGCGATGAGTAATTCGCTTTGCACCCCTGTATAGCACACCCTAAAAACCCCACAGAGGTTACAGTGCTCCTACCCTCCTCTGTCCTCCTTTTTTTGCCCTTTTTTCCCCTTACTCGCTTCAACAGGATCACAAAATGGCTGCCAACACTTCCTAGTTGCAACCGCTCGCAGATGGCAGAATTCCCAAATATCGATATCTGCAAATTTCGATATTTCTCCAAAACTACTGAACAGATTTACACCAAATAAACAAAAGCGTGCTTTCTAGACCAAGCCCTTCTCCCTGCCAAATTTGGAGTAATTCTGTTCACCCGTTCGACCTGGAGTCTGGTCTAAAGTTTCCTATGGAAATTAACATGGAGAAAACACGTTTGGGGACCCCTTTTTTTCTCAACCCCCCCTTGACGAATCACCCCCAAACTTTCAACATGGGTGCTGATATGAATAAAGAATTAGTTTGGAAAATTTCATGAATATTCATCAAACGACGCCAAAGTTATAAGCAAAACCAAAAATGCTCTTCCTATGGAAACTTGGTCCTAACTTAAACTACCTACTGGCAACTGCCAGTAGGTAATATATATATATATATATTCACTGAAAAAAACATAGGTTTCACACACGTTATAGTTAGGAATTAGCATTTAAAAAACCTTGCAAATTCACTTAAAAAACCATAGGTTTCACACAAGTTATAGTTAGGTGGATATTTCACTTGTAAAAAACCAATGAAATTCCCCCGTTATAGTTAGTTCAGATAACTATAACTCTTGAGTCGGTTTATCAAAGGTTATATTAGGGTGTGAGAAGATGTGGTAATTTATCACATGGATGACGTCATCAGTGATGTCATCAGTGATGTCATTTGAGATGTTAGCAGTGATGTCATGAGTGATGTCACTGACCATGTCATGAGTGATGTAATATGTGACGTCATCAGCAGTGGATTGCGCGCGCGCAAGTTAGTTAGCTGAACTAACTATAACGGGGGAATTTCATTGTTTTTTTACGAGTGAAATGTCCAGCTAACTATAACATGTGTGAAACCTATGGTCTTTTCATTGAATTTGCAAGGTTTTTTAAATGCTAATTCCTAACTATAACGTGTGTGAACCCTATGGTTTTTTCAGTGAATTTGCAAGGTTTTTTAAATGCTAATTCCTAACTATAACGTGTGTGAAACCTATGGTTTTTTCAGTGAATTTGTAAGCTTTTTAAAATGCAAATTTATGAATGTATTATTATATTTTTGAAATATTTATTTTACAATAAGCTACCTATGTATATAGTTATAGATTGACTTTATACTGTAATATGGAATGGCTCAGCTCTTTTTTTTTTTTTTTAAATTTGGATAAAGTTGAACAGCATCGTTAATATCTTCTATAAACTTATAAACACTTTAAAAAAAAAATGTTAAGGGTTTTTGACCGTGCGCACACGGTGCGCGCACGGTGAACGCATGCGTACGTGCTCCGTGTGCGCTGCCGTACGTGCGCCACGTGCGCATGTGTACGTCGTGTGTGCTCCTTTCGCACGTGCTCCGTACGTGCATGCGCGCGTGCTCCGTACTTGCATGCGTGCGTGCTCGGTGCGCCCATGGCAAGTCATGTGATTTAGAAACAACACTTTTCATTGGTTTATAGTAGTTTCAGGTCATGTGATTAAGAAACAACACTTTTCATTGGTTTATAGTTCCAGAAACTTTCAACACCACACCCACTCCCCTCATTATTTCTTCTGATTCCCTGGGAGAAGGAGCTGAGCAGCTTTTCCAGTACTCCAGTACTTGAGAATGGCAGAGCAGCAGTCATCTTCTGGGAGTGAGTAGGAGACCCTTGTGAGACAGAGGAAACAGAAAGACTCTTTTATCTGGCAATTTTTTAGATTTCCAGAGGGGCAGAAGAAGGTGAATGCTCCAAAAGTCAACTGCACTATTTGTGGTGTTGTCTTATCAAGAGGAGATCTTAAAAAGAAATACTCTTTTAGTATTTTCACTATGATCAGGCACGTTAAAGGAGTACATCCTGTGGCTTTTGCTTGAGCTGCTAGAGACAACCCTCCAGCAGCTCAGCCGAGCACAACCGCAGCAGCTCAGCCGAGCACATCATCGGCAGCTCAGCCGAGCACTTCATCTGCGGCGGCAGCTTCACCTGCTTCTGTTCCTCTGGATATACACCCTCTGTTCAACAGGGTGCATATACGGTGCAATGCGTGCAATGCTCTTATGGGGACACCAGCATTCCCCTAATAGAGAGCAAGATACAGCAGCACACATGCGGCCCCCCATAATTTGTTTCATTTTTTTATTCCTCAATTAACACAACTGCTCTTTTTAGAGCCACCTAACATCTAAACACTTAAATTTGATTTTTAATTCTATTTTTTTTAATGATTTTTTTCCGCCGTGCGCGCACCGTGCGCGCACCTCGCGACGGTGCACGCACGGTGCACAGCCTCACGATTTGTTTAAAAAAAATAAAATGTTTTTTTCACCCTTCAGGGTCCTTCAGGGACCCCCTGACAAAAGCTAGGGGGTCAGGAACTCTGTACCCTGCCCCCTTTTCACGTTCTCCACCTTTCTTTTTCACACACAAAATGGCGGACAACACTTCCTGATTTCGACCGATTCGAATGATGACTGACATGTAACCACCAATCACAATTACGCTTACGCACGTTAAGGTGCGCGCACGGTGCGCGCACGGTGCGCGCTCATAGATATTTATGTACTTTTAACTGCAATTTTCTCAGGAACTACTGAACAGATTGACACGATATATGCAAAAGGCACATCCCTGACCTGAGGACTACCTCTTTTCCAAATTTCAAGTAATTCTGTTCAGACGTTCGGGCTGTACCTTCGACTAAAGGTCCTATGGGAAAATTCATGGGAAAAACGCGTTTTGGGACCCCCCTTTTTTCACAGCCCCCGCTTGACGAATCACCCCGAGACTTCCAGGGTAGGAGCTGAGCGGAGCGCCCCATTAGTTTTGAAAATTTCGTGAGGATCCGTCAACCGGTGCCAAAGTTATTCAAAATAGAATTTTCAGATTTCCTATGGAAACACGGTCCTAACTATAACTATCTACTGGCGACCGCCAGTAGATAATATATATACATATATATATATTCACCAGAGGGTCTCAAGGCGCTGGGGGAGGGGGGTCCGCTACTGCTCGAACAGCCAGGTCTTGAGTTGCTTCCTGAAGGCGAGGTGGTCCTGGGTCAGGCGGAGGTGGGTCGGGAGGGAGTTCCATGTCTTGGCGGCGAGGTAGGAGAAGGACCGTCCCCCTGTGGTGGCTCTTCGGATGCGGGGGACGGCAGCGAGGGTGTGGCCGGTCGATCGAAGCTGGCGTTTGGGAGCGTAGAAGTTGAGGCGGCTGTTGAGGTATCCTGGGCCTTGGTTGTGTAGGGCTTTGTGTGCGTGGGTGAGGAGTCGGAAGGTGATTCTCTTGTTGCCCGGGAGCCAGTGCAGGTCTCTCAGGTGTCCGGAGATGTGGCTGCGACGGGGGATGTCTAGGATGAGTCGTGCTGAGGCGTTCTGGATCTGCTGGAGTCTCTTCTGGAGTTTGGCGGTGGTTCCGGCGTAGAGGGAGTTGCCGTAGTCCAGACGGCTGGTGATGAGGGCCTGGGTGACCGTGTTCCTGGTCTCGGTGGGGATCCACCGGAAGATCCTACGTAGCATGCGCAGGATGTTGAAGCACGACGAGGAGACGGCGTTGACTTGTCTGGTCATGGAGAGGGAGGAGTCCAGGATGAAGCCCAGGTTGCGTGCGTGGTCTGTTGGTTTGGGTGCGCTGCCGAGGGCGGGGGGCCACCAGGAGTCGTCCCAGGCGGAGGGTGAGGATCCCAGGATGAGGACTTCCGTCTTGTCCGAGTTCAGTTTCAGGCGGCTGTTCTTCATCCATTCGGCTACCTCTTTCATCCCTTCATGAAGGTTGGCTCTGGCGGTGGCGGGGTCGTTGGTGAGGGAGAGAATCAGCTGGGTGTCGTCGGCGTAGGAGATGATGTTGAGGTTGTGCTGGCGTGCGATGTCTGCGAGGGGGCTCATGTAGACGTTGAAGAGGGTTGGACTGAGCGAGGAGCCTTGAGGAACGCCGCAGATGACTTCGGTGGCTTCAGATCTGAACGGGGGGAGGCGGACTCTCTGTGTCCTTCCGGCGAGGAAGGAGATGATCCACTCCAGTGCCTTCTCCTGGATTCCGACGTTGCTGAGTCGCTGCACTAGTGTACGGTGGCAGACAGTGTCGAATGCCGCGGAGAGGTCTAGGAGGATGAGGGCTGCTGTTTCTCGGTTGTCAAGCAGTGCTCGGATGTCATCGGTGGCTGCGATCAGGGCGGTCTCGGTGCTGTGGTTGGCCCGGAAGCCAGACTGCGAGAGGTCGAGGGAACCGTTCGTCTCGAGGAAGGCGGCCAGCTGCTTGTTGACGGTCTTCTCGATTACTTTTGCAGGAAACAGGAGCAGCGAGATGGGGCGGTAGTTCTTGAGGTCGGTGGGGTCGGCTGATGGCTTCTTTAGTAGAGCGCTGAGTTCGGCGTGCTTCCAGCTCTCCGGGAAGGTAGTGGTGTCAAAGGAGGTGTTGATGATGTCCTGCAGGTGGGGTGCGATGACAGCGTCGGCCTTGTTGAAGACGTGGTGAGGGCAGGGGTCGGTAGGAGATCCGGAGTGGATGGAGTTCATCGTGTGGACGGTGTCTTCGGTGCTGATCGGGGTCCAGGCACGGAGGGTGGTGGTGGGGGGCGGTGGTTCGGTCGTGGCGTGCGTCGGTTGAGTGCTGAAGCTGTTGTGTATGTCCGCGATCTTGTTGTGGAAGTAGGAGGCGAGGGAGTTGCAGAGGTCTTGCGAAGGGGTGATGTCATTGTTTCCGGCGTTGGGGTTGGAGAGCTCTTTAACGATGTTGAACAGTTCCTTGCTGTTGTGTGCGTTGTTGTCCAGTCGTTCCTGGAATGCGGTTTTCTTGGTGGCGTGGATGAGTTGGTGGTGTTTTCGGGTGGCGAGCTTGAGGGCAGTCATGTTGTCCGGTGTTGGGTCTCTGCGCCATGTTCTCTCGAGGGCTCGGCAGTTCTTCTTGAAGCTCTTGAGTTCGTCGGTGAACCATGGGGCTTTCTTGCTACCGGGTCTGCTAGGCGGGGTCTTCAGAGGGGCGAGGTCGTCTGCGCAGTTGCTGATCCACTTCGCGAGGTTGGTGGCCGCCTGGCTTGGGTTCGTTGCGCTGGTGGGAGGGTTCATGCTCAGGGAGGTCGCGAGCTGGTCGGCTGTGATCTTGTTCCAGCTTCTGCGTGCAACCTGTTGCTGGTGGTGGTGGATCATGGTCCTTCTGAAGCTGAAGTGGACGCAGCTGTGGTCCGTCCAGTGGGGTCCGTTGGCGTGGCTGAAGGCGATGTCCTTGCTGGATGAGAAGATGGGGTCGAGTGTGTGTCCGGCGTAGTGGGTGGGGGTGGTGACCAGCTGCAATTTTCTCAGGAACTACTGAACAGATTGACACCATATATGCAAAAGGCACATCCCTGTCCTGAGGACTACCTCTTTGCCAAATTTCAAGTAATTCTGTTCAGCCGTTCGGGCTGTACCTTCGACTAAAGGTCCTATGGAAAAATGCATGGGGAAAACGCGTTTTGGGACCCCCCTTTTTTCTCAGCCCCCGCTTGACAAATCACCCCGAGACTTCCAGGGTAGGAGCTGAGTGGAGCGCCCCATTAGTTTTGAAAATTTCGCGAGGATCCGTCAAACGGCGCCAAAGTTATTGAAAATAGAATTTTCAGATTTCCTATGGAAACACGGTCCTAACTACGACTATCTACTGGCGACCGCCAGAAGATAATATATATATATATTTATGTTAAGAACGATGATGCTTTACTGCTTGAATGAAAACATCTTTCTTTTTGATAAGACTCTCTATCGCCAGAAAGCAGGAACTGCAATGGGTACATGATTTGCCCCCAGTTTGGCAAATCTTTTTCTAGGCTGGTGGGAGGAGCGTGTAGTCTGGGTGGAGGCTAATGACAGGTATACTGAACACATCCCCATCTGGATCAGGTATATTGACGACCTGTTCCTGATCTGGGATGGCCCAGCTAATTTGGCTTTGGATTTCATACAAGAACTTGGCAACAATGATCTTAACCTCAAATTTACTCATTCTATTAGTCGGTCCTATTGTGAGTTTCTTGATGTTGCCATTACCATCATAGAAGGCAAAATGACGACGAGCCTTTTTCGCAAGAAAACGTCTGGGAATACTTTATTACATGCCGGAAGTAATCACCCTGCCCCCTTGAAAAATAGTATTCCCTATGGGGAGTTCCTTCGGGCTCGAAGGAATTGCAGCACCGACAGCCATTTTGAGAAAGAACAACAGATCATGAGAGACAGATTCAGGCAAAGGGGCTATCAATATAAGATTATTGAAGCTGCTAATAAAAAAGTTCAAGCCCTTACCCGTAATGAAGCACTTTTTTCAATCAAAAATCGGGCTATGGACAGCAATGGGCCCCCAAGACTTATCACTACCTTTAATGGAAGATCTAATCAGTTAAGGAGAGTGATGAAAAAACATTGGGGACTCATAGAGATGGATCCCATTATTGGTCAGGACGTGGGAAAAGCCCCAGCGATTACCTACAGGAAATCCAAATCACTTCGAGATCACTTGGTCCATAGTTATCAGCAAACACCAAGCACCCCCACTTGGTTGGGGACGGCTAAGGGCTTTAGGAAATGTAATTCCTGTAAAGCCTGCAAAAATAGTGTGAATCGAGACAGCTACTTCACAGGTCAGAACAGAAAAAAGAAAAAAGCAATCAACAAATTCATAACCTGTACTAGTGAGTTCAGCATCTACGTCTTAGAGTGTCCCTGTGGTCTAAGCTACGTGGGTAGCACAAAATTACAACTAAAATTACGAGTGCTACAACACATGAGGGCAGTCACCAATGCAGATCTGAATTACCCGGTCGCAAGACATTTTCAAGAAAAACATCAGGGTAATGCAGATCTCCTCAGATTCTATGGGATTGACAGGATTTTACCGCACCCCAGAGGAGGTGACCGAGAGAAGCTTTTACGTATCACAGAATCTAAATACATCATAGATCTGAATACGAAAATCCCTTATGGTATGAATTATGGCGAAGAATTGGCAACCCATATAGGTCATAGATAACTACATCCAATGCTTCCACTTCCCCTCCTTTTCCCAATGTCTGCTCAGCCTTCGCTGACCTATATCACCTTATTTCACTTTTATTATTGAGATGATCTAGATAGTGACCAAATTGATGGGTATAGGTTCTTGGGGTCCATGAGTAAGATTTGACAGTCGACCCTGTACCTTTCTTATCCACACTAAGAGTAGTGGAGGAAGTCTGAATGCCGGAATTTCGATGCATTCGGCTTTACCCTTACTCACTCTCTTTTCTTCTCTCTGTATTTATTTATAATTACTACTATACACATTCTTTCACTCTTTATATTTCGACACTGTAATATCACTGTAAATATTCTCAATTTCAACAGAAGTACACCTCTGCCCCTTTCTTGACAGTGGAACTACCAGGTTATTTTGGAGGGTTATGATGATATATAATAGGAACGGGAGGTACCTCTTGAATAATACATTACTATAAACATGAAACTATACATTATATGTAATTGTTTGTTTATCATATACTATGATTTGCTACATAGGAATAGTTGGATACATTATCCTTTATGCAGAGGTCCGCTTTCCGCTTAATGATTTGATTGTATTATTTTATTTGCATTAACCACCGATGATCATTTTATAGGCACAATTCATCGGAAAACACTTGTTGCACCTATGAATTCATAAAGGATATATGTATTTCTCACAATTTGGGTACATTACCCTTGATTGCTAAACATATTTTGCATTGCAGCCAGTATTGTAATTCCCCAAATTCCTTTTACGACAAGTTGTGTCACCGGGTACATCACCCTTGGTTTCTGGCGTAACATGCGATTTGCTTGGATTTTTGGATATGATTGTTTAGAATGGATTGCGACAAGTATGCGATGATTGTAATTGCAAATTTGCATTAAGGATATTAATTTTAAACTTTTATGTTTATAGTCTTATGCCTGCTTCATATGGGTTGTCCCGTGGAACACTGTATACATGGGAGTACAACCAATGCAATGACCGCAATTTTAAAAGGACGCGGAATAGACTGCGCATCATTTATGCATTTAATTTACCTTCTTTTTATTTAATTATGTAGTAATCATGTGCAATAATTTAAGTCTGTTTTCCATGAGTGCCTCTATCCTGATAGTATTGTTTCACTGTCTACAAACCGTAACCTCTATTTCTATGGGGAATTGGGCACAGGTCAATTGCTTGACAAAGGCTTCGCCGAAACGCGTCGTACTGTTTTGTTTTTGAGGCAATAAATTCTTATTGAACTCGTCCTTTGGTGTGCCGCTGGGAGTTATTCTGAAAATTTGGATAACGACTTTTTTGAAAACAATCATAGCGGTACTGTGTCCGCTGCTGGCACCGGCGTCGTCAGGAGGGTGAGCGGCTCTTCACAGAACTCTCGTATGCATATATATATATATATATATATATATATATATATATATATATATATATATATAATTTAACAAAGGTATTTCACACTAAAAGAGTTACATTAAATATTCTCACTTCAACATAAACCATTTTGAAGAAAGTGCTGGACACTGAAGAGGTGACATTTACTATTCCCACTCCAATCTAAGCCAATTTAGGGACTCTATTGGGCACTAAATGGGTGATATGTATTATTCCCACTCCAGTGGAAACCAATTTGGGGAAGGTGTTGGACACTAAAGGGGTATCATTTATTATTCTCACTTTAATGTACACCAATTTGGGGAAGGTGTTGGACATTAAAAGGGTCACATTTACTATTACCACTCCAATATAAACCAATTTCAGGAAGGTATTGGACTCTAAATAGGTGACATTTAATATTCCCACTCTAATCTATACCAATTTGGGGAAGATGTGCGACATTAAAGGGGTTACATTTACTATTCTTACTCTAGTATTTGGGGAAGGTGTTGGACATTAAAGTCGTACCTTTACTATTTCCACTACAATCTAAAGCAGTTCAGGCAAGTTGATGGACACTAAAAAATGAATGTACACAAACAATATGCCATAATGACTCATAATTGTTTATCCATAAAATATAATAAAAATAACTTAAAAGACACGGTAACAAAAACTAAAATCCTCTATATGTAAGCTTAAACATCAACATATTGAATAATATGTTTATCACTTTTACTAATTAATATATTTCTCTCGACGGCTGGTCAGTTACCATATGGAGTTTTTTCCAAAATTAGTCCAAACTTCTCCAGACTTCTGAAACATCTTCCTGAAGTAGTATTGAGGATTCAAAGTATTCACAACACAAATCCAAGGGTCTGTAATCTCCTAGATGGCCCTTGGGATGTCTAGACTACAATTCCCACAATGCACCTGGCCAAATCCTTAAATGTCCACTGAACATACTCCAGGATAGGGTTCTAGGTGGGGATGATGCAGGTGGGCTCTGTTAACCTGTAGCTAGCAGGGAGTCCACTCGTTAGATTTTCAGAGTAAGGCAAAATCCTTCTGGTGCTGAGTCTCACAGTGTGCAGCAGGTGCAGTCCTCTTGGTGCAGGACAGGGAGTCAGCATGGCAGTATTTCTCCTTTCTTGTCTTTTCAGGCAGCAGATCTGAGGAGCTATGCAGCTTTCCCATATTCATTCACAGTTTTTGGGGGTGAATCAGGGAGGCACCCATGACCAATGGGATGCAGGGTGTCATCCAAGTGTGGCCTATTCTTGGCCCAGAAAGCACCATTCTCTTAAATGAAATATGGAAGAAGTTTCTCCAAAGGAACTGGAGCAGTCTAAGCCCACCTACTGGTGTGGTTAATTTTCCTAAACACTCACATTCCAATATTCTCCCTAATCTAATTACTGGGGGTCCTGTGGCCATGAGTTTGCAGGATGTGCGGGTGGGCCTGTGCTGTCCTAAAGTGTCATTCTCCCTTTGAAGACTGGTTTGGCTCCCCACCCACTTCCTGCCTTTTGGCTTCTGTAGCCAACGTTCTCCACCCACAGGAAATCTATTGTCTACTCTGACAGGAAACTTCACACCTCATCAAGCAGCTTTAGCACAGTCTGGGAAAGGATGGCCAATCAAGAGAGGGCACTGGTAAGCTGAACTTTTGCTCACAGAAAAGAAAGTTTAATAACCTATTTCCTGTAATAGTTATTATAAATCTAACAGTGGCAAGTTGTTGGATTTATCTCAACTATTAATTTGATATCTTGAAGTATTTTTGTAGATGTTCCTGTCAATATTTATCTTTTAATAAAATATTAATGTTAGCTCATGGAGCCATTCAATAAAATGGGGAAAAACATAATTGATAATTGTTCCTTCACCAGGGCTTATAACATATATTTTATAATGTCCCTGCTTATAGTTACAAGGCACCCTACCCCTGGGGTACCTCAGGAAGACCTTTGGGATAGCTTATATGTAAAAATAAGGTAGATTAATACTTTGGAAGCACCTTTAAAACCAAAGTCGAATTTGCATATCATTTCAATTTAAATGGAGACTGCAAGGCAGGGCTGGCTTTTAAAATGACAGCAGGCACCACTGTTGTGCACACTCCAGTGCAGGAAATCTACTGGGCCTCTACACCTCCCTGTCCTATTATATACTAGGGACTTATAGGTAGTTTGAATCACCATTGCCTTATTATATACTAGGGACTTACAGGGGTCTGTTATTGTAATTGTAATTATACAAAATTACAAAGCACTTTTTACCCTGGGTCTGGTTAGCAGAGCCCAAGGCACAGTCAGAGTCAGGAAACTAGTATCTAGTGGTTAAATTGGTGCCAGGAAGTGGGAGGATACTGCAAACAGGTCCTGATTTGTCACAGACTCCCCCCACCCGAGGAGACTCGGCCCACCCCTGGGAGAGTTGCCCTGGTCTGTCAGGCAACTAAGAAAGTGCAGAAATAAGGCTGTACAATTGTAGGGCCTACTCTGCCTTACATCCTCCTGCTAAGGTCAGTTTCCCTGGGAAGCTGACTCATCTCTCCAGTAACAGGACTCATTCGAAACTGAACCCTCCCCACTTTAGGGTAATGAGGTGCCCAGCTCCTCTATCCCTAACTTTGCTTGGGTGACACCTAGTGTACCCTACGAAGACACCCAACACTTGAGCAACATGACCAGTAGGGTCAGGGGGCAGTTGTAGCACCACTGGGCCCATTTAATTTTACTAACCTTGTCTCCTAACACTACTCTTCAGGCTTCATTTACTTGGTCCTGTGATGGATCTTGAATCATGCTGAGAGGGGTCAGAGATTGGGGATCCAATCCAGTTCTGCAATGTAGACCAGAACTTAGGTAACTGACCTACAAATAAGGATACTGAATTATCACAGCTAGACCAAATCTCTGAAAAAAGTCAGTCAGACTTAATCATACAAACCAATAACTCAGAACTTTGAAGAATATGAACATTAGAATTTTCTGTCCCGAGATCTTTCTATTCGCATTCCCATCCCTCATTAATGCTCAATTGGAATGCACACTCAATAACTGAAGATGAGACATAGATGGACAGAAACAGGATTTGAAGATGGCTTAGTTTATCAATAAAATTTAAGAAGAGTAAATACATCAATGTCAGGCATATATTTCTTCCAAGAATGCAGAGTAATCAAATTTAGTCTTTCATGGGAAATCAATTACCAAAGCTCTAGGAAAGTTCAGGTAAGGGCATGAATCACCTCAACTCAAAGGTTCTCTCCCATGAGGTAAAGAACTCTGAGAAGAGCGCACATAGCTTATGTGTCAGCCAACAGAGTTCTCATGGAATGGATGATGTCCCTTAGCCCTCAAATGAGCAAGATCACCAAAAAAGAAGGAAAGGGTCTTCAAAAGCACATTGTCACGTTGTCACACGGTGTATATTCATCCACAAGTTCTGGGGTGACATCTCTCGGGTCACCTCATCTGGTCAGACCACTCAGTCCATTGGTCAGTTCGTGTAGGGTGATCATCATGCAGCATAAAGATGACACATTTTATAGCAGAAAGGTGGTGATCATCACGTAAGCTATCGAACCATCCAGTGTCTATTATTTTCAACAATGGTCCTTTTTCAGAAGTGCCAGAGTGAGTGCAAGAGGACAGCTTCTCATGGCAGATGTTCCCAAAGTAACAAGAAAGTTGCAAGTAGTCCTAGTATGCACATGGGTACTTTCTCTATAAAACACAATTTCATTCCACACTGTAAGTCCACAAAGCCTTTCCATGAGAACGAAATGCAAGTATGTAAGGAAAATGCAGACCTACGTTTGATTTGGTTCATGTAATATAGAATATAAAATAATGGGAATATACATTACAATACAGAATCTTGAGATCCACATATATGTCTTTAAACTCATTTGCACTCACAAAGCAATTTAGTTCATTGAAATTGGCACATATAACTATGACGTATTACTACATTTCCAAAGCCTCAATTTATAAAAAAATATTTTTAAAAAAGAACATTTATAGTAATTCTCATAAACACATATATGAATATTATTCTCTGAAAGTTTCAAGACATTTAATCTTATTATAAACATATTGCATCCTTTCCTCTTTCTCCAATTGGTCACACATTTTCACATATACAAAACATGGGGGCAGATTTGCAAGCCCCTTTCGCCACTTTTGCGTCACTTTTAACATGGGAAAAGTGACGCAAAAGTGATGCAAGGGGCTTGTAAATCTGCCCCATGGAGTTTTAAAATGACACTACTAAAATGCACACATAATGTCATCTAAATTACATTTGTTTCATTCATTCTTCTCACACATTGTTATTTAATAAAGATGGTTTATGAATCTCTTATAATGTGCGAGTTATCACTTTAACTTTTCTATTACACGTTAAATGTACCACCACAATTTAGTAAATCACAAACCTGTTATTTTAAAGAATGATTTTATCTAACCTGCTCTCTTCTATGTGCTTTTACAATGCAGTAACTATATCATTTATGATCTGTTTTCATAATTCTCCAAAATATTTTTAGCACAATTTGTGCACATTTGTCATTTTTCTCTCAAAAGTGTCAAACTCAGTTTATGTGTCATCTAGAAGGAATCAGCAGTTTATCAGGACTTAATTTACTCGATTTGGCTTTCAAGAGGATTTCTCATGCATCAGACAAGGTAAGTGCTGCACATTTCTTCTGCTAATCTTTTCATCTTGTCTGTGACTTCTTGACCTCGCGCATGGCTACTTCTTTCGCGCTCAGTGTAAAACATTAACCAGTGACTCTCTGAAGTGGCAACATTGCTTTTAAAGGCGATTTTCTTGGTTTCTGTCTAACGCCCAAATACGAGACTTTTGGGAATAAGAAAACAAAGACTTTTAGTGTGCTCATCGCCCTTTAGGAATTAATGAACAGTGTTTCTATTCAGTATTTCCTATTGTTAATATTGTGGCATAATGTGCTGTACTTTCCTGTGCAAAGTTCAGAAATTGGAAACTCTGGTGCATGTTATGAATGGTGATATTTGTTCTTGAAGCATAAGTGCACATTATGAATGGTGACATGTACTTTAGTCCTTTTATTGTTCAGTTCTGCCTTATTTAGTTTTTCCTTTGAATCTTTTATTTTGAAATACTTACTCCTGTTGGATCAAGATACTATACATGTAAACCACAGCACGAAGTATACAATAAAGAGGAATCATATTATATTCATATCTACCACCCCTTTGGATTAGGATATTAAGAGGCTGCAAGTGGTCCTCGCATAAGGTGAATACACATTTATTATATGACAATTCTATATCTAAACTTGTGAGTGTGTATGTGTGCGTAGAATTGTAACTGTACTCATACTTACTATTTTTACCGTCAGAGATTTACACAAACAAACGCTGTAGATTCCTCAGAGACCTAAGACGTGGTACCCGGCTGGACCAGGCTGAGTGAAGAAGTAGTGTTTTTCTCTTCTCTTCTTTCTTATCCACTTCCCCTTCCCTTTTGGGAGATCTGCCAGTGTGGCAGCGTTCTAGTCGCAGCACTGACAGGTGTTCCAAGAGGTATTGGGAGCAAACGTCATTCATCGTTCCTGCAGACATCCTGAGACTTCAGGTGCGTGGTTACGCCACAACCTTACATGAACCTTTTTGGACCTGAGCCTGGAGGGGTGGTGCCGGGGATGGAGATACTCCACCCTGAGTCCCCTGGCTGTGCTATGGCAAGGGAATAAGCTGCAGGAATGTGCGGTGTCTGCGGAGGGATGCCCAATTCTCACTCACCATAGATTGCAAGGCGACAGAAGCTGTCACTAGGGTGGTTGTGAGCAGATGTCACAGTGGGACCCCGACTCTTCTTCCCTGGGCATCGGCTGTCGGGTCGGTCGAGCAGGACTCCCGAGGTGCCTTCAAGGTGGACTGGGGCCTTCACCTCATGGGCTCGGCACCCCTGCGGGGGGCTCCCTCTCTGGAGCATCGAGAAGCAGTATGAGAGCGTGCTGATCCTGTAACATCCCTGCTGCAACGTCCCCTTGGGTTGTGCACTCCCCTTCCTCTCGCTTTTGAGGCCCAGGCAGCAGATCCAGAGCGGAGGCCCATGAGGGGTGGAGACACACGTCGGATGGTCAGACCTCAGAAAATGAGGTATTGTGGGGCTGTGGGGTCCTGGGGGAGTGTAGGTGCCTGCTAGTGGCTCGGTCATGAGGGGCAGGGCCCCTAACTCTCCAGCTCTACTACCTGACGGGGACCGGTTTAGATGCCCCTCGGGCCTCATGCATAAGACTGGCCCTACCTTGTTCCACCTGAGGGGGTGACCCGGCACCAGAGTCCTGTGGCGCCTGCCTGTCCAGTGGTGTGAGTGGCCCCTGAAGACTGGCCTTGCTCTTGCTTACCATGGATGAGCAGCACAGACTGAACTACTGGTTGCCCCACCAGTGTCCAGACCTGGAGCCCTGTTCACAGCAGGGGCAGCCATTGACTCCTTGGGCCCGGACCGAGAACCCAGGAGGGAATCTGAGACCATGTGACTTTGACCTGGCTGGGAATCACTGAGACTTGGGGGGGTTAGCCACCTCCACAGCCCTCCCCCTCTCTTGCCCCTCTTCCTGGTGGTTCTCACACAACGCCCTCTGCTGGCTCTTGGAGGGATACTGCTGTAAAATCTCTATCCCTGCACTGCGGGGACTCCTTATTGGACCGGGGACTGTGGTGCTCTACCAGTCCCAACTGCGCCACGGACACCTGATCTATGGAGTGAGCGATTGGGTCCTGACCCCCTCCCTCTGCCTTTTCCAGGAACATAGTGGCTGGAGAGCTTGGTGCCACCTGGGTCGACTTGAATTGCTCAGCCCGCGCCGTCCCCCTGCGGGGTTGTGATGGACAAGGACAGGCTGGCCCACATGGACTCCCACAAGACAAAGATGGACCAATGTACTGCAGGGCCACTGGTGAACTCTTCCGATCCTCCCGTAGAAGTCGGACCAGTACCCTCCCATCCAGACATCACCACTATATTACAGGCCATTCCAACCTCGCAGTCAGCAGTGGAAAATAGGATTGGGGAGGTGTGGATAGATGTGGCCTTGCTGCAACAAGATCTCCGTTACGCTACAGCCAGGATAACCGAAGCGGAAACTCAGATCTCGTCTTCAGAAGACAAAAAACAGATCTCCACTCTCCTTACAAGAATGGCAGAGCTCCACATGCGGGTGGAGGATGCTGAAAACTGCTCCCTGTGAAACAACATCCGCCTCATAGGGGTTCCGGAGCGGACAGAAGGCGATGGCCCCAGACTGGTGGTGGACCGAGTAGAGAGCTGTGTGAAATCATGGATGTCTGCCGACCTCCTGTCCTCATTGTTCGCCATCAAAAGGGTGCACCGGGCCCTGATCGCAAAGTCGCCACCCAGGCCCCACCTTGCCCCATCATCGCTTGCATGCTGAACTACTGAGACAGGGAAGCCATCCTGCAAGAAGCCACAAGGCAAGCAGAGCTCCAATTCGATGGCACCAAAGTTCTCCTCTTTCCGGATTATACCCACGAGGTCCAGCAGCGGGACGTTCATATGCAGAGGTTAAGCAGAAAATGAGGGTGATGGAAATCCAATACCACCTTTTCTTTGATACACCTGAATCTGTTTGGCAATGGCTCACAGAGGAGTGCCCACTGGATGGGATGGCCACTTTGTCCCCTCGGTGGTGGGATGCACCTGGGGCCCTGGAGCCATGAACTCCACCTAAACAGCGTAGGCTGTGCAACAGATCGAGGAGAGGGCAGAGGAGGGGCCACTCACTATATCCTTCGGGAGTCTCCTGGGAGATCCCTGTTCACCACCCGGTGATCGCTCGACACCAGTGCCGGGCAAAAGGGGTGGAGCAACAGAATCCACAATGGATCTGTCCTGCAGCCCCAACCTTGAATGACTGCTGACCATTCCTTCCCACATCCTGGACTGAGCATCCGTTTTTCCCCCTTAGTCTGGGACAACACAGACAGTCTGAGACCCGGAGGTTGTGCATGGTCTGGGGTTGGAACTGCCTGGAATCTGATGGAGGTCCTGGCTGGGGGCTCTCATTACCTTGGCCATTCACCTGGCATGGGAGCAGGGTGACTCCACGAGGCCGCATTGATCCTGGCAGCTCGGTCAGCCTCAACCTACTGACTCATCTTGGTCTAACTTTGCGCATTTTCACATGGAAACCGGGGGTGCTCATACAGTCACTATGACACGTAAACTGTTCATTTTGTGTAGGGTTAGTGACGCTTCTGGGGTAAAAGTATGGGGAGGTGTGGGCTTAGGGGGGGCAGGTTTATGTTTATGCATTGTTTGTTGCTCTTCCGTTTAACCTTGTTTTACTCCCTCTTAGGTTAAGACACATACACATACCATACTCTAGTGCACAGTCCTGGGTAACTCTAATTTCCTGTTTGCTGTCAGAACACTTGATAGGGCCTCTTGCGACCCTGGGGAGGACCCCCATATGGGTACACTGCCTCAATCCCATCACACAAAACTTTCCCTCCCACACATAGGACCTTTCAGGTTATGTCATGGAATGTTAACGGGTTGTGGGATAGAGTGAAACGTTCGGCCTTCCTCGCCTTTGCACACCGTCATTGCCCGGGAGCTATCCTGCTGCAGGAGAACCACCTCATGGGAGATATCTGCACTTTCTTGGCATGGTGGGGCTATGACAGGGTATACCACACGGGGTATTCTTGTGGGGCCAGGGGGGTCGCTATCTTTCTGCACTGCACCTTCCCACTGGTAGTCACACGTACCTCCTGAGATCCGCAGGGTCGTTACCGCGTGCGGGAAGGCCAATTAGACGGTCAAACTGTGCTACTGATCTGCATCTATATGCTAACTGCATCACTGGCGGGGGAGCTTCAATACCTTTCTCAGCTCCTTAGTCATTTTCCACAGGGGCTCACAGTAATAGGGGGCAACTTTAATGAGGTCCCGAACCCCGAAATAGATTGCTCCGCCCCCCCCACAACTTTTCGTAAGATCTGGGACAACCGTCTTGTCAATTGGGCAGCAGCCTGGGGCTCTGTGAAGCCTGGAGGTCCTGGCACCCTCGATGGCCACAATTCACACTTACCTCCGCTGCTCACCACACCCATTCCCAGATAGACCTGATCTTTTCACCCACCCCCGACTGCCTTAAGATGGCCCAGATCCAGATTCTGGCCCAAGACATTTCGGATCACTCCCCTCTATTGCCACTCCTCGGACACCACATGGAGGACCAGCGACCTGTATGGCGCATGAATGCCTGGTACCTTCAGAACAAAGAGTTTACACACAGCCTCCAGTCTGAACTTCAATCATTCTTTACAATCAATGAAGGTTCCGTGGCTAAGAAGAAAAGAACGTAACCAGTCGGCTTTGATCACCCAGCTGGAGGCCCAGGCTCTCCAGTTTGCACAACACCTGGCAGGGGGCCAAACAGGGGGGTGTCACTCGTCGCTTGGGCATCATCAGGGAAGATATCCGGCTACACACTTTTGAGGCAGCCAAACATCTATCATGGGCCTCAACGGCCATAATATATGGATGAGGCACAAAAATGAGAAATTACTTTACTGGTTGGCCTTCCACCCACAGGCCAGCAAGATCATCCCGGAGGTACTTGACGTCCATGGCCAAGTTCAGTGCTCCCTACTGTAGATAGCCCAGAGTTTTGCTTCCTACTACCAAACCCTATACACCAAAGCCGCTACTAAGGATGTGGAGGCCGCCTGAGCCTTCCTCTATTTACTCCTGATTCCCAACCTGCTTCCCCTTAACATCAGGGCTCTAGAGGAACCCCTCACAGCAAAAGAAATCGGAGAGGTGCTGTCCTGAATGGCGCCCGGCAAAACACTGGGTCCCGATTGCTTTCCTATGGAATATTATAGCACATTCCAATAGACTCTCACCCCGCATCTCTTGCAGTTCTTTCATGAGTCCGTACAGATGGGGGCCTGCCCGGCTGTGCTGACTCTGCAGCCATAGTGGAGATACCCATGACGCAACCCCCATCCACTTTGTGTGTGGACTACCGCCCAATCTCGCTCCTCAATGGGAAAGTTCAAATCTTTGCAGCAATTCTGATGAACTGAATCCACTGAGTTATCATAACCCTTGTGCACCAGGACCAGTGCAGCTTCATGCCAATCCGTAGCACAAGGCACTGTATCAGACAACTGCATGTGGCCCTGGTACACAAGCACCATCTGTCCCCGACATTGTCTTACTTCTTCTCAACTTTAAAAAGGCCTTTAAATCAGTGGATTGGGACTTCCTGCAATTGGTGCTAATTCGAGCCGAGATTCGAGAAGAACGTACGATGGGGGCATCGGTATGTCCAACCTCTACCTTTACTACCTCTCTGCCCAGCTGCTCGTCATCAATGACTGGTTCAACAGGGGGCTGGTCGGACCCACTTACAAAGTAGAACTCACCCTGCTGGATTTCTCCCAGATTCAGAATATGCTTCGTGGTGTGCCAATACCCCTTTCACTTCCTATGGTAACCCGAGTGGTATTTCTTGCATGGAGGGTGGCTATGCGACACGTGCGCAGGGAGACCAGACTTACGCAGCAACCTCCACTTTGGCACGACACCTGGTGAAAAAACCCAGCATCTCTAAGTGGTTTTCACCCTTGGGACAGTATTTGCATCACACGGTGTGGGGACGTCAGGTCGGGGAGTCATCTACGGTCCTTTCATGAGCTACAACAGACATATAGCCTTGCCCACTCACAGTTTTACAAATACCTACAACTCAGACATGCCCTCTCCACCCACTCTCTTCTGTAGGATCCCCTGCGGAATTCAGCCCGTTGAAATCTAAACTGTTGATGGGTTACATGGGCAGAGAAGGGATTTCATAGATCTACCGTACACTCATTAGTAACTCTACCGGGACACTAGACCACCTCAGAAACTGATGGGTGAGACCTATGGGGGATGAGGACTGGCGGGACGCGCTAATGGCTTCATGGGAACTTTCAACGTCAGCCAAGCTGCTTCTCATTCAAATCAATTACCTCCACGTAGTTTATCTTTCCCCACATTGCCTGCACAGGGCGGTCTTACGGCCCAACTCCACTTGCCCAAGATGTGCACTGACTCTGCAGAATTTTAGCACATGATTTGGGCATGTGATGTCATGCTTACCTGCTGGATGGAGGTGCTCTGGGCGCTGTCCGGCGTCTTGGGCTGGGAGATTCCCCTGTCCCCCACAATGATTCTGCTTGGGGTATTTGAGGGGATTGGAAGAACAAGGGTGAAGAGGTCCTTCCTGTGGACAGCCCTACTGGTGGCTAAGCATGACATTGCCTCACATTGGTTGGCTGATAAGCCACCCACCTGCGCGAAATGGAAGAGGGGGGTCGGTTGGTGCGCAAAACGGGAGTGGGTGGTACACAAAGCCCATGGCTGTCCCCAGAAGCAAGCCAAAGTTTGGGGGAAATGGTTTGAGTGGATTTCGTAACTAGATGTACCATCTAACCAATGAGTTTGCTTGGGTAATGTTTCCTATGTATCTGATGAGTTGCCTCAAATGGACCCCCTGTTTCATATATCACTGTATGGTATGTGTCTTATTGTACTGTTTTTAAATCATTAAAACTCAATAAATTTGTTCATCAAAAAAAATAAAAATAGATGGTAATACTGCCAACTGACTGGCACTAATTCAATCTATGAAGAAAAGGAAAATGGGTTAGGAATCAAACCCGAAACTTGCCAATCACACAATCAAAATCAGGGGCATTAATTGCTAATAGCTCAATGTTCTGAGAAGGTGCACGTGTGTGCCTCAAAGAAGGATGCTTTACAACGTACCAATAAGCAGAATGAAAATGTAACTTTGCTCAACAATCAGACAGAACCATCTTTCTGAAGATAGAATTAAAGATATTTCATATGGTCATTGTCATTTCCTAGAGGGAATTGTCAAAAGGCGCCATTGTCTTCAACTAACTGTGTGAAAACTGGTTCTGAAGTGCTTTGCATTGGACTCTGTAGAGCCTGTTTTCTAAAGATCTCTGCCAGTAGCCTTTAAAAATTGTCAAATCTACTAAAACATGATTGTGGTAATCATATGGGCCTTGAGCAATATGTGTAAAATGCACAATTTATCACTCTGTTTTCTCGCATTGGCTCTAAGAATAGCTCCACCCCATTGCTTGAAGTGTTAGCCTCACCTCTGTTGACTGACCGATTAGCCTCCGCTGAAATGTGGGTCTAGGTGTGCCACTGCTCTCTAGTTCCAACAATCTCCGATCTTTTCAAAACGACTTCAGCTCAGTCAAAAGGACATTCAATTTTAGGGGGTTTCACTGCTTTAATTGTGAGCGAAATACACATATGCAGCAGCATATGCACAGGCTGTCAAAACTCTTTAGTACAAAACTCAAAAAACTGCTCTGGAAAACGACATTCCACAGTTTACAAACCAACTCAACACATGCTGGCACACACACTCCCTGTTAATCAACAACACCAACACTGAATTGCGTTTGATAGGATTTGCAACTCTGCTAGTGTTGCTTAAGATATCAGGTTGTTTACAATCTGTTTAGCTGAAGGCAGATGTTATGCTAATGAGCATTTGAAAACAGGAGGAAATGTGGAAATAAACTGCAATGTTACTAAATGTGAGCTTGTAATAGGGAAATTGTTTGATATAGATGGTCGTTAGTTTAGATGGTCAATTTAACAATCAGAATATTTAGATGTTAGCTATTTTGTTATGTATCTTTTACTATAACACGTTTAATTGACACATAATCTTGTAGCAAAACAGGATGTGCTGCTTCACGAAGGCTGGTTGTGAACATGCTGGAATTGGACATTTCTGGTTGGCTGAGGCGGTGCCCTAGACAGAGAGAACCTATCACTCCCATCAGGGATGGGTGATTACACTCACAGTATAACCTTCGCTCACCCTTGGGTGGCTTGGCACAGAGCAATCAGGCTTATCACAGAGGCAATGTGTAAAGCATTCGCACAGCACTCACACAATAAATACAATGAGCTTCACAAAAGAGAATTCACAGGAGGTGTATGTAAATAAAGTTTGTATTCAACACACATGAACACCATGCATTTCTGGGCATGAATCACATTTGAAAATATTACTAGCAGTACTAGGCCCAACCGTGTTAAAATGACATCAGTAGTATGCACACTTGGGAAAGATCCTACTCTAACCCCCAGCACCCTTATGCGATGCTGTTGGACTTGGCCCTTTTGGCAGGTTCACCCAAAAACGTTTTGCATTCTCTTAGCCTTTTTCTGTAACCTGGTGTTGGTGATTATAGGCCTCTGGGCACTTTAGCACTGTGGTCCAGTGTAAAGTGCATGCGCTCTCTGTGTACATTAGTGAGATTGGCCTGACCTCCCATAGGAATGCATTGGGGATTCCCTGATCAGTGTGTGTCAGTGGTCATTCATGTTATGGGATGGGCAGAGTGGTCGAGTTTGGTATGTATGAAATTGTGAGAATAAACGCTGCACAATGGTGTGCACAGATTTATTATGACTATGGGAGAAATGCCACTTTTAGAAGTTGGCATTTCTGTGAGCTATGTGTCTGCCTGCCTGATTTGAATTGCATGTCTGGCTTGTGAGTGTCAGGGGCTGTGAGGTGTGTGTGGCTCTAGGAGTGCGAAATGTTGTCAGAACTAGGCCCATCCTGGCAATTATCACAATTCAATACCACACAGTTATAGGTTGCATTCCAGATCACAATGATGTCAACAATGTGTACACACAGATAATTACAACACTTTTAAACAACACCCTTGGCCAAGGCAGCACAGGTAAAAACCTCATGCAGCCACTCCTGCTCCGACACACTCACTCATCCCCGCTATGCAATGCCAAGGATTTCAGGCAGGTCTATATGGAATGCACTAGCACACACACACTCACACCTTTCAGCTAACACTGACTTACCTACACCCATGCGTTGGAGATAAACAACCCTCCCCCTGTCACTAGGCCGAATGGGCCAGAGTCACACTTAGTCAGGGTCCCTGGGAAGAAGGTGAGGGTCCCAGGATGCTTGTTTCCGGTCCAGGGAAGACGTGACTTGGCAGTTCGGGCTGGACTGTTCCCATGAGGCACAGGGTCAGACTGATTTGCATATGGCCATGTCTGAACTGGGGTGGCGGAGTGAGCTAAAGAATGATGATGGATTAAACCCAGATCAGTTGACTGGGGGGCGAGTGCTTGCAATGTTCAACACTCCGTCCATCATCCCCTTTGGTTTTGCTTTGTTCGCCCTAAGTTGGCAGGGTATGCCCAGACGTGGGTCCCTTGCTCACTTTGCCACTGGATTCAAGCTAGCCTGGCTGATGACGGCTGATTAGCCAGAAACTGGTCCCAGGATGCTTGTTTCTGGTCCAGGGAAGACATGGCTTGGCAGTTCGGACTGGACTGTTCCCATGAGGCACAGGGTCAGACTGATTTGCATATGGCCATGTCTGACCTGGGGTGGCGGAGTGAGCTAAAGAATGATGATGGATTAAACCCCGATCAGTTGACTGGGGGTGAGTGCTTGCAATGTTCAACACTCCGGCCATCATCCCCTTTGGTTTTGCTTCGGGGGTAAGTAGCATGCCTAATTAGGAGGCAGTCTACAAATGGGGGTTTGGCCACCACTAGGGAAGTTTACCCACAGAATGCGGAGCAGAAGTGGACTGAGGGCGATAGTCTTTCAATCAAAGGATTCCACAACTAGCCTTCCAGCACCATCCTAGTTCTGCGAAGCACAGGGGAGGGGTCACTCAGTCTCTTGACCCACTTCGATCGCTCTCAGAAGCATTCCTCAGCCCAGTCAATTACTCTCACCAACAAGGCCTGATCCCGGCAATACTACCTAACAGCACAAAGTCGTCGGGCCAGGTGAGGAGAGGGCAGTTAATGAGCCGCACTGAGGGCAAGAATCTGCTTCTCCGCACCTCACTGGAAATGAGGCACAACATCCGGTGTACATTGTTATGAATCACACCAGACAGCTCTGGTCACAAACAATGAAGAGTTGCAAACTCAGCACCTCCCTGGAAATGAGGCACAATGTCTGGTGCGCATTGATCCAAGTCGCACCAGACAGTTCCGGTCACACACAGCGAAAAGTTGCAAATTCCGTACCTCCCTTGAAAAAATGCACAACGTCTAGTGCGCGTTGATCTGGGTCACACCAGACAATACTGGTCACACACAACAAAAAGTTGCAAATTCGGTGCCTCTTTGGAAATGAGGCACAACAGCTGGTGCGCGATGATAGAGGTGGCACCAGACAATACCCATTACACACAACGAAAAGAGTTGCACATTCCATACGCTCTGAAAATGAGGCACAACTTCTGGTGCATGGCAATCCGGTCTCCAGGCACAATGCTTAGTTCCATTCTCAAGCCTCGCTGCCAGTTGGGATCCAGCAGACTATGTGGGCACTTAAAAGTGCACCACTCTCCACGTAGACAGTGTGGGTCCCTAACGGGAGGTCTCTGATGTCCCTGAGTCTGCCACAAGAGAACAGGGGACAATCCAACAAGGCCTTGGAGAAGACATTTCAGGGTGCCACACAGCACACGATTGTCAGCCCAAGTTAGCCAGTATTTAGGAAGGGTGCACAGTCCCTTCCAATGGGAGTAATCCACTTTGTTCACAACAGATTCCTCTGGCAGTGTGCATCACGCAGGACCAGGATGTCCAGTCCCAAATCCTCACAAGTGTATCTCTGCCCTGCTGCAGTATGACACCAGTACATATACTATGGTGTGCCTTTGAAGTTGGTGGTGGGTCACAGATGTCTCCCCTAAATTTCAGTCCTGTCTGCCATGGGGCCATGGAAGGCAGATCTTTATCTTTAGTGGGGCCATGATCCGGCTTTCCTAGAGGCCAAGGGTAAAAACCTCTCCCTCCAATCCATCCAGCCAGGCCCTCAAATGGCAGAGGTCTGTCATTCCAGTTGCATGCCCAATGTTTTATAGCTGTTGCTGGGGAATGCACAGATGTGCTTCCCCAGCCTCCA
This sequence comes from Triturus cristatus, assembly GCF_964204655.1. Taxonomy (NCBI): domain Eukaryota; kingdom Metazoa; phylum Chordata; class Amphibia; order Caudata; family Salamandridae; genus Triturus; species Triturus cristatus. The sequence continues at coordinate 603,579,418 of NC_140585.1, forward strand.
ATGTGGACTGGAGTCAAGCTGAAAGGCACACACAGAGTTTTAGAGCAGAGAAATCCCCACTTTCTTGAAGTGCCATTTCTAAGCTAATAAAAACAAATCCACCTTTACTGCAGCAGAGGGTTTGTCATTGTGAATTCAATGATTAAAACATTATAAACTGCTCCACTGCAATCCACTATTTCAACCATTCCTCCATTTTAACCTATGGGAAGAGCAAACCTCATAGGTAGTGGAAACCCACATGGGTATTCTTCACTACTTGGGCATGAAACACACGTGTACCTGCCCTACTTTTCACCTACCACTTGCTTCACCCCTTAAGACTTACCTGATGGGTGCTCTAGTGGTAGTGAAAGGTTCCCTCAGGATTGGCCCGTGGTTTAGGAAGGCCAACCTGAGCATAAGTGCAATTGCACATACACAGGCCCGCAATGGCAGGCTTGACACTTATAAAAACATCATAGATGCAAGTGGACACACACAGGTCTGCAATGACAGGATTGAAACATGTTTAAAAACATCAGGTAAGCACCACTTCCTAACGTTAAAATGGGAAAGTGCCCAGACCCCTAAGGTCACAAGCAGAGAATCAGCAAAAATCCACGAGGAAAAGGCAAAATGTTTAGGGAAACACTACCTCAAGCATCTCAGGTCTAACACCGGAGAAACGTGGAAATAAACTGCAGTCTAATTAAATGCAAGCTCTTAATGGGGAAACTGTTTCATTTAGATGGTCTATAGTTTAGATGATCAATTTACCAATCCAAATTTTCGATTTTAGCTATTGTGTTCTGTATCTTTTACTGTACCACGTTTAACTGAAACTGAATCTTGTAGCAAAACGGGATGTGCTGCCTAAGGAAGGCTGGTTGTGAACTGAATACAGCTGATTCTGTGAACTAATGCCGAGCTGTGAGTATGTTGTTCGGTTTTTCTGTTAGCCAATTTACTATTTTTATCAAAATGGTCTTTTGCTGCCAAATAATGTTTGTACAACAAACTGGCTACAAAAACGTTTTTATTGTTCTTGCTTTCACTTTCAAATATCGTTACCAATATAACATTTAATTGCACTTACAAATGAGCCTAGTGGATTTTCCATCAGCATTGTGAAGCTTTAATAATCTTAAGTTTAGGATCAGGGTTGATCTTTGGGCTTTCATCTATGTTTCTACCCATAAAAACAGGTGGTGAACATTCAGAATGTGTAGGTTTGTGGACTTTCATATTTACAGGACATGGATGCTTCATATGCAGCTCCTCTTTTAAGAGGTGTGGTGGTGTTGCCTCCCTCTCTGAAAGTCCACCATATGACATACTATTAATAATTACAAAATGTTACTAAGTTGTAAAATGCGTTGGGCGCAAATTCCCTTGGCCCTAGTTTCTTTACTTTGCGCGGGGTCGGGCGCTTTGCTCTGGGCGGGTAGATAGAAGTTCTTATGATTGGAAATAGGATGAGCTGAGAACTTGCCTGATGGTGTAAGCAAGTGGTGTGCAGGTCGCATTGGACCGTGTCTCGCTTCGCCCAGGCCGACATGCACACTTGCTACTTTTTCAACCAGTACTCTAATAAGGTACTGGGTGAAACACAGACACAGCCCCCTGGACTTGCCTACTCCAACCAATCTTGATGCTGCTCTCATTTTGCTTAATATAATCTGAATTGGAGGAGTAGGTTGGCCTCATGGTCTGCCATATCTTGTGCCATGAAGCCACAATCCAAAGCGGAGGCAGGAGATGTACATAGATGTGGCCAATCACTATGTGGCTTAATGTCAAAGCTTCACAATGATTGGCCACGTGTTTTTTCCCATTGCCCACCAATGCAATGCTTTTCTTTTTATCCCTTTGCACACAGCATCTGACAACACTTGGTGGGAGGGAGCGGTAAAAAAACACATCGATCCATGATATCGCTTGACTCATCGAGGTTTCAGGCAGCACATTTCTGTAGACCCTGGTCATGTCAGAGGCAGCCCTGGTAGGTGTTGGGCCTGATTATGCTCCAGTACTCCAAGAAATCGAAAGTACGAACCAGGTATGTCAAATTTTAACAAGTGTGACATGTCTGAAGTAACTGCCACAGATGTGCACCGTACTCTGCTATAATATTTACACATGCAATCATTTTGCACCTTTTTTTAAGCAATCCATTATGCTTTGCCATCATGGATGAAGCATTTAGTTATAAAAGGGGTGCACGGTAAATAGAAATTTCATGAAAGAAGCATTAGTAGCTCTCGATTTGCATGTTTACAAAAAAGAAATCATATTGCACCTTATAAATAAATAAATGGAAAATGGAGGAAATGCACCTGTTCTTGGGATTCTTTTCCTCTATGTAAAATGAAATATGGCAAATCTCTTTTTATAGACCAAAAGCAAATGTAAGCTGGAAAGAGCACATCAGGCTCCAGATGTTTACTTTGTAGTTTTATTCTGAAACAAATTTTATAAAAGTGCCACACTGAGGCCTGGCATCTACCAGTTGTTATGAGCTGTATATGGCGATATTGGCATTGTACAAAAAGTGCATGTTTAAAAGTGTTTCTATGAGCTAGTCACAGGTTGGTATAGCCCATAATGGACCATATAGCCACAGCAAGCACTATTTAGTGGCCTGACAAGCGGTGTCAACAGAAGACAGGACCTGAAGCCTGGAGGAGCATATACCCCTCTTTTTTCCAAAAACTTCTGGGGAGAGAAGCTCACAAACCCACCTTATATCAGTCAAGCTCACTCATTTTGCTTCCAAACTCAGACTTGCCAACAACAGCTTGACCCCGTATTCTGCATAAGCGGGAACATCAGCTACAGCAACTCCACCGACCACCACTGCATCCATCTCGCCTTCGCCACGCCCACCACTCTCATTGCCCCTCCTGTCACAGCTGGGGCAAGGCCACCAGAGAACTTCTCATTGACTCCCTCAGCACAACCACTCCGCCAATGCCAACTGACACCAACACTGCAGCATGCAACCTCCACTGATGGATCTCTGACTGCGCCAACCCTTTGGCACCCCTCAAGAAGATACCAGGCAAGCAACACACCAAGAAAGCCAGCTGCTTCACTTCCGCCCTCCATGAGTCCAGACGTACCTGACGACAATTCAAGGAGAGGTAGAGGAACAACAAAACCCTGGAAACCCATGCAACCTTCAAATCCACCAAAACCACAAAGAATCAACACCAAAGCACACAACAGCAAATAACTCTTTGCCATCATCAAGGAGTTTGCCAGGCTCAACAGCAAAACCACAGACGTCCCACCCTTCTATGACCTCTGCAACAAACTTGACACCTTCTTCTATCACAAGATCTACGACAGTTCGATGCCCTAGACCCTTCCACTATGCCCGCCACCACTGCAGGCAACCACACCGCACCCCAACAGACCATGCTCAGCTGGACCCCACTCACCACAGATAAGACCGGAGTGATCATGTTGGGCTCCACTCCTTGAGCCTGGAACGACTCCTGGTGGGCAGCTGATCTGGGACCCCCTCCCACTCCAACGGACCATGCATGCAACCTTGGCATCATACTGGACTCATTGCTCTCAATGAACCACCAAATCAACTCAGTAGTCTTAGCCTGCTTCTACACACTCCCCTTTCTTTGAAAGAGATTCAGATGGACCCCCACAGAATCCAGAAAGACTGTCTTCCCATGTACTCATCACCAGCAAACTCGACTATGACAACACACTCTATACAGGCGTCACGAAGAAACAACTCAAGATACTACAGAACGTTTAAAACGCAACAGCCAGACTCGCCCTTGACATACCCCCCACAGCCACATCGTGCAACTCCTCTGACAACTCCGCTGGCTCCTGGTCAACAAGATAATCACTTTCAAGCACCTAACACATTCCTACAAAGCTCTCCACAACAGAGGACTGGCATACATGAACCACTGCCTCGCATTCCACGTTCCAGCAGACAACTCCATTCTGCCCATTGCATCCTAGCCTCTGTCCCTGTGATCTACAAGACCAGAACCAGAGGAAGTTCCTTCTCCTACCTCACCGCCAAGACCTGGAACACCCTGCCACTCTACCTCAGGCAATCCGCGTCACTGACCCAATTCAAGAAGGGCCTCAAGACCTAGCTCTTTAATTGATCCTGCACACACAGAAGGACCAGCAGCCTCCACAGCACCTTGAGACCCTCACAGGTGAGTAGTTGCACTTTACAAACCCTTTATTGATTGACTGATTGTTTGAACTCTCACACCCTATCACTTTGGAAAGTCAACAGCCACCTCTGGTATGCTTCCGAAATGTTCTCCTGCCTAGGTCAGGGGTAGCTGTGTTTTCAGGGTGGAAGGGGGGGTGTACAATCTATATCTGAACAAGTATATGTAAAGAGGTCCTTCTTGGAGGACATATTTTCTATGTAGAATAAATGAAAATCTTGAAGGTGTCAATGCACCATTTCTAAGTATGTCACCATCCTGGAAATCTGTAACCTATGTAGATTCAGGGGCGGCTCCCCCATGTGGGCAGAGGAGCGTCGCCCCACTGCTTTCCCACGGTGTAAGAAGCAGAAACATAAAAAAGTATAAATACCATTTTATGTTTCTGCTTCTCACACTGCGAGAAAGCAGAAGAAGGGTTTGGTTGGGGGCGGGCAATTGGGCAGGTCTGCTGGAGTCCTGGGGAGGAGTGGCTAGCCCAATGTTGTGAGCGCTGACTGTTTGGTCAGTCAAACCAGTCAAACACACGCTCTTTTCTCCATGTAGGCAGCATGCAGCCTACATGAAGAAAACGGCCACCACATAGACCCCTGTGCGGTCGGCGTCTGAGCCAATCACACCACAGCCATTGGAGCGTTGTGATTGGCTTAGGGGAGGGGAGGGAGGCTGCCTCCGCCTGCTTCCTGCGAGGATGGCGCAACGCGGGACCAGACTGCCGAAGGTAAGTTTTTTTTTTTTATTATTTAAAACTAACCCCCCCCCCGAGCAACCCCTTCCCCCTCACCCTCATGTATTTTGTAATATTGATAATGAAGCTGTGTGAAATGTTCTGGTGTCTTTCGCAGTAGCAAAGCTTATAAAAGACTCACAGTGCCAGCGGTGGATTCTCCATTAGGGTGGAGGAGTGTTGTCCCACTGCTGAGAGCCAGCAGACACAAACATGAAAAATAAAATGATAATAATAGGATTTTATTATAATTTTATCTTTCACTGAGTCGAGTCTTAGTGCAGGACGGGCCATCCTGACAGACAGCAGCAGGGAGGAGATGTGGTGGGCACTGCAAGTGCGCATGTTGATTTGGTCGGCTGTCTAAGGACGCCCAAACCGACATATGCACTTAGATTTCTCCAACCCAAGCTGTGTTCCACAGTCATGTGGAGAACAGCCAGAGGCTCCCTGTCCCTGAGTGAGCACCAAAGCAGCCTGCTCAGAGCAACCCTGGTGCTTCTCTCATGCTGATAATAGTATTACCAGCATGAGAGCACTGTCTGGATTGGCGTAGGGGAGCCTGGAACCCTGTGCAGTGTGCACCAGTCCATGGACTGCAGGGACAGGAGCAGAAGAGCAAGGAGGCGGCAGCCAGCAGCGGCAGGTAAGTACTCTTTTAAATTCCAGCATCGATATCAACCAGCGGAAATAAAAAGAATGCTGTAATGGGATCCACACTCAGCACATAGCATAGCACTGCAGTTAGTGTCCTTGACATATTTGCTAGGCAAAATGTGTGTAACAGTTTGCAGAAAAGGCCATGTATTAGTTTTGTTGTGAAGAGACCTCTAAAATGCACACTATACTTCTGTCCGATAGGCTTGGGAAATGACAACTTACATCCATCTCTTGTGCTGGGTTGTGTGTTGATGGGAGCGTGCTTGAGGTAAAATCTACTTTGTTGAAATGCTACTCAGTGCAGGGCTCAATGTGTCTTCCCCTTCTCCCTTGTGCAAGGTAAACAATTAGTGGCCTATTACGATGTCAACACCGTCTCGGAAACGGGACCAACCGAACTCTGGTCGTGGGTCCAGAATGCATTATTATGATGCAACCGAATACTGTTCAGTCACATACTCTCATACCTCTATGGGAGCTCGTGTTACAGCCGTAAACCGGCCATAACATAAGCTCTCATAGAGGAATGGGAGTATGTGTTCAGCCCTGCACTGTGGGGCAGGCACCCCAAGGTAACTGCCACCCAGTGCAGGGATGAACAGGGGGCACCCTGAGTTCCCAACAGGAGGCCGCAGAGTTAAGGGGTCCCTGCTAGGGTCCCCCATACTTGCTTTCCGACAGGCTTTCCATGTCGGAAAGCCCAACATGCAAAGCCTGCCAGAGACAGAGTATCATAATCCCAATGGTCAGATAGGGAGCCCTTTGGGATTACAGGCCGGCCTCTGACTGGCCGGCGGGCTCCTTGAGCCTGTTGGAAGCGAGCTGGAATGACCGGCCGGTTTTATTTCTGACCACCAGCATTTTAATGCAGCAGTCAGAAATTAAACCGAGATATGGCCCCTTAATGTGCATCTATGCAGCAGTGGCACTTGTTGTTTGCAGCTAGGTTCCTAGTGAAACATTGGAACAACTACAGAGAAAAGGAGGGTTATGGACTGTGAAGTGCTAAAACACACAGAGAGTTTCTTTCGGGCTGGCATATGAGAAGCAAACCTGAATCTGTCTCTGGTTTAAGGAATTATATACAATATTGCTATGGTACCTTTTACATGGAAGCATGGAACAAGTGCATATCATATGTTTTTTTTTGAGGAGCATGACTTGAAAAATTGTGTGCTTATGGTTTTATCACGTAAGGGTTGGACCTACAGCTTCTCTACATTGAGAGCTATGCTACACCTGTAAAGAAAGTGCATGGGCGATTAGTATGAGGACTGGAAAGTGTACTTTCTCTCTTCCACTAAGTAAAGAAAGCATGCATGAAACCCGCTTTCTGTGACACTAGACTTGAGTGTAGAGACAGGCTGATGCAGCTGCATGGACTCCTCCCTCATTGCTGCTGAACAGTTAGGTCTGGGTTCGTTCCTGGGCGTCCAGGGTCATCAATCTAAAGCAAAGTTCTTTTCTCTTTTATTTTTACAGTTCAAGATGTAGAATATTATTTTCTTTTGCCTAGTTTCTCTTCCTGTTTAAAAGTAATTATGAACCATATAAAAGGAGGCCAGAACGAGTTCGTGTTAACTTTTTAACTTTGATTGATGCTAGTTGCTCACTTTGACAACTCCTCACTGAACATCTCATCAGATTTGTCAGTTCTTGTTGGCTAACTTCTTGTCATTGTCCTCAGAGTTTTTTTTAAGTGCTGTAAAAAAAATTCTGTAAGGCACTTGAGTTATTCCCAATCTGTTTCTTAACTTATTTGCAATCTGCTTTTCAGTCTGGAGTCGAAAGTGCTTGAAGACGGTGGCGGGGCATATCTTCGTACCAAGTAGATCTTCTCAGCATTGTAAAAAACCTTCCTTGACATTTGTTGTGTGAATGCTTTGCACGTATCACGTGACTTACGCCTATTATGGATGGTGTTTTGTACGGTACTTATGTCCCTCTGAATTTTTTCTCGGATATATCCCTGACGCATATTTAGCTAGTTAAGTAGGGTCTTGCCTTGCCAACCTCTGTGTGTATGAAGAAAACATGCATCCAAAGTCGTGACATGTATGCTCTTGTGTGATGCTAGAGGGTTCATATACTTTTTTATGTTTAAAATTGTGCTGTATGCTGGGCAGAACTGTTTTCCTGCTGGTGTTGGTTTGTGTTGGCCTCTAAGGCCTGAATATGCATAACTATACACACGTCAGTAAGGAAGGGGACTTTTGTTCCATTTCTGTTTAGTAAGCGAAACCACAGACTATTTAGCCAAGGAACGACTGTCACCCCCTTTCTCAGGCTAAAAGGAGCATATAATCAAAGCAGAACTTTTCAACAATGTGCTCTGCCTAATGCACTCTACATCGAAAGACACCAGTGCAGCAAAAGTACATGAAAACAAAATATTCACATAATCATATCCTTCCCTTTATTTGTTTAAACTTTCTATTCGCAACTTTAAAAGTACGTTGACATATGTTCGTAAAATAAACATGATCTAAATACGAAAAGTCTCAGTCTAACCCTTTAAAAAACAGCAACTTTTCTACAAAGATCCTCAATTTTAATTCAGGCTAGAGAGCACTTTGGTATTTTAGCTAGACTCATGTAATAGAAAATAATTCATAAATTAAAAATACAATCATATATACGTACTGAGAGGGACTTTGTATCAGCCCTCTTCATCCACTGACCAGTTTAATTGTCATTCACGTTTTACTTCTGGACACCAATGCATTCAACAGGGAAAATTGATCAGCCCACTCAGTCATTGGCTCTCTTGGACTGTGAGTGACATCATCTTGCCTAACCATGTATACACAGCTGATTGAAAAGAACTGCACTTAAGTGCTAGCGCTGGCTGCTAATATTGAAATTTGACAAGAATTTTTGACTCTGGTCTTTTTTTCTAATGCTTTTAATTCAATGTTCTAACAGTACATTTCATAACAGGTCAGCCTGTTCACTATAACCATCAATAGATATCTAAAGGTGACTTTGGGCATAGCACAACTTATAATCTTTGTCATATATACAATTAGTGGCCTGTAAGTAGGAAATTCAAGCCTTCCTGGTCTCCCCTTCTTACACTACCACTTGTGTGGCTCCACCATCTTTCGTCTAGTTGGTGTTATCCACCACGTCTTCCCTTATCTCATAAAATCTTGCCTCGCCCCCAAATCTTTTCAAACTTCTTTGGGCACCCTAACACATTATAGTCCACTCTTGCAGCACCCATGCACCAGTCTATTCCCCCTTGTCATTCCTGCTTCATCAGCAGGTGCTGGGATCCTTACTTTCTAGTAATGCTCAAGTCCTTGATTTGTAAAAGAAAGAGTGCCGGTGCCCGGAGAACTGTTGTGAAGCCTAGGGCCAGTGAAATTAAACAATGGCGTGCCGAATACCAAGGTTAGTAGTCTTAAATCTACAACATGTTTCTTTAATGGACTACCAGACACTCCCTGCCCCTTTATCTCAACCTTGCAGGTTCCTGTTTTCTCCCTTTGTGACAAAAATTATCATCATTGTCTTCATCCTTCATTCCAATTTGTATTTTTATTACTCTCTTGCTCTCAGGAAATAAATGATGCAGAAAAATAGGTGTTGGGCCCAAAAATAAGTGTGTCTGGCCCCCATCAGCAACCACCAGCTCAAACTATGTACTGAATGCCCTTCTTTGCTACGATCATTCCGAAAATGCAGAATGTTAGCTTACTTCTTGTGAAATCAACATTGTTGGGTATCACCAAGATCACGCCTAGCGGTGGAATTTCATACTCTGGTATCACCCTAGAATAACTTTCCAGTAGGCCTGCAGTTTATTACAACCCCAAATCATGTGCAGGAATGTATCTTCCTCTGTCGCATCTCAAACGTGTGGGTGCTTTGGTCCATCCCAATTTATATTGTTTGCTTCGATGTACCCTCTAGAATTTTTTATGGAATCAGACAACATATTGCCCCAATATCTACCTCACTTGGGTGCATCAGGGCCACCTCGCAGTCTCTATTCTCCATGACTACTAAGTCCTCTTCAAGCCTATTGAAGAGGCCTTTTCGCCTATCAGACCTATTGTTGATGAGAGTTAAATAAGTGGACAAAAACGCTCCTTTCCCCACCTACAGCAGAAGAACACTGTTCTCCAATGGAGCATACTCAGGGACCTCCAGCTAGTTAACCGCCTAGGTTAGCGGGGCATGTCTAAATTGTACATATTTTTATTTCTTGTAGTTGAAAGAAGGTTTAATACTTCCCTCTTCCAGTATATCTCCTATTTAGGAAATTCCAATGAGGTCCATGTAGTAAAGCCCTAGAGCTGGGCTACTTCTTTGAGCATGCTTCCTTCCAACAGTGGTGCTTTGATTTTGACTTTACTTTCTAATCCAGGCAGTTTGTCGCTCTGTCTCAGACAGTCAAGTCACTACCAATGCATTTTTCTTTCCCGTACCTCTGTAAACGTAATGCAGGTTAGAATGGGTTTCCATGATACATCTCTCTAGTCTAACTGAAGGGTCAGTCCTCTGGGTGTAGATCCAGTTATTACAATTAGAAGCTGGGAAGTCCAGTTCAGTCTCATATGACAGATAATGCACCCATCACTATAGGCTGTTCTACCTAGCATTTTCATCGCTATTTAGAAGCACACCTGTCACTAAGCAGAGTACCTCCATCGCAGAGCAGGGTGCGCAATTCCACATCAAATTTATTAATAAATGCTTCGAAAAAGGATGTATTTTGCACAACACACACACAGTAATTTAGGCAATGTGGTAATTTTAGATATTGCTGCACTTCCCGCAATTGTGAGTGGGAGGGGTTGCCACCAGGTAGAATTCTGGAATTCCATATGGAATTCTGAAAGTATCTTGTTGACGTTCTGCTCAAGTAACTCATTTGCACATGGCGTTATGTTGATCCATAAGTATTCAAATTCTTCTTCAGTGTCCTCAGTTCCAGGAGAAAACTCTCCCTCTATTTCCCAGCCCCTGGTTTCATGAATAATTGATTTATTCCATTGTATTTGTATCTTGCATACCCGCTGCATTTTACAAAGGCACACAGTAACACTTTACCCCCAGTCGTATAATCTCCAGTGAAAACCCTTCAATATCCTCTTGCGATTTGACCCACCACACCAACCACTCTATGCACAAAGCAAAGAGGAGCGGGAAGAGCAGGAACCCCTACATAGTACCTCTCCCTAGTGAAAACAGGAGTGATATCTTTATGTTGTTATAACCACAACCTTCAGGTCTTAATACAGGAGGGCCACCCAACTACAAAAACTTCAGTCCAGTTCAAATCTCTTCAGTGTTAGGTACAAGTAGAGCTAGTACATGGAATCAAAAGACTTTTAAATCTCTAGAGATTCAGCAGAGGGTTCCTTCATAGTTTGGATATTTCCTAACTAATGATGAAGCCTTCTTAGACTTTGTCTAGTATTGCATCTGGGCATGAATCCATGCAGATCCATATGTATTAGGGAATTTATGACTTCCAGTATTCATGTTGATGATTCTATGTTCAACATATTCGTTACCACATTTAATAAGGGTATTGACTTATATGAGGCACATTTATTTTATGCTTTCCCTTCCTAATGTATTACTGTAATCATTGCATGTTCGTGGTCTGGGGAAAGTGTCTCTTGTTTATGAGCATCTTTATACATTCATAATAAGTGCAGCCACAGTATTGAGGAAAGTCTTTTACATGTTTCAACAGGGATACCATTAGAGCCAGGAGTTTTGCCACTGTTCAAATGTTTAATGGCCTTTATGATTTTGTTGAGCATGATATTTCTATGCAATGTCTACCTATTTACCAACCCTTCATTTGGAACATTAAGGATGCTAAGGAATCAAATTGAGCTCCTCTTCTTCTCTCAGTTGTTCAGCCTTACAGACATCACTATAATATGCTTCAAAAGGCTGTTCTATTTCAGGATCAACAGTGGCTTTCTCATACCCATCATTTACCATTTCGACTATCCATCTGTCCTCTTCCTTACTCCTGCTTAACCAGATGAAGAGATTCCTGTCTCATCCCCCACCTCATACAATCTCTGTTGCATTGTGAGATTATGTTTAGGCCTGGGCGAAGCACTACGCTACGCTCGCGTAGTTTGCGAAGTTCGCGCTACTTCGCGCTACGCGAACTGCACGTAGCACAGTGCGAACACGCGTAGCGTAGTGTTGCGTAGTGCTGCGGTCATTTTTTGCTTGCTCGCGGTCCTCAACGTCAAGTTGGCGACTGCGAGCAAGCAAAATGACATCCTGGCGAGACTTTTTCCTTGTTCGCGATCGCGAGCATGGAAAATAAACCTCCCGGCGAGATTCCCAACGCGAGAAGGTCAGGTTTCTCATTGCGAGGGGTCGCGTATGCTCGCGACCGCTCGCGATGAGAAACTACCAGTTCGCGTTGAGAAAGCTGCAGCTCGAGTAAAAATCTACTCGAGCAGCAGAAAACTACAGCTCGCACTGTGCAAGATGCCATTTTCAATGATTGCACAGTGCCGGTTGCTTGTCCGCACTGTGCAATCATTGAAAACAACATCTTGCACAGTGCGAACATGTTACTTCGCAGTTCGCAAAGTGCTACGCGTAGCTCGCGTAGTGCGAACTTCACTTTGCGTAGCTTCGCGAAGTGCTACTTCGCGAACTACGCCCACCCTTAATTATGTTGACAGACTGTGAATTGTGCTTCACTTTGATATTCTGTCCTTACTATCTCTAGTCTTCTAATGTGTTCTGGAGTACGTCTGTCTACCAAAACCTTTTCTACTTCTAGGATCTTAGGGCCTGATTTAGAGTTTGGTGAACAATTTATTCCATCACAAACATGACAGATATCCCGTCTGCCATATGACAAGTGCATTATATCCAAAGCACTTATAATGCAGCATACAGGATATCAGTCACGTTTGTGATGGGGTAACCCATCTGCCAAACTCCAAACCAGGCTCTTTAGTCTCTAGTACTGTAGTTTTCTCCAGTCTATTCCTTTTGCTTCATGCTATAATATTCTGTGCTTTGCCCACAAGTACAGTTTAACATGCTTTCCATAATAATGTTGGGGAGTCCTCTGAAACAATATTTTCTTTAAAGTACATTATGGAGTCATCTCAAATCTAGGCCATAACTTCTGGGTTTCCTAATTCTCAAACATTTAACCACCAAGTGTTCCCATTTATCCTACGGTTCACCCCGACATCTATAATCAAAGGCAATAATCTGAAATTCCCCTCGCAGGATACTTTGCTTCTCCAATCTTGGGGGTGGGTGGGCTTTCCCATTGGGATCAATATGGAGTCAAGCCTTGAGAAGTTTCTTTCCTGCCCAGAGAAGTATGAGGATTGTTTCTCTGAGGCGTGTTTCATCCTCCACACATCCATAAAGCTCAGGGTTCTAGCAAAGCGTGAGAGCGGTGTTGTTGTGTGTTAATACTGGTTGGAGAATGTTATTCTGTCCAGCTCTGGTGCCATCACATTGAAATCTCCCACAATATATGTAAAGGCGAGTGTGCTCCCAATAATAATGTTTCCATCTCCCCATGGTCACCTGCTGCAGCCTAAGTGATGTATAGATGTTTTTGTTAGTAATGTTATGCCTTGCCGGTGTTCCTTGAAGTCTCACATAACTTCTGTTGGGGTAAATCCATTTTCTGGCTGTCTGAAAGGGGTTTTTACTAGCTTGTTTCACCACCCTCTATGATCCCTGCGAGATGCATGCATCGGCCTGTGACATGTATTGACCTCTTCCCAGGATCTTGCATTCTAAGCACATCAGGTGGGTTTCTTGAAGCATCACTACGTCTGATGTATGTCAACCCATATATTGAGATACGATTTTTCTCTTCATCTTACTACCTAGACAGTTTACATTTCCTGAAAGAATCTTTAATTTCTCATGTTCCTCATTATGTGCCATCCTGTTGTGTTATCCTCTTGTATCCTCAAGTGCTGTGCCAACCCATGCCCATCTGACACATCTAATTGCCCTGTCTAAGCTGAAACATCTAACGCTGAACCTGTAACCACCCTCTCCTTTTCTCCCTCAGCACTTTTCCATATCTGTGAGCTCCCAACTACTTGCTCTCCAAAATTGGAAATGTCTGCTCTTCCAAATTAATTATTTTTGTAAGTATTCGTCTCCTGGGGCTGAATACTTTTGATGTTTTGATGGCTAGTTGCCTATTTACTCAGTGGCCTAGCAAGGGGTTCGGTCCACCCCGGGCAGCATGAGTTTTGGGGGCCTCCTCCAGCACTTACCTGCTGTCTTAGGGCGACAATCCCACCCGCTCTACAGAGCGGCTGTTGCAGGGTGGCAATTGTGAGCCGAATTTCGCCAGCATCCCCCCGCTCTTTAATGCTTCCGTGGGGCGGCAAACACAGGGACCGCCAAGGGCACCCAAATGGCTAACTACGTCACTGTACTTACTTTCTTAGTTTGCTCTATATTACTTGTGGTCTTCATGCAAAAATCTCTGCACTTCCTGTGCCTGTCTCGGTTTACCCTCCCTGGATGATCACTTCCTTGGTATATTGTGGTGTTGATAGCCTACAGCTTCATTTTCCTAACTTTAATCTAGAGTTCTTCTGGTAGTTTGTACTCGGTATCCACCTCCTGATTTGGCCTTTGGCTTTGCTCCTGGATTTGTTATTATCTCCATTGTTACGTATGATGCTTTGTGTCTGTTGATTCATCTTCACTTCTAGTAGAAGGTGTAGGCCCTTTCCAATATGCCTTCAGGCTCAGTCTGTTTCGGTGGAGTGGCTGTTGCTATTTAGGCCTCACCACCAGTACTAGTGTTTCTTGTAGTAGCAAGTTGTCCCCCGGTGATGGGTTCTTTCCAATAGCCTCTTCCAAGCCTGTTCTAGTGTCTCAAAGAAGTAGAATTTAATCTGAAAAATCACCTTCAGCTTGGCTAGGTAAAGTAACAAATGCTTGATGTCCAAGAGCACGCAATTTCCAATTTACCTGGTCACACATTTTCGGTTGGTAGTGCACCATCTTGATGTAGTATGGAAACACATATTAGCAGTGACTCATACAACGCATCTTCTTTGGATCTGGTTTCCATTAGAATTCTGTTTCAATCTCTCTAGTGTTCACGATGCGTGCGATCATTGACCCAGGTGGACCCTCACAGTGGTCCTGCTGACAATGTTCTATGCACCCTCACTATCGAAAACAGTGTGAGAAGCTCTTTTCATCAATTATTGTACATGAGCGTTTTTTTTACAGATCTGCTTGGGTTATTTCCCCACTCTCTGGAAATGACTATGAAAATCAGAAGATTTTGCCTGAAGTGGGATTCCTCATCTTCTGCTCGCATTGATAGTTGTTTTGAAGACATGAGCAGCAGGCACCCTTTCGACAATGTTACATAAATCCTGTCTGAAAAATGTCACTTCAGAAACCACCTCTTCTATCTAGTGTGCCAGGGCTTCTCTAGAACGGTGTATTGCCTGAAGTATTAAGCCCGTTGAGGATACCAGTGAAGCAGACCCCGATCGCACCTCTTCCATAATGACTCAACGGCACTCTAATGAACCATTGTGTATCTACCTATTTTGCCCTGTTTTGGTGTCCAGTTTCCTTTGTCCCTGGCCATGAAAACGTATGATGCAATAATGTTTAGTGACTCATTTTGATGCTAACATTGAGGACACATTCTCGGAAAAACAAACAGTTTCCACATGGTAGCTAATTTTATGTACAGCTATCTAAATTAGGAAGGTATAAATGTGCACTTCAGTAAACCCACTGTTAATAATTCCGATAGCAACCCCAGATAAAATGGTTAATTACAACCTCACATCTAACCTCCATCTTTCAGAGAAGATCAAGGAAGGTAAAGAAACTATGTCACTATGAACTTCAAGAAAGACATACAAGATTCCTCACAATTGCACATCAGACCATAGACCTTGTAAATGGCACAGAGAATACATTGGCTGGTATAGAACACCTATTCTGGTAGGAGATATTGGCCAGCCAGAAGTTGTTACCTCACTATGCCTTTCAGATTCATATTAAGCACTAAGGGGCCGATTACAATGTTGTCAGGAAAGGTTCTAAATGGGACTTGGATTAGGCAAATTTGATTCAGGGCCTATGTTTCCGACTGAATCATCCACCTTTCCAGACAACCAAGTACAGTGCGTGGAAGGTGTCAGGGCTGAGCGAATCAGTTCCGAACGGGATTCAGGCAGTCCGACTCGTCTGGAGCCGAATCATGCAGCTCAATGGGGACGGTTTCCGAACGAGAGAGTACAATGACCGATTCTGACAGCTGTACCGACTCAATTTTGATGAGACCAAATGGCTGTGGGAATCGGACTTTGGGGAGCCAAAGCAGGCCCCTTTCACCCAGGGCCCTCTGAATCGGTCATGGTGCGGAGTTGTGGAAATGAGCCTTTTTAGGGGCTCACCGGTGCAGGGGATCACCCTTATCTGTCCACAGGTCCTCAAACCAACAAAGAAGAGATTGGCACTGAAGCTGGAATTCAAAATAACAGGTTTATTAATTACTCATGAGTGGGACTACATCAATACAGCACCCTCAGGCACTGTAGGAGGTAGTCCATAGAATACAGAGGCCATGGGCCTTTTATATAGACTTTGTTGCAGAGTAAGCATGGAGACTCAAATAGAAGGCAGAAGTATACACGGGAATAGTTATCGACTAACATGGTCAGACAAATATTACTAAGTCAGCAAAGTGGGAGGGAAGACAGAACTGCTTACATCAGTTGAGATAGCCTGACAGTTACAGTCTAAAACAGGTGCATTCTAGCAGCTAGAGCCCTTTCTGAGCTTACACAGTGCTCTGGCTCAGTACTGAAGGAGTTAATTACAGTTGATGACTCAAGCAGAATAGAAAAGCAAGCAACAGTGCAGATGGCTAACAAAAATGGACGCCACAGCCAAGATGGCTTCAGCTCATGCTAACAGATTATCTGCGATTTCCACATGGTACCCATGGGTCCCCCCTTTCCATGCATACACAGTATGGCTGGCACCACGGGGTGCACCCTTTTCCACACCCACCCCTTTTTTCAATATGAGCCTGTGTTCACATTGGATACACAGGCTCCTATTGAATTTAATGGGAGTCCGACCGAATCGTATCCGGATGCATCCTGATGCATCCAAATCGCTCGGGCGATCTTCCCCGATCTGAGTCAATCTGAGTCGTTAGGAAAGCATTCCAGAACCAATTCAGTGGGAATGCTTTCCTGATGACATTGTAATCGCCTCTAATCGCCTCTAAGTTTTGAGATCCTGTTAGAGCACTTGGAAGATTGGGCAGGGTTCATAGTGACATACAGCAGAGGCACAACCATCTTCTCCATCAAGAACTTTACAAACAGAGTCAACAAGGCTCAAACACAGCTCATTTTTCTTCCTAGTACTATTCAATATTTTCAAGAGGTCACTGGTGAATGTGATTGTGTGACATCCACTATACTTCCAAATATATGTAAATATTATCAAACCCTCATCATTCTAGAGAAGAACAAAATGCAGTGTATCAATTTTACAGAATGCATAAACTTCTGGCTAAAAATGTACTATCTATGTTATAACAGACTAAGGTTAGAGTTTATGTTAACAGGGCATTCCACAGAGACCTCTTTAAAGTTTGATTGTCCGAAAAACCTGAAAGAAACCCCTAATCTAGTGTGGCTACCAAAATTCTTGGTGTCTGGTTTGGCTCTCTTTCAAGCAGTGGAAAGTGAAGATGGAATCCAATTCCTGTTTATGGTGCTGCAAACAGTCTTATCATTATTGCAGATGAACCATATGATTGTAATCAGATCCCAAGTGGAATAATTACATAGAGTCTACATTAGGACTACATGGAAGTACAATTATAAATTCCAGGGAATAAAGAACCAGGTGGCAAGACTCTGAATTACAATTAGAGGTCAATGGTTAGACCATGAAGTCTCCTGGGGTGGTTTAAGCCTCATCCCTGCTACCTAAACCTCCACGAGTCATCGCATCAATATTACACTCTTGTCGTCGGAATGCATTTTTCACTAAAAGTGTTTCTATTAACACTTTCTGCAAAAACTGACAATGCTGGCCTGCCTGCTAATATTGGATGAAATAAAGTACACAATTCTTTATATTATCCAAAGTAGAGATTTTTATTTGAAAAATGTAAAACAATGTATTTGTTAATGCTGTGAGTTTTCACACTCAACATATGGAGCACTGGTCATTTTTTGATGCTGGGGGGCCCCAATGCTCTGTACGGCCCCCAGGAACAGGAAAAAGCCTCGGAGACATGGCACCAGATGCTATGCCTAAAATATGGTGGTCCTTCTGGCGCTATGTCAGCCAGCAGATCAGTGCTGTAAAAATGTGTCTGATGGCACAACCAACTGTGGCTCCACCATCAAAAGCACAGTCTGTCCCTACATCTACAGTATTCTCTATATCTGTACCTAAAGATATTAAATCACATAGTATGACCTCTGAGAGTTCTCAGCTGGATCCAGTTGAAATAAACAATCACATTCAATGAATTCCCACTCATTTACAAAGCCTCCAAGAGAAAAGACAGGGTAAACCTGCTGTACACCTCCCTGTGTTTGCTCTAACATCTTCGGCATGGATTACAATGGAACAACAGTTGTAATAGTGCAGTACAAACTGCTTTTAAGCTCTTTGTACCAACACATACATGTGCTACAAAGCTCCAACAGGACTATCCATTTCTACGGAGTGTCTGACCATGCCAAGCTGTGTTACAATCCAGCATAAATTTAGTGCACCAATAACTAATATTGGTTTTTCAGGACAGCCTGAAATATATTCAACATTTTCTATGGGAGCGACCTGGAAGACAGTTCTGTTAACATGTGGGTCAAAATTGATACATCTGTGAATAAGCTTTGCATCACTCAAAATCAGTTATGTTTATTCTACAATCTAAATACAATCCTAGGTTGTTGTTAGGTGTTTAAATTTTGTTGCCAATGTATTTTTTTGTGCTAACTCTTGTTGGGCGTTCAGTGAATTTATATTGTGCATTTAAGTATTTAAGCATTAGCACAGAACAATTCTTATTTGCTTTGACCTCTACCTTATCAGTAGCTGGGGAAGGAGGGTGGCTGCTCTTCCGATTTCGTTCCTCCAAGTTCGGTTGTAGTCTGCTATCATCATGGCCAAGACAACAGAATGAATTAATTTAAAAAATCGATATTAAAAGTAAATAATTGCGTTTGCCTACAGAACAACTACTCTCTATAACCTACAGCAGTTGGACAGCTTTGAAGAAGTACTGTCGCTAAGAAGTCATGATTCTTGTACTAGTGACCATTATTATGCCACTCAAATATATATATATAAATCCTTTGGCTTTTTCAGTGAATATATGTCAGAAAATTGGCACTAAAAGTGGAGTCCGTACCCTTTCTTGCCGTCGGAGTATGGATGGTTTGGGAACTTGTTAATTGAATATCTATCTATCTATCTATCTATCTATCTATCTATCTATCTATCTATCTATCTATCTATCTATCTATCTATCTATCTATCTATCTATCTATCTATCTATCTATCTATCTATCTATCTATCTATCTATCTATCTCTCTCGCTATATATGTATGTATATATCATATATATATATATACATATATATATTACCTACTGGCGGTCGCCAGTAGGTAGTTATAGTTAGGACCCCTTTTCCATAGGAAAACCTCAACATTCTATTTTGAATAACTTTGGCGCCGGTCGACGAATCCTCGCGAAGTTTTCAAAATAGGTGGGGCGCTACGCTCCGCTCCTACCCTGAAAGTCTCGGGGGGATTCGTCAAGCGGGGGCTGAGATAAAAGGGGGGTCCCAAAACGCGTTTTCCCCATGCATTTTTCCATAGGACCTTTAGACAGGGCTACAGCCCGAACGGCTGAACAGAATTACTAGAAATTTGGCAGAGAGGTAGTCCTCAGGTCAAGGAAGTGCCTTTTGTAGGTTTGGTGTAAATCTGTTCAGTAGATTCTGATAAAATAGCCTTTAAATCAATATATATATATCTAAGCGCGCTCCGTGCGCGCTGGGTGCGCGCACCTCGCCGTGCACGAGCGCAATTCTGATTGGTTGTTAGATCTTAGTAAACATTCGAATCGGTGGAAATCAGGAAGCGGCGGCCGCCATTTTGTCTATCGCATAAAGAGGGGGTGATAAACAAAGGGGGAGAACTTGAAAAGGGGGCAGAGTGGGTAGAAATAGACCCAGTAGGCATTGTAAGGGGGTCAAAGTAGGACCTTGTAGGGCAAAAAAAAAAGATTAATATTTTGTTAAAAAATATCGCCGAGTGCGCGCACCCAGCGCGCACCCGGAAAAAAACTTAATAAAACAAATTTTAAAAAAAACGCATTTAAGTGTTTAGATATAAGGTGGCTCTAAAAAGAGCCCTTGTGTTTATTGTTTGTTTTTTGGTACCTACAAGTAAGTACCGATGCAGAGTCTGAGGTTCAAGAGGAAGACTCTGTTGCCTTCACCAGTGAAGTGCACACCATCTCCTCTATAAATGTCTTGCATGTCGTAACGCAAGTTGTTGTGGTAAATGGAACCCATACCATAGTCTCTGAGGAAAGCAGAAATAGATTTGTTGACGTGCTGCCTTGCTTTGTCAATCTGCGGACAAAATTGGTTGGACCAGTTCCACTTTTGCCTTTGGCATATGTTAGAATATACAAAGGCAGTTTGTGGAAAAAGCGACATCAATTGCACAAAGGTGTCCTTAATAAGCATTTCCAGACCTACACCAGTTAAAGTGCCTAGGTCATTACCACCACAGTGCACAATAATAAGGTTAGGCTGTGGGAGATGTTGAAAGCTTTTCACCAAAGGCATTAATTGGTGCCACTTTAACCCTCTCTGACCAATCCATTTGATGTCTACATTTGGCAAAGCAAGGTCTCTCACCATACCTCTTTTCTCTGCAAATTTTTCACTCCAGAAGACATAGCTGTGTCCTACAATCCACACTGTGAACATCTTCAAAGGAGATCTGGATGCACTCAGGAGGTGTAATTCAGTAGAATGGTAAAAAGAAATGAAAGACAGTTTGGAAATGGAGGCATACATATTTTTTTATTAAAAAAAAGAACTGATTGGCTGTTTCATACCATTCTACACTAAAAACTAGGCTGTATGTGTAAAATAATAGAAGCATGTTTTGTATTGGTACAGAAATATGTGTTACCAAAGAACAGTATTTTGGATTTGCTGTTAGGTTTGAAAAGTCAAGCACTCTTGCTCTGTGGAATTGAAACATTGTGTGGCGAACTTCTGACCTAACTCCACACAGCAGTGTTCCATGAGCTGTTGCTATGGTAGCAGGCAGAAGTCAAGTTGGGGGAAGGGTACTAGGCAGAAGTCAAGTAGGGGGAAGGGTACTTTTGGAAAAGGGTTGGTTTTCAACCAATAGAAATGTGTGATTACATTTGAAAAAAGGGGGAAGCAGTGAGATTTGAAATTAACAGGTATATGTGTGGAAAAAGAGAGGGAAAGTTTGCCATTATCTGGTTCTGCTGAGAGGAGAGAGGTGTAGAGAACAGAGATCCTGGCTCTGATAATCTGCTGTTTGAGTGCCACATTTCTATCACAACTAACTAATTTTAAAGGTGAGGTTAGAGTTTGAGAGGAGATGTATATGGTAAATTAAGAAATAAATAATAGAAATGTAATTCTTTTTGTTGAAGTTGTGTTTATTATTTTCTGTTTTGGGAGAAATTTAAATGTGAGGAACATGTAAAATAATATGGACTATGTTTTCACGATAAATTAAGGTGTATTGGTCTGGACATGGGCTTTTTAAAAAATCTGAAAAGTGGATTCATAATGTGTCAGTCTGTAAAAGTGATTATTACTTGTCAAAAAAAAAGAGCAGTAAGTGTGCTTTGAAATTGGCAAAGAAATTTCGTTTTGTGACTAATGTGAAAACATGACTCTGTGTGCAAATAGGAATTACAGGCAGAGATTTATTGCGTTTTGCTCTGGTGATTTCACAGTTGCATTAGTAGGAAAAAGGGGGAGCGATTTTTTGGTGCAGAAGCAGACTCTTAGCACACACCCAGCTAACTTCCATGTATAATCATGCACAGTATTCACAAGCGAGTGGGGTTTGAGGTTTCAGTCTGTAATGCAAATACATTCAGCATCACTAAGGCTGGTTGCCCTTGCTGGAGTGTAGGCAGTCACCCAGCATACACATGGTGGTGGACTGAAAAAGCAGTCTGGACATGGGCTTTTTAAAAAATCTGAAAAGTGGATTCATAATGTGTCAGTCTGTAAAAGTGATTATTACTTGTCAAAAAAAAAGAGCAGTAAGTGTGCTTTTAAATTGGCAAAGAAATTTTGTTTTGTGACTAATGTGAAAACATGACTCTGTGTGCAAATAGGAATTACAGGCAGAGATTTATTGCGTTTTGCTCTGGTGATTTCACAGTTGCATTAGTAGGAAAAAGGGGGAGCGATTTTTTGGTGCAGAAGCAGACTCTTAGCACACACCCAGCTAATTTCCATGTATAATCATGCACAGTATTCACAAGCGAGTGGGGTTTGAGGTTTCAGTCTGTAATGCAAATACATTCAGCATCACTAAGGCTGGTTGCCCTTGCTGGAGTGTAGGCAGTCACCCAGCATACACATGGTGGTGGTCTGAAAAAGCAGTCTGGACATGGGCTTTTTAAAAAATCTGAAAAGTGGATTCATAATGTGTCAGTCTGTAAAAGTGATTATTACTTGTCAAAAAAAAAGAGCAGTAAGTGTGCTTTGAAATTGGCAAAGAAATTTCGTTTTGTGACTAATGTGAAAAGAAATGTAGTAATATATTTAAATAAAATAAAGGATTTTTTTTTTAGTTTTTTTCAGGTATTGCTGAAGAGCAGTGAACAAAATTTAAGATGCCTACAAAATCCAGAGTTAAAAAAACCCAGAAAAAAAACGTATATTTGAAGACAACTGGAGGACCAAAGTTAGTAGAAGATGCTCATGTTGGGAAAAAGAAAAAATCTTCTGGTAAGCAGAAAAAACAATTTCTTAAAAATATATTCAAAACAAGGAAAAATGTACAAAATGTCTGTACTGGAAAGAATGTTATGAAACGAAAAGGACAGGAAAAAATTGAGAATTTACTTAATGTAAATATACCTTCTGCAACTGAAAAGATTTACATAAACAGAAAAACAGCGTTTAAAGAGATACGTAGAAAAATGTTTCAGAGAAGAGTTATGTCCAATTTGATAAAGGATGTGAAGAAATATAAGCAAAAGAGTAAGTTTTATAAAAGAAAAAAAGAAATTGAAGTCATTGCAGCAAAGGCATTAGAATTAAAAAGGAAACTATTCATTTTAATTATGAATAGGATGCGTACATTAGACAAAATGGTTAATGTACTGAAATCACATAGCAAAAGGAAAAGAGTAGTGAACAGAACAAACTTTTGTAAAGTGTTTTTAGGAAAGTGGATGCATAGTTCAAGTAGTGAACCTTTTTTTAATGAAGAGAGCTATTTTCAAAGTAATAGTTTGCTGCATGCAGTTGACACCAGAGGTCGTGGTTACGAAGTGACAAATGGTTGCATAATGGAGAAGGAGATAATGGTTCCAAGAGATGAGGTACAAGTGATGGCGGATGAGGCTATGGGGAGACGTCCTAAAGCCCCAGTGTACACTTGGAATTGTAGTAGTATTTGCACTGTGCGTCAGGAATCTATTGACAAATTTCGTGAGTTTCTAAGAGAATATAGCAAAAAAAGTGTGAAACAGAAGATTAAGGTGCTTCAAAGTCTAGATCCATGCAGAGTGAGAGAGAATACTGGTTTGCAGGGTCATTCTCTGGCTTGTCTATCTAGAAAAGTGTGTAATAGTGTTTTCCATCATTTTAGGATGCTGGCTGTTCATCATACTGAAATGAGAAAGTTTGTGAGACGGTTGTATTTTGCAAAAAGTCCAGCAATAAAGTTAAATGAATTGAATAGGGCTCTGTTCCGAGGAACGGTATCAGATGTAGAGAAGGTTGTTGATGAAATTCAGTTTTGTTACTTTGGTCCTGAACAAAACAGTGCAGAGAAGGACACAGTAAATGAGGAAGAAGTGGAAGAGAATGTAGAACCCTCTGTAAGTAACACATTTAATGATCACATAACAAAATTTGCAATAATCTCTAATGAAAGACCAAATATTACTTGTATTTGTTGCCGCAGAACTCATTATAGAAAACAAACCAGGTATGTTGATCTCTACAGAAAGAGTGAAAATGAAGATAATTATAAGTGGAAGGATTTTGCCACATATATATTTCTTGAAAATTGTTTTGAATTGGGTGAAGTTCAGCGTATTTGTAAATACTGTTATAATAAGTTAGAAGAAAATAGAATGCCGACCAGAGCTGTACATAATAATTTAGAATTGGATGCTATTCCTGCTGAACTTTCTGAATTAAATACATATGAGTCTATACTCATTCAATGTGTTCATCCGTTCCAGACCATAGTACGTATGGAGCCCAAAACTGGTAAATTACCTCCTTTAGATTTACTGAGAGGTTTAAAAGGTAGAGTGGTGTATTTGCCCTTGGATTTGAAAAAAAATATGGAAACTATTGATGCGGATACTTTGGAAACTGAACCATTAATTATTCTGGTTAATGGTGTACCTACAAAGAATAAGAAGATTTGGCAGGAGCTGGTAGATGTGCAGAAAGTACAAAGAGCAAATTTGTATTTGAAAAGGAATAACAAATGGTATGAATCAATTTATATAGAAGAAGAAGAAGAAGAAGATTTACAAGAAGACACAGAAACACCAACTGGACAAATTGAAAAAGTGGACAAGTCAAAGGAAGAAGAAATATATGAACATTTTAGCATACATCCTCTCCATTCAAAAGAAGTTATGGGAGACAATATTGATCTGTTTCAGATGAAGAAAGCAAAAGGAACTCCCGTGAGTGTATGGGAGGAGAGCTTGGAAGCTCGATGTTTTCCCCAGCTGTTTCCTAAAGGAAAAGGAGGACGATACGATGAACGTCCGGAACAGATTCCAGCTTCTGAGTATCGGACTACAAGACTATATGCTGAAGATCCCAGATTTCGACAAAGTATTCCTTATTTGTTCCATCTTTTATTTGAAAGCGACTTGTCTGCACTGTCTTATGCAGTAAATCACATTTTAAAAAGTGGAGTACATTTACAAAATGTGTCTGCTAAGGATTTTATGGAGAAAGTGCAGCACCGAGATGATCATTTGGAAACACAACTGATCAATCTGATGGCTTGTCAGCGTGGGACAAATGAATATTGGTACCGACGCCATGGTGAATTAAAATGCATGTTACGGAATTTAGGAACACCAACATGGTTCCTTACCCTAAGCTGTGCCGAGTACGCTTGGGATGATTTACTGGATTTTCTACGAGAGGCAAATTCAAACATTAAAAACATCGAATACAAGACAGCAGGAGAACTGTGCTCATTGGATCCAGTTAATGTTTGCAGATATTTCAATCATAGATTTGAGGCTATGATGTCCTTCATCTGCAATAAAAAAAATCCACCTCTTGGAGAAGTTGTAGATTTCTTTTGGAGAAAAGAGTACCAGGCAAGAGGTGCTCCTCATATTCATATGCTGTTGTGGATCAAGGATGCCCCAAAGTTTGGAACAGATGCAGATGAAGCAGTGTTATCTTACATTGAAGAATATGCAACATGTGCTATACCAAA
Organism: Triturus cristatus; assembly: GCF_964204655.1. Classification (NCBI taxonomy): domain Eukaryota; kingdom Metazoa; phylum Chordata; class Amphibia; order Caudata; family Salamandridae; genus Triturus; species Triturus cristatus. Next base: position 603,604,750 of record NC_140585.1, read on the forward strand.
AAGCACAGAAGAGAAAAAGTTAAAGGAGCAAGTTTTACGTTTCCAAAGTCATCGATGTGGAAAGTACTGTCGACGGAAATACAAGAGCAAAGATAAATACTACACTAAATGTCGATTTGGATTTCCTAGACCTGTTCTTTCAAATGGAAGAGTAAACAGTTTTATGTCAGCTGTGAGACATACTATCACAAGAAAATCACCTAAGAATACCTACAACCTAAAAAGAAAAGAAGAATCCAAAAATATAAATGACTACAACCCAGTCATTTTATCCATGTGGAACGCTAACATGGATATACAGTATGTAGCTGACAATTCCATTGCTGTTGCTCGATATGTAACGTCTTACATTACGAAATCAGAAAAAACAGAATTGAAGGAAATGTGGGAAGAGATTTCTCACGAGAAGACTGTCAGTAAGAAGCTGTACAGTTTCAGTTTGAAGATGTTATCGCATCGAGAAATTGGATCCTACGAATGTTCAGATAGGTTATCTTCTGCAAGTCTCTACTCGAAATCAAGAAGAATAATTTGGGCAAGTTTAGGCCTTGCAGCAATGAGAAATCGGGTACTGAAATCTGTTGGAGAAATTGAATATTTGGCCGAGAATGACCCACAAAGTACAGATATTTTGAAATCAAACATGTTGGACACATATTATCCAAAAAGAAGTCAACATCTGGAGAACATGTGTCTCTATGAAGTGCTGCAGAACTACATTTATTCACGGAAAGCCGCAGAAGACATCAACAATGGAAAATATAAAGTGATTGGTGAGGAAGGATGTTTGGTGAAGCAAACAAAAGGAAGTTTGATAAATCACAGGAAGCTGAGTTGCGACACTACTGACAAAAAGGAATTTTACTACTTGGCTCTTTTACAGCTGTTTAAACCATGGCGTTCAGAGGACGAACTACTGGGAGAATTTCAAAGCTATGAAGATTCTTTTAATGCTTGCAAAGACAGCATACAATGCAGTACATTCACAACTTATCTGCAAATGTTAAATGAAGAAATTGAACAGGAAACTACAATTGCAGCAGAAGTAGCTAGAGACAGTTCTCAAGACAGCCAAAGTTCAGGAACACTCAGTCAAGATCCTCTAGGACAACCAATCGTTGAAAATGAAGCATCAATAGCCATGAATGAAGTGGAAACGGCTATGAATCAAGCTCAAGAAGAATTTATAGACTTACAAAATTTGGAAAGACAACTGAATGAAGAGCAGCAACAAATTTATGAAGAGATCAGAAGCAAAATTGATCACGGATTTCAACATGAAAAAAAAGAGTGCCCATGCACATCATTTCATCCAATCAGGATGTATGTAAGCGGACAAGCTGGAACTGGGAAAAGTTTCCTTATAAAAGTCATCAGAAGCTACCTACAGCAAAAAACGGATTCTACTTTGTCTTGTGTGGTTACTGCTCCAACTGGGTTAGCAGCATATAACATAAAAGGAATCACTTTACATCGTTTGCTAATGTTACCAGTGGAGCATGAGAACAAAATACAATACAACAAGCTAACTGGAGAAGCATCCTTGGAAGTTTCAAGAGTATTGAAGAAGATGAAAGTTCTCATTATTGATGAGGTGAGCATGGTATCAAACTTAATGCTTGCCTTTGTGCATTTAAGAATGCAGCAAATTTTGAAGACAGACTATGACATGTTATTTGGTGGAAAACACGTCATAGTTTTTGGAGATCTTTTGCAACTTACTCCAGTTAAAGGACAACCAGTGTTTAATACTGTCACACATGAAGACACGAAGAAGTCATTGGGAAGCATCGGTAATACAAATATTTGGTCCTTCTTTGAGTACAAGGAACTTACTACTAATATGAGGCAAGCAAACGATGAAGAATATGGAAGTATTCTGAAAGATATCAGAATTGGACTACTCACTGAAGCTGGCACAAAAGCATTACAGAGTCGGCTGCTACATAATTTATTTCCAAAGGAAGAAATAGTTGCTGAGAAGATATACAAGAACATTGCAGAAAACAAAAGTGTCATCTGCTTAATGCCAACTCTACGTGAATGCTCAATATTCAATGAGGAGCTTTTGAAATTGGAAAAGGAGGAGATCAGGAAATTGGAAGCAGTTGACGGAAGAATTACTGTCACAGTAACAGGCACACTGAAAAATAAATTGAATTCACTAGAGAAGAACATTTCCAAAACAGCTGGTTTAGAAAAAAATCTATATGTTTGCATGAACTGTAGAGTATTTTTAAGGAGAAATTTGGATGTTGAAAAAGGTTTAGTTAATGGAGCTATGGGAAGAGTTGTGGGTTTTAATAATTATCAGAAAAAAGATGGAATTGAATGTTTAAAAATAAAATTTGATCAGATAGAAGAAGTTAAAGATATTTGTCGTTGTTCAGTTCGTTTCATGCTTGTGAAAGACTTATATGTACGTAGAAAGCAGTTTCCATTTTCTCTAGCATATGCTGTAACTATTCACAAGTCTCAAGGATTGACTGTAGATTGTGCATTTGTGAACATTGGTTCAACTGTGTTCAAAGAAGGTATGGCTTATGTAGCTTTGTCACGAGTGAAAACATTATCTGGTTTATTCATGATAGACTTTGATGACTCAAAAGTTAGTGCTGATGCAAATTGTGTAAAGGAGTATAATAGATTAAGAAGAACCTATGCTCCTCATTTAGGTCAGTATCCTGTGTTGGAGAAACATGTAGTTTCTCGTAAAAGGAGAAATGAGAATATCTGTAATGAAGATGTAGAGAGGAGGAAAAAAAAGAGGAGTGATGTAATTGCAAGCAAAAAGAAAAAGGAAAATGAAGAACAGGTTGTAGGATGTCATTTTGAAAATAGCTCTGGTGTCAACTGCTACGCTAATGTAGTGCTGAATGTTGCATTTTATCTGGAAAGTTTGCAAGAGCAGATAATAGTAAATCAAAGAAAAAGATTCTGTTCTGAGTTGAGTCTCCTTTTTCAAAAGCTGAGTAATGATAAAACTCTAATAGAAAGTGCTACTGAAATTAGAAAACTTTTAGATGTATGTTCAGGACGAACACAGTTTTCTCAAAATGAACAGCAAGATGCACATGAATTTTTGATGTATTTTCTTCAAGTACTGGAAGAAGAAGAAGTTGCAATTGATATTTTATTTGGTCTCTCTTATAAATGGGAACATACTTGTGAAAACTGTTATAATATATGTGGCTCTAATGTTGATAATGAAAGGTTTATTTATTTGACATTACCAGAGAGTAAAACAGTCACTTTTGCTAAATTAGTTAAAGATGCTAATCATAGCATGCAATGCGGTGAGTGTCAATCTGACATGTTTTCAACATTAATTTTAAAGGAATACGGACAGTATGTAATTTTAATGATGCAACGATGTAGAGCTGATGGTTCAAAATTGGATACTTTAATAAAGAAGTTTACAGGACAGCAATTATCAATTTCAGGAAAAACTTTTGTAACTGTTGCAATAATTTTCCATGAAGGACCTACTGTTACTTCTGGACATTACACAGTTTATCTTAAATGTGAGAAAGGCTGGACACTGTGTAATGATTCCCAATTGGTTTTTAAGCAACGTTTGCCTTTTGATTTAGCAAATTCCTATCTAATCTTCCTGAAACCTAAATTTTAGAGAGACTTGGCAAAATCTGGACAAAACAATTTTACCATTTTATTGGATTACCATTGGAATTTTCAAAAAAAAGATTTTTTAAATTATCATTTGGCCTAATGGAAAGATAACCAATTGTAATGTGGACTTTTATAATTTTTTATGAAACTTTCAAAAACCAAAAATTTAGATAAAATTGGTAACATCTGCACAATTCAAATTTTGGAATGTTATTGGAGTGCCATTGGAATTTTTTTTCAAAAAAGAATTTTAAAATTACTATTTGGCCATGCGGAAAAGTAACCAATTCTATTGTGGACCTATTAAATTATTAATAAATCTTTCGGGAACCAAAATGTTACAGAGAAACGGTGAGATCTGTACAAATTTAACTTTAGAATTTTATTGGATTACCATTGGGAATTTAATCAAAAAAGAATTTTAAAATTACTATTTGGCCTAAAGGAAATGGAATCAGATGTATTGTGGAGTTATTTGAGATATAATATTGTGATTATACTTCTGAAACAAAAATATCAGACGGTATTTTAAAGAAATAAGTATTGTTTTTAGATGATATTTTTTTAGAATATTATGCATTTCTATAATGTTAAGTTTAAGTGAGAAGAGATTCTGGGCTTTTTTAATACAATCTTTGAGATTGTTATTTTTTTTTTGCCCGCTGTTAAATGATGAATGCAATTGCTTTCACAATTTATAGTGAAATGCAATATATTCTGAAAACAGCAAAAAAAGGCAAAAAATGTTTTTGATAAATATGTAAATATGTGTACTGTATTATAAAATGTTTTAAAAAATATTAATACTTTTTTTTTTTTTTCAGATTGATATAGAAAATTTACGAAAAATAGAACCATTTTTAAAGCAATTTTTTAGAAAAATAAATGAAAAAATATTTTTTTGAGTGGGTATGGTAAGTCACCAATATCATGGTTCCTTTTTTTCTACTTCTCTACAATCACATTTTCAATTTTTAATTGTAGTCTCTCAAAAAAAAAAAACAAAAAAAAAAAAACCTTGGGTGCGTGCGCACCTCAAAAAAATTTCAAAAAAAAGTTCTAAAAAAAAAATTTGTTTGGTTAAGTTTATAAGTGGCTCTTAAAAGAGCCCTTGAGTTAATGGAGGGAAACAGGAAGAGAAAAACGCAAAAAAAGAAAAAACATCTATGGCCTAGTGCACGGATGCGCATCAAATTTTCTCTGAAGGAGATCAAGACTGGTCTCCCCCACAGAAATAAGAGAACCGCAATCAGTGCACCGTGTAGACAACCTCGCCAAACAAGGTGGACCAACAAGAGGTATAGAAACAGGTGAAGGCACCATCGCAGCTGAAGTGCTCCCCTGAGCTGCCGAAGATGTGCTCGGCTGAGCTGCTGCTGATGTCGTCGGCTGAGCAGGTGGAGGGTTTTCTCCAGAAGCTCGACGATAAGTTACTGGATGCATTTTGTAAACATGTCTCAACATAGTGTGAATGCTAAAAGAATATTTCTTGTTAGGATTCCCACGAGATAAGACTTTTTTACAAAGTAGACATGTAACTTTCGGTGCATTTACCTTTTTCTCACCATCTGGAAAAGAGAAAAACTGCCATATAAAGCTGTCTTTCTGCTTCCTGTTCCTCTGCCTCTCAAGAGTGTCCTGGTCACTGTCTGAAGTTGGTTGCTGTTCAGCCATTGTCTCTCAACAACAGAATAGCTCCTTCTCCAAAGGAATCAGAACTAATAATGAGGGGAGTAGGTGTGGTTTGGGAAGAATCTGGAACAGAAAGTACTTCAAACCAATCAAAAGTGATGATTCTTGATCACATGACTTGCCATGAGGGGATTGGGTGTGGTATTGAAACAATTAGAAACTGAAAGTAATGATAACCAATAAGAAATATTGTTTTATTATGTATAAACCCGAGGTGCGCGCACTGCGCAAGCTCCGAGCGCGCACCCCGTGATGACGTATGCACGAACGCGTAAGCGCGCAGGTGCATACGTCATATGCGCGTACTTAGCGCGCATACCTTGAACACGCGTATACGCGACCGTTATTGCGCATAATTTTAGCGTATGCGGAAGTAAACCGCGTCGAGCGCGTAGGACGCATGCGTACGTACGTACGCATACGTACTGGGTGCGCGCTCCCAGCGCGCACCATGAAGTATATTTGCGTACGTAAATAACGTACGCCGGAATTCATAAAAAACTTACGAAATAGTACTAGGAGCGCGCTCAGAGCGCGCACCCCAAGAATTTATAAAAAAAAAAAAAAAAAAGTGGACATAAAATAATTTAAAAAATTTAAAAAACTAAATATATCCTAATTGATTTTTTAAAAAAAATAATTTATAAAAAAATGCAGATAATATATAAATGAATATATAGTAATTTTATTTTATTAAAAAAAAATATCTTTAATTAAAAATACATAACTTAGCATATAAAAAACCATACAAATTCACTGAAAAAACCAAAGGTTTCAAAAACGTTATAGTTAGGGATTAGCATTTAAAAAACCTTGCAAATTCACTGAAAAAACCATAGGTTTCACACACGTTATAGTTAGGAATTAGCATTTAAAAAACCTTGCAAATTCAATGAAAAAACCAAAGGTTTCACACATGTTATAGTTAGCTGGACATTTCACTCGTAAAAAACCAATGAAATTCCCCCGTTATAGTTAGTTCAGCTAACTATAACTCGCGCGCCCGCAATGCACTGCTGATGACGTCACATATTACATCACTCATGACATGGTCAGTGACATCACTCATGACATCACTGATGACATCTCAAATGACATCACTGATGACATCACTGATGACATCATCCTTGTGATAGAGTGACAGACCACCTCTTCCCCTAATATAACCTTTGATACAAACACTTAAAAAAAGAGAAATTTTAATTTTAAAAACAATGGACATACCAATACCGGTTAAAACAACCTATACAGTAATTCTAAGATCCACATACACATCCACTCATTCACCAACAGCCCTATACAGTCACTCATACATGTACTCACTCATCATATGTACTCATACACCTATACACCCTGTTAGACAATGCCACTCATCCATAGAGTTACTCACACACATAGTCACTCATGCTAATAAAGAATCAAACATCCATTTACTTGCATATACAGTTATACACACACCACCACACTTACTTCTACGGAAACTTACACATACTTAGTCTTTTAAACAATCACTTATAGAAACACATACTTATTTATACAGGAACTCTTTCAATCTCTCACTCTCACATATACTCACTTATATACACCAATAGTCACATATACTAGTTTAAAACATATGTAGTTACTCATAAAGACACTATTGAGACAGTCATTCACTCACTAACACACCCATGCACACACTCATCCACCCATACAGTCCTGCACACATGCTGTCTTCAACACATACAAACAGTGAGTCACTCATTCATGCACCTATGCACTATGTAATACCCCCCACCGAACCATACAGACACTCATACTGATACTCAAAAAACCAACTAATAACCTATATAGACACTCATGTAGCTACTCACCAACCCATGCAGCCACTTATACACAAAGTGAGAGACTGATACAGATATTTACATATTTAAACATTACTCACTAAGCCATGAATTCACTATGATACACTTAATCAGTCAGTTACACAATCAATTTTTCAAAAACAAAACATCCATTTAGACACTTATATACCCATTTATTCTTCCATCGACCTTGAGATATACATATATAAAACATATTTAATTTTCAGAAAAACACACATTCACTGGATGATGTCATCAGTGATGTCATTTGAGATGTCATCAGTGATGTCATGAGTGATGTCACTGACCATGTCATGAGTGATGTAATATGTGACGTCATCAGCAGTGCATTGCGGGCGCGCGAGTTATAGTTAGCTGAACTAACTATAACGGGGGAATTTCATTGGTTTTTTACGAGTGAAATGTCCAGCTAACTATAACATGTGTGAAACCTTTGGTTTTTTCATTGGTATATATATATATATATATATATATATATATATATATATATATATATACATACATATGTATATACATAGAGAGTGAGAGATAGATAGATAGATAGATAGATAGATAGATAGATAGATAGATAGATAGATAGATAGATAGATAGATAGATAGATAGATAGATAGATAGATAGATAGATAGATAGATAGATAGATAGATAGATAGATAGATAGATAGATAGATAGATAGATAGATAGATGGATAGATAGATAGATATTCAATTAACAAGTTCCCAAACCATCCATACTCCGACGGCACGAAAGGGTACGGGCTCCACTTTTAGTGCCAATTTTCAGTTTTTATTCCATAAACCGCTCCAGCTTGTTCTGACGCGTTTCGGTCACTACCGTGACCTTGATCACATAGGAAAGCGTTCTAATTGCAGAGTTTAAAACCATTTCACATCCGGTCACATGGTTTAAGGCAACAGTTAAAATGAACAACAGACTATGCACACATATTTTATAAACTATTTTCATCAGGTGTTTCAAGTCTTGAAAATATGGGATTACATGTTATTTAATAAATAAATAAATAAACAGTTGCAGAAAGAAGCATTTCAAGGATAATGATCGTTTTATGAAGGCTATCGTTGCCTATCTAGCAAGCATTTCAATATTAAGCCCTGACAGATTCTCTGCCTATTTTATTAATATTGTACATGTGCAAAAGTGCAAAAGTACTATGGAAGGGCATTTGGTATTTAATACATAACCCATACACCCTATCATGACCTATATAAATATATAAGTATAAATAAATATATATGTAAATATTGTAAGAAACATAGCATCAGGCTTTAAAATATGTAAAACCATGCGTTACTCCTATATAAATAATTTATATATCCAAACATCCAAGGGGAATTTTGACTAATAACAGCATAATGCTTGTATAACCAAATTATCCGTTGGTGATGGTATCCAAACTTATGAATAGGTCCATATATCAAATGATTGTCACAATATTAAAGTATCTAACTGCATAAATGCTCTAATGAAAAACATTGCTGCTGTATTAATCCTCCTATGTCTGCATGTGGTTATATTCAGGGTGTTAAAATCCCATATTTAAAGTGCTAGTGTGTTAAGTCCACCTAAAAGTGCTCAGTACATAAAATAATTTTAACAAGTGCTAATGTGCCCATATAAACATAGTGGATAAAACTCACACAAAAATTCAATTGAGGCAGCTCTGCCATAGTTTCACACACAAATTTGATCATAATGTCAAAAATTGGTCGTTTTCAGCGCTGACAGGGTAAACGCATGTTCTAAATCAGGTACAGTATAAATAACCAGTCATGTTCAGCTGTTACTGGATTTGATGTGCAAGAAGGCAAACATGAATATGATGGAGAAGAGATGAGGTGTGCAAGACCTTCTCTACTTATGTGCATAAAAACACATAAAAACCCATAATAAATACACATAGTAAGTACACATGTTGAAAATCAAGGAATTATAATTTCAGGATTCTAAAAGGATAATAGTTGACAGTAGAAACATGTCCCTTAAATAAATAAAACATGCTTAAAATTATCATCCATAAAATTCCTATTAAAAATCCTAAAAGAGCTACAATTCCCTTAAAAAGTCTTGTAGAGATGTTATGTACTTGGTGTATATGTTAATATAATATGTATATATATAAATGTATATAATATATATATATTACCTACTGGCGGTCGCCAGTAGGTAGTTATAGTTAGGACCTAGTTACCATAGGAAAAGCGTAACATTCTTTTCCCAATAACTTTGGCGCCGGTTGACGAATCATCGCGGAATTTTCAAAACTGGTGAGGCGCTACGGTCAGCTCCTATCCTGAAAGTTTGGGGGAGATTCGTCAAGCGGGGGCTGAGAAAAAAGGAGGGTCCCAAAACGCGTTTTCCCCATGTTATTTCCAATAGGAATCAGCAGTTCCTGAGAAATTCAAAAAGTAGAGGAAATAAAATCAATTTCCCATAGGAAACTTTAGACATGGTTATAGCAAAAACTGCTGAACAGGATTACACCAAATTTGGCAAAAAGGTACTGTTTGGTTCAGAAAGCAACCTTTTTAAATATGGTGTAAATCCGTTCAGTAGTTTTTGAGAAATTAAGAAATAAAGATAGTGATATCTAGAGGCACGGAGGATTCGCGCACCCTCCCGATCACGAGCTTCATGCTAATTGGCTGTCAACACTCCAAACCAGGAAGTGTTGGCAGCAATCTTGTGCCTCGGTAGAAGCGAGACACAGGAAAACAGAAAAACAAATGTGTTAAACAGGAAAAGGGGGCAGGGTAGAAACACCCTGACCCCCAAGGCCTGCTCATGGGGTCACACAAGGACCCCCAGGGCCAAAAAAAGCATCTTTTTTTTAAAAATCAGCCGAATTCGCGTTCGGTGCGCAAATCCAGATGAAAATTTTAAAAAACAAAGCGCGGCCTCCCGCGCTTCGTTTAATTAAGCCCCCGGGTGGGCCAGGTGCCGGGGGCAATTTACAACATCCCGGTCGTTGGAGCCTTTTGGCGCTCTTAAATTAAAATATTATTGAAATGGTGTTTTGTTTTTATTCACCCGTTTATCAACTCGAGCGTCCAAGGAGAAAGCATGCCTGAAAAGAATTATATTTTGTACAAGTGCACACAAGTAAGCTCTTGAAAATGACGAGGTAGATGTTTTATGTTTCTAAATGATATTATAATTACAATGCCATGGTCGCACTCACTTCTTGTAGAGGTATATTATAATTGACAGCTGATTTGGATATTGTAATTATAGTGAGAGAGAAACCTGCCATTTTCTGACAGAAACACTACAGAGGTAAACTGACGGACATTTTGGGAGAACAGATCTGGCTGCATTGAGGACGCGCGGGATACGAGATAACACGAAGACATTAGCACATGGGGTACTTGATATATGCCACATATTGGCTTGGGGCACAGGTGGCCAGGTGTGGCACTAGCCACCCTGTGTTCCTGTTTACCTGCATTTATTCAGCAACTTATTTGACCATGCAATGGTCAATCTATTCCCTTTGCTGACAAATGCAAATTATAGGTGTTGGGAAAGCTAGAAATCTGTTGCTATTGCAGATAATTCACATTGTGTTTTAGCATCTTTGAGCATGTTCTCTCTGTTTAGACATTTGATAAAAGTATGCGTGGGGTGACAAATATCTGATAAAGAATATACTGTGCACAGCTTTAGTAATACACCTTCCTGCTTTATCTAAATCAATAAACCTGCTTACCCAAACTGCAAATAGATTGCGTTATTTCCTGGGTATACTGCCTCCTTTCTCAGCCTTATTCAATCGTGTTTAATCTATTAAATGGAAGTGTACCGGGTGTAACTATTTCCCTATATCAGTATACGCGCCTACATCTGTGCTGTAGGAGCATGTTTTCGTAGACTTTGAGCGCAGCATTGAAATTCCTGTCGAGCTGCTGTGCTCGGGGTGTCGAGTCTCGACAGAAGTGATAGGATGCGACACACCTCAGTTCGCGTAATTGTAACCCCATCCTCTCTCCTCTCTTGCAGCCAGTAACCGGCACTCCCCGGAGCTCGCGGAGTTTCCCGACGGCCTGGACCGACCGTACCACCCGGGAGCGCAGGAGCTGTCGGCCGAGCCGGCAGAGGAGGAGTGCGGCCTGAAAAACTTAGGGAGAAGAGTAAGAAATAATTGAACAATAAAGACAAAACCTAAAATATATAGGGGCAGATTTACAATCCCCTTGCGCCTCTTTTACGCCGCCGCTGCGTCACTTTTGTGACGCAGCGGCGGCGCAAAGCCAGCGCCATGCTGCGGGTTATTTACAACGTGACGCATCTGGGAGATGCGTCACGTTGTAAAGCCCTGCGCCACATGTAGGCATTCTGGCGCAGGGGGGGGGGCGTTCCGGCGCAGGAATGCCTCCTAAAAGTGGCTGAGTGAAATCTACAAGATTTCACTCAGTCACTTTTAAGGCCATGCTGCGTCAAAACCCTGCGCCTGCTTGAAGCAGGCGTAAGGATTGACGCAGCATGTTAGGGATAGGGCACCCCCGAGCCTTGCTGGAGCTGCATCGCGCTTGCGACTCAACTCCAGCAATGCACCGCCTTTCCGACAGGGGATGCGTCACGCATCTGCCCATCCGAGTGCCACAGTGCGCCGCATTATAAATGCGGCGCATCGGTGGTGGCGCACGGGTGGGCAGTTGCGTCGCAACTCTTCTGGCGCATCTCTGCTGATTAGCAGAGATGCGCCAGAAGTCGTAAATCTGCCCCAAAAAATATACACACACCAAAAAAGAAAAGACTGTACAGGAAAAAAGGCAAGGACAAAAAGTAAAATAAGAAAGAAATACATCAAAAGGATGAATACAATCAGTAAGTTAGAAAAAGAAAGAAAGGATAAATAAAAGAGAGGAAATTCAGGAAGGATGAAAGAATGAAGCACCAGCGCTGAGATCGATCAACACGTCTCCTCATTCTAGCCACCGCTCATGCCTGCATTATGAGGTGCAGGTGTTTCCCTTGTATTGATCAAC